>NC_138206.1:22382609-23104634 GCF_964194415.1 Vipera berus
ACAATTCCTGGTATGTCAAGATCATTTCAGAGACAGACCACAAAAAAATGTAAAATTTGTCTGGACTTTTTCTAAGAGCAAAATCTTTTTTTTCCCCCTCCTTGTTCTGGAATGCAGATTTTTTTGGGGTTTTGCCCAGTTGGCCTAAGAAGTGGTAGTACTAGTTTATGTTTCAATTTGTTGGTAGGTTTTTCACTTATTCCATACCCAATAAAATTACTTTTTCCTAAGCAGTGTGGTTTTTCACAGATATCCTGTTGTAAGTTGTTTGTACTTGTATCAATCTCAAACCATCTGCATCTCCACATTTGCATTACTGTTGGTGACGCAACCTTTCAGTTGGCTAAGCAGATCACGCGGGCATTTGGTTCAGGAACCAAGCTGGTTGTTTTCACCTTCTGTAAAGTCAAAATCCACCTTCTATGGATTAATAAATGGATGTAATTTGCCAGGCCCTGTCCCCCATAGTGTTGTTGTTGTTGTTAGCTGCGAAGTCATGTCCGACCCATCACAACCCCATGGACAACGTTCCTCCAGGCCTTCCTGTCCTCTACCATCTTCTGGAGTCCATTTAAGCTCACGCCTACTGCTTCAGTGACTCCATCCAGCCACCTCATTCTCTGTCGTCTCCTTCTTCTATTGTCCTCAATCTTCCCCAGCATTAGGCTCTTCTCCAGTGAGTCCTTCCTTCTCATTAGGTGGCCAAAGTATTTGAGTTTCAACTTCAGGATCTGGCCTTCTAAAGAGCAGTCAGGGTTGATCGCCTCTAGGACTGACCAGTTTGATCACCTTGCAGTCCAAGGGACTCGCAGGAGTCTTCTCCAGCACCATAGTTCAAACGCCTCAATTCTTTGGCGCTCAGCCTTTCTTATGGTCCAACTTTCACAGCCATACATTGCAACTGGGAAGACCATAGCCTTGACTATACATCCCCCATAGTAGTCTTTCTTAAATGGGCATCCCTTTCACAAAAACTCTTTCATGAGAATGCCAACATATTTTCAGAATCCAAAATGATTTGGGACCATGTACTGATGATCAGGAGCAGGAGGAATAAGCAAATATCATACAAAAAGGGAACATGAAGAATAACATCAAGACTATGCCTATGCTTAAGAATATGCTATGATTTTTTTCTTCTGTATTCATTTAAATGGAAGGATAAAAGAGGACAGGTAGTCCTCAACTTATGACTACAATTAAGTCCAAAATTTATGTTGCCAAGTGAAAGATTTGTTAGATGAGTTTTGCCTCATTTTATGACTTTTCTTGCCACAGTTGTTAAGTGAATCATTGCATTGTTAAGTTAGTAACATGGTTGTTATATGAATCTGGATTCCCCATTGACTCTGCTTGACACAAGGTCGCAAACACTGATCCCATGACCCCGGAACACTGCAACTGTCATAAATATGAACCAGTTGCCAAGCGCCTGAATTTTGATTATATGACCATGGGGAAGCTGCAAAGGTCAGAAGTGTGAAAAATGGTCATAAGTCACTTTTTTTTCAGTGCTATTGTAATTTTGAACAGTCACTAAATGAATGTAAGTGTATAGGAAATTGAGGACTTCCTATAATTACCTACCAAAGACATTACATCAGCCGCCCCACCTTGTCAGGCAGGGAGGTATGTTACAGATGCCGTCATTCAAAGAATTCCAACAGGTAGGATCCAGAAAAAGAGGCTTCTCTGCTTTTCCTCCCACCTTTTGGAATATTCTCACCACAGAGGTGAGGTGGGGGCCCCACACTCCCAACCTTTGACTTGGCTCTGCTTGGGACTCACAGAGGAGCACACAGCCGTGGGGTTGATTAGTGCCTTACAGGACCTTTTACAGTTTCAATTTTAATTATTTTATTCCTGCTTTAATTGCCTCATACGGGAATGTAATGTTTATACATGGTTTTATGTTTTAATTATACACTGCCCAGAGACATTCTGTGAGTGAGAAGGGAGGTTTCCAATTTTGATATATAAATATAAAAGAAAAAAGAACCTGGTTACTAGGTACTAAACATGGCCCCACAGAAATGAGTCTAAACTCCTTCAGTTTTGGCTCAGGTCTTAGTAAATACATGGCATTCTCCTGGCAATAAGATTGAAGTAGATTGTCATTGTCTTATTTGGATGTCCTTTCAACTTTGTAGTCTATTTACAGCCTTAGGGCTTCCTGATAATTTCCCATACAAGTGATAACCAGCTCCAATCATGTTTAGCTTTTCAAGATCAGCCACATTCTGCAAGATACTGCTACTGAGTTTTCCCGAAAATAAGACCTGCTTGTTTGTTTGTTTGTTTGTTTGTTTATTCTCCAAAAGAGGCACCAAGTCTTATTTTCGGGGTGGTGAGGGTGGTGGCATCGACAGCTCTGCCCAGCTGGCCCACTTCTTCTGTGGCTGAAGGAGCAGCTTCATTCTGCAGCTGAGAATGGAGCTTCGGCCTGCATTTTGCCATCAGAGGCCTGTCCGGAAGGCCTGTGCAGCCGAGAACCGAGCTAGAGATTCAATCTATAGCTCGGTTCTCAGCTGCACAGCCCTTCCAGAAAGGCCTCTGACTGCAAAATGCAGGCCTGAGCTCCATTCCAGTGGCGTAGCATGGGTTGTCAGCACCCGGGGCAAGGCAAGTAATTTGCGCCCCCTAACCTGTGGATTTTAGCACTCGAGTCTCTTCCACTAGCTCAGGAATTCTGGGAGTTGAAGTCCATGAGTCATAAAAGAGCCAAGGTTGCCTACCCCTGAGTTAGGTTCAAGGCAAAATAGGGTCTCTGGAGAAGAGGGAAAATGCTAGTTTAAAACTGAAACAAGGCAACTTTAAGGTGCCTCAGCTGTGATTTAGGATGAGACAAAGAGAGGATATGGCGTTGAAAATGGTTAATGGGGCATGTTTGTTCCACTCTTAGTGGACGTCAGGATAAACCCCACGAGAGAATGACCTTACAACAGATGTGAATAGGCTTGGACTACGTTTGTAGATTGAGTGCATACATCACATGGAGCGATGATGGGCTTCATCAAGATTTATGATCCCACAATTGGCTAGTTTTCTCCATCTTGTCCTAAACCCTGGATACCAACCACGGTTTATGGCTTAGCATGTGGCGTGGCCGTGGGGTTGACCCAACATGTTAGGCGACAAACAATGACTTCCAACTTACAATGCCTCAGCTTCCCAAGGTTATTCCAAAACCGGAAAAGCCAACCAACCCACCCTGCAGCTTTGCCTGCTTAGGCTGAACCCCAGGAATTCATACTTGCTGCGGCGCCCGACCTATTTTCTGCCCAGACGCTGCTTATCCAAGCCAAGCCGCCTCCTTCTCTTTGGCACCTCACCCCAAAGATTCGCCGGCCTGGCTGGAAACTCTCGCTGCTGGCGACGTGTGTCGGGGGAGGGCGGTCCCGATCGCCGATGCACGGTTGGATCGGCAACCTGCCGACGCAGCTTTCGTTCCAGAGCAGGGACCCCCGGAGAGACGCTGCAGCGATCCTCCCCCCGCGGGAAATCCACCCTCTTTCAAGCCCCGCCGTGCCCCCCCCGCCTTTGGCAACCCCGGGAGCGCCTTGGGAGAGCCTCCGCAGCGGAGCCCCGGGCTTGCAGGAGGGCCGCGCTCTGTGCACGCTCAGGAGCCGCCTTCTCCTTTGCGGGGGGGGGAGGAGGGAGAGAAGGCTTCCGTCCAGCGCCGGAGCGAAGGCGGAGCGGCCCGAAGGAGGAGTCATGCTGTGTGGTTGTGTGTTTGTGTGTGTGTGTGTGTGTGTGTGGCGCGCCGTGGGGCGTCAGGCCCTTCCCGGCTGGGGCTCCGGTGCCTCCGCCCTGCCGGATCCCGGCGCTGTCGAGCGTGCCCCCCCCAGATGTTGCGCCCGGTGCGGCCGGCCCCCCCTGCACCCCCCACGCTACGCCACTGCTCCATTCTCAGCTGCAGAATGAAGCTGCTCCTTTTCCCAGCTTCTTATCTATTTTCCATCACAATTTTGAAATTTTGTAAAGCTTTCACCTTAGCCAGGCTGGATGCATTGCCCTCAGCAGTCCTTTTTGGACAGTTTAAGGGCACTCCTATGCACCTTTGGTTGTGTCCATGTGGTGATGGCTCTATAGAAACTCTAAGCCATATGCTGCTTCATTGTTCTCTATATAAAGACTCTAGACAGATTTTTATATATCCGATATTGAAGAAATTTCCAGGCAGGGGATATGAATTTTATTTAATGCTACTACTTTTGGATAACGATCCAAAAATATCAGTTCAGGTTGCCCAATTTTGTGCCACCATCTGCACAATACGTCGCACCATTATTAAGGTCTGGAAAATTTTAATATGATGTTTTATTTTGAGAATTTTGGATTGTTTTATACTGATTGTTTGGTGGTTTTATATCCTGTAAATATGGTTGTAAGATTGTTACTGCTGTTATATATTTTGATTGTGTCTGGCCTTAAGGCTGTAATAAACAGCTTGCTTGCTTGATTGATTGATTGAAGCTGCTCCTTCAGCCATGGAAGAAATGGGCTGATGAGTCAAGTGTTGATCCATGAGAGGCCTGATTGCAATGGTAAGCTCCACTCCCTCCTTAGCTTGATTTTTAGGTGTGCGCCTCGCCCCAAAACTAGGGCTTATTTTGGGGGTAGGGCTTATATTAGCCCTTCCCCCAAATCGAGCTAGGGCTTATTTTCAGGGTAGGTCTTACTTTCGGGGAAACACACTACTTACTATAAATTTTAAAACCATATATGGTGAGACTCTAGAAAGAATGCACAGAAAAGCAGTAAAGGTGACTAGGGAGCTGGAGGGGAAAACATATGAAGAACAGTTGCAGGAATTGGATATGTTTAGCTTAATGAAAAGAAGGATTAGGGGTGATATTTTAGGAATGTTCAAATATCTAAGGGGCTGTCACAAAGAAGAGGGGGTCACCCTATTCTCCAAAGCACCTGAAGGCAGGAGAAGTAGTAATGGTTGGAGACTAATCAAGGAGAGAATCAACCTAGAACTAGGGGGAAAATTTCCTGTTAGTTAGAACAATTAATCAGTGGAACAACTTGCCTCCAAGAGAAGCTGGGTGCTCCAACATTGAAGTCTTTAAGAAGAGATTGGACAACCATGTGTCTGAAATGGCATAGGGTTTCCTGCTTCAATGGGGGGGGTTGGACTAGAAGACCTTCAAGGTCCCTTCTAACTCTGTTATTCTGTTATTAGGACTACTCTGTTTGGACTACAAAAATCCACTAAAAGACAATATAAAGTTAGATTTTTGTGAACCTTTGTGCTGTCATCTAGATATTTGCAGTTTAGATATTCCATGCTTAAACAATGTAGTTATACTGGCTTTCCAAAATGACTTGCAAAGGTGAGATCAAAGATACCATAGTACTGAATTTTACAAGTTTATTCTGTGGATTATTTAAACAGGATCCCGGCACCAAGTTCTTTTAGTAGATATTTTTGCATATCTCACTACTATACTGGGTGAAAAGAACATGGCCTAGTTCACGTTCTCTGTTTTGCAAACATTTTTTAGATAAACTAAATTGACATGTTTGGTAGAGGGCCCTCATCTCTGGAATTCATTACTGTGGATTTTCAGAGTTCAAAGCTGTTTGGTAGGTTCTTTAGCTCTCCAACTACATAGTGGACATTCTTTGGGTTCTTGACTTTTTCCATCTTATTTCTGTGAAAACTGAGGACATGGAAGTGAAGTTTTATGGTTTTATAATGGAGTCAGGTGTGTGCACATGAAATCTCTCCACATAAGGGATCAGTTTCCAGATGCTGTAGTTGTAAAAATGACATGACTAAAGATCTGGAATGCTGCGGTCGAAGTCACTCAAAGTATATCAAGATAACTGAGACTTCAGCATGGCCTTAAAGTATGGGCTTTTTAGAAAAATAGGATTCTTTGTTTTCAATTGGAATGCATTTGAAAAAGTATTGGAAATTTATTCTGTTAATGAGCAGACTTTTATTGTACACCATTTGTTATGTATTGGGCTTTTGGTACCTCACCACGTGCGTTGCTGGAGAGTTAACGGCTCTCCAGCAACCCAGACAGGACGTCTCCAGTCCTGCAATTGGTCAACCTTGGGCGGCAAGCATGGGTTCAATCTGATTGGTTGCTACTAGAGGGTTTGGCTATATATTGTGGTGAGGTGTACCCCAAGTCCCCAGTACAGTTCCAGCTTAATAAAAGAATGAGTTTCTCTGTACTTAGCTGTGTGTCTTCATTCCTGCTCACCAGAGCCCATGACATAATACCATTACTTTGAGCTTGTATTGCAAAAGAATGAAGAACTTTTAGAAAATAATAAGTGCAAGAAATAATTTTCTACATTCAGCAATGTAGAAAGTGAACTGTAATTCAAATGCTGCAATATGCTGCAATCTTAAATACTAAGGAACAAGTTCCATTGTACAGAGGGATTTACTTTAGAAAAAAACAAGCCTAGAAACTGAATTGCTAAAACATTTAACTGGAAGAAAATATCCTTTAAATGCATTGTAGTTCAGATTTTTAACTTTTGAATAAAACCGGAGTGTGATTGGCAATGTGGAAGCTGAGCATTAGGGATGTATTTACTCAAAGCACAGAAAACCTTTAGTGGTTCTATCTATCATAAGTTACCCTTCTCCCCATTATCTGTTTTTTGTTGTTGTTAAGTAAAAACTGACCAGAGAACTTGTCTCTGTCTCATTCTAGTAATGTGTATGCTATATATGTATGTATCTATCTCAAACCCATCTGGCACATTTTTTCACAAGCAGCAGAAAGCAGATGGACAACCTGTACCTGCATAGTATGTCCTCTGAAATATTTCATGAATGGTAAGCCAACCAAAGTCAAAATGGAACAGAATTGCAGATTCTTATTCCTCTGCTCCAAACAATGAACATGCTTTTTGATTAGCATTTTTACACAAGAAACTATTAAAAAACCAGATACCCAATCCAGCACCTTCAAGCTTCTTATGTTACTGGTAGCTGTGGTCATTAAAAAGGAAGGATTGTAGCTCAGTGGTACCTCCATTTAAAACTGACAGAAATAGGCTTTTTAAAAAAAATAATTACATCACCAGGATTCTTTGAACAAAACAACAAATAATAGAGCATTTAATATACTATGTCTGTAATATAAAAAATGGAACTATCATACTTGTCCTTGTAGTTTGATTGACATAGAAGTGTGCTTTAAGGGCTAACTTGCATTTCCTTTCTTGCCTTGTTTCTTTTAAGTATTTCATTTATTATGCATAAAAAATGTGCTGACAAATCTCCAGATACTAATCTTTTTTCACTTTCTTAATCCCCCTGCATTAATTGGCGGCCTATTTTTTACCTAGCCAGTTTGGCTGCTCTCAGAAAGCTAGGTTGTGCTGGATCTTGCTAGCATTATAATGGACAGCCAGTATCTACCAGGCCCATAGACCAGATTAGATCAACAAATTACAAGCATATCCCATTTGTGCCAAGAGAACCACATGGATGTGTTCTGAAATCCCCAGGAGCTGAGCTCAAGTCAGAGTAGGCTTTTCTGTGTAAGTGACAAGGTAAATTCATTACAAGAGTGTAATGCGATGTTTCTCAAATTTTACACTTCAGTACTATTTTACTCATATTTTTAGTGTTTGCAAAAAAAAACTAGCTTTCCTTCGGAGAGAGTAAAGGATCCTCAGGCATTTTGCTGGAGTAACTTTCCCTAAATTGGATTATTAATGGGCTGTTTTATTGTTTTAGGTTCAGTTCTATGTTTATGATATGAATTTCTTAATTTCTTTATTATTATCAGCTCATCAAGGAAGACCAGTTCAGGAAATTAGCTTCACATAAGACTAAAATTTATTCGATTGAGATGGCCTATAATAACAAGTCACAATCTTACAAGTCCTTCCCTTCCTTAATTCATATACCAGTGAATTAGAGGGACATTTGCTTGACCCATTTGCGAATATTATCTTGTTATTCTGAACTAAAAAAAATGTTTTAGCACTTTTTACCTAAGTAACAATTCCTGCATATTTCCATCAAAGTCATCTTTACTTTCTACTCTTACTCTGTTGTTAAGGCAAGCTTATTAATAAATATAACACAGTCCTCTGGTTAAACAGAGCACTGAAATGGCTAAAGAACTATAAGTAAACATAGCAACAATGAGAATGTTGTCAAAAGTTAACAGACACCAGAATATTTTGCTTCCTGTAGTTTAAAGTGATACACATTCAATTAGATTCTTGTATTGTACATTTCGAAATCATTTAAAACAGGCATGTCCAATATTACTGTGTTTACCCCAAAATAAGACCGGGTCTTATATAAATTTTTGCTCTAAAAGACTAATTAGGGCTTATTTTCCTGTTAGGGCTTATATTCAGGGAAATATGATACTAAATGGATTCATCTGATGACAGTCTTAACTGGGGCTTATTTTGGGGGTGAGGCTTATATTACGAGCATCCTGAAAAATCATGCTAGGGCTTATTTTCCGGCTGGGTTTTATTTTCGGGGAAATACGGTAGAGCCACAGACTGCATGGGCCCTGGGCAGCTAGTTACACAGCCCCACAAGATCATAAACTTTTAATATTATATTTATATACATTATACATACACCAAAAAATCCTTCCTCAAGAAAGACAAGAAAACAGCACACTACCAATTTAAAGACACTTAAAGAAAAAGAACTGTGTTGGCACCAATCCTCCATTATTCTAACATTTTGTTTTCAGAAAGTGCAGGATTTAAACTCATGGTAGTGATCTCTACCCCACTAGAGAAGATTCTTCAGACAGTTCAATGCCAAGCTACAGATCTTCAGACTTCATATTGGATGACAGAAAACTGGACTGAATATTTCACAGAGTAAAAAAAATATCTAATGTGTAGGTCAGGGGAAAAATAAAATATCACAAGAATTTGAAATAGTACTTAATATTTTTGCAAGATTCCGTTCTTCCTTTTTAGGTAAGGAGTGAACAGGTGTTGAAGTACTTCAAGAGGTGGGGACAGGTTAACCTTATCAAAGATCAGTAAACATTGAATATAAGGTAATGACGTATATATGGTTTGTCATTTGTGTTTAAGTCACATTGCAGCACAAATATTCCTTATGTATAACTGACTACTAGAAAAGAATTACAACCAGAAAGCAAATATAGCAGTCCCAAGGCTAAATAATGTATTTTATTTAGACAAAATTGTGCCCTTATAGGGGCATGTCCCCTTGAACATGCATGGCTAGTCTTATTTGAGAGGTACAAAAGAGTATATTATTGATTTTATTTGTTTTCACCCTGAAATATTCCTATGAGTCAATACTGTTTTCAAATACCGTACAGCTGTACTCACTTTCTCTTTTCAATGGGTTTTCCTTTCTAAGACCAATGATGGAAAACAAATCAGTGTTAAAAACCTTGAAAATTTTCAAAGGGGAAACGACTGCTTCTATAGTATCTGTTAATATCCATTAATCAGATGGACTATGAAATATGCTTTTGGAAGTGTGCATTGCACCCATTTATCAAAAAAAAATAAATTTAAACTTCTGGAATTAAGAAATGTACTCATTTAAGAGTTGTATTGGATACCATTCTCTGTGTCTTAAGAAGATCAGTTAAAAGAGATCTCTTTAGCCAGGCCAATAAATATTAACAATATTAGTATGTTGTAGTAATTATTACAATTAATGTATAAATTATGATATTATCTTATTATAGATAACAATGATTATCTTATTTTATTATTTGCCTTTTTTATAACTCTAGCATATAACAAACAGGAAGGTAAGCTAAAAATGAATAAGTAAATTTAAATCTTATTCTGATGACAAAAATGGATCCAGGTTTTCCTTAACTAGTCTCTATTTAGGACTGAAATCTAGAAAAGATCCTAAGATAAGTTATCCTTGACTTTACTTTCCCAATGAAACAAGAATCTTAAATGCTACAACAGTTGGAGAGAAACTAATTGAAGGAATTATAAGGAAAAAAGAAAAGAAAAATAGCAATTATTTCCTTCTGTTTTTACTTCTTCCCTGAAAATGATATCCTGGGACTATTTTTTCCTCAGGATGGAACAAACAGATATGCTAGATCATTTTCAGATAATGGCATAATTCCAATTACTGATTAATTGGTTCCCTTCAGCAATCATATAATTACCTCAGCTTAACATCATGCTAGGGGCTGTCTTCTTTTGCTGTAATATGCCGGCCTTCATATCTCTTAGCTCTTGATCTCCTGACATGACAGCTGGTTGTCACAGCTTGATAAAAGGTCCAGACTATACCATCATGAACACCTTGGTGGCTATACTATCACAAACATACCAAATATTTCTTTCTTTCTTCTGGAGGGGTTTTGAGACGATGAGACAAAGCGGTCCTTGCTGACAGAAGATGAACAATAATGGACTGAAAAATAAAGCTATAAACCCTGCTTTTCATTGTGAAGTCAGAAGTTACATAAGCACTGGCAGTGTCCCTAGGTTCCTAACAGTATGGAAACATATAACTGATCTTATTTGTCATCTTACTAGGTTGTAACGTTTTTACAAATGATCACAAGTTGCAGATCAATTACAATTTCTCCCTTACCAACATATATGAGAGGCACTTATCCTAACTTATACATCAATTTCCTATATGTGTTTGTTGCCTGTAGTAAAGAGAAGAGCACAGCATCCTATTTCTCAAGCAAACTACTTGCATTTTGCAGTCCAATATAGTTAGAATGTACTTATTTCTCCTTCTGTCACATAATAAAAAATAGCATCATGTTTTTGGAAGGATTTTTTTTTAAAAAAGGGAGCAGATTTAGTCTCTGTCTCCTGGATGTCTGAAAGATTTTTACCACATGTAAGTCACTTGACAACTTACTTGATTTAGTCCATCAGTATTGCCTATGAAGAATTTTTATTAAATATTACTGAAGACTGGCAAGCCGAACTGTATGACTGCAAAGTATATTTTGGCTTTTTGGTTTAAAAAAAAATCACTATTAAATCAGGCCCAAGATCAGAAAAAAAAGATCAAACATGGGAACAGAGGAATTAATATGTCAACAGGAGCCTTCATTCCCCAACAAGAGAAAAATGTCCCACTTTGTACTCTGAATAGTGAATGACCTCTGTAATTCCTCTCAACCTTTTTTTAAAAAATGCCCTAATAACAAACGGTTACTCATCTCAAAAGATTTTATCTCTATACATACTAATTTTAGTTATAGCTATTCGTAACTTCAGATATCAAATAGATGTTTCTGTACAACAATATTACTCATTGTGGAAATATGGAAAATGATTAAAAACTTAAAAACCATAATGAAAAACATAATCTGCATAAATATGAAAAGTAATTTATATAATATAAAACTACAAAGTAGATTCATTAAAGACCAATTAATGTAAAATCAATATATATGTTATTTGATGCATTATTATACATGCTGGTGTAAGCATATGCTATTCATTTAATACAGTAGATCAGCCTTCAATAAATATTTTACAACGTTTCTTCCAAACCTTCAATGTAGATAAATGGATTACCTAAATCCACTTTAACATGGCTCGTGGATCAGATTAGAATCTACTTTAATTGCCCTAGTTAATTACCTTTTCTAGAAAAGGTAAACCATGTAACTTAGATTCTCACAGTAGACAAAACCATAAAAGATACTCACAATTCAAGTTTCATTATTTTAGCATCATTCTAGTCAGCTCTGTATGCCTATAAGGGAAAGTGCACTTGTTTTGCAATAAATAAACATTCATTTCACAGAACATTCTGAATCAGTTCCCCAATGTCAGTATTCTGAGGGTGAAATGTTGAGGGTGCACCTGTAATTTCCACAGATTGCTCTATATGGTTATAGGAAATTATGTTATCTTATAAACTGGATGTATAGTTCAACTCTGGATTGGAAAGAAAACTCATGTGCCTCCAAGTATGTTTGATCATGAAGAAGTATTCTCTTTAATTTACCACTCCCTTTGTAATGCTCTTGAAATAATATGTTATACCTGGCAGTTCTCCATTGGTTGTTACACCTCAGGCTATGACAGTTCCACCATTCCTCTTTTCCTTTATCTGTCTCATTTGTTTCCCTGTTCCCAGCTCACAATAGCTGCTGCTTTTAATATGAGCCACAGATAAATGCACTGAGCAGGTTGTATTATAATGTGGCATTATGATGTCACTTTTAAATCATAAACCAATGAGGTCAGCTGTGATGTATATATGGCAGCCTTGGTTACCATTGTAAGTTAAAACCAAGCAATCACTTTTGTTATCTCCTCTGCATTAAAACTGGGAACCAGTCCATATGGTCACTGGTTGCTGAGCACAACGCTCATGATGATTTGCATGTCTGAATGAGCCCAATTCTGTGGACAGAATTTCAGAGACAACTAGACAACCTGTGATACACTGGGTCAGAGTTTCAGAGATGTTTCCTTACTAAACAGAGGAACAGAATGACCATAGATGGGCAAAAAAGCAGCAGGGGCAGGAGAAACTTCCAACTTCTTCCCAACTTATTGCTTGACTTTTCTGTAGGAAGCTGGCAAGGAGCATTGGAAAAGATGATCATGTGACTGATGGTGGCTGCATGGTACCTCTAAAACAGGAGTTATAAGTCTCAGATTTTGGATGCATTCTGTAAATTAGCTTATTTGAAGCAAGTTGACTCAAAAATTGTTGCTTATGATGCACTGTTTTGCCAAACTGCACTATATACAATCAAATAGACACAAGAATTTTAGTAGTATATAGTATATAGTTCTGTTTCAAGAGAATATTTTCATTCATTACCAGATATGTGTCTATAAATATTTGCTTCACAAGCAATGAATAGGAACTGTTCCAATGTTCAATGTTTGCTACATTTTAAATTTAAAATAATAGCTGCTGTCATGGTCATTTCTTTTTTATTAATACAGTATATATTATATTTTTAACAAATTAGGGCACTTAGTATAATAGGACATTTTATGTTGTTAATACATAAAGGATTGTCCCAGTATACTACAGCTTAAAAGATTTAGTTAAATATCCAGATATATGAATGTCAGTTCTGAGGAATGGCCAAGGTGGCTAACAAGTTTCTGGGAGTTTTGCTTTGTTTTGGCTTAGTGTGCTGTGTGATTCTAGCCATAAGGGTTTATAGCTCATAATTTATTGGACTGGTAAATCATAGTTTGTTTAAATTCAATGAATGAATATTCAATCTAATCTATCATATAGTACAGACACAAGACAGTTTTAAAATCTTTTGAAAAGAGATAGAAATGTTTTAACACTGCACCAAAATATGAAATAAGTCAATTATATATCCCATCTACTGAGATTTACACAAGAGATTTTCCTTGTTCTTGGAAGATTCCTTACTACAGAACATTGGAGTCATTCAATGTGGTAAAGAAGCATACTAGTTATATATTAAAGGCCAGTTTCATAAAGTTCCAATTTAGAAGCACAAAGAACTTTATAATCATGCACTGTTTCAAATGGAGCACATGAACAGATAGTGTTACTGTTAATGGGAAGTGATAAGAATTGAAAATAAATAGGTATTGCTATTTTGCCTGAGCTGGAATGAGATAAAAACACAAGGCAGGTTTATTGCAATGTAAGACTTTTTTTTCCCATGATAGGAGATTCAAGGCAGGTAAAAATCAAATGCAAACAAGAAAAATATTATTAGTAAATCCTGAAAGATGTCAATAATGAGAAAAGTCCCAAGTTCCTAGGGATATACAACAGGGTGGGAATTGCAGGATTTGAGAAGGATGCCAGAGAAGTACTGGTCTATGACCATAATAAAGTTTTGATGTGATTTGACTTGATGCAAGAGAAGGCCCTTAACTTTGAGTCCCTGAAAACAGGAATGTTTTTAAAGGAGCTTCTTTTGCAGAACCTAGCAAGTGACAGCTTCATAGAGAAGTATCTATAAAGTAAAGTTCTAAAAGTCAAATTCTAAAGCATTTAGGGCATTAAAGTTTAGAACCAGCACACTTTGGAAACGTATTTGGAAGCAACTTGCAACAAGTAGTTGCAGTTTTCCAATGTCATCGAAGGAGAAATTACCTGGCAGAGAGAATGATTAATCAATGGAACAGCTTGCCTCCTTGAGTTGTGTATGTTCCATCTCTGGAGGTTTTCAAGAAAAGATTGGAAAATCATTTGTTTGGGATGGTATAAGAAATCCTGCCTTAGGCAATGGGTCTGACCAAAGAAAATGTCTCAGCCCACCCTTACTCTTTGATCAAATTTCTGCCAAGATGGTCTTTAATGGCTCTTTGAAAAAGGGCAACTCACTTGATGTAACAGTTGCCGAATGATTAGAACTCATGTCAAATAATGGACAGCTCAGTAAGTGAATAAAGAAAAGTGAAACATAAATCCTGTCACTGAGAAAATCAAATACTCTTTCTTCCTTACAGGTAAACATGCTGAAAGAGCAAGTTAAATAAGAAAAGTTAATTATATACAGATTTGACTTCCTTTTTAACATGAGCACAGCAAGCTTTAAATATGGACACCCAACCAGTCCTATAATTAGAGCATTCATTTTCACTAAGTTTATGCCCTGGATCAGAAAATAAGTTTAGAGACAAAAGTAAGGTTTATATTTGAAATGACTATATAGATAGTCCTTAACGTACAACCACAATTGAGCCCAAAATTTCCATTGCTAATATTGCTAACTTGCAAGGCAGTTGTTGAGTTGTGCCCCATTTTGGGATATTTTTCCCACAGTTGTTAAGCAAATCACTGCAATTGGTAAGTGAATCATATGGTTGTTAAATGAATCTGGCTTCCCCCATTGACTTTACTTGTTGGAAGCTGGTTGAGAAGATTACAAATGGTGATCACGTGACCCTGAGGCAGTGCAACTGTCATAAGTATATGCCAGTTGCCAGTTGCCTGGATTTTGATCATGTGACCATGAGGATTCTGCAATGATTGTAAAAAAACAGTGCTCTTATTTGTCAGCGCTGTTGTAATTTCTAACAGCCATTAAATGAATGGTTATAAGTCAAAGACCATCTGCAATTGTAACTCTATCCAAATGTAGCTGAACAATCATTCCCATTAATTTGTCTATGTGAGCAAGTGACAGGTTTATTCCAAAGGTAAAAGGGTTAGGTTTTATGAAAAAGACTAGTTTAATATATACAATATTGTTGGTTAATTCTGTAATTTCTCCTGCCAAAAGCAACTCAGATTGCAGGTGAGTATTTTAATTATGATTCTCATCAAGCAAGAGGTTGGATTACACTGCAAATCCTGAAAAACGTAGAAATCTGCTTAATATTAACTGTACATATTAGGTATTAATACATCTACGGCATTATGAAAAGTGGGGAAACAGTACTATAGAAGGAATAAACAGCGCCCACCTTACCATCTTGAAGGGCTCTGAAGATGTGGCTCATTGCTCAGGCCCTTGGCGAACAATAATTATTACATTTATTACAATAAATGTAATAGTTATTATAAAATTATTATTTAGTATATGTTGATATTGATTAGCCGGGACACTACAGTGTGAGTACAAAGCAGTTGTTTGGCTGCTGCTGATTGATTGTTCATTCTGTTCATACTCACACACTATCCAGAGTGCACCCTGGGGGCAGACTAGCTCCACACTCATAAAACTTGACCATGTGCAGTCTCAAGCCTTGCAGTATCACCCAGGGCTTTTTTTTTTTCACCTCCAAAGGTACCTTGCGTGTGGGTATCACATTTGAGGAGGTCCAGCACTGGTTGAATTTATACTGCTGCTCAAAGCATGCGTTTCCCCACCTAAGTGGTACCTATTTATCTACTTGCATGCAACATGCTTTCGAACTGACAGGAGCTGGGTCAAATAATGAGAGCTCACTCAATCACACAATGCTTAAACTCAAACCACCAGAATACAGACCTTCTTTAGCATCATTAAGCCACTGAGCCACTGCTCCTCACATTATATAAAAGAAAGAATATGATGAACATATATGGCCCAGAGTATACTTATGAGATCTGTTCTTATATCTGGTATAAGTAACTGCAGCAATAGTTGGAAAAGTATAGCATATGTTTTTTCAGAAAAACCGGCAGGTAGAAGAATCTGGTTTTGTAATGTACACAATTGAATTATGGGAAAAATAGAACTGGTAGCAGCCATTTCGTCAGCTCTCTGATTGTTTTTGACAAGCCACTGGATGAGAGTCATTCTAACAAAGCAGTCAGAAGTAACTGAACCCTATTTATAAATGAAAAACACTCCCTGTAGCTGTTGAATATATTAGAAATAACCAACTGTACGTCTAAAGCAACCCAGTTTTCTACCTGTGTATTGTAAAAACACATTGTTATTTCTTTGCTATTATTCTTAGACAGAAGCAATATGTACAGTAAGCCATGGTTAAAAGCATAGAAGCCCTGCCAAATAAAATTGGGTGGCAATGCTACAATCTAGGTAACAAATACTGCATCATTACAAAGTAGGGCTGGATCCAGTGGTGGGATTCAGCTGGTTCACACCGGTTCGATAGAACTGGTAACTAATTTTTTGTTCGGCAAAGTGGCTGATGCCCTAGCCCTTTTTTGCAGGGCCCAGAATGGACCGCTGGAAGTGCATGGATGCCACTTCCGGAAGTCCGTTCTGAGCCTGGGAGGCCTCCCCGGCTCAGAACAGACTTCCGGAAGTGGTGTACATGCAGAGAACTGGTTGTTCAGCTGTTTGAATCCTCCCACTGGCTAGATCCAAACAAGGGGATTAAAATCAAAAGTGTGTAATAATTCAGGACAGACAAAAAAGACCCATTTACCAGTCTATTCCCTCTAGAAATTTTTTTAGAACTGAGACTAAAATGTCATCCTATTTTTACCTCATGCTTCTGAAGGTGTCTTCATCTCTGTTTATTTTCAGATTGGAGGCTTACAGAGAGCAACTTTCTGCTTTAGTCTGAGCAACAGCAGCAACAGCCTACCACTTACCATTTATATATATTCCCTATAGCAGGAGTAGGCAACGTTGGCTCTTTTATGACTCATGGACTTCAACTCCCAGCAGGCATTCTGGGAGTTGAAGTCCACGAGACATAAAAGAGCCTAGGTTGCCTACCCCTGCCCTATAGGAATAGGTCACAGCTCCCTTACTCTATCCATTTCTCCCCCCCCAAAAAAGTTACATTTTTCAGGCAAGAAGAAAGGTTATTTTCATTATTCAAGATCCACCAAAGATTCAACAAAATTAGGTAGGGGTATAAGTGAATAGGCTTCCCACTGAAGATGGCATAATGGGATATGAATAGATGAGATATTCAAAGGAAGTTTTTTTAAAAAATAAGTCATGCCTGCAGTCACTTTTCTTGTCTTTTTGTAGCATCCATCAGTCAAATTAAAATCTCCAGATGACGATCAGCAGAGTTGCCTTTCGCTAACATGGGTGGCAAACAAGTTTAATAAATAATAAATTTTATGTCTTGTCTCACTCCAGAAATGATGGTTACAATCAAACCAAGATATCATGCTTGGTTTATACCTCATTCTAAACTATAATGTATCTTGATTCTTTGTAGCTTAATATAGTGTGTGATATGTGAACCTAGTCTTTTTGTTGATTTAATATTATGATGTACAAAAGCAGATAGCCACATATTTGCAACTTGAAAAAAATGCAGCTCATTTTCAGTTTAGAACTTCCTGGTTTAATTATGCTTCACATGGAAAATGTATGTTCATGGAGGCCATGCATTTAATAATCTGAATTGGACCAATGATAAACTATGAGAAGTTATAAAAGAATAACTATTATTATTTAAACAATAGTAGTAAATTGGATAGATTCAAACATGGTAAAGGAAATTTTACAGCATATTGAAAAGGAAGCAAAATTGGGTAATAGGGCCACATTCCTATCAGGCTTAGAGTAAATATTTCTTCCATGATTAATGTTTAATATTATTAAATACCTAGTAAATCCCACAGCATTCATTGCGAGTGATTACAGTGATAGGGATCACTATCATTTTGCAAGTTAGGATTTGAAATTCCTACATTGCATATGTATTTGATGCTTCTTATATGATTCGTCAGACTGCTTTTTAGAATATGTGTTATGTTGATATTTTCTGTAGAAAAATAAACACTAATTTTCAAGACATGATTTAAGTGGGTTACATTCTCTCATCATCTGAGGGAAAATAATTAAAATAAAAGCAATGAAGCCAAATCATGAGCCTATTGGAGAAAAGGGAATATAGGGAAGAGAAGAAATACAGCAACAATTACACATCATTTTTTTAAAAGGCCCTTCATCTTTTTTTCTTCTTGATCTTTAAACAAAGAGTTTTTTCATATACATTCCCAGTTTTATAGAATGTAGAGGATAGCTGAAAGCCAGTCTGATTGTCAAAAATATGTTATTTCACCCCGTCAAGAATCTCTTCCTTTTCTGATGTCATGGGACTAATCAGAACATTAAAAAATTGCTTGATGGTTGAATCCTCATTCTCAAGCCCCCTGGCTGGTGGAATATTAATGACAATACTTTGTTCTTCTAATTATGCCATGGTTTTAAAAAAAGATTATTTTAAAATATTTACCATGGGAAAAATGAAAGCTGCATTACATCTATTAAAGTATCATTATTCTTGTATTAGAGACCATTGCTAAGTATAAATATTCACTCACTTCAATGTCTATTTTGGATATAAATCAGATAATCACATGAAACAATAAAAAGTGACAATATCTTCTTTTATTTTCTCTTTCAAATCCTTGGAACAAAAGTTATTTTAGCAGACATGAAAACTGGGTTTAATGCTCTGTTCAACAATAATACTCCTTGATATGAGATGGTATTGTTTCAATATATATTACAGGGTTTTTACAATAACAAAACAAAATATCTTATGTCTTTCTAAATGGAAAAGTTGTGGGGGAGTGAGTATGTGGCTTCCTGTGGAGAAGAAAGTCAAGCAACTGAATTGCATTTTTGACTGGAAAACAGCCTATTTACACTCCCCTCTGAAGAGTGTTGTTTGTCACAGTGTTAAAAGGTCAACCCAGCCAATAAATATCCACAGAGTGAGCACTGTGCCCCTTTGTGATCATGACAGATTATTTAGAAAATGCATGAATAGTTGGAGATCTCTCTCAGGGTCACTGGAAGATACTACTTTGAAATCTAGGACTTGCATTAAATCAAATGCATGGAGAATTCTAAGGGACGTTTTGAGAAAGCTTTTACAATTTTGTATGGTTTCCATGGAATGCTACTGAGGAAAAAGACTATCAACCTTAATGAAGAAGCAAAACAACATATCCCTCTGAGAACATCAGTGTCTGTGACATCTAGTCCTTCAATAGCAGAATGTTCAGGATAGTTTTCTCAAACTTGACAACTTAAAAGATGAGTGGATTTCAACACCCAGAATTTTCCAGCTATCCATGGAGACTCCATTACTGTAAAAGGAGACTGTAAAGGAGATGGCAGAAGAATTGTACTTTCAGACTTGCAAGGTTGATGTTAACCTTACTGGGTAGACCAGATAGGAAACACAACCAGATGAGTGAATTCTACTTTATTGTAAATATACATTAACAGATTCTTGCAAATCTAAAAATACAATTCCTCTACCATCTCTTTTATACTCTGAGAAACTACAGAGGGTCTCTTTGGAGCCTCTTATCCTATCTGCTATCCTGGTGTGACTATGCTGTCTCTTATCCAATAATTCCCTAGAGAGCATTTCTTAGGCTAGTTTCCCAAGGTCTTTCCCACACACTGGCATCAGAATTTGGAAAGCTAATTTAAATTAAAATGCTAGACTAAGTGCCTTTTAATAGTAGAGGAATCCTTAAATGTGTCGTCTCACCTCACATAATTTGATCAAGAAAAAGTGAATGCTATATCTCTTAATAACGACAACACAACCCTTCTAGAAAATTTAGACTAAACTGATCTGGGGAAAAGTCTGACATCTGTTAAAAGAAGAAGAAATGCATCACCAACAAAGGAGACAAAAGGAGGATATTAATTTGTATAGTATTTACATATGTAATCTTTAAAACAGAGATACATTCAACATCGACTAATATGATGTTCCATTAAGTGTGGAGGCTAGGATGTGAGAGAAGCTCATCCCACAAGGTAGAGTATATATTGCTATGCCCCAACTGTGGTTTGGTTGTTATTTTCTGTGGCGTTTTGTTATAGTGATTTTTTTTATTTTATATACAACCTGGAGTTAATTTTTTTAAAGTTGGGCAGCTCTATAGAATCGAGTAATTAATTAATCAATCAATCAAATTAATGAATTATTATTAAGGTTTTTTTACCCCAATGGAGAAATGATAGAAAACTTCAAGACTCCTGTTCCAACTTTCTCTACTTCTTTATATTTAAATATTTAAATGGTTGATCTTTATGCTAGATATGAACCAGACAACCTTTCAGATAGATGAGCTTAAAGGGTATAGACCCACTGTATTTCAGACTAAAGTCTAGTGGCTAGTTACCAGCTGTTCCAGCCCAATTCCCAATAAATGGAGGCACACTGGATGAGAACTCTGGAGGCAAGTGGATACAAAACCATGCACAGGTAACTAACCTTGGATTTTCTTGATGTCAGTTTGGCACTGAGAAGTTCTTGAGCTCTTTATTGTCAGTCATGCCAAGGAATTGATTCTTCAGGGTTAGCTGATTCCCCAGAAAGCATTCTAGGTTTTGTATCATAGCTATAGCATTCAACTTTCTATTCCAATTAGAGGCATGGTAGTCAAGGGAATAAAGAATTGATGCTTAAACTTTGAAGTGCTTGGTTTCAGTTTGATGATATCCAAATCATTATAGATATTCCAGCCATATAAATAATGATTCCTTGTTAATTTGTCATAGGTCTAAATTTGGTCACAAAGGGAAATGAAGTTTGATATATTATTACTGCAAAAATGGTTAGTATATACAATATATAGTACAAAGAAAATAGAAGCAACTGAATTTGTAGATTGGCATAGAAAAACATGAGAGTAAGTATTGATCAAAGTCTTAAGAGTTCAACATAATTCAGATAATAAAGTTGACACAAAGCTGATTATTATTTACAAACATCTGGTATGAAAAATTCTAGAATTTTTAAATATTTTCTATATTTTCCATTATTTTGCTTCTATGAATAATTGTATTTTATTTTTAAAAATCAAATGCAATATTTGGAAAGTGAGGTGAATCCCTACTTTTCATTTGCAGTGATAAATCTAAGACATCAAAATATGATCCCAATCTCATTCTAATATTTTGTAATTCTTGCACACCTCCATTAGGACAGTGACTTTGATAGACCAAAGAGAAAAAGATATGTGTTGGCATAGGATGTAAAGAAAGAAAATGGGTATCAGATGAACATTTTGTCCCCAAGCTCTCAAAGGCTTTTAAAAATCTTTGATATAGATTAAAAATAAAACTCTACCCACTTCAAGAATAGATAGAGGAAGTCATACATTAGTTTTAAAGATCTCATCTTAATTTCATTTTTGTCTTCTTAAAAGAAAGATAGGGAAGAACATAATACAACACTGAACTAAAAAAAAAGCCTTCTGGCTTTAGAAGCATAATCGCAAATCCACATATGTGGGATATAATTAATTGTAGAAAAGTCCTAATTTAATAGATGAGACAAGAAGTTTTTTCATATGGAATACTTGATTATTAATGATGCTTAAAGCAAAAGAACTATTTGGGATCTTAACTAGAGACTCTTCTAATCACCCAGGCTGGAATATACGGTACTATCATTCTTACCCCAATTATATTGCCAATAATAGAGACAGAAATGTATGAGGCATTAAGCGGTTGTGTCCACACAACAGATGTGTCGCTCCAATGCATATCTGGTTGGCTACAGGATTTCAAAGCCAATGAGGGAGCCCATGAAGCTGGAAAGGAAAAGATCTCTTTGATGCTATGCTAAGCAGGATAGTCTTAATGCATCTAATTCTAATCCATTTTGATTAATATCCCCAAATGAGTTTTACTGACAACTGATTTTGTTTTATGGAGAAAATGATTGAAGAGGTTACAATCCCACTGCAATAAAAGCAGAATTGCTACATGGAAGAGTTAATATCTTCCCCCAAACAAGCAAGATGAAAACTTCTACCTCACGTTTTTCTTTAATTAACTCCTCTCTGGGTTGCTTCTGGTCTTATCTTCACCCTCCTGGCAGAAAACAAAAGACAGGGGCTTTGTCTGGTTTGGCCTTATGTAACCATGCTGAAGGGAAGGCAGGTCACAGTTTTCTCACAGTGCCTGGAAAGGTTTGGGGAGTGATTGATGGGAACATCGGAAGCTGTTTTACATTAAATCAGTCTACTAATGGTTTACTCATAATAGCTAGTGGCTTTACCACTTAAGTAGAAGTCTTGAAAACTGGGATCTTTTATTAAAGATGTCTAGAATTGAATCTTGACTTTCTATTGACCAGTAATTTATTTCTTACACAGAACCAAACCCAACATGAAAGTTAAATTAATAAATATCATATAATAGGGCAACCCTAAAACTATATCAACTAAACATAGTCACTATCAATAGAGAAGAATATTTGTAGCTCAGTGTTGAAATGAGGGGTCCTTGGTACTATCTGAGCTTTGCTATTTTCTTGCAAACATTTCATTACCAAACTAGATAATATCATCAGTGCTACTAGGGAGTGGGGTTTGCTCTTATTTTATATTCAGGTGGCTTGCCCTGTCAGTAGGAGTAGGAGTGGTCGTAGTGGTTCCTTGGTTGGGCTGCTTACTATTAGCTTGCTGGGGGTATTGTTTGCTTCTTGATTGTTGGTCTAATGCTAATCTTGGTATTAATCTCTGCTCATCTGGACGTTGATTGCTGGTGAAGTATTTTGATCTTTTTGTTCCCTTGTTGGCTTCTTGATTGTCTCTTTTGAATCATATGTAGATTTTTATGTCTATGTGCCTATTGATAGCTGATCTGTCAAAGTGCCAGGCTTCCAGGAATTCTCTCGTGTTTTTGGCCTCCACTTGGTCTAGGATGGTAATAGTTTCCCAGTTAAAACTATGGTTGAATCTGTCCATTGTTATGAAATTAAGGAGTTTTCATCTTGTCTTCTGACTGCTAGTTGGTGCTCATGGATGCATTCTGCTAAACTTCTGCCTGTTTGTCCTACGTAGTAGCTGTTGCAGTCCTTACACTGTATATTATAGATAATGCCTGCTTTTCTTCTGGAACTGCTGACTCTTTTGGTTTACTTAGGATGTTTCAGAAGGCTTTACTGCTTTGTGTGCTGCAATGGTAGTGATAGTCTGTTGGTGGTTTTGATGCATAGCGGTGTTATTCTTTTCACAGCTTATGTTGGTTGTGCTGCATTGGGTTAAGTGGTCAGGCACTTTTCGATGAAGTTGCATGGATATCCATTTTGTTGGAAGATGTATGGATGGCCTGTTTTCTTTTTGTTGTTTACTGTTGCTGCACTGTGTTTGTGCTTACCTGAAAAGTGTTCTGACACAGCTTCTCTTATGGGAAATAGGGTTATTACCTTGATAGCAGACTCCTGATTTGGTGAAAAATGATGCATTTCTGCCATTTTCCTAACTGTAGGGAGAGTGGGGGCTAAATACATCTCTTGGGCTGTTCATTATTATAATCCTGAGAGAAAGCCCTTCCAGTTATCTAAATTTCTGGCACTTGATGGGTAGGTAAGGAATAAAACCTTCAAAAGAGCATATCTTCTGTTCTAAGTAACCAAGCAGAATCAGAGGAGAGACAGTCCCACAGCCAGATCTGAAGCCATTTAGGGTTGTAAAGGTCATATCAAGCTTAAATTGTACCCAGTAGGAATTTGGTAACAATATAGAAGTATTGGCCTCACAGGTTCCATGAAACCTACAAGGCAAACGGCATTGTCATTGAATTTTGCATTAATTGCAATTACAAGACACATTTCAAGTGGAGCCCTATCGTAACAGCACACTGCAGTAGAACTGTTATCAGCAGAATACATCGCTTTGGGGATGAAATATGATGTACTCAACATTTTCCTAATGCTATTCAGGGACAACCATTCAAATATTAAATTCATTCTCCCAACTTTGCAGTTTTACTTATTGACCAATTATTCATTCCAAAATCTAAAAAGAAAGAAAAACAAAGGAACCAAGAACAAATCCCACCTCCCAGCAACAAAAGCAGCAGGACCAGTTATAAACCTGCCTGTCGTGCTATTGTGCTTCTAGTAAAGGACTGTGATTTTTATTACTTCCTGTGATAAGCTGCCAAACTGGCCAGACAAGGAAAACAAATGTGTGGTCCCAAGTTTCTGTATCACCAGATGGTTAGGAAAATCAATCACTGAAATCTAGAAAAGTTTTTACAACTTTTTTTTCCCAGGAAATTTCAGTGATTTTTACTCTTGATCAGTATTGTATCAGTATCACAACTTTCTTCTCAATTTTAAATAGTTTCAACATGAAATGTTTCACATAATTACCATTCCAGTGGTAGATTTGGTCATCTTAAAGCTGCACCTGCAAACAAATACTCTAGTTGTTTCACTTTAGCACTGTTTTCAGTTGCACTGCCAGTAGAAAATTCATATTCTTTACATCAGTCTAAAATTGCAGGATCTATTTCTTAAACTGTGAGTGCTCACAGAAGAATTTCCCGTGTGCTTGACAGAATCCCAGTCCATCCTGTTATATGGATTTAGAGGATTTAAAATAGAAGAAGAGGAAGTTGTCTCTCCTGACAATAATGCTTATGGTCCCATAAAGTAGAGGTCTCCAAACTTTCTGGACCAGAGAGAAGGAGAGCAGCTTCAAAATTGGTGCATGCGCACACATGGGACCATACACCCTGGTGCAGCACTAGCAGCCCCTGTTCGTGTATGTGGCATGCACTGGTGTTGTGCGCATGCACAAATAGCCATTTCCCCCCCCCCCGCGATGGCTAGCGGCCCATTCATCATGCATGCGCTAACAGGCCGTGCAACCCACCTGGGCTAGCAGCCCCCTTCGTGCATGTGCAAACGGGCCACGGACACTCGCCCCATGCTAGCATTCCTGTTTGCGCCCACATGCATGCATGTAATAATATTGGAGAATTTCTGCTTTGCCTGAAAAAAAAACAGAGAAATTTTCCATCGAATTCTGAACAATTAGAAAGAAACATTTGTTCCCTTTCTAATGAAATGATCTCTGGAGCCTTCAAGACTGCCTCATGAAGGTCAAAATCATAAAGTCCTTTCTTTAGTCATTTTTCAGCCTAGAATGAAAGTGTAACTAGGATTTTGCATTATTGGGTTTTTTTCAGTTGTCATGAACTGTGATGTTTACAACAGAAAACCCTTTCTTAATTTTAAAGTATGAACTGAGGAGGGAAGCTTTTTTTTCTTTGTTCTACAAATATGGGATTAATTCTACTGCCACATCTGTATGTGTATATTAAAAGACTGCAATGGCTTTCCAAAGCTCCAAATAATGTGTGAAATTCTAATAGACCCATTCATATGAGTATTTGGCAGTTGGCACTCCCATGCCCCCTCTAAACCTCATACCATCTTTAAGAATCCTGTCGAAACTGAGCAGGCACCATGCCAACAGATTGCTTTATGTGTTAGAGCCTTGACTCAGACTAGATGGGAACAAAATGACTTGAATGTCAAGGTTTATTATCTTCATAGGGGAAAACTATTTACAACAACAAAAAAAGAACTATTCTGGATGGACCTCCTCCAAGGCAGCGCCAAGAACATTAACAATTCCAGCCCAGTGAGTCATTTTTCCCCTCCCCTTTAATACAGAGGAATCTTTTAAAAAGTAGTTTCACTCCAGATTAATGCCAAACAATAAATAAATAAATGTTTTGTTTTGTTTTGTTTTAAAGCAGACCTAGAAACGGCAAGGCAGCCCATATTCTGATGCCTTAACATCAAAAACAAGGCAGCCCAAATCCTCATTCTCATAACATGTAGAGTTGGCACCTGGACAATATACAAATCCTATTACATAATTAATTAATTAACCCTCCATGTGCAGGTGGCCGTGTTCAGAACAAAGCAAAAATTTATGTTTTTATTCATTTATTTATCAAATTTGTATAGCTGTCCATCTCACCAAGCATAGCTCTGGGCAGTGCACAGCAATTGTATAGATTTCTTCCCTACAGTTGCTTACAGTTTAATATTCAGTTCACAGAACAAGGAAGCATAGCAGCTGGAAAAACTGGAAATTAGTAAGAATGGAGAAGGTGTTTGATTTAGTTTTTGCTTGCCTATGGAGAAATTGAAGGATTATTTTTAAGATCCAAAAAGTCATAACTTTAATTCAATATTCAGGAAGGAAGAAGAAATGGTAGACATTTCTGAGGAAGAAGGAATTCTTCAGATGACAGAACTGAAGAAGTGAAGGCCATGAGCAGAGACTGTATCTAAGAGAAGGAAAGAGAGAAAGACCATGGGGGATTCTGAAGATTTGGGGCTAACAAAGTTGCTTTGCAAGCAGTCTTGAATCCAGTGCAAGAGATTTAGAAAGAGAAATCAAATAAATGGGAGAAATAAGGAGAAATACTCTGGTAATAGAAAACTTGACAAATACAACAGGGCCTAAGTGTCTCATAAGAAGGTGTATGCTGAGTATCTGATAGTTTCTCATAAAAATTTTATGAGGGTAATGAAACCTTTGAAAAAAGAACCAGAGAATATCAAGGATTCCACAGTTCAGCCCTATTTATATTCTCTTCTATTAACAGATATTAGACCAAATATTTTCTGAGGTACCTTCCAACTCTATGATCAGAAATTGCTCCCATTTTTTGGGCAAGAGCATTTGGAGTTTGAGAGAAAACATGGCTAGGCAAGGAGACCCTAAATACCACCTAAGTCTCAGAAGATAAATGGATGGAGATGCTTCCTGAAATATTCTCTTTTTTAGAGAGCACTTTCTAACTTCTAGCAGAGTTACGTCTAGTAACTCTTGACATTTTTCTACTCAATATAGTAACTACATTTCCTCTTAAAGCTAGTTTACTTCACTCTTCTGGCTGATTTTTTCCCTCCAAATAATTATCTACAACTTTATCATTTTCATAGATCCTTTTATATTATCACCCTTTACCAATGCTGAAATGCTAGTATTCAGAAGAGATCTGGACTAAACCTATAAACAGAACAAAATAGGTTTATCTCAAATAGTTTCTAATAATTACTCAGTTGATATCTTTGAGCGACCAGTCCATCGGTACACATTTGGACAGTGTTTCCCAACATTAGCAACTTTAAGATGTGTGGACTTCAATTCCCAGAATTCCAGCATTGCTGGGTGTGGAATTCTGGGAACTGAAGTCCACACATCTTAAAGTTGCCAAGGTAGAGAAACACTGCATTTGGGAAAAGGCAGAAATGTATAGCAGGATTTCCAGCCCTACAAATCACTGCTTAGTTTGTGTATTTACCTCAAGTTCTGAGTGACAGCTAGATAATGGAGATAATGGAAGATTGACAAATTAAGGCAGGAATACATGGATTTGTGACAAGTTCAATTAGGAGTTGCGTCTATCAGTTGAAGAATAAAAATGGCATTCTGTAACTTTCAATCCTTTTGTCTTTGTGGTTATTTGTCATAGGCATTCTTTGTGCCTGACAACTTATTTTTGTGGTGATGAGTGAAGGCTGTCCTTGTCTACAAGCAATGCACTGAAGCAATTTAACAACCATCCTTTCTGAGTTTCAGAATTTTTGTTCAGTCTCTGCCAAATGTTTCTGAGGTGACAGCTAGAATGTATGCATGTAGGTTGGGATAAAGTGCTTCTCCCACTAGTAGCAGAAGTAAATTATCAAGCACAGCCCATTAAATACTTTTCACAATATCAATCACTAAGCTTAAATGGAAAATTCAATAGAAATGAAATGAAATATTCCTTAATTTCAAGCATAAATTTACTTAGAAAACCTCTGAATCTAGGACTTTAGTTGAGTTTAACTGTCTTTGGTGATGAGTACATCAAGATTTCAATCACAAAAGAGAGAATAATGAAATGATAAAAACAGAAAACAAATATTATTTTTCAAATCATAAACGTAACCAAGACACATTTCATTCTCATTCCATAACATTCTGTTATTACAGTTCTCATAAAATTTTTGAATTCTTATCCTGTTCATAATAGAGTATACATAATTTTGTCCCCAAAAGGGTTGAAATGTAGTATTCCTCCAAGAACTTTATATAGTGTCAGTAATGTCTCCTTGTGGATGGTTTTAAATCATCTGAAAAATTCTGCAAGCTGCTAGCTGATGTAAATACAGCTATTCTTTCTTTTGGAAAATTATTCAGGAGAAATGCTTTGAACACAAAGGTAGCACTTCTCTGCTATTCATTAGAACAGCCATATCAGTTGGCTGTTTTCATGAACAGCCAAGAGGTTCTGTGTTGGCGCTCATGAATTGTTCTTCATTTTTCAATTATTTTCAAAATGTGCATAGCTTTAATGAGTAAAACAACTGTTTATAACTTAACATTGTTTTTATGCTCAGGGTTTCTCAGCTTCTTATATGTTTACTTTTTAACAGCAGTCTATGCTAGAAAAGCAAATGGCTATTCCTTATTTTGCAGCTGTCTTCCACCAGAGTTCAGCATACAGTAGAAATACTGTAGTACTGTAGCAACAAGTTGACTACAACTGCTATCACTTCCCGCTAACCTTACTACTGCATGATAGTTACAGATAATACATTACAGTAGAGACAATACAGGCTGGTAGCCCCATCCATCAGAAATGTACCAAGTTGGGAAGACTTGCAGTATAAAGGTAAAGGTAAAGGTTCCCCCGCACATGCGTGCTAGTCGTTTCCAACTCTAGGGGCCGGTGCTCATCTCCGTTTCAAAGCCGAAGAGCCAGCACTTGTCCGAAGACGTCTCCATGGTCATGTGGCTGGCATGACTAGATGCCAAAGGCGCACGGAATGCTGTTACCTTCCCACCGTAGTGGTCCCTATTTTTCTACTTGCATTTTTACGTGCTTTTGAACTGCTAGGTTGGCAGAAGCTGGGATGAGTAACAGGTGCTCACTCTGTTACGCAGCACTCGGGATTTGACCCGCCAAACTGCCGACCATCTGATCAACAAGCTCAGCGTCCTGAGCCACCGTGTCCCTTCTTGCACTATAGGAATAACTAAAGAAATCTAGATTTTAATTTATAACCTGTCACTCAGGAGGAGACCCCACTGAGCTTAGATCAACCTGAGAAATTTTGCTGCCAGAAGTCCACGTAGTTTTCCTCAGTCCACACAGAAACACTGACTGAACTGCTTATCCTGTCATTTCAAACTCTGATATTCACTATTATACTTGAGGTAGCAGGGTAAAGGGATATGTAGCATTCATCATTTGTGTCCTGCATGAGTAGGGAATAGCTGGAAGGTTCACTGGTGCATTTTAGCATTTGTCCACTTACCCTCAAATTAGGGCTGGTTTGATGGGATTTCTCACAGAAACTCATAGAGATACATACAGATATATAGATAAAAGGCATTACCTAATTTATTATCAAAACGAAACTTCCATATTCAAGAATGGAATGGTCAGTGTTAAGGGGAGAATAACTCTGTGGTTTCACTGTAGATATGATCTTGGAGGAAGAGAAATGAAGTATGTAGATCAAAGTTGAGCATTTTTGCCCAGTCAAGGGATGCATTGCTTCATGGAATTATCTCTTGAATCAAACAGTGAGTAAGTCTCAAATCCAAAAAGATTTGGGTGTCCTTTTCTTGGTGTTTTTTTACTTGTCCAGACAACAGGTGCAAAAACCCCTCAGATAATAGAAATTTGGTGTGGACTTTTGGGAAGGATTTTGAAATTAGGAAAGATATATAAAATTAGCTGTCTGAGGGACAATACTTTACAATATACGTTAAGTGACTTTACAGTAATCCTCAACTTACAACCACAACTGAGCCCAAAATTTCTTTTGCTAAGTGATACATTTGTTAAATGACTTTTGCTGCATTTTATGACCATTCTTGCCTCAGCTGTTAAGTGAACCAGTGCAGTTGTCAAGTTAGTAATACGGTTATTAAGTGAACCTGCTTCCCCATTGACTTTCTTGTCAGAAGGTCACAAAAGGGGATCACATGACCTTGGGACACTGCAACCGTCATAAATATGAGTCAGTTGCCAAGCGTCTTGATTTTGATCATGTGGCCATGGAGATGCTGCAATGGTCAAAAAAACTTTTTCAGTGCTGTTGTAACTTTGAACTGTCACTAAATGAGCTCTTGTAAGTCGAAGACTACCTGCAGAGAGAAGGATATTTCTGTGGATCAACTTATATGTGAAAAGTCTTTGATTGGATCATCATGAAGATGAAGCCATCCCATCCCATTTAGAACCTTAGCCAAAAAAAAAGGTTGCCTTTATGAATATAGAGTGAAAAGGAAGACACAAGATATCAAAATCAGAAAATAAATTTGGCTTTTTTTTCTACTTTTTCTATGACTGGAAGGTGAAAGATATGGTTTGTTCACTTCATTCAACAAGTTATTTGCATCCAATGATGGATTAAATGCAGCAAGGAAAATAAAATAAAATTAATGCTTTCAGATTACTTACTGTGACAAATTCTACCTCTGTAGGCCCAAATATTATAAAAAATCATATATAAGTGATATTCCAGTATATGAATGCTGGTAAATAATGGAATATAAAATCATCATGCTGTTTAATTTGTTGGGAACATAAAGCAAGAAAATAAAATTATGAATATGTTTCCCAGACTTTCACATGCATTTTTTTGTCATTTTGTTTGTGACTGACCTCTGGTGGTGTGAATAACAACTGCACTATCAAATATAAGTTTAAAATATAACTTTGGGAAAAACTGCATGGGATTGTTTTCCAAGTTTTTTTTAAAATAATATATTTACAATCTTATTCTTCATTTAATACTGGTAAAATTGCTTCCTCCTTCTTTCTCTCCTCATTTTTAGAATAAATAGTATTTCTGGCTAGAGAAAAGACAGACAAAACAAAAAACAGACAAGGAACCCCGTAAAATGTTAGTTTTTAAGTAAAATATACAATGGACAAACAGCATTTTGCCGCAAGATTACAACAGTCTTCTCATTGCTGAAAATTTGGCTAAAATTTCAAATCTGGAGAATTAAGGGCAATCGATCCTCTGATTCAATGTGAGTTGCAGTGCTTTATTTGAAAAAGGATCAGATGATTGGGTGCATAATTCCAGAAGATTATTAATCATTCTACATTCAAGCAAATTGTCAGTATCCATATTCACTGTGTCCACTTTTTCCACAGAAAAGGGATGAGAGTGAGGCCTTGATTCTACAGGAGTTCCCCGCTTAAGCATGTATTTACATAGCTGATTAGCCTGTGATAAGCCTCTTTAAGTTACTTCATCTCTGATTTGTTTACATAACCTTCAGGTTAATGAAAAACCCAACAAGTGGAAATAAAGGGAAAGACCATACTAGACAATAATATTCTCTTGACTGTCCTTTGTTTTGTAGACTTTCAAAAACATACCTGTACAGAAAAAGATTCTAAGACCTGTGTTCCAAATATTTGCAGAAGGCCCCATATTTGAAAAGGCTCCTGTCAGATGTGGTTAAGTTATATACCCTTTGAAGGGCAAGTTCATGCATCATACTAAACTTATAGTTTGCCTGAATTTCTTAAAACAGCAGGCTAGTTCACACACATATCATATATCATAGTATAAAAGCCAAAACAGCTGGACTGTTTTGTCATAAGGCACTATCAGTTTGGGCTGAAACCAGAATGGGACAACTTGCTGCTGTCATCTTGCTATAGCCAACTCACCACGGTCAACTCACCACATCCATCTTGCTATGGGACAACTCGCTGCAGACAATTCAACAATTCAACTTAATTATTTTAAATAATTAACAATTATTTTAATTTTTGTCATTCACATTTCATTCTTCCCCTCCTTTGGCATCATTTCTTTAATTATTCTATTCCACTATTTCTTTGATATTAGTGTAACTCTTGTTCTGCAGCAAGTTGTCCCATGGCAAATTGGCCATGGTGAGTTGGCCATGGCGAGTCTTCTCAAGGTGAATTGCCTGTGGCGAGTTGGCTGTGGCGAGTTGTCGTAGACCTGGCTGAAACTGTTACCTATGAAACTCTGGGTGGGCAGCTCCAAATCTCTCTAGGCTATTCATTGTTGTTTGGGGACCCCAATTCAGGCTGCTATAAGAATGGTTGGACATTAATGAATGGAAATAGGAAGGGCCTCAAGTGAGTGGAGTACCTAGCATGTGTGACTATCAGATGTGGATCCTTTTTTAATACCCCTGTTCCTTTGCTGCTGCAAATCAGTTTGGTGGGGTGGTTAAGACATCAGACTAGAAACCAAGAGACTGAGTTATTTTAAAAAAAACTTTATTAGATTTTTTTAAAAAATTAGAAAGATAAAAATTAACAAAAACTAATATTTAAGATAAGAAAAAAAACCTAAAGAAAGAGAGAACAAAGCCACACTCACCATTAACCATTAACCCCACCACTGGTGTGGAGGTGAAACCTGTCTCATTTTCACCAGAAAGAAGTGTGATAGTACTGCCACAATAGCCCAGTCTTTTAGGCTGTATTTGAGGAACTTCAAAACTGATATGGTATGTGCCATAGATGAAGGAGTTTCATGATGACATTTGTAAGGATCAAAAACCAACGTCAGCAGAAGATCAATTCAAAGTAAAGATATTGTTTTCAGTTATAACTGTCTCTCAGGTAAAATATAGATTTGCAAACATGGACTTCTACAGGAAGACAAGGGGAGACAAGTGACATTCTGTGGACTATAACATCACAATGCAATCACTGTGACTAATGTATGTTTTTTAGCAAAACCGGCTCATAGCTAACCATTGGTTTCCTTAATAAGTGCAGCATTTGCTTAATGATCATGGCGATTGGTTTACAACTGTGGTGTTCACTAAATAGCCACCGCTAAAAAGGTTGTAAAATCAAGTCAATCACATGGGTGACCCAATTTACAACTGTTAGAACTGTGATAGGCTTAAATTAAAGTTGTAATTCTCCATTACAGTTGTAATTCAAGGACTATACATATCAAAACTCTCAATCCAATATTTTCTCAGACAAAGGAAGAGAGCAAAGTGGGAAAGTTGAAAGAGAAAGAGGAATAATTATTCTTACAAATTTAATACATGAAATAGTTCACACATCAGCTAAACTATGTATAATGTAGTTTCAGTGATCTGGTTTAACATAGGCCCTTTAGTTCATTCTGCCAAACATGATTAAGTAAACAATGGTTTAGCACAGTGGGCTAACCCTTCCAATATCCCCACTACTCTTTGTTTAAGTTACAAATTCTAAATATTCCCCAAGCATCTTATACAGCTTTACTATTGATATTGCAACAATTTCAACACTGTAGACGGTCCAGTTTTTAAAAATGTTTGAAGTGATTTACTTGCCCACTGAAAAGAATGTGATTTTAGCTCTCATAATCATCACTCTGGTTTCTCTCAAATCATACCAATCACATTTAAAATGTTGGTCTACTATTCTAAAGCATAATTGTTTAATTTGTTTAATCTTTGAATTGGTCCATAAGAAGTTAATTTTGCGTCATCTGACATTCTTTATGATGCCTTTTGTTCTGACCATAATTTCATGTGTCTGTCCTCAGCTGTTCCCACATTACTTAAGCAAGCTGTTTCCTTCAGGATTTCAAAGCACAAATCTGGAACAGTTTATGATTTCTGCTGTGCAAAACCTCTTCTTGAAAGTTTATGTTGGATTTCACAACAATTCAGACTGTAATGAAGATGAAATCTTTCTATAGTTAATCACGTTTGGTTCTTTGAAATATAAAGAGATGATTGTCCCAAAGGTGCTTTTTCAAAAGGCAACTGGATTTTGTTTTTCCTTGAAGACATTTTACTTCCCATCCAAAAAGCTTCTTCAGTTCTGACTTCTGGATGACTGAGAATCTCCATAGACATAAAGAGATGATTCTACAGTAAATTAACATTCCTGGCCAACTGTCTAAAATATCTCTTTGCTTTTATAACTCAGTAATTATTTATATCCTTGATTCATTTGTTCTCACCTTTCAGACATTTCCTGCTTTGTGAAATAATTCTCTCTTTCTGTTCCTTGCTCAAAGAATCAGAGCAGCTTTATGACATAACAACGTGCTGCTCTTTGACTTTTTAAAGCTTTAACTCCTGCTAATGTTCATCAGTCTGGTGATCTCCAGATGTGTCAGAACCAGTAACCACAAAGCACTGCAATCCCAGCAAGCATTCTGTACATTCTGGGAACTATAATTCCCACATCTGGATGGCACCAGATTATAAAAGACTAAATTAACCTTCTAATCTTTCCCACACACATATATATATATCCATCATATATTACCTTTTGGATAAAAAATGTTATCCAAAACATAGAAAATGAATATGAAATAATACCAAGACATGGGATACAAAGAAAAAAGTACACCAGTATTTTACACCAGCCCATTCTACCTTTCTTGTACTTACACAGTTACAATGCAGTCTTCTGTGATTGAGCCCAAATCAGTGAGAAGTGCAACAAAATGCTGTAGCACTATATGACCTTCACTCCAATGCTCCACTGATACACATTTACGTTCCATTCCTCTCCTTAGTAGTCAATATTCTGTGGACATTGCAACTGCTTATCTTCAATGGGTTTTTTTGCGGGGGGGGGGGATTTCACTTCTTGGAAATTTTTCCTCTAAATCTTTTTTTTTTTGCACTTCTATGTTCTTTGCAGTTTTTCAAAGTGCTAATGATCCTTTTTCATGAATGATTCCAGCTTGATTTCCTAAGCAATAGCTCTGGGAAAATTAGTTTTTTATACTGAACGTATATTATTTTTGTTATCCTAGCTGTTTCCAGCCTTCTGCTTCCTTTTCCTTTATGTATTGCCTATATTTAGACAGACATTTTTAATTACACCAAGGCATATAGAATGAAGCTGCAATGAAAAGTAAAAATCTTAATTATACATCTCTAATTGTTTCAGCAGAACTGGAGGAATGTATGCTATTTAGGCCACAGTCTACCCTCTTGCTTCATACAAGAATCCAAACAAAAACCTATTTTTAATGTCCCTAATTTGCATGAACATATTTAGCATAGGAAAGTCCACCAATTTGCTCATTAAGAGCTGCTGATGAACTGCTGCTTTTAGGAATACATAAATAACCAATAATGCTCCCCCCAGCATACAATCCTAATCTTTCCTGTTGTGTCAATGTATTATTCATGTATTTTATATTGGGATGACAAAAGACACTTTATGGTGTTCTGATCACATTGTTGCTTATAATCACTTTATTGAAAGAAAAAAGAGCATGGAAATTACACATTTCTATATGCATGGCATTAAATTCATTCAGGTTAACAGACACTCTAAAATATTGTTTAGAAACATTAATCTGTCATAGTATCAGTGAAAAGAAGATAAATTTATCTACCACAAGATGGAGCTTTTATCATGATTCTGCTAAGGTGTCATAAAGAGATTCCAGGATTGTCTTCAAACTCTAGAACCAAAATGATTATAGTCTCAGCTGGGGTTTCTTGCACCTTTATTGTCACAACAATTTTTATGCATGACAACCTATGGCCTGTACACAGCTGGAGAGTCCCACTATAAGAAGGTTTTTGCCCACTGTAAGAGCCATCCTGATGTAAAAGCTTTAACTCTCAGAATACTCAGCAAAGGCCCTGATATTAAATAAATAACTAAAAAACCCCTTTTTATTACATACTAAAAAAATTCATATGAGAAACTCAAATGATCAAGACATGATGAGCAGCAGAGGCAAATATCAATGGTCCCATGGATATGCTGACAGGCAGATAGGAAGGGGGACGCTGACAAAATTTCTTCTCAAAGTTTTATTGGATTGAAAAGAATTAAAAATCAGAAACATTTATCATATTTATGTTTAGTATTAATGGATGGGAATCACCCAGTTGGAAAGCAAGAACAACTTGTTGGAAGAGCGATAAAGTCTATCCCCAAATGTTCTAGATCAGGGGTAGGCAACCTCGGCTCTTTTATGACTCATGGACTTCAACTCCCAGAAATCCTGAGTCAGCAATTCTGGGAGTTGAAGTCCATGAGTCATAAAAGAGCCGAGGTTGCCTACCCCTGTTCTAGATGATCACAAATCTGAAGTAAGGACTTGTTCCTGCTAGCCTTTCAAGGTAGATCAAACTAGGACTCCAAAGTCATGTACAGTAGATCAATACTACCTTTACTGTAAAACTACAGTAAAAGAATCTTGCAGATCTGAATGTGCTTCTTCCTTCCTTTTATCTTCATGCAAACTTGGGAGAGGCTTATCTGAGACTCTTATTCAGATTACATTCCTGCTCTAGACTCCTGCTTTTATCTCACAGTCATCTTGGTAGCTGCTCTTTCTCCTATCCCTGGAGGCCATTCCCTCTTTACTTACAGATCCATTTTGTATTTTCCTTTTACTTTTTGTAAAATTAGTCACCTCCATATTTAATGAGAGAGAACTAAGAAAATGAACTAGGAATCATTGACTTACTTAATTAGTCTATTTATATAGCTGCCCATCTCACATCAGTGATTCTGGGCAGTACACAAAGGATTAAAATCAACCCAATAATGTAATACACAAAATAACTACCCAAATATTAACCTGAAGTTATTTCTAAATTTATTTTTATTTAAATCAATTTACAGGACCACCCACTTTGCAGTAGTGACACAGGGTGGCTAAAAGAGACGTTAAAAGGCAAAAATGATAAACAATAATGAGTGTACATAGTGACAGCCAAGGACCGCACAAATCATTAGCAGATGACATAGACTAAATTAACATCTAGATTTCCATTCCTAGGAAACCAACCTTGTTTTGAAGCTTTCTAAAATGCCACAGGATTGGGACCAACCAAATCTTGGCATGTAAAGTACTTCAGAGGACAGCGTGGCAACTGAAAAGGATTACTTCCTGTGTTCCACTGGGGTACATTTCTAGAAGGATCAGATTTGGAGCTGCCCCTACTACCAGATCTATTGAGGCAGGAATAATAACAATAACTATAATAATTGCTAATTATAATAATACAAGTGCTAATTAAAATTGCATTTACATAGAACTTTGGAAAGGGTTAAGCTAAAAAAAACAGCAGAGAAATTTATTAGTTGCACTGGACCTGAACAGAGAGGCAATTAGTGGAAGACATGTGACATATAGTAATAATTGATTTCTGACATATAGTACTAATAAATTATCACTCATTTTGGAATCAACCTACCAGCAAAATTAGCTAAGCATTCTGAATTTAAAAGCTTTTGTTAAGTCCAAATTAAGATTCTGGTTTGCTCTTTTTTGGAGAAGTTCGTAAAGGTATTCCTTCCACTTGCCAATTTGGCTACATGACAAAAAACTAAGAATGGAACAGAATGGGCAATGGTCCATTTATGTCTGTAGAAATTAGATCAGGAACAAGAAGTTGCATGTCCTGTTCACTCAGGTGGATCGAGCAAGTCAAGGAATGGATTCCTGGTTGTAAGAACTCTTGGATATCTATAGGACAGAGCAATGTGAAAGAGCTCAAAGAAAACAACAGGATGATAAAGACTCCTGCTTTAAGTGTAACCAAGTTTGTTGTTGTTGTTAGTTGCGAAGTCGTGTCTGACCCATCGCGACCCTATGGACAATGTTCCTCCAGGCCTTCCTGTCCTCTACCATCTTCTGGAGTCCATTTAAGCTCACGCCTACTGCTTCAGTGACTCCATCCAGCCATCTCATTCTCTGTTGTCCCCTTCTTCTATTGCCCTCAATCTTTCCCAGCATTAGGCTCTTCTCCAGTTAGTCCTTCCTTCTCATTAGGTGGCCAAAGTATTTGAGTTTTAGCTTCAGGATCTGGCCTTCTAAAGAGCAGTCAGGGTTTATCTCCTCTAGGACTGACTGGTTTGATCGCCTTGCAGTCCAAGGAACTCGCAGGAGTCTTCTACAGCACCATAGTTCAAAGGCTTCAATTCTTTGGTGCTCAGCCTTTCTTATGGTTCAGCTTTCACTGCCATACATTGCAACTGGGAAGACCATAGCCTTGACTATACACACTTTTGTTGACAGGGTGATGTCTCTGCTTTTTAGTGTGCTGTCTAGATTTGCCATTGGTTTCCTCCCAAGGAGCAAGCATCTTTTAATTTCTTGGCTACAGTCCCCATCTGCAGTGATCTTGGAGCCCAGGAAAATAAAATCTGTCACTACCTCCATTTCTTCCCCATCTATTTGCCAGGAATTGAGAGGGCCGGATGCCATGATCTTGGTTTTCTTAATGTTTAGTTTCAACCCAAGTTTTGCACTCTCCTTCTTCACTCGCAACAAGAGGCTCTTTAGTTCCTCTTCACTTTCTGCCATTAGAGTGGTATCATCTGCATATCTTAGGTTGTTGATGTTTCTTCCGGCAATCTTAATTCCAACTTTTGATTCATCTAGCCCTGTTAACCCCCAAGTTAACATTAGTTTATTTTCATAATCATAAGTTATAATCTAATTCTTACTGCTCATGGAAAAAACCCAATATGACCATAATTTTACACTTAAAATACTAAACATGACATACAGCTTTCTATATGTAGAGGGGTTTTTACAAAGTTTTTTATTCTCCCCCCCCCACCAATAAAACAGGGAGTCCTCAACTTGCAACCATAATTCAGCACATTTCTCTTGCTAAGTGAAACAGCTGCTAAGTGAATTTTGCCCCATTTTACAACCTTTCTTGACACACTTGTTAAATGAATCTCTGAAGTTGTTAAGTTAGTAGTACAATTGTTAAGTGAATCTGGCTTCCTATTGGCTTTGCTTATCAGAAAGTCTTAAAAAGTGATCTACATGACCCCAGGACACCACAGCCATCTTAAATGTGAGTCAGTTGCCATGCATCTGAATTTTGATCACTTGAGTATGGGGATGCTACAACAGTCATAAGTGTGAAAAATGGTGATAAGTCATTTTTTTCAGTGCTGTTGTAACTTTGAACAGTCAGTAAATGAACTGTTGTAAGTCGAGGACTATCTGTGATGTTTGAAAAGGGATGTTTTTCAACAGAGCAATAAAAGAGATTTTCCAGAAAATTTACCTCTCAATTATAACTTACCTCTTACTCAAAGGTTCAGCGTGGCTCTTTTCTTTCTAAAATCTATCCTGTCTGAGCATCAAAACCATAAATCTTTTTTGTCTATTTTATGCAGAAAGTCCAATAAGGATTTTTTTTAATCCCATTTATATCCTGCCCTTCTCCAAAGACTCAGGGCGGCTTACAATCTAAAGCACAAATCAATGTGCTTAGCAATAGCCTTCATTCTATGTATATGCCTGCTTATTAGGGCTTTCACACACACCCCAAGCGGCATTTTTACAAAGTCAGCTTATTGCCCCCAACAATCTGGGTCCTCATTTTACCTACCTCGGAAGGATGGAAGGCTGAGTCAACCTTGAGCCTGGTGGGATGCGAACCTGCACTAATTGCAGGCAGCTGGTGTTACTTAGGGAGGCATTAGCCCACTGCTCCACCAAGGCTCATTTTCCAGTTAGTAATATACATAGATATTGTCTTTTCTCAAAGAAGTCAATTTGCCCATCTCAGCAAGTTCCATCATCTTCACCCAACCATGGCTGCACTTTGGGTAATACTGAATCTTCCCATCTTTGTGCAGACAATGATCTTTTACAATAGCTGTAAAGAATCTTTTTTGTATATTTTTTTTCCTTTTCCTTTTTTTCTCTTTCTTGCACTTTTACCTTTTTCTTGGATTTCTTTCTATGTATGTATGTATATATGTTTGTATGTATGTATGTTACTGTTCCAACATATATACTATTTATTTAACATATAATGTAGCCTCTATTCCATTGCCATGTAGCATACCAACAAATCAAAATTTGATTATTTATTTATTTATTTATTTATTTATTTATTTATTTATTTATTTATTTATTTATTTATGGGACTTATATGCCGCCCTATCTCCCGAAGGACTCAGGGCGGCTACCAACAATAAAACAAATGTTTAACAAATGTTAAAAAAGATTAAACTAACAAGCCCCAATGATAAAATATTAAAAATATTCTACTTAAAAATCCCTATCGTCAGTCCAGGTCAGCCTGATGGAAGAGAAATGTTTTAAGGCCGCGACGAAAGGACCGGAGATCCGGGGCCATCCGAAGCTCAAGGGGAAGCTGATTCCACAGGGCAGACATTCCCACAGAGAAGGCCCTCCCCCTAGGGGTCGCCAGCCGACATTGTCTAGCCGATGGCACCCTGAGGAGGCCCTCCCTGTGTGAGTGCACCGGGTGATGGGAGGTCATTCCTGGCAGCAAACGGTCCTGCAAATATCCCGGGCCTAAGCCATGTAGGGCTTTATAGATAAGAACCAGCACCTTAAATCTCACCTGGAGGACCACCGGTAACCAATGTAGCTCACGCAGGAGGGGTGTAATATGGGAGTATCGGGATGCTCCCATCACAACCCGTGCGGCCGCATTCTTCACCAGCTGGAGCCTTCGGGTGGTCTTCAAGGGCAGCCCCGTGTAGAGAGCATTGCAGTAATCTATACGGGAGGTAACGAGTGCATGGGTGACCATACGTAGAGCATCTCGGTCCAGATAGGGGCACAACTGGCGCACCAGGCGAACCTGGGCAAATGCCCCCCTGGCCACAACTCCTATATGCTCTTCAAAACTGAGTCGTGTATCCAGGAGGACGCCTAAGTTGCGTGCCCTATCAACGGGAGTTGTGGTATAATGAAACCAGGCAGTATTTCCCACCAGCAATCTGTAGCATTGGCCAGCCATTGCTGTGGCAATATAAAGTCTGTCTTCATTTTGATATATATGGTCAGATTATATTATAAAATGCTAAAGCAGAAATGCTCATACATTGAGGCTCAGCCCTAACTAGGCCCCCATTAGTCTACCTGGAAGATTATTATTCTGCTATTTCCATTGGAGGAGAGAAACAAGAAATAAGCAATGGCAATTTAGCAGCTGTTTGCAAACAATGCTAGATTTATCAGCAACCCTTAACATCATCACGTGCACACACGACATCTGGAAGGTATTAAATAAGGAAAGTCTGCTTTAGATATAGGTGAAAGAACTAGAGTGAAATAACTAAAACAATATTAAGAAACTTGCTTCCTGTTGGTAAGGAATCTTTCTATTATAAAAAAAAACATTGAATATCAAGTTCAAACACTCACATTATTCAGTTAGTCTCAGGCTGCCTTACTTCAATTAAAGTAGGATTACTCAATCATAACTGGCCTGCATATGTATCTAAAGCTTTATTTTATTAGTCCTGGATTTATTCAGCTTTTTCTACCAGAAATCAATTAAAGAACTATTTTATGCAATTGCAAAATGGGTTCTCCGACAGAGGAAAAATCAAGATATTCTAGACTTCAACTTCCATAATCTCACGTTAATTGAATTTTATTGAGGGTTGAAGTCTAACACAGTTGTTTGTGAAGACTGATCTAAACCAAGCCACCTGGGTGGTAATCTTTTCTGGGCCCTGGTATCATTGTACAGTTTTGCATGATGGTTAAGATATTTCCTTAAACTGACACAGAATCTTATGAGAAGTCAATGTTTTATGCTGAAGTCTCACAATCTATAAACTCATGGATCCCAGAACTGATACTTTTTTTTAATGGTGGAAAAGCGTGAGTTAACTCTTTCTTAACCACAGTGAACTTACCTTCATTTTTAAATTGGGCAGGGGATAGATAATTCATGCTATTGTTAAATGCCAAAATAAGAGGGGGGGGGAATTAATAGCAATAATGGCAAAGTTCACATAGTAACATTAACGTATTGTATGCCAGAGGTCTGGCATTTTCAACATGCCATCTCTCATAGTAAAATGAGTTTGGATTGAATTTTATACATTTCTTTTTCCAAGCCAAGAGTGAGATCTTTCAGTATTGCAGAGAAATACCTGCTGGGGAAAAAAACTGAGAAAGGTAAAGGCATTCCTATAAGCCATTCTTATATTTAAATCAGCCATTTTATTTTTTAAAAAACCAATCATTGGTCAATGAAAAGCAGATGATTTGGGCAACCTTAAATGTTCTCTTACTGATCTTGACACTTAAAGCAGAGCAGTAGTGCTGAAGTGAGAGCTGAAAGAGATTTGGGACTCTCCCTTCCCAATCAGATGGCATTTTAAATCCTTTTATTATTAAATTTATACCCCGTCTTTCATTATATAAGGACTCAAGGCAGCTCTTTTTGGAAGAAGAAAAAATGGTTTTCTATCTAGCCAAACTGTTCATTTCAACCACAGAATCTTGCCAACAAATGTTCCACACCAGTCAAGAAGAGAAAAAAAGTCCAATTTGATCCAGGAAACTGACACTCCCATGGTCAGTAAGAAATATTTATCAAGGGGACATATATAGATGATCAGGCTACAATTACAACTTGAGGACTTGCATTTACAAAAAGCCACTTCAGTTATTCAAACTAGTTGTCATATATATTGAGTTAGGGAAACCTGTTCTGCAATGAATTATCACATGCATATTGTTTTCAAATAATCTAAATTGTAACTAAGTATATTACACAATGGGTAATTTATTAACTTTTACAGAAATTTTAGTAGGGTGTTCATTTTTTAAAGCATTTTTCATATTAAAACAATTCATTCAATATATTTTCATTAACCCAATACAATTCTTTTTTGTTCTTTAAAACTTTGTTCTCTAGGAGCAAGAGATTTTTTATAAATTCTCTGACTTAACACGCAATTACTTCTTATGACATGCTGATTAATGGCATGGTTGATGCTTCTCCCTAAAAGACTAATAAGTGAGGTAGTTAATTATTATCAGCTACAGAAGATAAAACAGATTGAAAGCTATGTCTCTCTCTTGAAAAAGTGCTGAACTGAACTGTATTCTTTTGTTTTTTCTAGGGGGTCTCACATTGTCCTAAAATCACTGTGAATATTTTCTGGTATCCAAACACAAGCATTGGATGTACCATTCTAGATTTCAAATTTCTGTTTCAGTGGATTTGTCTGCTCTTGATGTAAATGTTAAGTGCATGTGTGCATGCACACACATCCCTAAACATTTGAAATTTCCTACCAATGCATTTTACAAGCAAGGGCTTTTAATGACCATTTCTCGTTCTTAAACACTTAATGAAGACCAAGTTCCTAAAAAGATTGTTGGCCTTTTTCATTTGAAGAGTGCAATAATATGCTCCACTAGCCTAAACATACCCAGCTCCTTCAATCTGCCTTCCTAGGACTTTGATTCTAGTTCCCTGATTATACTTATTGTCTTCTCTGAACCAGGTTATCTGAAACTTCTGAAAGATGCGACAGTTAAAAAATATGGTAAATAAATAAATATTCATGATGACCAACATAAAAAGGAGGAAAGATTACTTTCTACTGTTTGAAAACTAAGGTTTTCTTGATGTATAAGGATTTTCTTTTTTACAGCTCTATCATATATGCTAATTCTTAATCCATTGGTAATTAACTACTTTTCGTTAGTACTCTTGCCAAGTCACATATCCTTTCCTTTTTTTAATCGTTAGCCTTCTCATTGACTGTTTCTTCAAAGTCTTAAATACAGCTGAAAAACAATGATCAAGTTCACACATTATGCAAAGCCATGATTAGTAATTATCTGAGTTTGCACATTGAATCCTGTATGCAAAATGTGTACATGGCAGGTAGGAAAAAGGGGTTCCAATGAAATTTTGGAATGCATTCAAAATCTCTCCAAATGAAAGAATATATCTTGTGGATATATTCAGAACAATTTACAATTGTTCCTCTAAAAAGGAAGCCTTTTGTTTTAATCTTCCTTTTAGACTATAATATCTGCAATTGTTACTATGATAAGGGAGGGATAGAGAAACTGTCACTGAGCCAGATTTTTTCAATTAGCATTGAAAGGAACATTTTAATAGAAATCAGATTTCACAATAAGCTCTGGAGACTATTGCAGGAGAAGACAAGAATGTTTCAGTGGATAGCTAACTGAAAGGTACATTTTCATATATACCTTTGGTATACAAAAACAGTTTTTTAAAAAATAATGCTCAGTACTTGAGAAAACACAACTAATGAAAAAGTCAATCTGACCATATTACAGCAGAATTTTCATCTTACAAGCCAAGCAAAGTGCCAAATATAGTCACTGAAGCACAGCCCAAATCATTGGAGATCATACTACGGAACCAATACAGATTTAATCAGAAATAAATCCCCATCGTGTCCTGATTTGCTTCTTTAATATATTATTTCAGCTAAAAATGTTTTCCTTAAATGTAGATGGTAATTGATTACAAACCACATAGAAACTCACAAATGCACTACTTCATTCAGGTAATGTAAAGATTTCTTTGAGTTCAGTTTAACCCTTGGAGACTTCATAAATTTTCTTGGGAACATCGTTTGCCATTTCCTCGTTCCAGGATGTCACTCCAATTTCTGAGTCTAGTTACAGCTCTGTGATTGTGAGAAGTCTTCCATCTAAGTGTAAACTAACCTGAGCCTGTTCAAATTCTGATCCAGTCGAAGTCACCAGATGCTACCATCTGAATTCACTTAATTTTTTTAATTATATTTTTTTTAGAAATACAAGACATGTTAAGTCACAACAGGGCCTAAAGAATGGAACTTAAGACAGGAAAAACCAGATTCACAGATACAGGATATGCAGTACTTTGATCAACAATGGTGGTTTTGAGAGGGAACGAGGTGTCCTGGTAAACTTTCATTTAAGTATGAGTCAACATATGCTGCAGCTGCCAAAAACAGCCAAGGTGGTCCTAGGCTATCTCAATTGAGGGATAGCATCAAGATTACATGAAATGGTAGTACCACTCTATACTATAGTGGTGAGGCCACATTTGGAATGCTGCATTCAGTTCTGGTCACCACAGTAGAAAACAAATGCTGAAGTCCTAGAAAGAGTGCAGAGAAGAAAGAGCAAAAAAAAAAGATATGGGATCTGGAATCTAAATCCTGTTAATAATAGCTAAAGGAACTAGGTATGTTAAACTTAATGAAGAGAAGAGGAGAGGAGACCTGAAAACAGTCTTCCAATACTTGAAGGACTGCCCTCATTTATTCTCCATAGCACATGAGGGCAGAACAAAAAAACATGGATGGAAACTCATTAGAGGGAGATTCAATCTGGAATTTCCTAACAGTGAGAACTATTAAGCAGTGGAAAAGCTTGCTCCTAGCATTCAAGACTAGAGACCTCCAAGGTCCCTTCCAGCCATATGATTCTATGGTTCGATGGGCAGGATACCTCTGTTTGCTGAAATAATGCAGTAGAGAGTTGGACCTAGAGAAGTCTGAATTTCAAGCAAGTATTGAGAAACAAAGCAGTTCTGAATTCAGAAGATGTTTCAACTAAAGTATTGTGGTTTGTAAACCTGGTTTTATTACTTTTCTGTGACACCTCCCACACATGATTTTGAATTACAAATAAGAGACTACAAACGGAAAAAAATTGATGAGAACAGAAGAAAAAGTAAATTTGATTTCATTTACTCTGAACTGAAATTTAATTATAGTTAATAAAATTATTGTCCACTAATACATGTATCAGCTTCCTCTTCCTTTTCACGTTAAACAGTACAATCTGAGAAACATCTCTGAGATAACCTAAAGCTTTTGGATGGCCAAAGGAAGCCTTCAGTTTCTTGGAATGCACATCTCTGGTTATTTATTTAATGTGTGAATTCAGTCTACTTTGACTTATACATTATGGTTAATTCTCTGAAATGTGAGGATGAGCTTGGGAGGCAAGAGGAAGAGCCTCAGAAAAGAAAATTGTCATCTAAAAGGTAGCTCAGTCCATAGAACCAAAAGGGGCAGGGGAAGCATTTTATTTATTTTATTTTATTTTATTTTATTTTATTTTATTTTATTTTATTTTATTATTTTATTTTATTTTATTTTATTTTATTTTATTTTATTTTATTTTATTATTTTATTTTATTTTATTTTATTTTATTTTATTACATTTATATACCGCCCTTTCCTGAAGGACTCAGGGCGGTTTACAGGGTGATTAAAAAACCAAGATACAAAAGTTAAAAACAAATTTTAAAAAAATTATATTTGTCCCTGCATAAATAAAACCCCAGTTAAAATAAGATTAATCCTCAGCCTGGGCCAGAGAGCTCGAAGAGCCAGGTCTTCAGGCCCCGGCGGAATGAACGGAGGTCGGGGGCAGTCCTCAGCTCCACTGGCAGCTGGTTCCAAAGGGCAGGCGCCCCCACTGAGAAGGCCCTATCCCTGGGTGTTACCCGCCGGCAATCTCTTACCGGTGGCACCCTGAGAAGACCCTCCCTATGGGAGCGCACTGGACGAAGGGAACTTGATGCCAGCAGCAGGTGTTTCCTCAGATATCCCAGACCCAAGCCATTTAGGGCTTTATAGGTCATCACCAGCACCTTGAATCTCACCCGGAGGGCAACCGGAAGCCAATGCAGCTCGCGGAGTAGAGGTGTTACATGGGAGTATCGGGAAACCCCCATCACAACTCACGCGGCCGCATTCTGCACCAGCTGAAGCCTCCGAGTGGTCCTCAAGGGCAGCCCCATGTAGAGAGCGTTGCAGTAGTCTAAACGGGAGGTCACGAGCGCATGAGTGACTGTGCGTAGGGCATCTCGGTCCAGATAGGGTCGCAACTGGCGCACCAGGCGAACCTGGGCAAAAGCCCCCCTGGTCACGGCTCCTATATGGTCTTCAAAATTGAGTCGTGAATCCAGGAGGACGCCCAAGTTGCGAGCCCTATCAACGGGGGGGGGGTAACACCTCACCCCCCATCGTTAGAGATGGAATAGTCTGGTTGACCCGAGATGCCGATATGCACAGCCACTCAGTCTTGGCGGGAGACGAAGCCTGTTTCTCCCCATCCAGACCTGGACCGCCTCCAGGCACCGGGACATCACGGCGAGGGCATCGCTGGGTTGGTTCGGGGTGGAAAGAAAAAGTTGGGTATCATCAGCGTACTGATGATACCCCACCCCGAAACCACGAATGATCTCACCCAGCGGCTTCATATAGATGTTGAACAGGAGGGGCAAGAGAACCGACCCCTGAGGAACTCCACAAATGAGAGGCCTCGGGGCGGATCTCTGCCCTCCCGTCAACACCGACTGCGAACAGCCCAGGAGATAGGAGGAGAACCACCGTAAAACGGTGCCTCCCACTCCCAACCCCCTGAGACGCCGCAGTAGGATACCATGGTCGATGGTATCAAAAGCCGCTGAGAGATCTAATAGGACCAGGACAGAGGAACAACCCCTGTCCCGAGCCCTCCAGAGAGGGACCCTACCTAGTTTTTGGATATTTTCTGGTAAAGGAGGGGAGAAGTACATTCAGACTTGCAAGATTTTGTTAGCGTAGCCTTACAATAAAAGTAGTGATACTCTTCATGGTTTGTGCTTCCTGTCTGGACTTCCTGGAAGGGCCAACATTCCGTCCAAGCATAATGTATGAGCCTACTCAGTGAGTAAAGGCAGGGCTTAGATTACTTTAGAGACTAACAGTGTATAAAAAAATTTTTCAAATAGTTTACAAAGTATGTTTTTATTTCAGAGTGACCTATTTTGAGATGAAAACATTTGTTTCATATTCAAAACAGGCTGCCACACTTCAAATTCAAGACAGCCCTGTTTAGTGTTTGATACAATCTGTTTTGAGCTGGAAGAAAAGCTTATAAAATGGTCAAAGCAACCTGTCTCAAATATGAAACAACTGTGTTTTGAATTAGAACCTATTTAAATTTGAAGCATTTTGCATATCACCAGAGGAAACTATTATCCCCTACTTGACTCGGGCTGCATTTAAAAAAGCAGGTTCTAATCCAATTAATCTATTGATACTGTTGATATAGTGTGCATCCATTATTAAAAAAAAGGCCAAGAGCATGTAAGAGATAATAAGAAATGATACTGAAAATAGGGATGCTGATAGTATAATTGTTGTTGTTGTTAGCTGCGAAGTCGTGTCCGACCCATCGTGACCCTATGGACAACGTTTCTTCAGGCCTTCCTGTCCTCTACTATCTTCTGGAGTCCATTTAAGCTCACGCTTCCTGCTTCAGTGACTCCATCCAGCCACCTCATTCTCTGTCGTCCCCTTCTTCTATTGCCCTCAATCTTTCCCAGCATTAGGCTCTTCTCCAGTGAGTCCTTCCTTCTCATTAGGTGGCCAAAGTATTTGAGTTTTAGCTTCAGGAGCTGGCCTTCTAAAGAGCAGTCAGGGTTGATCTCCTCTAGGACTGACCAGTTTGATCGCCTTGCAGTCCAAGTATAATAGTATAATACTCTTATATAAATCAATGGTGCAAATGGAATATTGTTGCCAGTTCTAGTTGGTGTATCTCGAAAGGGATATAATGGAGCTAGAGAAGACCAAGAGGAGAGCAACAACCTGGTGGTGCAGGCAAATTCTGCCCACAGTCTGAAGTTCGATCCTGATAGGGCTCAAGGTTGACTCAGCCTTCTATCTTTCTGAGGACCCAGATTGTTGGTGGCAATATACTGACTCTGTTAAACCACTTAGAAAGGGCTGTAAAGCACTATGAAGCAGTAGATAAATCTAAGTGCTATTTCCGTGGTGGAGAACCTATGCCACGCGTACCACTGATAGCACACAGAGCCTACCCTGTGGGCATATGCACTGTCACCCCAGTCCTAGGCCTTCAGCTGGGTTTTATAAAACTTTTTCCCTTTAGGCCCCCACCGTGTGCAAAAAAAAAAAGCTTTAATCAATCAATTTCAACTTCTCGCGGGGGAAAAAAAGATCTCACAAAGTTGGAATTGATTGATTGAACTTTTTAGTCCCACCCAGTCCGCCATTACCACTGCAGGCACGCCCACCCAAAGGGCCACACCCACCCAATGGGCCACACCCACCCAAAGGACCATGCCCACCTGGCACCCAATGATACATAAGTGAGTTTTGGGTTGCACTTTGGGCACTCGGTCTCTAAAAGGTTCGTCATCACTGCCCGATGGGATTTTCCTCCGATGGGATTTTCCCATGTATTTTACCAGGAAAGATAAATAGGGCAGGCTAGAAAAGTCAGTGCCCACCTAACCATACCAAAGCACTCTGAATTTGTTGGTGATGTCCATTTTCCTCTCCAGTTCATGGTAACCTAACCATAAACCCTAAGTGGACTATTCCTCCAATGGGATTTTCCCATGTATTTTAAGAGAAAACCTAGATAGGGCAGCCCAGTAAAGTAAGTGCCCTCCTAACCATACCCAAGCATTCCGGGTTTGTTGGTGATGTCCATTTTGTTTTATGACTTCATGGTGACCTAATCCTAACCCTAAGTGGAATTTTCCTCCAATGGGATTTTCCCATGTATTTTACCAGGAAACATAAATAGGGCAGGCTAGAAAAGTTAGTGTCCTCCTAACCATACCCAAGCATTCCGAATTTGTTGGCTATGTCCATTTTGCTCTCCAACTTCATTGTGACCTAACTCTAACCCTAAGTGGAATTTTCCTCCAATGGGATTTTCCCATGTATTTTACCAGAAAACATAAATAGGGCAGGCTAGAAAACTTAGTGCCCTCCTAACCATACCCAAGCACTCCAAATTTGTTGGCGATGTCTATTTTCCTCTCTGAGTTCATGGTGACATAACTCTAACCGTAAGTGGAACTTTCCTCCAATGGGATTTTCCCATGTATTTTACCAGGAAACATAGATAGGGTGGGCTAGAAAAGTCAGTGTCTTCCTAACCATACCCAAGCACTCCGAATTTATTGCCAATGTCCATTTTGCACTATGAGTTCATGGTGACCTAACTCTATCCGTAAGTTGAATTTTCCTCCAATGGGATTTTCCCATGTATTTTATCAGGAAACATAGGGCAGGCTAGAAAAGTCAGTTTCCTCCTAATCATACCTAGGCAGTCTGTATTTGTTGGTGATGTCCATTTTGCACTATGAGTTCATGGTGACCTAACCCTAACCCTAAGTAGAATTTTCCTCCAATGGGATTTTCCCATGTATTTTACCAGGAAACATAAATAGGGCAGACTAGAAAGGTTAGTGCCCTCCTAACCATACCCAAGCACTCTGAATTTTTGGCGATGTCTATTTTCCTCTCCAAGTTCATGGTGACCTAATGCTCACCATAGGTAGAGTTTTCCTCCAATGGGATTTTCACATGTATTTTACCAAGGAAACATAAATAGCGCAGGCTAGAAAAGTTAGTGGCTTCCTAACCGCACCCAAGTATTCCGAATTTGTTGGTGATGTCCATTTTGCAGTATGAGTTCATGGTGATCTAACCCTAACACTGTGGAATTTTCTTCCAATGGGATTTTCCCATGTATTTTACCAGGAAACATAGATAGGGAAAAGTCAGTGTCTTCCTAACCATAACCAAGCACTCCGAATTTGTTGTTGTTAGTTGTGAAGTTGTGTCCGACCCATCACGACCCCATAGACAACATTCCTCCAGGCCTTCCTGTACTCCACCATCTTCTGGAGTCTATTTAGGCTCACGTCTACTGCTTCAGTGACTCCATCCAGCCACCTCATTCTCTGTCGTCCCCTTCTTCTCTTGCCCTCAACCTTTCCCAGCATTAGGCTCTTCTCCAGTGAGTCCTTCCTTCTCATAAGGTGGCCAAAGTATTTGAGTTTCAACTTCATGATCTGGCCTTCTAAAGAGCAGTCAGGGTTGATCTCCTCTAGGACTGACCGGTTTGATCACCTTACAGTCCAAGGGACTTGCAGGAGTCTTCTAAAGCACCATAGTTCAAAGGCCTCAATTCTTTGGCACTCAGCCTTTCTTATGGTCCAACTTTCACAACCATACATTGCAACTGGGAAGACCATAGCCTTGACTATACGCAGTTTTGTTGGCAGGGTGATGTCTCTGGTTTTTAGTGTGCTGTCTAGATATGCCATGGCTTTCCTCCCCAGGACCAAGAGTCTTTTCATTTCTTGGCTACAGTCCCCATCTGCAGTGATCTTGGAGCCCAGGAAAATAAAATCTGTCACTACCTCCATTTCTTCCCCATCTATTTGTCAGGAATTGAGAGGGCCGGATGCCATGATCTTGGTTTTCTTAATGTTAAGTTTCAAGCCAACTTTTGCACTCTCCTTCTTCACCTGCAACAAGAGGCTCTTTAGTTCTTCTTCACTTTCTGCCATTAGAGTGGTATCATCTGCATATCTTAGGTTGTTGATATTTCTCCCGGCAATTTAATTCCAACTTTTGATTCATCTAGCCCTGCCTTTCTCATGATGTACTCTGCATTTAAGTTAAACAGGCAGGGTGACAGTATACAGCCTTGCTGTACTCCTTTCCCAATTTTGAACCAATCAGTAGTTCCGTGTCCAGTTCTCACTGTTGCTTCTTGATCCAGATATAGGTTTCTCAAGAGACAAATAAGATGGTCTGGTACTCCCATCTCTTTAAGAACTTGCCAGAGTTTGTTATGATCCACACAATCAAATGCTTTAGCATAGTCAATGAAGCAGAAGTAGATGTTTTTTGGAACTCCCTAGCTTTCTCCATGATCCACCATATGTTGGCAATTTGATCTCTAGTTCATCTGCCTCTTCTAAATCCTGCCTGCACTTCTGGTAGTTCTCGATCCACATACTGCTGGAGTCTAGCTTGTAGGATTTTAAGCATAACTTTACTAGCATGTGAAATGAGTGTAATGGTGCGATAGTTTGAACATTCTTTGGCACTGCCTTTTTTTGGAATTGGAATGTAAACTGATCTTTTCCAATCTTGTGGCCACTGTTGAGTTTTCCAAATTTGCTGGCAAATTGAGTGTAGCACTTTTACTGCATCGTCTTTTAAGATTTTGAATAGCTCAGCTGGAATACTGTCACCTCCACTAGCTTTGCTGTTGCTCAGCTTTCCTAAGGCCCACTTCACTTCACATTCTAGGATGTCTGGCTCGAGGTCAGTGACCACCACATCATGGTTATCAGGAACGTTAAGCTCGTTCTTGTATAGTTCTTCTGTGTAATTTTTCCACCTCTTCTTAATCTCTTCTGCTTCTGTTAGGTCCCTGCCATTTTGGTCCTTTATCATGCCCATTTTTGCATGAAACGTTCCCTTCATCTCTCCAATTTTCTTGAAGAGATCTCTGGTCCTCCCTATTCTATTGTTTTCTTCTATTTCTTTGCACTGTTCATTTAAGAAGGCATTCTTTCTTTTTTTTCTTTATACATAGTGCAAGATTTTTGGGAAGACCAAGTTATTCCACCTTGCTTTTGAAAACGAAAAGTGTTTGGTGTATGAATTCAGTAAGCTGCCTTTAACTGTTTTCTTAATTGATGTTTTAATTTATCTTGTTATGTAATTGTTTTTATCTTTTTTTTAGCAGCCGAGAGGATATAAATTGAACACATTGGCTGAAGCCTAGACAAAATGAATGCTTCCATTACTAGCTTTACAGTCGGAAGATTCATGTCTACGTTTCTTCAAAATGTAGCTTTAATTAGATATACATCCAATACATATCTTCAGGATCAAGGTAAAAATTTCCTATGAAGTCAGGCATCATTCTAATCTATGTTGTGTTTAAACAATTCATAGTGGATTTAGTTCAAGCATCAGGGTAAGCCATAAACTAAGTTTAACAATTCACAATGTCTGACTTACAAGAGACTTACAATAGATGCTAAATCCAAACAAATTACACTGCAGTTTATTGTAGTATTCTCATCCAGCCGCAAACTTAAAAGGCTTATGGTAAATTACTCTAATCTATGTACAAGGGAATAGTGCATTAAAAATGAACTTGTTATGGTTTGCAAGTTAGAGCGAATGTATAAAACCCCTGTGCTTGCAGTAGCAGATTCATATGCAAATACAGTATAATTTGCCTGGTATGGACTTAATGTGTTTTGTGAATTCAATTGCTTGTGATTTCTTTATTTAGTTAGTTATTAAACTATGGCTAAGCACACTTTAGTAACTGTGTTTCTGGACCGCTCATACTTTGGCAGCAGTATTAAGCAAGTGAGCCTTAGCCTACTCCTACACTGTTTCACAAAGTCATCCCTCTGGACCTTCATATTCTTAGAAGCTGGTTTCCATCAATTAGAAGATGCTATATTGCATGCTAAATTTTTATAGACGTTATTTTGAACAGATGAAATTTCTCTCATCTTTTCTGAGTACTTACAGCACTTTTTTTTTACTTGCAACTGCTATACCAATTTACAAGCTTAAAAGCAAAACAACAAGAACAACACAGCAATGAATGCCTCACAATGGAATCAGTGAAGCTGATCTCACTGAGACCCCAAAGTGTGATTGAATAGCCCTGTCTTCATAGTTCCTGAACAAAAGCAGGAGAGCTCTATTCTATAGTCAGGGCATCACACAGCAGGGAAGAGATCCTTCCTCTCACTTTCACGCAATGTACTTCAGCCAATGCTGAGAAGAAGAGAAGATCACAAGGGATATTTTGACACAAAGCAAGACACTCTCAGCATATACAAATGCTATAAAAACATTAGGAATTGTGCTTTATTAACATGAAAAGACATCTGCAACGTCCACTGGCAGGACTTTATTATTATATATGTATAAGCTGCCTCCAGTTTTGTCAAAAACTTTTAGCACTTTTTTCAACTTAGATGTTCCTCTGTATGTGGTGAACAGCAATTCCTATAATTCCCATCCAGAATTGTGACCCTTGTACTTTAACATATTTGTAAGCTACTAAGATGTGGACAGTTCTTAGATGGCCACTTGCTGAGGCCACTCATTGTTCAAAGCCATGGCTTGTTGATTAAATCACAGTGGATGGGTGTATGCATCGTTGTTTACAAAATCTAGTGGTTATGTTCATGCATATGACTAGGAAAGCAAAACCATATGATACTTCATATGTGAAACAAACCTATGAGTCTTCAATCAATGCACAAGACGAGAAACTGGATTTGTGAACATAAAATTAGTTAATATTCCTATCACTGTTGCAGATCTCCTCTTTTTGAGTTTAGAATCCTATTTACCATGCTTTGTACAAATGGATTAAGATTTCAGGCAGCCACTATCCACACAAAAATACTGCCCAGGCTCTTCAAATTTCTCAATTAGCAAATGTGAGAAGTTGAGCTGAAGGTCAAAAGATATGATCCTTTGTTACCAGATCAAAGCAACTCTTTGCGACTCAAATTATTCAGCTTGGGAGAATGCTGTAATTCACAAATCTGGATGTTTTGTAATGATTAAATGGGTTTTCGGCAGCTGACTTTTGCTGCTTCTGCTAGTGGGCTTAACGAAAGGTTAAAGCCATGTAATCAAGACTTGAACCAAAAACCAGGTTTGAGGCCTCTTTTGCGATAGCCACCTGTTTGCCTGATTCCTTGTCATGGAAGAATTGTAAGGGCTTGGAGTATTGAGGGAAGGCTGTACAAGCCAGAGCCATCCGCCTTTACATGCCATTCAGCATTTTAACTTATCTTGAGAACATATGCATCATTTCAGTCTCAGGACATTTAGCGTCTCCCTTTACAAAATCAACACCATAAAAAAGACAAACAACCCCGACTCCTTTTTTAGTAATATTCTCAACAGTACAAAGCTCCTTCTTGGAGTGGTTGTATATACAGCAAAACACCCAGTATGTAGAGAAACCACAGGCAGAGAAAAGCTTTTCAAGGGTGTCTTTGGCCTCTAAAATCTCAATCCTTCAAATGCTTACAGAAATTTGAGGGGCGATCTCTCTTTCTGCCCTGTCTGTTCCACCTGATCCACCAATTTGGCCACGTGAAAGGATGTCCCAAAGCCATATTCAGACTTTCTTAGCACCTTCAGCATGTAAGAATGACTGACTTTCTGATCCACATGTGAAGGGCTTATTCAGATTTAAATTGGAAATCCCCAGTTCAGACAAGAAATGCAATTTAATTTTGGAACAAATATTTCTTAGCTCTTTAACATACTGTACAACAGACACAAGTGAGTCTTTTCTATCCCAATTGATTGATTGATTAGGTGCCATCACTGTTGTTTTTTAGCTATCTAGCCTCTCCTTATTTCCTTTGTTTTACACAGAAATAAAAGATAACTATGAAATAATTCAAAGTAAAAGTGAGAAAAAGAAAAAGATAAAAGACAAAAAGTATGAAAAATACTATAAGAAAGAAAAAAAGAAAAGATAAAGAAGCAACTTTTGAATTTCTTTGCAGCCATTACAAACATTATTATTTCTCTTTCTTTTTTAACGATATATCATACCTTCCTTTTCCCTATATTCCACCCTTTTTAACCAGCTAATCCACAAATCACCAATTTATTTTTTCCATTTTCAGCAAAAAGTCCAAAAGAGGCTTCTGGTTTTTAATAAAAGTACTTGTTGATCTATCCCTGATGAAAGGCCACTTTTGCCATTTCTGCAAATTCTATTTTCTTCACAATCTAATTGTTCATTATAGGCCTTCATCATTTTTCCAACTTCATGCATACAATAGTCTTACTTTTTGTACCATGCACAAAAAGCAATCTTCCACAAGACTTTTCTAATTAGCTATCCACAAGTCCCAATAAAAATTGTTTTATCTGAATATTAATCTTTAATACTTTGTAACATTAAATGTATTTATATTAAATATATTTTTGCTTTTTCACAAGTCTGCCATGCATGGTAAAAATGACTCTTCACGTTTCCCACATTTCCAACATGATTAGAATTACCTTTACGCATCTTACCTAATTCCTTTGGTGCCGTATACCAACAGTACATCATTCTGTAATAGTTTTCTCTTAAATTGTAAATTCACAATGTGAATTTCAGTACTTTAACCACATTCTCTTCCATCTATATATTATGCCATTTTAACACACACTCTTTAACTTGTTCTTCTTCTGTTTCAAATGTCAGCAAAAGTTTACAAACACAATAACTGAATTCATTGTGGTTTACCAATACGTACAAATCCTGCTTTAAGATTTGCTAGGGAATTTTGTGTAAGCCTTTTGAAATTAAAACTCTAGCAGAGATGAGGACAAAAGAAGTCACTAAGACTTTGAGTTATTCATGCTCAAGCACCATACTTCTCAGCAAGGAGAGCAAGATAAGTATTTGCTATAATAGACTGTGTTGCTTATTGTGTTCATGTTTTGCTGCCATTTTGCCTCATCTTTTTATGTTTGATTTTTCTCTAGGAAACAGAGGGAAAGGAGTTTGTGAGAAAGACTTTATAGATAAACTCTCAGTTATTAAGTCAAGTATTCTTAAAGAGGAAACCTAGAAATTTTATTTGATTCCTAAATGTGATTCAGAAGCCACCACCTCATGTCAAAATCTCCTCCAGGACTTCCATAATGAAGAGACTGAACAAAAAGTCTTCTGGGAAGATCAGTTTAATTTCTGCCCAGCAGCATCTCTAAGCATTATTCATATGCTGAGTCTCACTTTACTGCTTAAACAGTGAAAAATGCCATGGACACCTCTTACCTAGATTTGGGGTACTTTAGAAGAAAGTCACTAATGTTCCACTAACATTTTGCAATATTTAAGTTTATTTCAAATAATTCAATGTAGCAAGGGTTGTTTTAACCAAATTTATTGTTCTGGAGGTTACTAGGTACAAACAACTATTTTCCTTTTAATTATTATGTAAAACAAAAGGGCAGACTTCAGGATTGTGGAATCAACTTTGTTCATTCATGCTAGCTGAAAATGCTTCAAGATGTAGTATCATCACTTCTGGAGAGTTGGAATTAGAATTAAAAGTAAGGACCATGAAATCCAGAATTTTTTTTCAAGTACCAGAACAGAATATTTCTGAATATATATCTAGTTAGATTCATCCCCAGTTCTTAACTCCAGCATTAGTCAATGTGCAGTCTGTTGCTTATAGAATCATCCCTAGTTCAGGGTTAACAGCAAATAACTTTGTCCATCTATTTATTATTTGTGAGAATTAGTAAGTTTTTAAAGAACTACAGAGGGATGTAATATAAAAGAATACGAAGAATATTTTTCAGAGCTGCTCCACTCCATTTTAAGTCTTTTATGTAGCAGACTTTACACTGTTTAATTTATTTACACAACCTTATTCATCTTTGATATCGTCTGAGTATATTTGCAAGAAACAGTGAACAAACTCTGATGCTCAGTAATGTAGTTAACCACGGATGCCCTGTGAGACAACGTGGTAAAACATGGTAACATGGAGAGCAATCCTGATTATTTTTCTGCTTCATGAAAACCCTACTGGCTTGATAGAGGCAACAACCTAGCTATGAACTATAATGAACTTTACCAATGTTATTTTCATTTTGAGAACTTTATTTAAGCTAAAGCTAAATCTCCCTCAAATGGGGAGTGAATCTGCAAACTTATCAGGTTTCCTGATATTCTCTAGAGTGCTGGAGTATAATTGCATCTCTCTCATTTCATGCTGACTAGGGAGTCCTGGCACAATATAATTGAAGGGCACTTAGTCATGGAAAAATGCATACATGTACTCAACTGGGCATAAGGTTTATAGCAAGCCTACTTGTGAGGAGACATACATGGGACTACCTTGTAGGAAGCATAAAAGTTCAATTCATTTAAAAGTTGGATTTAGGATCAGAGTCCACCTTGAGCTAATTTCTTACATGAAATTTGTTCCTTAAAAGAATTGCTCATGAAAGGGATGGAGTGCTTACCAGCTCAGAGAACACAACTGTTCTATTCATCCACAGTAAAAGATGAACATAAGAGGCAGCTGATTCACCCTCTTGAAAACTACAAAAGCTAGCTTTGAAGCTGCCATCCCTAAGCTGTTGACAGCCATTCATCTGAGCCTCTTGGATCCACTTTGAAGTTTTCGTCTATCCCATTTTTAAAAACTCTTTGCAGACAGCTATATAAAAAGAGAAAGCATCATAAAGTGTTCTTTCTGTTTAAATATTTTAACACTGATGATAATTTTCTCTCCCTTTTATATTTCACATTTGCTTTCTAACAAATATGACCCTTTATTCTACAGTTCAAAAGTAGAAACAACTTCTCAGGCTGTTGACCAGATTCTGCTGATGTCTGTATGTTATTTTTGCAAATAGATGATGACATCATGTAACATTCAAATGACACATAAATGTTTTGACAATAACCCTATGAAAATGAGACATGTTGATACTCAGTGGTTTTAGAAAAAGCAGTTCAAGGGGCAAGCTGGTGAAAGCCCAAATAATCATTAAAGGTGGATTTTTTTCTCCATAATTCTCTTTTCAAATAAATTATTATTTAAAATTGTGTCCTAAGGTTACAATAAATTGAGCATAATATAATGAAAATTATAAAAACATAGAACATTTTTAATTATGTAATATAAATAATAATCCAAATATAGTAACATTACTATAACTTCCATTCATGTAGAATTTCCATACTCTATGCATTCTTCAAAAATTCTGTCAAAACATCCCTGACAGTCATAATTCATCAGTTACAAGGCATAAGTCATAAGTTAACAATAACTTTGGAATTATGTATGGTTTTAAGTGTAACATGATTTTATGTACAGAAAGAGACTCCTTCAAAAGAATATCAGGGTCAGTCAGTCAAATGTTGTAGATAAGATCACATTAGTGAAATGAGTGCATAATTTATGCTTGAACAAAAGGTTTTCTCTACACATAGAAAGTATTGTAACTGAGAGAATATGAGCATTGTTTTACTTTCTATATTCTTTTTGTGGCTGAAGCCCAATTTCCCTTATGAAAATATTAACAATTCTATGTAAGAAACAGTGGTTCACTTATAAAAATATGCCATCATAGTTTCCTTTTTATGAATTAATAATTTCCATTGAAAATATTTTCTTTTCCTAGCCTGTAAGCTCTCAGGGAAGACATAGCTAGCTCTGTGTTATTAAAGCAGCCCTGAATTTTATTATTAAAAGACAGTGAAAATGTACGATATCATAAATTAATGGTATGTATGAACTTGCAAAGGAAGTCTATGCAGGTATTGTGATGCAGGGATTTGGGCATTAAGGATCCAGTTGAGAACATTTGGATAAGAATATAAAGAAGGGGAAACAACAAAGACAAAGATATCACTGTTCAGATTGTGGTACGGTATATACTGCCAAACTAGGCAGAAGGTCTGGATAATGCTCTCCTATGTCAGATTTCAGAGAGCAGAGACCTAGCAAAGATGGAATAATTCAGCTACCCAGACATCTGTTGGAAAGCTATCTCATGTAAGATTGCATGGTCCCCAAAACTCCTTGTGGCTTTGCTGACTGATTCATGTTATAAAAGTTTGAAGAAGAAATAAATGAACTTGCTCTCTTAGATGTGATCCCAGCAATTGGGAATTGCTAACTGAAGAGATAAAAACAGAAGGAACTTTAGGAGGAAATTATTATGTAACACTGGGTTTTCAGATACTACAGAATCTGATGTACATGCACACTAAATTCAGGTCACCCAATTTCAAAAACAAAGTGCTAGGCAGGATCTCATGGCTAGAAATCTTCAAGCTAAAGAAAGTACAAGAAAGTTGAAAACATCTGAAAATGTCTTTGAAACTTTTGACGGAGTTCATGTATGTCATCTCGGAGCTTCTGAATGGACACCTACAAAATAAATTTCAACATGGGCAAATACATATTCATACACGTGATTATGAAAAATTAGAGTGTCTATGGAGATTCTCAGTCATCTGGATCATGGCTGTCCCAAAGGTGCTTTTTCAGGAGGCAACTGGACTTTCTTATTTTTCTTTGAAGATGTTTCGCTTCTCATTCGCTTCTTCAGCTTTGACTGGTTGGTGGGGAATGGGAGGTTTTATATTCCTTGCAGACAGCTGGTCATTTGCATTCTTTTAGAGAGTCATACCTGTGTCCTCAGAGTTACCTGAGTAGTGCAAATGTGTGGGGAGCCTTTTTGGCTGCCGGATGTTTTTTCTGCCCTATGTCCCTTCACTGTTGAAGACAGGTGCAGGCTGTTGGGGATGAGTTCATGTTGAAAAAGAAAAACTAGAAAGTCCAGTTGCCTCATGAAAAAGCACCTTTGGGACAAGCGTGACCTGGATGACTGAGAATCTCCATAGACATTTAGCTATGCACCTTGGGATGAATACCCTTCCCATGTATGAATGAATTTCCAGAAAACATTGCAGACTATGGGAACCATTTGCGCTTCAGTCTGAGATGCAGACAACACACCTTTGGTGGGGGTGGGGGGTGGGGTGGAGAAATGCACCTTTGGGAAAAATCAGAGCATGAATATAGACCAGAGGGTTTACCATATTGGTCAGCAGCAAAAAAATATCTAAGTGAGCTGTTGTTGTTTTTTTTTAGGTCACAAACTGAACAAAGTCAAAATATGATATTGCAATAAAAAAAATTGCAATCAGAGGCTTCAACCACAGAAATACAATACAGTACCAACAGAAATGCAATATAGTATCAAGATAAAGAAATATCATTGTTCCTCTTTATTCTGTCTTGGTAAGTTTATACTTAGAATATTATGTCCTGTTCTGGGCACTGAATTTGTCCAGATGATAATAAAAATTACAAATGGTTCAGCAACGGTTGAGGGAATTGCATATATTCAGCTTGGAAAAAAGTGGAGTGGGGAAATACAATCTCTGTCTTCAAATATCTTAAAAGACTTTCATGTAGAAAATGGGGTAGGGTTATTTAAGGATGTTTCAGAAGTAACAATGAATTTAAATTATTCAGAAATAGACTTCAGCTGAACATCAAGAAAAAAAAGTTCCTGACGGTAAAGAGTTGTTACAATGCACAGGCTGCCTCTAAAAGTTATGATTCTCCTTCACTGGAGGACTTTAAACAGAGTCTGGATGGCTGTCTATTTTGGATGCAGTAATAGTGGATTCTTGCACTGGGCAGAGTTGATGCTTTCCAAGGTCCTTGTTCACACATGCCACCTCAAAATTGGAGAGGAGAAAAACATCAACAGCAGCATTCATTTCATTTACCTTGTAGAAAAAATAATAAAATGTCAGAACCTTTGTTTTAGTTAAATAAAAGGTGATTTGGCACATCTGCTCAGCATGCCCTTACCAGACTGACATAAATTCTGATGAATGGGAAATGGCCTCAGGCAAAGCAGTTTTCCTTTCATTGCCAGTACTTCCCATATAAATTGCTTTTAATGCCCTAATTCTCTCTAACAGCCTACAAGGACTCTGAGGGAGAGTGGTTGAAGTTTAATGCAGGGGTCTTCAAACCTGGCCCTTTTATGACTTGTGGACTTCAACTCCCAGAATTCCTCAGCCAGCATGCTGAGGGAACCTGAACTTAGAATATACCAATTCCTTCATTCCACAGTGGAGCCCCACTGCAGCATCCTATTGGAAGTGTGTTCTTTCAATAGGGTGACTGTTGCTGTGATTATTATTATTACTATTATGCGTTAAATGTGTGTGCTATTGAATATTTCCAACTCCCAGTGTCTTACAACAAAACAAAATACAATGCAAACATCTACTGCAAGAAAATAAACATATAACACATCCAAGATAAGAAAAGAGACTATGAGATCTGAAAAGTCCACCTAGAGCAGGGGTGTCAAACTGCTGGCCCGTGGGCTGGATGCGTCACGCCCAAACCGCGCTCACCCATTGCCAGCAATGGGGGGAAAGTCGCAATACGTCGTGATATGTCACATGACATCGCAAGTTTGACACCCGTGTCCTAGAGCTTCTCTGCAAAGCATCAGAGATGGTCTTGTAAGTCCTGTTCAAGGGAAGACCTTTCTTCAAGACTTCTCCATAACCTAGGAATCCAGTTCCTCAAATAGGCACTCCTTTGCCTGCCCATTGACTGAATGTAGGCTAGACTATGAGTTGAAAAAAGTGTTGTAAAGTGCAATGGAAAACCACTTCTGTATTATTACTAAGAAAAATCCATTTTTGTGTTACCAGGAACTGAACTTGTGAATTGTTAATTTTACATAGGGCTGTCTGGTAGCTCAGAGGCAGGCATATCTTTTACATCTTTAGAAAATAGGTCTGAAAGAATTTCCCTTATAGACAACTATTTACAGGACTGCCTTCTGGAGAAATGCCAGTTTTGCTTATTGAAGGCCACAATAGATAGGTAAAGAGGTTTTTTGGTATTACAGATAGCAGAGGTCTTTGTAAAACATTTAAAAATATGTCTATAGCTCAAATGACCCTTGGCTGCATTTTCTTTTTTTAACTGAATGTGTTTCCCATGGAAAGACGTTTTCTCTAGAAGACAGTAGGAGTAAGGTGCAAGTTTGTTTGTACTTTTATAGTTGTCACTTAACTATAAAGCTAATCTCTCTTTGGAATTGTACAGTCTTGGGAATGGTACTCCCCAATCCAACTAGATTTGGTCTCTCTTTCTGACAGATCATAGATTAATGACTGTTCAGAAGGCTTCCCAGATTACTATTTTTTCACCAAGAGGAACTGTCTCTGCTTCTCATTTGTCAACAACTGCTTATAAGACCAAATTCAGGTGAAAGGTTTTTGGATAGCAAAAATGCTACATATAGCTAACAGGCAAGGTGAAGTTGTGTTTTATTACTGCCATCTTCTGATAGTAATAATAATAGCAGTTGCTGGTGTTCAGGCAAATTTGCTTCCGTGTATATGGTTGCCCTCTCTTTCATTGGTGGAATTAATCACTAGTGAAATTATTATGAGCTACTTATAATATTGCATTACCAATCTTCTAGAGCAACCATACATAACTTTATCAAGCAGAAGACAGATTACTGATTTCATACAGTGCTTCAAGGACCCAATTTTTAAATACTATAAATGGTTTAAAAAGTAAAAACTGGCCCCAAACTCATAAAAACTCATATAAGGATACAAAGGTGCTCTCATGATCTTTGAGCCATTTATTATTAATATTAATATTAACAATAAACGTTGGAAGTTAGTGGGTATTATATAGAACAGTGATGGCGAACCTTTTAGAGTCCGAGTGCCCAAACTGCAACCCAAAACCCACTTATGTATCATAGGGTGCCGGGTGGGCATGGCCATTGGGTGGGTGTGGCCAATTGGGTGGGCATGGCCAATTGGGTGGGCGTGGCTGCAGTGGTAACTGCAGACTGGGTGGGACTAAAAAGTTCAATCAATCAATTCCAACTTTGCGAGATCTTTTTTTTCCCCATGAGAAGTTGAAATTGATTGATTGATTGAACCTTTTTTTTTTGCACACAGCAGCAGAGGCCTAAGACGAAAAGGTTTTATAAAACCCAGCTAAAGGCCTAGGACTGGGGCAACAGCGTGTGTGCCCACAGAGAGGTCTCTGCATGCCACCTGTGGCACATGTGCCATAGGTTCACCACCACGGATTTAGAACATTAGGCATGTCATTGGTCCCTAAACTGCGAAGTCCTGTTAAGGCAATAATGTTCCTGTCTTTTTCCCCCCTCTGGAGAAATCCATTTTTTCAGATTGGCAGTTTGATGTCCACAGGTGTGGATCCCAAAAGCCAAGGTGAGAGCATCAACTGTGTGATTAAGCCCTGCTGTTGTCAAGCGGCAGGGAAATCAGAAGTTCCAGGCAGTTCAAATGGGTATAATGATTTATTGCAAGCTCAAGCTCTCCACAAGAATCTGAACTACTAACCTTCCAAGCCAATTGGCGGTATATAAGAGTTAATGGAATTCAAGGTGGGCTGAATGTATGTAGATCTCTTGTGGGTACAAAGGGACTCAAGACTGATAATATGTTTGACCCCTCCCTCAGGCTAAGCCTGGTCGTCTCCTGCAACTCTGTTTTATAATCCAATTCATGTAAAAAAGGGGTGGGGCATTGATTGCATGGCCACTGCTGCCTCGTGACTTACTGTATATATATTATGCTGTAAGCCAACTAAAATTGTTTAAAACAAGATGGGGGTGCCAAATAAATTTAATAAAAAATATCAAATTTAGAAACTGCCTATCTCACATGGCAACTCTGAGTGATGTACAGTTAAAAACATAAAAACCATGCAAATGTTATATCTCACTAAGATACAGTTAAAACAATAGAACAATTAAAGTTAAAAAGATAGGGGGGAGGGACTTCAAGGTGCTAACCAACTCCAAGGTTGCGTGTCCATCTTTGATACCAAGCAAGGGCTTCAGATACTCCTGAAAGGCCAAGAGAGTGGGGTCCCTCATCATCTCTGGGTGAAAAATATTCTAAAGTGCAGGGGCAACAGCAAGGAGAGCAATTTTCAAGCAACTGAAAAATTTTAATTGATGGGGTCTGTAATATACCCTCCCTGCATGATCAGGTGAGACGGGCTGGTGTAATGGGGAGGAAAGATCCTGCAGGTAGCCTGGGCCCAGGATTTTTTAAAATCCTTGTTGCTTAACAAAACTAGCAACTGGAATTAATAAATGAAAAACCAAGGAAGTTAAAATAGACAGTACTGCTTAAAAGGACAGAAGTCTATACCCAGAGGGAGAAAACTATATCTGTAATGGTTAAGCCTCTGAACTGTGAAATCCCTGTGAAATTTATCCTTGCCTTGAACTATCTAAGTTCCCATAATCAGGTTGCTTTCTCATCTTAGAATCTGATCTGTAGCATCAGAAGCAACCAATCTCTCAACTCCTGTTGCTTCGCAGATACAAGCAAAAGTTTCTTTCGGGAAACCTGGTGTCTTGGAACCAGAATACTGGATGCCATGAGTTCTCTGGGTGATCAACAGGTCTTCTCTTAAGCCATACAGGAGAATATAAATAGGTCCTACTGACTGAATTGTAGATTGATGATATTCGCTCAGAAGATATTCTTTGTAGGAAAATTTACAGGGAGGTATTTTTTTTAATAAAAATTGGAAACTTACTCATCTGTATGAATCTTTTCTTGATTTTGTTTGTGCCTGAAATAATAATTTGATAAATTGATTTTCTATGAAACAAGTGTAAAAAACTGCAAATTCATACATAAATAGAGCAATTATATTAAGCATGACACCCCCAGTGAAAACACCAACAATACAGAGGGAAAAAGTGTGAATTTCAGCAAGATTTTATTTATTTATTTTATTTTAATTCCATTTATATCCCGCCCTTCTCCGAAGACTCAGGGCGGCTTACAAGCTTAGCAGATAAACATTGAAACCAAAGGAAGTATAGGCTGTAATTCGTATAACACACTGAGCCATAAATTAATGAACCTCATTTAACCTGCAATGTTGAATGAACTATACATAGGAAGTTGTTTATGGTTCAGTATCTCTCAGGAATAGAAAATTTCAAGAGTCCAGAAAATTAGGTTGAGTAGTCAAAATCAAATTTGCTAATTGTGGACATACATCTCATCCAAACTCAATCATTATAACAAAATCAGGATATTTGAATTGAAAAGAGATTTGTTAAGACTGCCCAGTCTATTTCGAAGTTGTGTTTATTCATTTAACTAACAGCAGGACAGGTTGAGAATCAGATACAGGACAATGTGACATCCACCTCTGTCTGTCTCCCTTTTGTCTAGCTGGCATCTCATAAGTGCATAAAGATTATGCAGTTTCCTGTGCTATTCAGGTACGATCCTGATATTTATGTTTCAATCTTTTTTTTTAATATACCCATGATGCAGAGAGATCTGACTCTTTCATGGCTCTTCAGAATCTTCTGCCTTTTCAAGTTTTCCTTTCCCTCCCAAAGTCCTTCCTATTTCATTTTGGCTTACCCAGAATTAAGTCACTCATTCTCACCTCTTTGCTTGTATCTTCCTTCAAGAATCAGTCATGAAATTCCCAGTTGAAGGATACTATTCAAGATCCATCCACTCACACTTTAGTGTATGTGATGCTCCCCCTCTAAATTTTTCAGGCTGGCGCTGTCAGATATTCACTTAATTACCTGGTGAGTTTCCTGATGTCTTCTGTCATGTGTACAATAGATAACAGATGGCTTACTGAGAAGGGGGGGGAGCACACTGTGAGCAAAAGAGTTTGTTGTTTGTCAATCTCAGGAAAAAAGAATATGGAGGAAGGGGAATATTTTGTGGACTGAGTAAACATTAAGCAATTCAGAAATTCATTTCCAGCTCATCAGGGGTCCCAATGCTCTATCTTAACAAAATGAGAGGTGGTAGCAGCACACTGATAGGTGTGAATTCTATGAATGCTGGCTTACTAAAAGAATTTTAGGTAAGAACCCTGATTTTTTGTGAGAAGATAAGAAAAACGGGTAATCTTAGATTAAACCTGAAAGGAGGAAAAAAAATATTTGTCCAACTTGCACATCAGCAAGGATAACAAATATTTAGTTGGTACACTCAACAAGCATCCATCATTCTCTGCCCTCTGAACTTAATGGAAAATAACAGAATAGCTTAAAAGGTAACAGTTACCACATTAGGTAGGATTTAATTGTGGCATGAGCTGGCCATTTAGAAAAGCCCCAAGCGCAAATGGCCTTCAGAAAGGGGCCTAAATATAAACCCGAATTCTACTTTAGGCTGTAGATATTTTTTTTTTCTGTTGCCTGTTGTTATCTCTACCTGTTGTTTGGTTCTTTAGGGATAACTGGATTTTTCCACCAAAATGCTTGGCGCACAGGCTGGTACACATTTTAGCCTCCAACTTTGTTCTCAGTGTGCTATCCCCTATGGGAGAGGTATGCTATCCCTCAAAACTGACTGCCTTTGATTAAATTTAAGCTTGTCTTCCAGCTGGAACTCTTTCAGGTTAACCGTCCCTAATTGTTTTGGACAGGAACCATCTGTTAAATCTCTTGGTTCCCAAGGAACAGAACAGAGCAGAACGGTAAGATTGAAGAATAATGTTGTGGGTGAGGTGTTTCATGAGGACATGAAACTACGCCATGATAGCTAATTGACCACATGTTAGTACAAAGGTAGAGATCTGTCCTGAATCTTTAATCAGTGATTGACTAGGATCCAACTCATAAGGAAGCTTTGAACTGTAAATCTGGAATAGTCTCTTTTTCTCTCTGAATTTCTCTGAGATGTTTTATGTCAGTCATTTAATACTAGTTAGGTCCTCTTCAACAACAAAATGTAATAAACTGACATTTCCCCCAGCCTTAAAAGTATATAAACAAATTCTAAGATTAAGGCGCTTGCAGACAGGGCTAAACTGACAGCTTTGATTAGAGAAAAGATATTATTTAAGATTAATGCTGATTGGAAAGCCCTTTTGGACCTTTTTGCACAAAAAAGAAAAAAAATATGAAATTATGATATTTAGATTTTATGACTAGAAAAATAGTAAAAGACAGAAAAAATTAAAAGTTATGCTGTAACCATAAGAAGTTTAGTTGAAACAGATATTGGGAGCTCTGTTCAACTCTCTTATTCTTATTCTGTTATTCTGTTAGTTTAAATATATAACTGTTACCAAAAAAATCAGAAATAATTTCTTCACATTTCTTTTTTCTGTACTTTTGATGGTGCATGTGGACTGCTTGTGTGTCGAGGCTGATGCATGCATACTTCGTTCGCGCTGGTTGTGATGGTGCTGCTCAGCTTGTGCACTGCTCAGCTTGTGATTGGTCATGTGGTTGTGCACTGAGTGCTTATTGTGGGCGGCGATCATTATGTTTCGTTACACAACTGACGTGTGTGGGTGTGTGTACAGTGATTGACTACGTGAAAAAGGTAAATAATTTCTTTATTTTAAAAAATCGGTGAATTGAAAATCTTTTTTAAAATTGTAATGTAAAATTTACTATGAACATTTGCCTTAAATACAATAAATTAAATTTATGTTAAGAACTGAATATATAATTTTTTAAATAAAAGATTAACAAGATGTGAGTTCTGGCACCTTTTTTCTTACAAAAAAAGCACTGGGTATATGTGCTTTATTCATGGAGTGGATAGCAGTAAAAAAAAGTCAGGCTAGTGGCTATGACCATACAATCAAAGCTTGCCTGATTTTTTAAAAAAATGCCTGTTGCATGTGTTATATACATAAAAAAGGTGGAGCTTTGATATTGCAGTTATATCTGTCATTTTGACTGTTTTGACCCCTCTCCAGGGAATCCCCCTGTAACCTTGACAGATTTGTTTAGTCTACAACAATGGTAGGCATCTGTGGCAACTTTATGTTACCTCAGGAATTCTGGGAGTAGAACTCCACAGAAAGTTGCAAAGTTGCCATAGTTGCCCACCCTACCCTACAGTATTGGTGTTTTAAGAAAATAATATGAAGAGAGTTTGAGAAAGTGGTCAGGTTGTAGTGCTTGACTGGTTGTCAATGCTATGAATTTCCTGGAGAAGAGTATATGAGAGATGAATAACTCCATCCATGAGCAGGATGGTAACCAGTAATGTCTACAGATATGATAAAAAAGACAAAATGTTGCCATGATTTTGTGATTACAGTTTGGTCCAGTTTTTATATACATTGTACACAATGTACATAAAAAATGACTGGAGCTTCATAATACTATCATAGCCACCATTTTAACTTTTTGATACAACCTGTTTAAATCTCTAAGGCAGAGGTCCCCAACCTTTTGGGCACCAGGGACCAGTTACGTGGAGAGAGGTTTTTCTGTGGACCGGGGGGGGGTGCGGTTTTGTGTGCTGCCTGCATCTCGCGGATGCAGCTTTGCTTGTTTATTTGGACCGGTTGCTGGCATGCCATGGCCCAGTACTAGTCCACAGACTGGGGGTTGGGGACCACTGCTCTAAGGATGTCATTTGGGGGGTGGAGGTGAAATAGGTTCTGGAGTTAGTGCATATAGGTAGTCCTTAATTTACAGTACACTGGTTTATGGCAAAATCATTGTAAATCACAGTCATGTGACTCCAGTCCAAGGCACTGCAAATGGCTCTAAATGGAAGCTGGCTGCATCCAAAATGCAGTCATGTGACTGGGGGAGGGCAATGTCAGAAGATTTAATCCAGGTCATAAATCCCTTTTGGAAGGGTCTATTGCAACCTCAAATAGTTGCTAAGCAAACAGTTGTAAGTTGAGGACTATTTGGACAATGTTTCAGTCTAGATTTCTTTATGAATTGTATTTCTTCGCTGAAACCTATTTAGATTTATTTTTTTATTTTCCATCTCTCATCTATGCATTTGCCTAGCACCCATTCTAACAATCTTATATACTTGCCCTTCTCATTTATGTTCCACAAGCTGATCCTACCATGTATTTGAAATATAGAATTAAAATGGCATTTCTAAAATCCAGATTTACTATATCCAAGAATGCAGCTGAAATGGCCACGGCTGTGTAGGAGAAACATTGGCTTTGGTTTTCTTCCAGGATTGTTCCTTCTTGATTTATATGTATTAAACAGTTCTTGTCTCTGCACAGTAACTCTCTCACATCAGTGTAAATCAGGATTAAGCAGCTTCGTCTTTCATTTAGGCCAATATCCTGTCTCTAAGAGCAAGCATTCGGGGATGCCTTGAAAGGAATATAAAACATCCCAGAATGAAATATCCCTGTTCCTGTTGTAGTGTACTTTCCCATCCCTGGAAAGACTGTGTTTTTGCCAACAAGAGCTGCTTCCTGTCTTATTCAAACCCCAAAGAAACTGCTAGCTGATGGTTTTTTTCCCCTTTGCCATAATGCTGCTTCTGTTTCTGATTTCTATTAAAATCACAACTTCATGTTCTGTAGAGATGCACACTAGAGTGACATGAAGAGATGAGAGGCTGATAATTGTATTCAGCGACCTTCCTTTAATTTCACTTAAAAGCAGTCATTGAATAGTTGTGGTCCAGAACAGTGGGAGGAAGGAATGATGTTGTCATCATTTATCTCCTCCAGCCATGTTGGACTGCAACTCCGTCAGCTTTAGACAACTGAAGTTGGAGCCCAAATTATCTAGACAGCAACAGATCACACTTGTCATCCTTTCCCTGTGGCCAACTTGTTCCATTCAAGTTAAACTACAATTCGAAAACTACCGGTATACTATAATTGCTCCATCAGTTAAAAAAAAAGTATTTGTATCTCCCTTGAATAACACCTTCTCCTTTATTGATGCTGTTATGATCCAGTTTTCTCTCCCACTTGGGAAATAACAGCTATTAAAGGTATAAGATATTGTATGGAGAGGTGGGGTAGGAGTTGTCAATCCTTTGTGTAAAGCAGTCTGATTTAAAATAGTCCTTCCAGCTATGTTGTGATGACAATTTCCAGAATTTCACACTTTCCCTAAATGTCAATTTAAAGAACAGTTTATTGCCTTGTTGATCTCTAGTGCTACTACAATATTAATAATAATTACAAAATCTGTGCCTTGACATAATTTCCATCTGTCAACTACAAAAGACCACACTGCTTGAATCTGACTTACAGTATATTATATCAATACATTACAACATCCCAAGTTCTTGGATATGAAGCCCAACATAAAATGAAGAACTGACAGTTGTGATTTCATATTTTTGTGTATATAATAAATGATAGGGCTAAAAATGCCAAATCCAGTCTGAACATCTGGCTGACTGTGTGATGAACCATAATAGTTAATAATTCAAAATAATGCAATCAAGGCCCAAACTAAAAAATCATCAAATGATTCAAAGTGCAAATTGTGCAAAGAGGCAGAAGAAACAGTAGATCTTATACTCGTGGAAGAAGATTGCACAAACTGATTATAAACAATAATATAACACAGTTGCCGAAATGATTTCCTGGAACATCTTTATAATCATCATGTGCCAATAATAAAAAAATGGTGGAAACATATAGTTGAAACAGTAGTTAAAAATGAGCAGGTAGAAATATTGTGGCATTTCTGAATACAAACTGATGGCTCACAACATACCACATTTAATTGTGATTGAAAAGAAAAAAATGTGGATAATTGATGTCACAATACCAGAGAATAGTGGAATAAAAAGCAAAGAATTGCAGAGGATTAGAAAGTTTCAAGATCTGAAAATCAAAGTTAAACAACTATGGCATAACCTTGCATATTGGTTATCTGCACACTGGGTGTCATACCAAAAAATCATGGACAGCACTTCGCAATATTTCCATGTCAATTCAAAAGACCACACTTCTTGGGTCTGCACATGTAATACACCAATACATCGCAGCATCCTAGGTTCTTGGAAAAAATCCCAGTGTATATGAAAGCCATCACCAACTAAAGAACTGGCAGCTGTGATTTCACATTTTATATAACAATAACAATAATAAACAATTGTTGATAAGAGAGACAAAATGTCTGGATGGTGGATGTGGCAGTGCCTGGAGACAGCAGAATAGAAAAGAAAGAACTGGAGAAGATAACAAAATTACAAAGATCTACAATTAGAAATAGAATGCCTGTGGCAAAGGCAAGCAAAGGTAGTACCAATAGGAATAGATGCCTTGGATGCAATCCCAAAGCAACCACTTGGACAGCATTGGCCTTGACAAATTTACCATCAGTCAATTGCAAAAGACAGCTTTACTGGGAACAGCTTTCATCCTGCAACAGTATCTATAACACCATCCAACATCCTCATTTGCCTATCCCAGGTGCTTGGTAAGGACTTGATAGGTGGACAAAAATGCCAAACTCAGTCTGAACATCTGGCTGAGTATGCTGTTGTTGTTGTTGTTATTATTATTACAGCAATACTACTCTTTCCATAAAGTATCTTCAATTCTGAATAATTTAAAGCAAAACTACTGCTTAGAACATCAAGATGGCTTCTTGTAGTCATGTCCAGACTTACTCATTTATTTATTTTCCACTTTTCTCATATACAACTCAAGGCAGCTAGCATACAGTCCAACTACATTGCCAAGGCAGTTTGCTTCAGATATTATGACAATGGATTTTCTCTGTCATCAATTTGCCAAAGGTACCAAAATATTTTAAAATGAATTTCCTTTTGTGCAGTTCTTAATTATTCACCACCCTCCACCAGTTGAGTAGAGCGGCCTAGAATAAAAGTGTAAATGAAAGTATTTTAAAGAAGTGATGTTATTTAAAGGTTGATCTCTATGAAATATCTTCAAAATGTGCATCCCTCTGGGTTTTCACTGTAAAAATAACAGATGAATTTTATTAAATAAGGAAAATGTAAGTAGAATAGAAAGATCCTTTTTCAAGGGTGGTTAATCCTTGCTTTTGTGAATGTTTTAGATTTGACCTTGAGGGATCAAATAAATGGAGATTATTATTTTTTTAAAAAAAATCTCTAAACTCTCTTTTGTGTTGGAGTATTATATATGTTTCCTGCCTTGAGTAATATAACTTTATTTATTATTATAATAAAGTAATAAACAAACAAACAAACAAATAAATACATAGGCATTCCCCCCCAGTGACAGACATAAGTCATTCTTCCTCTAAGTCCTAAATGAGACTGATTCTGTTTCATTTGGGGGATTGACCAAAGGCACTAACTTCCTGCGTTGGCATATTAAAGAAAACTAAAGCTCTGCAAATGCTTCAGATTAGACATTTTGGAGTCTACACAATATATACAAAATATTGGTCCTTGATTTATTTATTTTTTTAAAAAAATCAGCCAGGTTTTTTTTTTGGCTAGGCTTTTGTGTGGCTGCTTCAGACCCTTCTCCCAGCTGACTCTGCATGAATGGATGGTTTTCAAAGTAGCTGCACCAACTTAGAAAAAGATGTGGCTGCTTTAACAATTTGGAAAAATAACACTACAAAAAAGTATTTTTCATGCTTCACATTTTAAAGCAGAGGTCCCCAACCTTTCGGACCCCAGGAACTAGTTTCGTGGAGAGAGAGGTTTTTCCAGAGGGTGTTTGGTTTTGTGTGCTGCCTGCATCCCATGGATGGGGCTTTGCTTGTTTGTGCAGACCAGTTGCTGGCATGCCGTGGCCCGGTACTGGTCCATGGATCGGGCGTTGGGGACCCCTGTTTTAAAGTACTTATTTTGGAGACCTTGCATAGCACTAGCGTATAGTACTTGAAATCAATCACTACCTAATTATTACATTATTAATTCCAATGGGTTACACTGAGAATTCTGCCTAAATCTGCATCTTTCTTATTGTACATCAAGCTGGCCTACATTTTCACTGGAACCCATGACCCTTTAAGCCTATTAGAATGTCCATGGAAGCTCAGCTTTAAAAAAGGTCAGATTCCAAATGGCAATCACAAATGATAGTGTTGAAATATATATATATATATATATATATATATATATATATATATATATATATATATATATATATATATATATATATATATATATATATATATATATATATATATATATATATATATATATATATATATATATGTCCATGAGAACCACTTCAGAATATTGAAGTCAATTTGGTTATCATATTTCTATGACTAAGAAAAGAGAAGTGGATTTCTTTATAATAATACCTGCTCAAAGTCTGCATCTTCACAAAGAAGCTTTAATATTCCAAGTAGCAGCGTTCACATAGTTCCATCTATGCTCAAAATATATATCAGAAATCAACTCGTATTATGAAGCAATGATAAACATTCAGTGACTTTCATGTGTGCCAGAGTGTGGGAGTGGGTGTATGCATGTATTTGGGTATACAGACATACATCCAAATACATATATAGTGTGAGATTTTCATTATTGTGTGTCTCACAGATGAGTATTAATGGCAGGTGAGTATCAATAATATATTTAGAAATAGATAGGTAGATGTCCAAATGAGAGAGAGCAAACTTTTTTAACGTACACAAAATCCTACAGCAGTTTGGGCTGCTTATTCCCCAAATCCTGTAAGATTACAGGATAACCAAAACTTCACTTCTTGGTTAGATTAAATGTAAAAGAAGTAAATTAATCTCTCTCTGAGATCTCATTTGAGAAAGCTGAAACTGTATTATCTGTCAGCATTTTCCAATGTGAGTAATAATTTGAATCTTGCATGATTCAGTGAACTCACAAGATTATGGTCATTTTTTTTAGTGTTTTTGAATTCTAACTCAATGAGTGGAGAGTGTGTAGATACTATCTAGGGATTCAACAAATGCCAGGGCCCGTTACGGACTTAACACCTGGCACATGCTGCTGTAGCATTACTAACTCCTGGCATTTATAATTTATAATTATTTCAATAATTTCTGTCATAGCGCAAGGGAAATCTTATCCAATCTTGGTGGTACCATAGGGACTTTGTCTATATTTTTTAGCCAACATAGTATATAATAGGAATAAGGAACGTATTTGCTCCTCTGTTGTTGAATTATGATTGCCGGCAATACCAGATAGTCTGGCCAAAGATAAGCAAGGCTGAGTATTACAGCTCAGCAGCATTTGAAGAGCCTTGCACCATTACTGCTTAAATAGCTGAAATAGGAATAAGCCTAGAATCCCTATGTAGCCACAAGTGAAATAAGTCCAACCACCCTTGAATTCCATTGACCGTCATCTAACCCCAAGCCAGGTGCTAATGTTAGTTGAGAAGGTTTCTGTTCAGAGATATCATTAGCAATAAATCGGTTTAATTTGAACTTCACATGTGGGCCCAATCTTTAGTGTCTGACAATACAATTGTAATAATCTCACTTATTAATGGGAATATTCAAACAGATAAGGAACTATGATCATAAACACTGTGTTCTAAGTTGTGATTAGAAAAGTATGAGATATTTTACTAGTGCTCCAATTTGACCAGGGAGACCTAGTTTCAAAATGTCTTCCAAGGGAAAAATGCATTTCACTAAAAATATTTCATGGTGGGAGTAAGTGGAGTTCTTCTGGGTTGGGGGCAGGTGCCAAAGTGCTGTAAACAATTTGTCTTTCATTGCACAGGGAAGTTTCAGATAGCCCAGGAGGCTTCAGAGTGATGGAAAGAGGTGTAACAGAAAACATGACTATCAGTAGGGGCACATTTGGTATCTCCAATAATAAAGTAAGCTCAAAAAGAACTGCCAAGAAAAACATAAAATCTCAAGCACTCTGAAAATAACTTAGAAAATCAAAAATGTATGCAGCAAGAGAAAAAAAAACATTTGAAAAATTGAAAAACCAATTTCAGCACCACATTAAAATTCCCTTCCTATCTTTATGTAGGGCATAAAGTTTCATAAGCTAGTCCAAAGCTAGAATTATGTAATGTCTTCTTTTGTTTCTCAAGCAAGTAAAGATTAATATACAGAAGCCAGAAGAGACGTGCACAAATCTAAAAGGGGAAAAAAAAACAATTTTTAAAAAAAGGAGCAGCAGGACATCAAGGGTTAAAATGCATTTTATAGTTCTTCTTAACCAGATTTCAATTATTTATTACATAATTCTTCTGAAAAATTTAAACCCATTTCTTCTGTGATTAAAAGGGAAACATCAGAGTGCTGTTGCCGATAATGGACAATCTTCATGCCTGGGTCACAGGTGGACTCTTCCATGCTTGATTTATTTTATTGCTCAAAAGAGTAGGAAGAACTGAAAGAAGGGATGTTGTAAATAGTTTATGGCCAGCCTAAGTTTCAAAGAAAACAAACTCTAAATTGAAATTTTGACCTTAAATTCATCATCCCTAATTTTAGCTTAGTTTTAGTCACCCAGTAAGTTTCTCAGGATCAAATTCTTACAAATCTGCTACATGTTTTTAGAATTGCCACAAATTCAGAGCTGCTTTTGCAAGTATTGGTTTTGCATTGCAATAATAAATTATTCAGAATTCCACATACAGTTGGTCAGTCTTCTCAAAACCATCTCTCGTGTAATTTAGAACACAGTGGTAAAGGAATACCACCTACCCCCAACCTTTCTCAGTCCAGAAACAAACAAACAAAAAGCAACATTATTAAATGAATTAGGTTTTTTTTTATTTTTTCAGAAAAACTCCCTTAATGACTCAAACCCTGGATATGGTTGACTGTGACTGTTTTTATCTTTGTGGGGTGGGGTTGACTGGTTGCAGAATGTTTCTCTTTAGTTCTACAGATCTATTAAGTCTAGCCACAGTTCAATATATCCAGTGTTGTGTGTTTTTTCATAAACATCATCAGGACATTGATTATGATTGCTCAGTGGTTTTTGCCATTTATCTCAGCAGCAGCAGCCTGATTTCTTGAATGGGGATTTCTTGAATTATTCGGACGCTAGATGTAACCCATCAGTTGTTTATCCACTAGCTCAGTTATGAAATAGAAATTAATCTGGCTGAAAGACAACAGGAGAGAGCAAAAGTAGGTGTTACCAGAAAGCACTAGAAGTGTAGGAAATTTAAGGTAAGGTTAAGGTAAAACTGTTTAGCTCAGCTACTGGACACCCCATGCTATTTTCTTGGAGTCAAGCCAGAAGTGATTTTCATTGTTTTCTTCTGGAATTTTTTTCTGCATCCCAGTACAGAAGCTAAAAGATTTCATGGTGGTCTCCAGTGCTTTTTTTGTAAAAGAAAAAGGTGCCAGAACTCACATATGTCATACAACCCGCCTTGCTTACCCTACAAGGTTCCATCCAAAAAAGGTGCCGGAACTCCGTTCTGAGCGTTCTATGAGAAAAAAAGCCCTGGTGGTCTCCTATAAAAATATTAGACAAGTATTACAAAGTAAGTTGACTAGGTGATCCCATTTGCTGAAACAAACAATGAATGAGTAGCTTAAAAATGCATTTCAAGCTGATTAGGGCTGGAAGGGGCTCTTCACAGTACCAAGGCAAAGTTCTTATAGATCACCCCATCCACAATCTTGAATTCAATTCAGATTTTTTTCTGTGGAAGATTTTAAGTGTAGGATGACATAATAAGAATCCTTTTTATTATATGGCAGAGCAAGGCACAACAAAAATATTTTCAAGTTTCTCTTCGTTGGCAAATTTGTCCAAATAAGCTAAATAGAATTTTGTAAATATTTTTGAATGAGACAGAGCAGGTTATAACAATAATAATTAAAAAAAAACAGTCCAATTCCTTTTCAAGTACTTGTTTTGCAGCCAGAAAATGAAATCATTTAAGAAGTAGTTCTTTTTACTCCCCATCCTGAAAAAAAAAGAAGTATCTCTGGATATTTTCAAGATGATATACACATTTATCTATTTTCTCCATCTGCATATCAAAGAGACAAACAAATATAATAAAAAATAGTTAAGAATAATATCATTTTCTGCTTCCAGTATCACAGTAGTAATGTTTACAAATAAAAAAGTTAAAGCCTGAAAGTGGCAGGAACACACACACACACACACACACACACACACACTCCAAAGAATGCATCCTATTGCATATTGCAAAACCCACTTCTTATAAATATATCTAGAATTGACTCCAAAGTATGTTCTTAGGAAAGTGAAAATTGGTTTTCAAATACATAGATTTTTTTTTCTTGTTTTAGTGAATTCACACATGCCCATATCTTTTTAAAATGGTTTTATGAATGAAAAACAGTGGTTAACAAAACCCTCACAGCTATTAAAAAAGAAAAAGAATGTGTTTTGAGAAACCACTGGCTATTTCTCGAACCATTAAGTATCTTCCTTTCCCATCTCCCATACATGCAAAGTCTGTCTCTCATTAACAAGCTGAACAGTGCCATCGAGACATGACAGCATCTGGCGCTGAATCTGCAAATACCGTAGAATTATTCATTGCCATGGTTACAAGTGCTGGAAATACTCCCCTCTGCTATTAGTGTAAACACAGATCCTTTCAAGACAGACTAAAAATCAGAACACTTTAAGCAATTAATGAAAATTATACATTGTCTAGGCGTGAAATTCACACACATTGGAGCTGCACAGCTTTCCAGGAGGAAAGAGAGAAGATACCCAGAAACTCATTCAGGATTCAAACAAATCAATATCAATGTCCAATCAATAGAAGAGACATTAGCCTGTTTATTTACTGTGGTGCAGAAATAAAACACACAAAAAAGCAACCCTTCCCCTCCCCAAGCAAAACAAAAAAAGCAGTAAAATGGATACCCCTGCAATTTTCTTTTGGGTTTAAATTTTAAGGAAGGGAAATGAGTTGACTTAATGATCAACAACAATCTAAGATTGCATTTAGACCAGGGGTGCCCAACCTTGGCAACTTTAAGACTTGTGGACTTCAATTCCCAGAATTCTGCTGGCTGGGGAATTCTGAGAGTTGATGTCCACAGGTCTTAAAGTTGCCAAGGTTGGGGACCCCTGATTTAGCCATCACACAGGGTTTCCCAAACTTGGAACTTTAAGAGCTGAGGATTTCACATGGCTGGCTGGGAAATTCTGGGAGCTGAATTACCAAGGTTGGGAATCTCTAAATTATTGGGTCATGTTTTATTTGAGTTCTTTCTTTTACTTTGTCTGTCGTCTTCTTAGACCTTGTTCTCCCATACCTGCTTTTCTGGCATCATTTTTACACTCACCTGGCATGACTCTTCCTGCAAACCATGTCCTTCATGATCTCAAATTAATCTCAGCATGACCAAATGAGATTGCATCCTGCCCTTAAGTCAAAGTCAACTCATCTTGACATCAACACAATTCTTATTTCTCACCTGAATGGTAACAGTTACTTTGAGGAAAGATTAAAAGTTAAACTGGATAGGCTAAGCATGCCTTATGGAGGCTGATAATGCTTCCTGAGTCTTTGGCCCATAACCCAAAGTTATTATATGGATGATTAAACATGATTGAATTGCTTGAGGGCCAGGATTCCACAGTGTAGGCAATTTTTCCCTTAGAGAAAGTCCTGTCTGAAACGGAGGTCTTGCAACATGTACTGTAAACTGTTTCACATTGTCTAGATATGTACATCACACTAATGTGCTCTATTTCTTCTTGGTTTAGCCATTTGTAAACCATATTTTATTGCTTAATGTAAAATGGACCACTGTAACCTTTTCCAAGAAAACATCATTAAAACAAACCATGAGTTTGTTTGGATGTATGAACCCAGATGGCAAGCCAGAGCAGGCAGGAAGACCTCAGAAGGAATGAAATCTTAGAAAGAAAAAATAAGTTGTGAAGATATGATCAGGGCAAAGGAGAATTCTTCCAGGTTTGGATGACATGAACTGGCTGGGCTAAAGCTGATGAAATCTAGAAGAAACAATACCTTCTAATTTCCATCTCTAAATCAAATCACCATCTTGGAAAAAATCAAATGTGACAAGATAAGATTGAAATCAAATCCTGAAAAGAAAAACTCGTTAAAAAGAAAATCTGCTGCCATCTGGAAAGCAGTAAGAGACATAGATTGGAAGAAATTAACCTTCCCAAGGGACACAGCAAGATGTTAGCAGCTGTCCTAACAAGAGCAGTTGTGCAGACTCCTGATACCTGTATATCCCTAAGAGGCTTTTGAGCAGCGATGTGGATTAATTTTGAATGTATTATGGTAGCAGGTGACTCCCCAAACCGAATGCTCTTCCCAGTTTAATTAGAATAAGAGAACTCCTTTTTTTCTGAAGGGGGATGGGGGCAGGTATAAGTAGAAGGAGTGGATACAAATGGATGAAGTCATCACACCTTGGAAAGGCTGGAAATAATGTATATTATTACCTTTAAAGCCCTACATGGCTTAGGCCCGGGATATCTGCAGGACCGTCTGCTGCCGGGGACGACTTCCCATCGCCCAGTGCGCTCACACAGAGAGGGCCTCCTCAGGGTGCCATTGGCCAGACAATGTCGGCTGGCGACCCCCAGGGGGAGGGCCTTCTCTGTGGGAGCGCCAGCCCTTTGGAATCAACTCCCCCTTGAGCTTCGGATGGCCCCGGACCTCCGGTCCTTTTGCCGCGACCTCAAGACGTTCCTTTTCCATCAGGCTGACCTGGATTGATGATGGGTTTTTAAAAGTTTTAATTTTAACTGTGTAATTAATATTTGGGGCTGTTATTTAATTTTTTTCTTAACTTTTGTACTGTTGGTTTTTTACTGTTGGTAGCCGCCCTGAGTCCTCTGGGAGATAGGGCGGCACATAAGTCCCATAATAAATAAATAAATAAATATTTCTATTGCATTAAAAAAACACCTTTGTGCATTTTTGCAGTGACATGGGAACTCTTTTATATTTGCTACTTCTTCTTTCGGGGTATGGTCACCTAATCTTTATTTGTTGGCAGATGACCATCAAATGTTGCATTGGCTAGTTGATCAGTCCTTGGAAGAAAAACTGCAAGACACTGGAGATCCCCTGGGCCATTGCAAGCAAGCTATTGCTATATTTTGCCGTTCTAAAAGCTTCATGCTTGCTTGCAATGGCCCAGGGGTTTGCCAGTGTCTTGCAGTTTTATAGCATTGAAGATTGATACTATATTGCTTCTGAAATGTAATTCCCTCTTTTTCTATAATCCACTTTTGCACATAATTGCACAAGTTGCAGATTTACTTTTGGGCCCATGAATAAAGAATCTAATCTGCAATGCCAAGGTAAACAACTACATTTCTTAGCGATTTGTGCAAACTAAGGTGAACCACACTGTCTTGTGGATAAATGGGTTACCCACTTCTGTATACTGGAGGTAGTTGCTTTGGGAGATCTGTGCAATCATAGGCAATTTCATTTCTGAGAAAAGTGATTGCAAAGGGAGGGCAGGGGCTCCACAACTGGATGGCATCGAACTATTTGGACTGCTGTGGCTGCATTAGTGGATGACTTGTGATGCACACTGGATGCATGAGATGTACTCCCTTAAAAACCAGCTCAAGCAAGTTGTTGACACTTCAACCACTGTATTTTTATGTAGCATCTAATGGGACTAGACCTTAGGGAAACTATTTTGCAGGACTCTGGTGCTACCTGTCAGACCAAAGCCCAAGAAGGGCTGGTGAACTCCTGCTTGACACCTAGGTCATTGGCTTGTAGTCTCCAACATCGTGTTCCCTCTACCTCTATAGGTTTCTGCAGTTTCAGATTGGACACCCACACCTCTTTTACAGTAGCTGGGCTATCTGCTTTGAACATTTAGTTGAGCAGGAAGCCGAGGCATATATCAAATCTAATAATTAAATACCATTAGAATAATTTGCAGAGTGTGCATGCTAATAGATGGTGGACAAAGCAAACAGTGGCAGAGTCAAAAATCCATGGAGCCAACCCATCCCATTTCCCCCTCTTTTTTTAACACCCTCTTCTATCAACTTCTCTCTCCCTATACAATAAGACAAACTGCTCTTGGCAGGTTGCAGACGTTTATGAAATTAGGCCCAGGGCCAGATCAAATTAAGCTGAGAGCTGCTGGTGGCCCAGTCCCACTCAAGTCAGTGACCCGTGTTAGAGATTAAACTTGATTTGGGTGACAATATTATATAATGGAGTAAAAGCACCTTTAAGGAGTTAAACGGCCTAAGGGTGTGGCTGTAATTATTCCACATAAAAGAGAGTTAGATGTTACACATAGTTGCTCTTGTATATGTGTTTGATGTTAGTGTTTGGATACCTCTTGTTCTCTTGTTTGCTAACTTGATATTTATTCTCTCAAGAATCAACTGCTTGCTACAGTGTATATTGTTTTTGATATTGGTAAGCAGCTTTTGTATTTTGATACTATGTTTTTTATGGACTGACTTTTATGTGCATGATACTGGATTGATATTTGGACTATTTCTTACTGTGTTTCTTTTTGTTGTCTGAGTAAAAATAAGTTATAAAACTCGTGTTAATGCATTACTGTTTGCCTAAAAGTCCCAGTACAACTTCCACTGTGTATTAATAATACTCTGTTAAACAAACCATTTTTTTTTCAACAACATATTCTAACAATGGTTATGGGCCCAGATCCAGTGTGGTGCTGAGGACAGGCACAGTATTGTATTTATATTTCCTAACTGAGTTTTCGAATTCAGACAATGGCACAAGGACTATTCAATCCATTCTGCATTACCCGGCTTAATGGGTCAAACTACGTATCCTGGTCTACACAATGTAGTTTGCTATTACAAAATCAAGGTCTTTGGAAAATAGTCCATAATCCTCCTGATGTAACTGCCTGGGATCCAACTAATGAAGAAGATAACAAGAAGATTGTAGACTTCAATAAAGACAATGATAAGGCTTTATCTATCATTGGGCTAACATTAGGAGACCAACAGCTAGTCCATGTGCGTGGAGAAGAATCTGCTGCTAAATGTTGGGCTAAGTTGAAAAAGATTTTTGTTCGGGACAGTGTTGGTGCTCATATAAATCTTACCAGAAAGCTATTTAGAGCTAGACTGGAAAAGAATGGCGATATATTAGCTCACCTTAACTTTATAAAAGCAACTTTGTTGGAACTGCAAGAAAAAGAACTTATTTTCTCAGAGCTTCACCAGGTTTACATCATTTTATCATCATTGGATGAGAGCTACGATGCCTTTGTATCGTCCTTGGAGGTTTTGTCCAAAGAAGACCTAACTGTTTCTTCAATAACTGGAAGGTTGTTGGAAGAATCAAGATGTCGTATGGAGAGAAAACAGTTGAGAGAGCCATTGCAACAAGAAATACAGAAGACTGAATCTGCTTATATTTTAAGGAAATGCTTTAATTGTGGATTAAAGGGACATATTGCTAAGTTTTGTCAGAATAGTAATTGTCAGAGAAAGGAAAGCCATAGAAAGAATAAAAAGCTGATTAATGTAGCTGTAGCTAATAGAACTACTAATAACCACAATTGGTGGGTGGTAGATAGTGGAGCTACACACTGTATTTCAAAAATAAAAAGGGATTTTGAGAATATAAGGTCTAGTAAAAAATATATTTCTATGGCTAATGGCTGGAGAGTCAAGGTCTCTGGAGAGGGTAAGGTTTACTGTTCATTTTTAAAACAAAATTTGGAAATGCTATATGTTCCCAGATATGATTATAATCTATTATCAGTTAAGGCATTATTGGAAGCAGGTTTTAAAGTTACTTTCCAAGGGGAGGAATGTCTTATTCAAAAGAATGAAGTGAACTTAATAGCTAATATGAAAGACGGTTTGTTTGTAATTAGCAATGATCCTATTATAATGGCTACTACTTGTACAAATCAAAAACCACATGATGAATGTATTCATTTATTACATAGAAGATTGGGTCATGTGAATTTTAATACACTAAAAAGAACTGTAGCTTTGTCTAATGGGTTTAAGTTAAAGGCTTGTAAGAAATATCTGCAGTGTAACGTATGTGGTAGAGAAAAGAGCAGGGCAGCACCAGCTAATAGGTTAGATGGATTTAAAACCACAACTCCATTAGAACTGGTATTTATGGATTTGATAGGTCCTATGAAACCCAGTTTAGGGGGTGCTTGCTACATATTAAATATTCTAGACCATTATAGCAGATATGGGTTCTGTTATCTCCTTACGTCAAAAACTGAAACTATACAAACAATATCTAGTTGGCTCAAGTTTGTACAAAGGAAAACTCAGTTAAATGTAAAAACCATAATAACAGACAATGGAACTGAGTTTGTTAATAAACAGTTCAATGAGCTGTTAGTTTCAGAGGGAATAGAGCATAGACGTACAGCTCCTTATAGACCTCAGCATAATGCATTTGTTGAACGGAGGGGCCAAACATTGCAAGCTATGATTAGATCTATGATTGAAGATTCTGGTTTACCTGATAGCTTATGGGGAGAAGCAGCAAAATGTGCTAATCATATTTTAAACAATGTGGTTAGTTCAGCTACAGGTAAAATTCCTTATACCTTATGGTATAAGAAAAAACCAAATCTTAGTTATATTCACACATTTGGGACACCTGCTTGGGTACATATTCCAAGTTCAATAAGAAATAAAGGAGAACATAGAGCTAAACAATTATTTTTTGTTGGCTATGAGTTAAACCATAAGTCTTATCGGTTCTGGGAGAAAGGTACTAAAAACATTTATTGTAGTTCTAGCGCTGTTTTTCAAGAACAGTCAGGCTGGGAAAGGGTAGAAGATATTGTATATATTCCTCAACAAGATTTAACTAACTCCTCAAATGAAAGTGATAAAGAAGAGGAGGAACCTGCTAGAGAGGTTTATTTATAAAACAGCAAAATAGTGAATTATCCTTGTTATTATTATTCACTGATGATATTGCTATTATAGCAAAAGATGAAACAGAAACTGAAAGAATAATTTCAGGGTTAAAAAGAAAATTTAGAGTAAAAGATCTAGGAGCTATTAGTCATTATCTAGGGCTGGATATTGTCAGGACTAGTAAAGGATTTAAACTGTCTCAAGCTAAGAAAATTAATGGTTTGCTGAAACGTTATAATATGGAAAACTGTAAACCAGTAAAAACACCTATGGTTCAAGGTTTTGAGAATTCAGCAGATAACAGCAATGTCTTTGATAAAAAGATATATCAATCATTAATAGGCAGCTTGATGTATTTATGTAACTGGTCAAGACCTGACATAGCATTTACGGTTAATCATTTAGCTAGATATTGTGAGAATCCTACAACCAGATGTTGGCAAGGTGCGAAAAGAGTTTTAAGATATTTGAAGCACACCATACATTATTCTCTATATCTAGAGCCAACAAAGGAACTGGAACTAAAAGCATTTGCAGATGCTAGTTTTGCATCTGATACTGTAACCAGGAAATCCACTTCAGGATTGGTTGTATTATTGGGAAACGCTTTAGTAGGATGGAGGTCTAACAGACAGAAGCATATAAGCTTATCAACAACTGAATCCGAATTTTCTTGTTTATCTTTATTATGTACTGAGCTATTGGTATGGAAACAATTATTGTTTGATATGGGTTTAAATTGTAATGAACCAATAAAAGTGTATGAAGACAATCAAGCAGCTATAAAATTAGCAACTAATGCTGCAGTGAAAACTAGATCAAAACATACGGATCTACGGTATCTAAATGTCAGACAATGTGTTAAAGATAATTTGATTAAACTGGAATATTGTGCAACTGAAGATAATATTGCTGACCAGTTTACTAAAGCTCAGGGTGCTATAAAGCATAAATCTGTTTGTGATATGTGTAATTTGAGATTGTAAAAATATATGTATAATATGCCACCCAAAAAGGGGAGATTGTTAGAGATTAAACTTGATTTGGGTGACAATATTATATAATGGAGTAAAAGCACCTTTAAGGAGTTAAACGGCCTAAGGGTGTGGCTGTAATTATTCCACATAAAAGAGAGTTAGATGTTACACGTAGTTGCTCTTGTATATGTGTTTGATGTTAGTGTTTGGATACCTCTTGTTCTCTTGTTTGCTAACTTGATATTTATTCTCTCAAGAATCAACTGCTTGCTACAGTGTATATTGTTTTTGATATTGGTAAGCAGCTTTTGTATTTTGATACTATGTTTTTTATGGACTGACTTTTATGTGCATGATACTGGATTGATATTTGGACTATTTCTTACTGTGTTTCTTTTTGTTGTCTGAGTAAAAATAAGTTATAAAACTCGTGTTAATGCATTACTGTTTGCCTAAAAGTCCCAGTACAACTTCCACTGTGTATTAATAATACTCTGTTAAACAAACCATTTTTTTTTCAACAACATATTCTAACAACCCGCCTAGTATTTCTGAATAGCTCTCTTATTCTCATCTCCATCTTTTCCTGCTGACAATATCTTTCTTTTGCCATGTGTTGTTTACTATGTTCTCTAGGACCACTTCTTAGCAACATAATACATTATGGTTGTGGTGCTAGGAACCCCCTGTCCCTCCCAGTATGCAAAGACAGTCTATGTAGCAAGAGGTAAGAGAGAAATAGGTTGGCCCATTCCACTTTTTAATTAATCAAGAGGAATGACGGCTTGTTTCCATTATGCTTGTGGAAGGAGCATGCCATGATCATTAAACATCCCCCATTTTTACTGTGTTGTTTGAATGATACCTGCATAAAAGGACACAATTTCAATCATGTGGTTGCATGTAGCATATTTTTTTGACATTCACTACAGATGCCCCTCTTTGTAGTCCAGATGTATCTTGTAGGTATATTCTTGAAATTTATTAATGTCATCATTGTTGTTGTTAGTTTCAAAGTCGTGTCCAACCCATCGCGACCCCATGGACAACGTACCTCCAGGAGGTCCTTTTTGTACTGTCCATGGGGTTTTCATGGCAAAGATACTGGAGTGGGTTGCCATTTCCTTCTCCAGTGGATCACATTTTGTCAGAACTCTCTGCTATGACCTGTCCGTCTTGGGTGGCCCTGCACGGCATAGCTCATAGCTTCATTGAATTACGCAAGCCCCTTCGCCATGACAAGGCAGTAATCCATGAAGGGGAATGTCATCATAGTAGCTGATTATTCCAGACAAATATTCATTGACCTCAAGAAACCTGTTTTCCTGCTGGTATTTCTGTATTGTATCAAATTGGCACAAATTTTGTTTTCATTAATAACATAGATTATTTGAAAATACACTAATAGAATGGTAAATACTGCCAAGAGGATAAGTTGAATAGAAGCAAAAGGGAAGGTCTCCAGGATATACTCATCTCACTCTTCTTTCTGAGAACAACTCCACATGGCTGAGTAAATACGCTAGCCATCACTGAAGTCAGCAGAAAACTATATCAATATAAAATTAACTACTGGTCTGTTGTACAGCATATATATGATGCTGGCCCATGGTGTTATTCTTATTTTGGTGTGGAAGGCACATGCAGGACAAGAATTGGGTGAATTTCCCTGGCTTTTTTTTTCTTTCTCCTTCCCCAAACTTCACCATTAAGCAGAAAAGACTCTGCCAATCACTGTCTTTCATGTGAGCTAGACAAAGGAGGGGGGATTTTAGCTGTTGGATAGATGGCAGATTTAGCCATCTGTCAAAATTAATTCTGGTTTGATATCTTTTTTTGGCACGCATTCAAGAAAACCCAAATATCAGCTGATATCTGTCAATTATGCTTTTGGACATAGAATTACCACTAAAATTGTGTCAAAAAGAAGCTTCACAATCTGATGAATTGAGTGAACAGACTCTCTTTAAATGTGCCTGTACTAAACATTTGTGCCAAACCAGAGTTGACTATTAGGCTCATGTTGGATTTGGAATTGGTACAGTTTCACATGAAGAAATCTATTTTCTTTTGTGGTTTATTTATTTATTTTATAGTTAGGGTAAAGCATTGGAATGTCAACTGGTCAATTGATGTTCCTTTGTATTGGTTATATTTCAAACTATGCCTGTGCTTTACCCAATCTTCTTATTATAGATATTATTTCAGTCTTTTAAAAAATGAACCTCTTATATTTCGTCTGTAGGGAAAACAATAAGATGCAAAATCCAAACTGAAAATCTGAGGTGTTAAAAGCATGTTAAAAATAGAATCAACAAGTAAAATGCTGGTTTGCAAAGGTTTGTTTTAAAAGCTGAAAAAAAGGGTAGCTCTCAATTATCCAAAGAGGGCTTCCCAGAGAAAATGTGAGTAATAGCTGGGGGAGGAGGTGTGTGTGGGGTGGGTATTTCCCAGAAAGTTTGACAAACCTTTAGCATTTATAAGCAAAACATACTAGATTATTTAATTGAAAAAAATTCAAAAGCGGCATTCTCTCTTGAAATGCTGCCAAGCCATAGAGAACATTAAAGGTAATAATAATTTCTTTGTATTTCATCCATACCTGCAGCCAATGCAATGCTTTTAGCAGAAGGGTGTGGGGATCTTTTTCCCCCAAGAGAGCAACCTGGTTGTTGAATTTAGTAAGAGTAAACTAGACAAAGGCAGCCCTGTGTCAAGGATGTTTTATATTGTAGGTTACCAACATATGGACATTTCATTACCAAGCTAGATAGCATTATCAATGCTCATTGTTAGCCCTGATGATGTTACCTAGCTTGGAAATGAAACATCTGCATGAAAACAACCAATCTCAGAGAGACCCAAGAACCCCACAGTTCAACCCTAAGCAATAAATATTCTCTTCTATCAACATGAGTAACACTTTTACAGTTATTTTCTTTCAGAAGGGCAAACAACCATCAACTAAAAGTGATAAAAGGTTCTCCCAATCTTAGTTGCAATCTTGGGAATCGGAGATTTAAATTTAAGGACTCCTAAACATACTCATTCTGGGAAACTATGACCCACTGGACAATAGGGAAAATTGTCATCTCTGGAATTGTCACCTATAACACTGGATATTTTGTTGTTATATTGATTGCTATATTGACTTTATTGTATTGATGCTGTCATAGTAAGTATTTATGGCGCTTATTTTAGAAAAGTAGGATTTAAATTCAAGAAAAGAAAAGAAAAATAATTTTAACAGGAGCGTGATAAAATTAGTATTGATACTTTGAAAGACTGGTATTGGAGAAGTCTCCTGAGAAAAGCTGAGAAAGCTGAGAAAAGAAACAAACGAATCACCAAAGAAATCAATGCAGAGTTCTCACTAGAGGTACAAGGAACCAGGCTCAGAATATCCTACTTTGGATACATTATGTGAAGATCCAGCTTTGTAATATTGGGAAAGATGGAAGTAAAGAGATGATGGACAGTAGCAAGGTGTGTTGTCTCAGTTAAAGTGGCAATGAATGCACTGTTGGAAGATCTGATGGACCAAATTATAAATCATCCTGCAGAAAATACATCTACGTGGTCCACAAGAATTAACACTAATTCGATGGCACACAATCAATCAATTGACCAATCAATTATTGCTCAACAGCAGAAAAGGCACACTGTATTGTTAGTTATGACACACAGGTACATACTAATCTGAACAATAATATATAACCATTAGAGCAAGAGCAATAGCACTTAGATTTATATACCGCTTCACAGTGCTTTACAGTCCTCTCTAAGTGGTTTACAATGTCAGCAGACTGCCCCCAACAATCTGGGTCCTCATTTTACTGACCTCCGAAGAATGGAAGGCTGAGTCAACCTTGAGCCGCTCAGAATCGAACTCCTGGAGTGAGCAGTGAGTTAACCTGTGATACTGCATTCTAACCACTGCACCACCACAGCTCTTACAGGTGGTGTTGCATTTCCCTTTTGAGGCTGGAGTGAGAGATTTGCTTTTGGAGGAGGAAATTCAAACTGCAAAACTTTCTCCAATCTTTCACCAAAACTTCAAAGGCTGGTGGGTTTGGAGGTGAAGAACGGAAGAGGTCTAGTGGCATCTTAGGACTAAAACACAGAAGTTAATCATTTGACAGAATTCATTGTCCTCCTGGTCACCACTAAACTTCCAAATCACTTCCAGATTTCTGTTAACCCTCTAGCTGGTATACATTACTCTTTCCTATTGAAACCAGAGGGAAAGAATTTTTAATGGTCAAAACCATGTGTTCATGCATGTATGGAAAAATGTAGCTATTCTTTTCTTTCCACCCTGACTATAAGCATAGGAAGTTTTGAGAAAGAGGAATTATGCCCTCCTTAGATTTTGCCATTGGCTCCAGTATAATTATTTTGTTAGTGTTTGGGTCAGATGCAAAAATTAGCCCATTCTTAGATCCTTTCTTGGTGTGCAGTTAATTTTGGCATAAAGTGGCTGTAATATTTTCTTTCTGCCTTCCCAAGAAGTTTTTTTTTCATGTAGGAGGAGACAGGCTCAAGTCATTCTCTGCAAAAGTAGCATTTTCTCCCTTAATCTCATACTATCCAAGAGCAGCATCGAGGTGTACATAATCTGTTAGGTATCAGCCAGTACCAAAGGAAAAGCCAGATGACTGCAATGACATGAAACAGAGGCAGGCTAGATTTGGCACTGGAAACAGGAAATTTCCTGCTGGCATACTTTTCTGCAAAGTCAAGGATGGTGGGAATACTTCAGTTCAGCTGCGAGGAACGTTCCTTAGACCCTATGGAAACTATCAACACCCTCAGGCCACAAACCACCTTATAAAAGTGTAAAGGTCATAACTAAAATGGATATTTAGCAGGGATTGCCTAACTCCCATAATAAAACCATTTTCTCTCCTATTCCATCAATACGACTGCAGAGTCACTGAGTCAAGTTGCTAAAATAGCCACCTGTGAAGACCACGAAGCCCATGTGCAATAACCAAACTTCATTCATCACTTGGGTAGTCTCTGGAGAAATTAAGAATTTGATAGAAACCCAGTTTTGTTTTCCAATTTTTATTAAACAAAAGTTTCCAGTGCTGCCTGGTGCCTAGAAAATTACAAAGGAGAACCTGGAGGGAGAGAAAATGGAGGTGGAACACGTAAGAATGAATGAATCAGATTCTGAAGGACATCTTCTCCAGAAAAGACACTCTATCCTAGGAACACTATTACTGGGTCCACACATCATTTTCCGCATTGTACATGTTTACTCTCCTCTGTCAAGATGTTACAACTCCTATCTTCCCCTCAGTATTCCTGTGTATTAGTTTATACGTTCACCGCTGTGCTCCGTTTATAGGTTGATGTGTGAAAGGTCTCTATTTTAAGCAATGAAGCATCTCTGTGTATATAATGCACACTTAAGTTCTACATAGATATCTATAGCACTAAAATGTAAGTTACATTTACATTTTTAAATGAAACTTTCAAAGAAAGTGTAACTGCAGATAGAATCTTCCAGAAACTTCTTCTGTGTCCCATTCAAATAGATGCACAATTCTATTGCTGTTTTTTTTTAAAATTCCATTTATATCCCGCCCTTCTCCGAAGACTCAGGGCGGCTTACAAGCTTAGCAGTAGCCTTCATTCTATGTATATGCCTGCTTATTAGGGCTTTCACACACACCCCAAGCGGCATTATTACAAAGTCAGCTTAATTGCCCCCAACAAGTCAGCTTAATTGCCCTCATCTGATCGAGGAGGAAGGTGCGGATCTAGCGTGCATCACGGAAACTTGGTTGGGTTCGGAGGGAGGGGTGCCTCTCACCGAGTTATGCCCGCCAGGTTTCCGGGTGCTGCACCAGCCACGGGCTCAGGGCAGGGGTGGTGGGGTGGCAGTGGTTATTCGGGAGACTTTGTGTCCCCGGGAGGCCACCATTGTCCAGATGGCCGGGAGCGAATCCCTCCTCTTGAGATGTGGTTCTCGGGTTCAGTTGGGTTTGTTGCTTACATACCTGGCGCCCAGCTGTGTGGCAACAGCCCTGCCTGAGCTGCTCGACACCCTCTCAGGGTTGGCGGTGGAGTTCCCCAGGCTTATAGTCCTGGGTGACTTCAACCTGCCGTCACTGGGAGGGTCGTTGGAGTTAGCTCGGGAGTTCATGGCTTCCATGACAGCCATGGGCCTGACCCAGGTTATTGAGGGCCCGACTCATGTGGGGGATCATACTCTCGACCTGGTATTCCTGTCTGGACAGTGGTTGGATGATCTGGGAGGGGGCTCCCCGTCCATCACCCCTCTGTCATGGTCAGATCACCACCTCCTGAGGCTGGTTTTCCGTCATGCCACCCCCCGCCGCTGGGTGGCGGAACCGACCAGGTGGTTCCGCCCCAGGCGCCTAATGGACCCGGATCGATTCCAGAGGGCGCTTGGGCCTATACCTATCACCCTTACCCACAGCCCAGTCGATGCTCTGGTGGAGGCCTGGGAAACGGCTGCCACCAGGGCACTTGACGGCGTTGTACCCATGCGACCTCTGACCCGGCGCAGATCCCGTTGGGCCCCATGGTTTTCTGTGGAGCTCCGGGAGATGAAGCGTCGGAGACGAGGTCTAGAGAGCGGTTGGAGATCCAGCCGATCCGAATCCGACCCATTGCAGTTAAGAACCTTTATAAGGTCTTATCTTGCGGCGATAAGGACGGCGAAGTCTAACTACTTTGCCGCCCTTATCGCGTCCGCAGATAATCGCCCGGCCGCCCTGTTTAGGGTGACTCGCTCCCTCCTTAACCAGGAGGTGAGAGAGGATCCCTTGCAGGGACGAGCCGAGGAGTTTAGTCATCATCTGGCGGACAAAATCGCTCGGATCCGGACCGGCCTGGACTCTGACTGGGCAGAGTCTGATATGGAGGAATCAGGCGGTCTTGAGCACGTTATCTGGACTGAGTTCGACCCTGTTTCCCCTGATGATGTGGACAGGATCATGGGGAGACTGAGCACCACCACCTGTTTGTTGGATCCGTGCCCCTCCTGGCTAGCTTATGCGGCTCGGGAGGGAACACGAGGCTGGTTCCATGCAGTAATAACTGCTTCTCTGAAGGAGGGTGTCTTCCCTGCCGCCTTGAAGGAGGCGGTGGTGAGACCCCTTCTCAAGAAGCCTGCTTTGGACCTGGCTGCTTTAGACAACTACCGTCCAGTCTCCAACCTTCGCTTTCTGGCGAAGGTTGTTGAGAGTGTGGTGGCGCATCAGCTCCCTCTGTTCCTGGAGGAAACTGATTATCTGGACCCGTACCAATCGGGTTTCAGGCCCGGACACAGCACGGAGACGGCATTGGTCGCACTGGTGAATGATCTCTGGAGGGCAAGGGACAGGGGTTGCTCCTCTGTCCTGGTCCTATTAGATCTCTCAGCGGCTTTCGATACCATCGACCATGGTATCCTGCTGCGGCGTCTCAGGGGGTTGGGAGTGGGAGGCACCGTTTTATGGTGGTTCTCCTCCTACCTCCAGGGCTGCTCGCAGTCAGTGTTGACGGGAGGGCAGAGATCCGCCCCGAGGCCTCTCATTTGTGGAGTCCCTCAGGGGTCGGTTCTCTCGCCTCTCCTGTTCAACATCTATATGAAGCCGCTGGGCGAGATCATTCGTGGCTTCGGGGTGGGGTATCACCAGTACGCTGATGATACCCAACTTTTTCTTTCCACCCCGAACCAACCCAGCGATGCCCTCTCTGTGATGTCCCGGTGCCTGGAGGCGGTTCAGGTCTGGATGGGGAGAAACAGGCTTCGTCTCAATCCCGCCAAGACTGAGTGGCTGTGCATATCGGCATCTCGGGTTAACCAAGTTATTCCACCTCTAACGATGGGGGGTGAGGTGTTACCCCCCGTTGATAGGGCTCGCAACTTGGGCGTCCTCATGGACTCACGGCTCAATTTTGAAGATCACATAGGAGCCGTGACCAGGGGGGCTTTTGCACAGGTTCGCCTGGTGCGCCAGTTGCGTCCCTATCTGGACCGAGACGCCCTACGCACAGTTACCCATGCGCTTGTGACCTCCCGTTTGGACTACTGTAACGCTCTCTACATGGGGCTGCCCTTGAAGACCACTCGGAGGCTTCAACTGGTGCAGAATGCGGCCGCGCGAGTTGTAATGGGGGTCTCCCGATATTCCCATGTAACACCTCTACTCCGCGAGCTGCATTGGCTTCCGGTTGCCCTCCGGGTGAAATTCAAGGTGCTGGTTATCACCTATAAAGCCCTACATGGCCTGGGTCCGGGGTATTTGAGGGAACACCTGCTGCCGTCATCAAACGCCCTTCGCCCAGTGCGCTCCCACAGGGAGGGTCTGCTCAAGGTCCCGCCGGTAAGAGATTGCCGGCGGGTGACACCCAGGGATAGGGCCTTCTCAGTGGGGGCGCCTGCCCTCTGGAACCAGCTGCCGGTGGAGCTGAGGACTGCTCCCGACCTCCGATCATTCCGCCGGGGCCTGAAGACCTGGCTCTTCGAGCTCTCAGGCCCAGACTGAGGAGAAATTTTAATTTGGGGTTCTTTTTAATCGACTACAGGGTCAATTTAATATTTTTTAATTTGGTTCTTAATTTTTGTATTTTGGATTTTTAATTCCCTGTAAACCGCCCTGAGTCCTCAGGGAATAGGGCGGTATATAAATATAACTAAATAAATAAATAAATAAATAAACAATCTGGGTCCTCATTTTACCTACCTCGGAAGGATGGAAGGCTGAGTCAACCTTGAGCCTGGTGGGATGCGAACCTGCACTAATTGCAGGCAGCTGATGTTTTTACTCTTGCAAGTAAATTGTGCTCAGAGTTTTACTTTTAACATGCATATATACATAGATGTCTAGGGACAAATGATAGAACGGACATCATGACACAAACCATGGTTCTGTAACTGTATGCAAGATCAAAGATTGCACTATGACATCACACTGCACATTTTGTTATTTTTTTCATCAAAGTTTGTACTGGACACTTATACATATGTACCCAAAATAGCACCTATTGTATTAAATATTCCACATTCAATAAAGACCCTCATTAAAACAAAACTATGTCCAATTTTAATGGCATCAAACAATTATACAAATAACCATGTGAAGCAACATAGTTTGTACAGCTGGTTTCTTATAGTTTTTATTACTCACAACACATAGCGTATTTGATTTCTGAGCAAGGTGAAGTGAAAACAGAATTTCTGGATTTATTTTTAATGCTATTGCACTGGTAACAAGCTGAGCAGAAATAGCACAACAGGGAAAACTGTGTAGTTAAAAATGAACGTCAGTTGAAATATGCGGAGTGCAATTTACCAAATCAATATTTTATAACAATACAAATCTATCTCAGTCAGCTTGTATCAAGTCTGTTCCGGATTCTTCAAACATAAGTGTTGTATTTTCCTTCATGGTTGTTTAAAGAATTTGGAAAGAAACATCAGAAGCCCTTTTAAAATCCGTCTCCTCTGGTGGAGACGCATTAAGAGGCCCCTGATACATTTTTAGCTGGGTATTTTAAAGGGTTAGGGAAGGGGAGGGATAGTAGGATGGGGAGGGAATTTTTAATTAGTACTCAGTCTGGGCCTATGAGGGGTCCCGGCGGGATAGGGTTGAGGGTAGAGGCTGCTGGTTCTGTGTGTACTGGGGTGGGGCTTCAAATCCCCACGATGATAGGGAATGGCAGCAGATGTGTGCACGGAGGGCCGTATCGACATCTGGGATCGCGCCCCCGCTGCTTGCGAGCGGTGACGCGCTCCGACCCTCCAGTTAGCACCCTTTTGCCCGGGGGTGAGGGTGATCAGGCCCCTGAGCTCAGGCTGGTTTACCTTAATGCCAGATCCATTGTTAATAAGGCTCCCCTCGTTCGAGACTTGATCGAGGAGGAACGCGCAGATCTGGCATGCATTACGGAAACCTGGTTGGGCTCGGAGGGAGGGGTCCCTCTGATTGAGTTATGCCCCCCAGGTTTCCGTGTGCTACACCAGCCACGGGCTCAGGGTAGGGGCGGTGGGGTGACGGTGGTTATTAGGGAGACTTTATGTCTGCAGGAGACCACCATTGTCCAGATTGGCGGGAGTGAGTCCCTCCTCCTGAGATGTGGTTCTCGGGTTCAGATGAGCTTGTTGCTTACATACCTGGCGCCCAGCTGTGTGGCAACAGCTCTGCCCGAGCTGCTCGACACCCTCTCAGGGTTGGCGGTGGAGTTCCCCAGGCTCATAGTGCTGGGTGACTTCAACCTGCCTTCCCTGGGAGGGTCATCGGAGCTAGCCCGGGAGTTCATGGCCTCCATGACGGCCATGGACCTGACCCAGGTAATTCAAGGCCCGACTCATGTGGGGGGGTCACACTCTCGACCTGGTGTTCCTGTCTGGACAGTGGTTGGATGATTTGGGAGGGGGTTTACCGGTTGTTACTCCCCTGTCATGGTCCGACCATCATCTCCTGCGGCTGGTCTTCCGTTATGCCACCCCCCGCTGCTGGGCGGCGGAACCAACTAGATGGTTCTGCCCCAGGCGCCTAATGGACCCTGAATGGTTCCAGATGGCGCTTGAGTCTATACCTATCACCCTCACTCACAGCCCAGCTGATGCCTTGGTGGATGCCTGGGAAAGGGCGGCCACTGAGGCACTCAACTGTGTTGTACCCTTGCGACCTCTGACCCAGTGCAGATCCCGTTGGGCTCCATGGTTTTCTGTGGAGCTCCGAGAGATGAAACGTCGGAGACGGGGTCTAGAGAGTGGTTGGAGGTCCAGCCGTTCCGAATCTGACTGATTGCAGTTAAGAACCTTTATAAGGTCTTTTCTTGCTGCGATGAGGACGGTGAGGGCTAATTACTTCGCCGCCCTCATCGCGTCTGCAGATAATCACCCGGCCGCCCTGTTTAGGGTGACTCGCTCTCTTCTTAACCAGGAGGTGAGGGAGGATCCCTTGCAGGGACGGGCCAAGGAGTTTAGTCATCATCTGACGGACAAAATCGCTCAGATCCGGGCCGGTTTGGACTCTGACTGGGCGGAGTCTGACGTGGAGGAATCGGACGGTCTTGAGCATGTTATCTGGACTGAGTTCGATCCTGTTTCCCCTGATGATGTGGACAGGATCATGGGGAGGATGAGCTCCACCACCTGTTTGTTGGATCCGTGCCCCTCCTGGCTGATTTATGCAGCTCGGGAGGGGACACGAGGCTGGTTCCAGGCAGTAATAACTGCTTCCTTGAAGGAGGGTGTCTTCCCCGCCGCCTTGAAGGAGGCGGTGGTGAGACCCCTCCTCAAAAAGCCTGCCCTGGACCCGGCTGTTTTAAATAACTATCGTCCAGTCTCCAACCTTCGCTTTCTGACGAAGGTTGTTGAGAGCGTGGTGGCGCATCAGCTTCCTCTGTTCCTGGAGGAAACTGATTATCTGGACCCGTACCAATCGGGTTTCAGGCCCGGGCACAGCACGGAGACGGCATTGGTCGCGCTGGTGAATGATCTCTGGTGGGCTCGGGACAGGGGTTGCTCCTCTGTCCTAGTCTTATTAGATCTCTCAGCGGCTTTCAATACCATCGACCATGGTATCCTACTGCAGCGTCTCAGGGGGCTGGGAGTTGGAGGCACTGTTTTGCGGTGGTTCTCCTCCTATCTCCTGGGCCGCTCACAGTCGGTGTTGACGGGAGGGCAGAGATCCACCCCGAGGGCTCTCGTTTGTGGAGTTCCTCAGGGGGCGGTTCTCTCTCCCCTCCTCTTCAACATCTATATGAAGCCGCTGGGCGAGGTCATTCGTGGTTTCGGGGTGGGGTATCATCAGTACGCTGATACCCAACTTTTTTTCTCCACCCCGAACCAACCCAGCGATGCCCTCGCCGTGATGTCCCGTTGCCTGGAGGCGGTCCAGGTCTGGATGGGGAGAAACAGGCTTCATCTCAATCCTGCCAAGACTGAGTGGCTGTGCATATCAGCATCTTGGGCTAACCAAAGTATTCCATCTTTAACGATGGGGGGTGAGGTGTTACCCCCCGTTGATAAGGCTCGCCACTTGGGTGTCCTCCTGGACTCACGGCTCAATTTTGAAGATTATATAGGAGCCGTGACCAGGGGGGCTTTTGCCCAGGTTCGCCTGGTGCGCCAGTTGCGACCATACCTGGACCGAGATGCCCTACGCAGTCACTCATGCGCTCGTGACCTCCCGTTTAGACTACTGCAACACTCTCTACATGGGGCTGCCCTTGAGGACCACTCGGAGGCTTCAACTGGTGCAGAATGCGGCCACGCGAGTTGTGATGGGGGTTTCCAATGCACCTAGACATGCAATGAATCTACACTACAAGGAATAAAACATTCCAGATAATTCCAGAATATTCCATTTCATCTCAGAAACTCTGATCTAGTTGTTCCAAAGGTGGTTAAGAAGCTTTCCATAAATTAACCTTCTGACTTGGGGGTGAGATTCTTAACGGTGGCTATACATAAAATTAATATTAATTAACTAACTAGGTAACCATATCAATAAAATTACTATGCATCCGTAGATAGGGCTCGCAACTTGGGTGTCCTCCTAGATTCACAACTCTCCTTGGAAGATCATATAGGAGCTGTGACTAGGGGGGCCTTTGCCCAGGTTCACCTGGTGCGCCAGTTGCGGCCCTATCTGGACCGGGATGCCTTGCATACAGTCACTCATGCGCTCGTGACCTCTCGTTTAGACTACTGCAACACTCTCTACATGGGGCTGCCCTTGAGGACCACTCGGAGGCTTCAACTGGTGCAGAATGCGGCCACGCGAGTTGTGATGGGGGTTTCCTAATACTCCCATGTAACACCTCTACTCCGCGAGCTGCATTGGCTTCCGGTTGCCCTCCGGGTGAGATTCAAGGTGCTGGTGATGACCTATAAAGCCCTGAATGGCTTGGGTCCAGGATATTTGAGGGAACACCTGCTGCCAGCATCAGGTTCCCTTCGTCCAGTGCGCTCACACAGGGAGGGTCTTCTCAGGGTGCTGCCGGTAAAAGATTGCCGGCGGATAACACCCAGGGGGAGGGCCTTCTCTGTGGGTGCGCCTGCCCTCTGGAACCAGCTGCCCGTGGAGCTCAGGACTGCCCCTGACCTGCGTTCATTCCGCCGGGACCTGAAGACTTGGCTCTTTGAGCTCTCTGGCCCAGGCTGAGAATTTTTAACTGGGGTTTTTTATTTTCAGGGATAATTTAATCTTTTTAATTTTTTTTAACTTTTGTATTTTGTATTGGTTTGATTTTACACGCCCTGTAAACCGCCCTGAGTCCCTCGGGAAAGGGCGGTATATAAATCTAATAAAATAAAATTTAAATTTAAATTTAAATCCATGTTGTTCTCAGACTAGCAGATTATCTCCTAGCTGTTTCTTAGATTCACCTGAAGATACTCAAGACTGAACTTGGAAATGGCTCTACCATTTTTATTGTCAATCAACTGAAATTATTGACAGGTATTTTATTTATTTATTTATTATTTATTAATGGGACTTATATCCCGCCCTATCTCCCGAAGGACTCAGGGCGGCTAACAACAACAAAATTAAAGATCTCTGTACAATAAATTAAAATTAAAAATTAAAATAAATTAAGATTAGAGTTAAAAGTTGTAAACATAATTAAAATCCCTGTCAGTCCAGGTCAGCCAGGTGGAAAATGAGTGTTTTGAGGCCGCGGCGAAAGGACTGGAGATCTTGGGTCATCCGAAGCTCAGGGGGGAGCTGGTTCCACAGGGCTGGCGCTCCCACAGAGAAGGCTCTTCCCCTGGGGGTCGCCAGCTGACATTGTCTAGCCGACGGTACCCTGAGGAGGCCTTCTCTGTGTGAGCGTACTGGGTGATGGGAATTTGATCCCAGTAGCAGATGGTCCTGCAAGTATCCCGGGCCTAAGCCATGTAGGGCTTTAAAGGTAAGTACCAGCACCTTAAATCTCACCCGGAGGGCAACCGGTAACCAATGAAGCCCACGCATGAGGGGTTGTAATATGGGAGTATCGGGGTGCTCCCATCACTACCCGTGCAGCCGCATTCTGCACCAGCTGAAGCCTCCGGGTGGTCTTCAAGGGCAGCCCCATGTAGAGAGCATTGCATTGCACATTATAATAATCTCAGCAGCTGTAGGGGGTTGAAGTAACTCTTTGGACATATACTTACTGATATGCTGGAAGGTCCCAGAAACAATATATGGATCTTCTAGCTCACTGAGATTTACATGATGAATGCTGCATCAGTATTCAGATTAGACGTTTCTATTTTATTATGGAAGCTAGAAACCATGGCCCCGATGCAGCAGTCATTGAAGACAAGTACATATACTGAATAATTACAATTTTATTCTTCAGTGCAAGTGCCCACAAACAAAAGACTAGTTCCAGACATGGATTTGCTTTACTGAATCAGGCAAAATATTTATGATACCAGACACACATTTGCATCCTAAATCTTCCTTTGTACTCCATGGCAACTACCTGCTCAGTCAACATCAATTCATATTAAATACCATAACTTTGGCTAGACTGCAATTGCAAATAGCATCAATGTTTAATAAATCCAAAATTAATTAATTACTGAAACAGCAAAAACTTTTAATTCTGTACTTACTTTACTTCTGTATGGAAAAAAAATAGACTGAACTGTTTTAGATACTTCAATGACTTCTTTAATGAAGCACAGAAAATTATTATCATCATCCTTACAATCCCAAACCAGTTTTATCAACTTGCTAAAAAAAAAATTCTTTAAAAATTTGAATTAAAATTATAAAAGAAAAAAAATCATACATTAACCACAAAATGAGGACAGGCAGATAGATAGCACAGTAGACAGCACATTCAATTCACCAAACTTGAAAGGATTGATCTCTTTTCTACCATCACAAACTAAATTAAGTTTGGTATTGATTGTGTTAACTTTAAATTGCACAGGTCAAACACCAAGTGCTAATCCTGGACTGAATTGCTGGTAGCATATAGAATAAAACAACAGCAATATATGTAATTTGCATGTAGATGTCATGGGGAAGATCACCCAAATACGGAAAACAATTAGAATTCCATCTGATAGTAAAAAAAACATTTAAAATATCAGTTGACTGATATTCAAAACCAAAGCTTTTCATTTTGCATGAAATGCTCTGGAATAAATATCCAGCTGTTGAGGAGGATAGGAATTATCACGAAGTCTTTTAAATGATTTCTGCACATTCAAAAATAAGGTGGTGACATATATTTTATTATTTCTCAACTTATATTGATGCCATGCATGAAATGATTGAAGCTTATGGTGTAGTATCTGTATTAGATGGAAACATCCACTTTTCCTTAAAAAAATGACTGCATTAATTTTAGTCAGAATGATAGCTCATTGAAGGACAAATTATTTCTCCATACCTTGTACACTTTTAATTCTTGCATGCTGAGAGAAATGAAATAAACAACAGCTATGATGAACGCTAATAATTTTTACACAGCACAGACACCTAATACAAAGCAAAATAGATTCTTTGAAATGATATTGTTGATCATCAAACCCCACATTTATTCTTTTAAATGAGCTACACCATTTGTCGATTAAATTTTGTCTACTTTGGAGAATGCAGTAAGACAATTCTGACAAGGGAGCAGAATGGAGTGGGCTGCTCATAAAAAATGCACCAATGAAGATGTTCACAGAAATGTATGACTGATGCTATGTGACATGCTTATAAACAATGCATATGCACCCTGCAGTGTGCTTGGACTGCAGAAGGAGAACAGATATTTGGCAGGAGAAAGATAAATTTGCCTGGAAAATGCACTTCTGGTTGAGTGAAAGAGGATGGGCATGGAGAAAGTATTGCTGGCAAAACGCAAACTGAATGAAAGATAACTAGCACATCATTATTGCTGGCATTAGGGAAAAATAAATAAGCATAGAATACACAGCGTAAACAGAGAGAAAATGCAGAATAGTAATGTAAACAAGTCATGCTAGCAGTGATCTGATCAGGCTATGAAAGATGAGTAGAATAAAACTACACAAGGAGATATGCAGTATCAAAGCAGAGAGCACAACATCTAGAGTACATTCGTAGTGGGAAGCGGGTTTGTGCCTATATATGAATGGAAGTGGAAAATAGATTTGCGATACATAATACAAATCTACTTTAAACAAGTGATACAAGCAATAACACTCACAGCCTATGATTGAGCAACACATCAGATGTGAAGGGATTTTCTATAAATGTACAGAATGCATAGATGCAGGGCTACTGGGATTTTGACAAGCTCTTGCATAATGTTAGATTTTGTGTGCTTCATACAAACAGGTGATATTAATCAGGTCACTCCAAAATATGGGATATAAAAAAAAAGTAGTTTGATGCAAACTTTGGGATCTTCTTAACTCACGGCTTGAAGAGGACTTAAACAGTGTCAATGATGGAAGTGCATTGCATTTTAATTAAGATTCCCAGATTTGTTTTAATTCTCTAAACTCAATAACAAATATTAATGAACGTTAATATAATCTGGAATTCCGTATTATCCCACCAGTTTGCAGCTTTTCATTTTAACTGCTACATACTGTAGCATGGTTCCTAATAATACGCAGCGCCTGAGTTCAGTATTTAAGAAATAACTTGCATTGTTTTATTTTATTCCTCTCAGTTTAGTTATACTAATTACTGATTCTACATCCATTCAAAAATAATTATTACTGCCATTTTGCCTAAAGATTCAGCACAGAATGTCATAGATGTCAAACAAAATCAGGAAATACAGCAAATAAAAGGATCAAAACATTTTACAAGCACAAGGAAAAGATGTCTGCACATTCTTTTAGTGCACTATTGCTTATGGGCAAAGAACTTAAGTCACCATAACTGCTGTGCCTGTAGCTTCACATTCATCTCATAGATGAAATGTATGTTTTCATGTTTTATGTTATAATAAAATCAGATTTGTCACCAAATTCATGTTAGACAAGGAGACCCAGCCTTTGGTAATCCCTGGGTTTTTGAAACATGTAATAAATACATCAGGCACATATTGAACAAGTTTGAAGTGACCAAATTTCTGGAAGCTCTGGCATCAGAGAAATAATGGGATTGGGCAGGGTGGAGTGGTGGTACCTTCTTCACATCTATTTGAGAATGCAAGTAGCAGAACCAAACTTTATATGTCAGAGTTATGGTATCCCACATTTGTGAACTATTATATTTGTAAAATTTTGGGGATTTCAGCTACAATATTTGATTCCCCCCCCCCTCTCTTTACAGTTCAAATAGAGATGGATTGCAACACGGCATACCAGATGAAAACTAAATCTCCCACGTCCACATTCAGAATCATGCCGTCCATAAATAGGTATTTTTTGCGACAAAATTAAAACTCCATGCAATTTACTCTCAACTTTTAGTGTCAAGTTTCACTGCATCCGCCATCTGGTTTCAAATCACATTGTTCCATTGTAGCAGAATATATCCCATAAATATTTAAAAGACCTTATGATTATGATCTCCCATTCAAAATGGGAATAGTGTGAATAAAATTACACGTGAACACATATGTGATGTCTGTTTACAAAAGGAGAAATCTGGAACATACTGTTGCTCTATTTAGTGTATAAATATATCAATTTCTATTCTACCATAGCCTTGATAAAGTATGTGTTTTCTCTCCTAAAGACAAAAGCAATGTGACTTCCTATTAGTAATGATGCAGTTCCTCATCCACATCCCATTTTCTTACAAAACATGGCTTCTGTACTTGATTGTGGAATCTAACTTTTATTCATAAGCATTATCCAAAACACAACAAAAATTGTTTTTGAGACCATGCTGTTAACAGCAAGAAAAGCTTCAGAGTGAGATCAGGTTCAGAATCAGACAGCTCCCCTTGTAACTTCTTGGCAATCCCATAAATTTCCAGACTAACTAGTAGTTTTGTTTCACCAGGCAAAACCATGGCAATTTGCTCTGATACAGAAGCATGCTGGAATTACCCTCAGAATATTTCAAAGACTTTGATGCAATATCATTTAAGTGTTAATAAATAATTCAGCAGAGGGCATGAAAAATTAACCAGAAATGGATTCTCCAAAGGGTAAATTTATAAATAAAAATACTACCATTTTGTGTGCTTTTTTCCCCATTGCTAAACTAGTCAGGATGTTTACAGGGTAATCAGTTTGCTTCTTCAGTAACACCAATCATGCATTTGCTCTGTGATGGCAGGGCCTGTTTTAAATCTATTCCATGTGCTTTATTCCCATGACTGCAGATGGCTACAATCCACATCCCATTTATCCTAGACTAAAGTCAATTGAATTGCTTTAGAATAAGTGGGTTGTGGATTTCTGCCAGTAAGAGCAATGCATGTACACTGAAATGAGAACGAACTCTTTGTGTCAAATGGAGACCACATTTTCAGCACAAATTTTACATCTATGAGAGTAAACTAGGGGTGCACAAGGCAGTTCATGCTACTAAAAGAAAAAAGTACCTCCTTCTGAAAATAGTTTCCTAAAATATGTGATATAAAATATTAGAACTATACTATAGTATGCATTTTCTAAAAACATATAAAATGTACTAGGTGAACAGGAAGTGCAAAGAGATTAAAATGCCTGCTCCAATATAGTCTTTATATGTAAATTACAGGATAACAACACAAGCATCATCCCAAATAGAAATTTAATAAAGTCTTCTTTAACAAATAAAAATAGTGACAATTATTAAAGGATACAGCATCTTTGGGACCTGAAAAACCAATTAGCCAATTAAGGCTGCAGAAATGCAAGAATCTCTGATTCACCTGCACAACTCTAAAGAATGCCTCCAAGATGGTAATCTTTTGTTTCTTTCCTAAATTTCTAAGTTAACTTTGCCCCCCTCAAACATTAATATATTAAGAGGGGTATATAGAGTACCAACAGAACTTTGTTTAGCATGCTTTTCAGTGCACTGTCTTAGATATTGTTTATTTTTCTAAAATACAAATATATCTATATATATATATTTAAAAATAAAAGGAGCCTGGCAAAAATTAGTCACATTTGCAAGTTGCAAAATTAAAGATTTGAAAATCATTAACTACTCAATACTATGCCTGGGAATAAGGCCACTGAGCAACAGGAATTATTTTAGAGTAAATAGGAATAAACTGAATTGCATGAAATGATGGTTTGTTAATAATTAGGGACAACTTTTAAAGACACTGGTTGTAGCAGCATGGGGGTTGAGTGTAATTGCAGATAAGAGTCAAGATTTGATTACTTCTAATTCAAAGGCAGCACAAAAAAAATAATTTTCGTGTCACCAGAATAATATGACATTTCCCCATGCTATGTTCTGCAGTAACTAAAGTTTTCCATTGCTTTTTCCACACAAGTTTCCTACACAGGTTTCACATTTTCTTGGTTCGATAAAGCGCCCTCGTCTTCAAATTCCGGGAATAGCTTGGCAAATTCACAAGTCTTAACTAATGACAGATATTTGTTAATTGTAGTCTTCTAAGACCTGCAGGCACCTTATTATTATGGAAGTAAGTAATAATCTGTCTATAATGTGGAATTCAAATATGGACTGCAAAAATTCAGATGACCACTAAACAGTTATAAGAAGCTGGTTATCTATACCTCCTTGCTATTAACCAGTGCTCTGGATTTGAACTAGCCAAGATCTGAACAGTACATTGTAGGGTCTTTTAAATAAATATTACTTTTATGGTAACTATTCTTTGTCTTCCAAAGATAGAATCACTTTATGGCTTTTATATGATTTATAAAGATCTGTATTATTATGGTAAGGAATACAAATACTTGGCTTCAGTTAATCTTTTTCAAGATATGATTGTCATCAACTTATAAATACTGCTAGCAGATAAATGACTTGCTACTGTACTGGGTCATATCAACTGATACAAGAATTGATTCCTTCTTAAATTCCTTATGGATTTTTTTGCCAGATGCCAGTCATTTTACCTTCACATCCATATGTTAAGACAACAGCCACCTTAATATTTTCATTATCATCGTGCATTTCCAACAGAATAAAAAGAAAAATAACCTCATCTTGACACTACAAAATGACGATCACTGATAGATTACCACTATGTTTATCAGAACCATGTAGTCCTCAACTTACAACTGTAACTGAGCCCAGTCATGATCTTCTTAAACAGGTCGGCACATGTTTTACAACCTTTTTGGCAGCAGTCGTGAACACCACAATCATTAAGTGATCATTAAGTGATTGTTCACTACGTGAATCATTCATTAAGTGATCATTAAGTGATTGTTCACTATGGAGCAATTTTTGTAGAAAATCAGAAGTAAATGTCAGTTTCAAAATGTCATAAATCACAATCACCTGACCATGGGACACTGCAAAAGGCGGTAAAAGTAGGCTGGTTGCTGAGCATCCAAAATGTAGTCACATGACTGTGGAGGGTCATAAACATTAGAGCAGGGGTCCCCAACCCCCAGTCCATGGACCGGCATTGGTCCGCGGCATGTCAGCAACTGGACCGCACAAACAAGCCCCATCTGCAGGATGCAGGCAGCATGCAAAACCATGCCCCCTCCGGTCCGTGGAAAAACCTTTCTCCACAGAACTGGTCCCTGGTGCCCCAAAGGGTGGGGACCTCTTCATTAGAGCTTTTAATCTGGATCATTGTCCCTTTCTGAAACTCCGCAATAATTTTGAATAGTCACTAAGCAACCCATCATAAGTCAAGAACTACTTAAATATATTTCTAATTAATTATGAATACTTTGAATCGTAAATTGAAATGAATATTATGCCTTGAAGCTTTATTTATTGATTTTCAGAAAAGGACAAGATGAAAATGAAAAATGAAAAAAATGAAAGACAACATATGTTTAATTTCTCATTATTCATGGAAAGGAAAACTTATAGTTAAATCTATTATTTCTTCTTATAAATATTCTACAGATAAACAAAATGTGTATGATGAAAGTTTGCAAGAGAAATAAGGAAATTTAAATATTGTTTAATATTTTAAATGGTGCGCCGTTGTTTTGTTCTGTAATTAACTCATCTCACAAATGACAACATTCTATTTCCATTGCAACTTTCAGCTCCCTGAGCTCTTATGTATGCATTATTTTTATAATAATACAAGGAGCCTGTTGATAGACTTGCTTAAACAGCATGCAAAAGGAAAGCATACCCTTCATTGATATAAAACAGAATAAACATTTCTTATATATTACTAGCATTAAAGCTCTGTATCCTTTACATGTTTCCTTCCAAAATATTACAGTTACAGTACAAATAAAAATGGTTTCATCTGATGTAGTTGCAGAATTCCCAGGGAAAGGGCCTACATTAAAGTGAGCCACTCACTATCTTCACCCTATTTTTAAAGCAAAATCAGACTAAATACCCATCCCTTTCTCATGAAAAGGTGATTAACTGTCAAAATGATCTGAGCGGAATTGCTTTGTATATCCTTGATCTTATCCTTTGGAAATTAATATACTTGCCATTTAGCACTTTGCAGAAATGTGTGCATGTATGGTATGTGTATCCATAGGAATATACATGCATATATATACATTAGGTTTGCATAAAGGAGTGCACCTGCAACAACCCACAAATATATTGTGAGACAATACCATATATAAAGTATTCCACCAGATAGTGCCTTCACATTCTAATAAGCATGCATTTTATATGGGAGATCTCAATATTTAAGCATGTTTAGAATGGATATTTCCGGCTTGAATATACAGCTACATAACAAATATAGAAAGGCTTTGATTTTTGCTTCTTTCACAAAATAATGGATGACATGACCCACCTCAAGTTTTTGACACATTATCTACAAACCATTAGAAACAGTTTTCTTACTTTCTAGAACTTAATGGTTAAGGATTAGAACCTATATATGCAACATTACAGTCAAGACACATTATTAGCTGAATCCAAAGATCATCCTTGCTTTAACCTCATATTTGTTTTTCTTAACTAGACATATTAGAAATTCCCTTTGAAAATTTCAATGAGAGCTGCTATTTGGGATAATAAACTTAAAGTCCACTTACAGCACAGAACATCCATACTTCAGAGCATGACCTATGAGTAGAAAAACCTGGCTAGGATCTCAAAAACATCCTTAAGTAGTTCCACATGCCTCATGCAGAAAGGAATAGACTAGGTTTGTTCCTCCATTTCTATTCTGCATAGCAAACTACTTATGAAAGTGAACCCAAAGATGTTTTTTCACGAAGCAACTCAACTTTCTTGTTTTTCTTTGAAGACATTTCACTTCTTATCCAAGCAGCTTCTTCAGCTCTGACTGGATGGTGGGGAATGGAAATCAGAGCTGAAGAAACTTCTTGAATGAGAAGTGAAACTTCTTCAAAGTAAAACAAGATAGTCCAGTTGCCTTGTGAAAAAGGATCTTTGACAACTATGACCCGGATGACTGAAAATCTCCATAGACATTTATGAAAGTGAAGTTACTTGAAAAAGTAGCTTGTAGCACCACTTTGACACACCATGGATTCAGTTGTTCACAGTAAGGGGAAAAAATAGGGGAAATACCAAATGACCCATTCTCAGGTATCTAAATTCAACTTTTTGGAGCTTGATCTTTACAAATAAACATACTGAATCTTGTTTTTTGCACTGCTATATATAAAGTACTTCAATATAATTTAATTAATATAAGCAATTAAACAATTGTTACTACATTCCAAACTTGTATTTTTAGCTTTCCTTTATTAGTATACAGCCTCTATGCTTTTGATGTGTATTTTGTATACCTAGCTTTATTTACTGTAAAAGCTAAAAAGGTTAAACAAATGCTAAATGAGTAAAATGTTAGTCGTGTGTAATTTGTTATTTTTAGTTAATACTTTGTATCTAGTTTTAAAAGCAAATTTTAATTATAAATGCATCAATTTTGCAAATGGATTGACATAACACCCTACTGTTCTTATCTCTCTTGAAAATAAGTCTTTAGGCAATAATGATACCTTATTGAAAAGATGTCAACACTGTATAGTAGCTACTTCAGTAGTACTCATATATTCTGTGGCCCTCAACACGTCTATTGTTGCCTGAGATTAAAAGGGGAAAAAAGAACACTTGATGGACTAAGAGTTTGCCAGTTGTTTTATTTCATTACTATAGGGATTAAAATTTAGGGAAGCAACTACTTTAAATATATCCCAAATTAAATATGACACCTTTGAAAATATTAACATGTTGGCAGTGCCTTAATAAGCTAAACATATTCTGTCTTAGAAATTCCTAGGAATTAGCTTTGTAAAAAGAAAACATCTCTGGAACTTTGGCTCTGATGCATGCATCATCTTGCAGGATCATTACAATACAGTTTTTATTCTGGGGTGGTACAGCCTATATAAAATTTTGTTCTAGTTTACAGTATTATAGGAAGGCTCACACATTTAGAACCATAAAACTACCAAGCTATAAAAACTAATTTTGCTTCAACTCTAGTAAATACAGAAAGACATTTTAATTATTAAAAATTGTATCACTAGTAGTAACATATGCACCTATTTATACATGAAGTACAATTTATTGTATAAATGTTGTATTTGCCTCTAACTTGACATGTAGGGAAGTTCCCGGAACCTGATTAGTTTACGCAATGGAAAAATATTGATGTAAACATCTCTGAAAGTTCACTAGATGTCTTCAACATCCATTTATATTAGTTCAGATCCAAAGCAGACAGAAAAGCAAGCAAAAATATATCTTCCCATTATAGAAACCCACCTAACTTGTTAATCAGCTACCTTTAATGAACTAAATCTGCTAACAGTAGATAGCGCTCTCTATATCTCGAATTAAATATCTGAACTTTTACTGCTGTTACTATTATTTAATTATTTTTGACACTTTCTCACAGCATTGGAGCAAGCATTTTCAATATAAGCCAAAAACATTTTTTAAAAAGTTTGTATATACTGAATAATTTCATTTGGTCCTCTTTCTCCCACAGCTCTGTCTTCTTAATACAAGTTTGCATTATTAATTCTATCTGGAAAAGTGGCCTCCAAAGCATTTTAGCGAATCAGGAAAAAACAGATATAAATGTTAAAAAAAGTGCTCAAAAAGAAATTTATATATAAATATGTGTATGTGTGTGGGATATATATACACACACACACATACATATATATACATACATACATACATACACACACACACACACACACACACACATTGTATTTCAAGATGGAATTGAGAAGCAATTGTCCCTTGCATTCATCATTCATAAAAAGTGGAAGTGTCTTCCTTTAGATGAGATCAAGGCCAAACTGCTTATCACAGGGTTCCTGAAAAGACTGGGATGCCCATTATTATTTCCTTTTATTTTTTGGCACTTTCATGATATGTGGCTGTTTTACCTGTTGTCCCTGCTAAGCTTCTGTAACTGGCTCGGTGTACAAGCACTTTTGAAACAGGGATTTTTGTTCTAGGAATCTCACTTTTGGTAGCCTGGTGGTGTACAATGTGATGGCTATTACTGGAATCCTGGCCATGGCTACCATGTGGTGATGTAAAATGCTTGATACTGATGGGTATCTTTGAATCCTTGAGTGAAGTTGTATGGGTTTTGACTGGACAAGTAGTTGTTATCGGAGATAATGGCTTGCAACAAGTCACCGTGGTGATATTTTCTGCAGAAGTCACAGTTGCTGTGTTTTCATCTGGATCAGTATACAGATCATAGAGAGCATCCCCACTGTAGCTGTCCCTGGGAATGACCTCTTTCTGAATGCTATTAGTATTGTCTTCTTCAGGTCCAGGTGTAGTAGAATCCCAATAGCCCTCGTCACTGCTGGGGATGGCTTCCTGCTGCTCCTTTTCTCTATTTTTCTGGTCTTCTTTCGGGTGGTGAACTGGAATCTGGCTAAGACCAATGTGCTTTCCATTTGCTGACCCATCCTGAACTCTCCTGACAAGCTTATCACCTTTGGAGGTCTCAGGAGATTCCGTCCTTCCTGCTGTCCCCTGTGGTTTCTCTTCAGTGTGTGACAATAAATCCCAGAACTCCTGAGTACAAGTGTCTCCCACCTGTTCAGGGCTGGCCATCTCCTCTCCTCCTCCCTGGTAAGTCACCACGCCGGCAGGCTTCTTGGAGGGCCCAGCTTTGCCAATCCCAGGGGCACTCCTCTCACTTCCACCTCCACCACTGCCACCGCCGCTGCCCACGTCATCTTCCTGGTCAGCAATAATGTCCCCACAGCCTGTAAGAGAGTCAAAGCTTTTCAGTGAAGTCACGTCAGCAAACATCAAACAAATACGGTCAATAGATGGCTCAGAGGGTGGATCAAGAGAGGAAGGGTCAGGGGCTGCTGCCGCCTCTTGGCTGCGGTCATACTTGGGTTCAACAGGGGGGGAAGACTTGATGGGGAGGTCACCTGTTTGAGCCGAGTCCTCCTTGATCTCTTGGCCATCACTAGCGGTGGATTCAGGATGGACCTCTTTCTCCTGGGGCAAAATCCTGGGAAGCTCCTCTCCTCCGGAGCCACCTGGTGCCGGCTGCGGTGCCAGGTCTGTGGTGAGCATGACCTCAGTGGCAAGGGGATTCATTGGCTGATCTCCATCCTTAGCGACCAGGGGTGTCAGGACGGGGTCAGTGGACGCTCCTGGTGCCGCCTCCTCTTTGATGCACTCCAGGCTGGCGGTGAGGGAGCCTGTATTGAGGATGCTGGGACTGGCCTGGCCCTCGGAGCCCTCACCGGCGTCGGCGTCGTCCTTCACCCCGCCGCCTGGCTTCTCCCGCCGGGACCACCGCATGCTGCTGAAGAGCCCTTTGAGGCCCCCGCGCCCTTTGGGTCTCTCACCTTTGCCGCCTTCGTCGGAGCGGCCGTTTTTACGCAACAGCGAAAAGAAGCTGTGCGACTTGCCCGCCGCCGCCGAGGACGAGCAGGAAGAGGCGGCTTCCTTGGCGGCCACAGCGGCGGCCCCGCTACCCGCCACACGACCGCTGCCGCCAGTCCCTGGGCCCTCGTTCCTGCCGCTCTCCACCTCCAGCACCTCGGCCAGGCCATCGTGGGTCTTGCTCCTCACCATGCCCGTTCCCTGCCCGCCGCCGCCGCCGCCGCCGCCTTCGCCGCTTTTGCTTTTGCCGCCGCTCCTTACACCGAAGATGTTTGGCATGGCGCCCCCGGATTTCCTTCGCTTAAACAATTTGAAGGCGGTTTTGTTCAGCTTGCCCGAGGGAGGCGGCGGCGGCTGCTCGCCCAGCGCGGTGGGTTCGCCACCATCGCAGTGCGCGTCCATGGCGGCGGCGGCCGCGGCGGCGCTGCCTTCCCCTCCTGCAGCCCCCACGGACGCCTGCGCTTGATTTCCGCCGCTCGCTCGCTCGCTCGCTCGGCTCTCACTGACAGCCTCGACGCCGCCGCCGCCGCCGCTGCCGCTGCTGCTGCTGCTCTGCCTGCCGCCCGTCACCATGGCAACCCAGGCAGGGCTGAGCAGCTTGCCTCCGCGTCGGGCCTGGGCCTGCGCCAGGCTCCGCCGTCCATGGCGGCCAACCTGAGCCACGGCACCCTCGTCCGAGCCGCGAGAGGGGCCGGGGGGGGGGGAAGGGAAGGGGGCGGCTCCTTTCTTCTCCGCCGCCCGAATGAGGAGGGGGGGGGAAGGCTGGTTTAATCTAATCCACTTGCGGCGGCTGGGACTGCGGCTGCTCATTCGCTCAGCCTCAGGGTCTGCGTGAGGGACGCGGGCTGGGGGCGGGTGATTTGGAGCATATGAAGCTCTTGCTTACGCTCTACCGAAGCGGGAAAGATGGTCTCGGCTTCTCAGACCCCTGGGAGTCCCTCTCTCCAGGACTTGTTAGCCGAGGGTACGGTTTTCTACCGGCGGGAGTGATGGTAGGAAACGGGACATAAACGAATGCCGTTCAATCTCTGCTTCGAAAGTCCCCCTAAGTCAGGGGTAGGCAACCTTGGCTCTTTTATGACTCGTGGACTTCAACTCCCAGAATTCCTGAGCCAGCATAGCTGGCTCAGGAATTCTGGGAGTTGAAGTCCACGAGTCATAAAAGAGCCAAGGTTGCCTACCCCTGCCCTAAGTGCAGCGACCTGTGGAAAGAAGCTGAACCCTAGTTCCCTATTCTAACCTTGAAGCTTGAATATCCATTCAAACCAAACAAAGCAGAGGTTGCAAGAGCCAGTTTGGTAGAGATTAAGGCGCCAAGCTACAAATCAGGAGGTGGTGAGTTCTAGTTCTGATTTAGGAATGAAAGCCAGTTAAGTGAGCTATTCTTTCTCTCTCAGCCCAACTCACTTCATAGGGTGGTGGTTCTGAGGAAACGAGGAGGAGGATTAGGTATGTTTGCCACCTTAAACTATTTATAAAAGGAATAAAGGTGGGATTAAAAAAAAGAACGCACATGTTGAAAACTCACCATGGACTAAGCGGGATGGCAATAAACTTGGATAGAGTATGATGCTGTTCTTTGAAAGAAAAACATTTTACAGGTAGTCCTCCACTTACGACCACAACTAAGACTAGAATTTCCTTTGCTAAGCAAGTAGTCATAGTCACGCTGGATTTTATGACCTTTTTGCCACAATTGTTAAGTAAATCACGGCAGATATTAACTGAATTACATAGTCATTAAATGAATCCAGCTTCCCCCGTTGACTGCTTTTTTGGAAGCTGGCTGGGAAGGTTGCAAAATGGCAATGAGTCCGGGGTGCTGCAACTGTGTAAATACAATGGCAGTTGCCAAGCTTCCAAATTTTGATCACTTGACTAGGAAAGCTGCCAAGGTCATAAGTACGAAAAGCAGTCACTTTTTTTCAGTGCCATTGTAACTTGGATCAGTTGCTAAATAAATATTGATAAGTCGAGACTACCTTATACTTCAAAATACAGCTCTAAACCCCCAAATGCATTTCATAACTGTTTAAGCAATTAACCAGAGGTTCTGAATTGGTTATATAGCAAAAATAGAAAATTGATTGCATCAAGCTGATGCAAAATGCAAAAAAAAGGTTTTGACTCAGCCTAGTTCTTTTATTTCAAGAACAGCAGCTGGGTCATGTTTTTGTATCAGAACTATGTAAAAGAAAACAGAACTATGTTCACCCTGAGAATCTTTTGCTGCATTAAATTGAGATAGCTTTCCTCTATCTTGGTGCTTTTAAGATAGAACAAAAATCTCTGGAGATCCAATTAACATCTCCCATGTGTCAGACAAGACTTCTCATTGCCCCCAAATCCTTTTAAGAACAAGGTATGTTTTGTATTCATTTGCTGTAGTCATGGGTGATTCTGCTTTCCTGCAAATGTTTTATCCATGTCACTTTTCAGAAATTATTTTGAGGTCTGCGATTAGACTTGTCACTATGATGCTATTTATATAACTCCAAAAATGCAAGTTCAGATAAATTAAATTATTATATGTACTTATATGTCAATCATAAACATATTTAATACATGAGTTTTGTTTATGCCGTGCTATGGACAATTATGAATGTATTTTACATATGATATAAAAAGACTGCTTTCTAGTTGAATATTTTATTGATAAATGTTAAAATAACATCATCATAACCCCTAGGCATATTATATTAAAGCTAGTAATTATTTATTTTTGATAAAAAATGTCTCTGGATGCTTACTTAATAGGTTCACCACTTTTTAACAGATTACATGCATATACACTAATTCATCTTGGCCTTAGGAAGTATGCAGAATAGTGATTTTATTTATTTATTTTATTTATTTTAATTGGTTAAAGGCAAAATCTATTTAACTGGTCTGAGTAATAGTTAGCAAATGTTTGAGGAATATAAAAATAAAAAAGGATAAGGCAATGTACAACAATGGCTACCCACAACATTTCCATTTTTTTAATATACATTTTATGCTGCTTCCTGCTTTTCTTATCAAGGTAAAGTGAACATGTTACATAAGCAAATCAAACAGAACATACTGTACACAGCAAAATTATATTTGTTTTAGAAGCCGAATGCTGACAGACAATTAATACAATTACAGTATGCAATACACTGTAAGAGGAAAAAAGAGAAAGAAAATTGAATGAATTTTAATCCAATAAACCTCTGTACCCAAGACTTAAATTGATTTGGTTTTTACAGTTTGTCCAATGTCTTGATCAGCACACCACTCTGGCTGTATATCAATTTAAATCCACGCTTTTCAAATTTGGCAACTTTAAGATATGTGGAGTTCAACTCCCAAATTTCCCAACCAGTATGATGGCTTAAAAGGAGATTACTACAGGCAATTAATGCTAGTTTTTAAACTAGCTTCTTGAAAATTGCAAGCAATACATCTAAAAACCAGCTAGGGGTGTCTAATGTAGTTTTTCATGTGTGAGAGCTTGTGCCCCAGTTCACTCACAGAGCTATTTATGCTCATTTGTTCCAATTAAACTATTTAGAAAATGGAATAGTGGTAGGCTTGAAGCAGAAAATCTGGCTGGTTTTGATCCCTATGACATGCTAGAAGTTTTGCTGAGCTGTTTTGGATCAAACATGCTTTGCCAGAAACAAAGCTTGGAACATTTTGCTTGTTTGGGTTTGAGCCAAAACAAAATTTCCAGATATGTCAGAGTCATTTTATGGGGCAATTAGGGAAAAGCTGGTGCACATCTCTCCCTCTTTCCTCCTGCCCTGAATGCTCAGCGTGCTGGCACCCTTCCCCTTCTTTCTGTTTTTTTTCTTTTTCTCCCCTACTTCCTCTCAGCAGCCATTCTTATGTCAAACAGCCATGTTCCCTGTCACATCCAGATCACGCCCTGTGCACATGTTTTGGTTTGGTCCTGGACCCCTCAAAGCCAGCTTTGGGATAGAACCCATTTATGCATGGAATATATTATATAATAAGTGTTTGGTAAGGTTTTTTTTAATATGAGAAAGAAGGTAGCTATCTAATTTCTACAATGTGTTTCAGAGAGTGGGTGCCACAACTGAAGGTACACTACCGTGGCAATTAAAAAAAAATTTTAAAAAAACTTTTTACGTAAAGAAAAATTTATGATTGGAAAAAGGATCATATCTTGGTAGTAGAACAATATGTACAAAGTGCCAGATTGGAGCCCTAATATTTCCTGTAAAAAGGCTCAGATAGCAGGAAATGGAAAGAAAAACCTCTGCCTGATATGCTGAATTTGCTGTTTTGATCAGGCTGGAGAGAATACTGATTCAATTGGACAAATATTTGCAGTAAGTGTACATAAAGGGGTTATTAATGGAATATATCCTGTGCACGTGAGCGGTCATAAGATCTTTTAACAAAGATTGCTTTTGTTGACATAATCAAAGTACTTTGAGAATGGAAGTCCTACTCCATGCTATTAGCTAAGGAGCACTACAGATGCAGTATTTAAAATCTGGGTCAGAGAGAAGGCTTTGTGAATATGTAAAAGGGGCTTGTTTTGTGCTTTTTCGCTTTGGGGAAGAAAAGGCTTCTAATGTTTGGTCTAGAATCTAATATGTGATACTCTGTACCAACAACCTATCCACAGCTGCCACATTACATAAGGCAGATATTCAGACAAACTATTATTTCACAGTCTGAGTAAACAGAAGCTTATGTTGAAGAAGCAAACAAAGAAAAACCCAGTTAGGAATCTAGCTGGAAACCACTACAGTTTCGAAACAACAAAATGCTGTGATACAGCTGGTAGAATTAAATGCCTTTGTAAAGGGATCATCTCCTTGAACTGTGTATCTCTCCATTTTGTTGAGCCACCCAGCAAGGTGTCCTTCAAAGCCTCCGTTCTCTGTGTCTGTTCAGGTGAGCTTCTTTGTGCTAGTGGTGGCAATAGCAGCAGCTCTGTTCTGCAAAATATTCAACTTTCCACAGCATCTTCTCCATAATATTCCAACAAGATAGGCTAAGAAATTAAAATGAGAAGCAGATGAGAGGCAGCTTTATGGATGAGTCCTATCAGGCAAACAGGCTCTGACTAGTGCTGTGGGATGCCAGGGGTCAGCCTTTATAACATGGATCTAATTATTCTGTGTTATCCGTAATGACACAAAACTGTACTGAACAGTATAGTTGCCAAGTGTTATTCTGCTCTGCTATAAGAAGTTTGCAGTTGGCTGTGGTCCAGCTCTAGCAATAATTTAAAGGAACACAAATGTCAATATACCACAGAGAGAGAAAGAGAGCATACATATACACTACACAAAGCGTTTCTTTATTACCTTTTATCTCCTGTTTTGAATAGTTTGGTACAGAATGCTTCAAGACACAATTTGCACATCCTTGGATTAAAAAGAAAAAACAAAGAAGGGATTGTTTTCAAGCTGACCGAGAAGACTTGATCTTGTCCCACTTCTGCCATGAGTGCTGAATGGATCTACGGGTATATTATCTTTTAGCCCTTCTTCATAAAATGCTATTGATGTATCAGACAAAAGGAGGGTTTAGAGTTGCATAATGTTTACATTATGTGGGAATACAAATTTAGAAATGCATTGCTATGCTGTGAGTGGAAATAACACACCGTATTACAAGAAGACTAATTGCAACCAGGAGAACCATATGCCTGTTCAACTTTTGTGGATGGACAACTCCAGGATCCTCCTTTCCATTTGTAGGATTCTTTACATTAGAATTGGCTTATACAGCCCTGTAAATACAATACTTTTAGGCTTGCAGCTATCAGTTTCCTAACAATATTGGTCAGAGAAGTAATAATTCTGGGAACTGTTGTCTCAATATATCCGGATGACACTATATTAGGAAGGCTTAGGACTATAAGATGACTTTCTCTATAACATAGGACACCTAATTGCTAAAAGATGGCAGTCAACTAGAAATCAAGTAGATTTTCCTGGAAACCAAGTTCATGAACTTATGTCACTATCTAAAAAGAAATAGTTCCAGATCCATAGCAGATTGTCTTGTTTATTGCATGTATTTGTGTGTGTGCGCGCCCATGCACCCACATGCTAGTCTTTTAAGCCTTAATTTTCAAATATAGGGTATAAATGGTATATGTGTAGAAGTAATTGGCAAACTATCCTGGGCTCTTGGGGAAATGATGAAATATAACAAATAAATACTCCAGACAGAATGGAATAGACTAGAGTAGAGTAGAGTAGAGTAGAGTAGAGTAGAGTAGGAGCTGGAAGGGACCTTGGAGGTCTTCTAGTCTAGCCCCCCGCTCAAGCAGGAGAACATATATCATTTCAGACAAGTGACTGCCCAGTCTCTTCTTAAAAACTTCCAGTGATGGAGCACCCACAATTTCTGAAGGCAAGCTGTTCCACTGGTTAATTGTCCTCACTGGTAGGAAGTTTCTCCTTAATTTCAGGTTGCTTCTCTCTTTGATCAGTTTCCAACCATTGTTTCTTGTCTTGCCCTCTGGTGCTTTGGAGAATAGTTTGACCCCCAGTAGTGTCCTTATTTTTGGTCCTGACTTAAAGTATTGCAATGTCAATAGGATAAAGTAGGAAGGTCTGTGGAATTCACAACTTAGCAGTGGTGACATAGATGAGCTTAAAATGGAATCTAGATTTAAAATATCTTACAGTTTATCTCCATTGATATATTATCAGATATATTAGTTTTTAATTAATAAGATGATGGCGAAGTGACCTACATATTATCATTCTGAGAACTGAGCTCTGAAAGAACTAAAATGCCCAACCCCTGATTTATTTCCACAAGGATTACCGCTTAGGATTTTCATTTTAACCAGATGGAAGAGTCAACAATCGTTCCCCCCCCATCCAATTGCAATTTGTAAGACTTACAGTAGTGGCCAAAATTGTGGAAACCTTTTGGGAAAAGTGTACATTTGAGGTTTGATAGCTAATAACACCACTTTTTTTGGACTAGTACCATAAAATTATATATCAATGGCAAGATAATTTAATCAAGAATGTAATGCAATAATGTTTATGCAGGATTTGCTATTAGAATAGCAGTTATAAAGAAGAAAAGTGAAACAGAAAAAACAAGATATACAAAAATTATCACCATAGAAAAAATGAGATATACAAAAATTATCACCATGTCAGTTAATACTTAGTTGGGTAACCTTTAGCATGAATTACAGCCTTACAATGTCTTCCCATGGAGTGAACCAAGTTCTTTAGTTCTGCAGCTATTATAATGTGAAGCCAAGATTGAATGATTGCTTCTATTAACTGGGTTTAATTGCTGGGTTGCTTCTGACTAACAAGTTTCTTTAGTCGGCTCCATAGATTTTCAGTTGGGTTAAGGTCTGGGCTATTTCCAAGCCATTCCAGCAGTGGAATATGATTATCTTGAAACCACCTTTTGCACACAGCAGCAACATGACATGGGGCTGAATCCTGTTAAAATATAAATGCTTCATTGTCTTGGAAAAGATCAACCCCAGATTATAACACTAACTGGGTGTTTCACGGTACATGTAATGCAATCAGGATGCAAATCTTCTCCGATTCTTCTCCTTATGTCACTAGCAAACAGGGAGATCTTGGTCTTATCACTCCAAATAACACTGTCCCATTGTTCCTCTGTCCAGCTAACATGAGTTTTAGCCCAGTTTAGTCTTTTCAACCTTTGTTGAAAAAACCTTTGAGATAAAAGTGGCTTTTCTCATGAAATTCTAGATTTTAGGCCAAATTCCTGCAGTCTGCGCTGAACAGTCCTTGCACTCAACTTCGCATTGCATTATGCCATTTCATCTTGTATACACCCAGATGATTTTCTTCTGTCACATAGGCACAGTCTCTTAATTCTTCTATCATCACTTGCTGTTGTGCACCTTTTCCTGCCTTTACCAGTGTGCTTTTGTAGTGACTCCTTATACCTCTTCAAAAACTTAAAAATGCCACCTTTGCTTAAGTTTCCCCAAATTTTTTACAATCAGATGAAGGAAAGCTACCAGATATCAACCTAAGCAAGTTGTGCTTCCTTTTTCTGGTGATTTGGCTATAACTTTTCATAAAATACAGATAACTGAACAAACTTTGTTGCATTATATTCTTGATTAAATTAACTTTCCATTGATGTATAATTTTATGGTACTACTCCAAAAAAAGTGGTGTTATTAGCCTCAGTCATTTTTGGGACCACTACAAAACGGATGAGTTCCCAGTGCTTCCCCATCTCCAGGCGCACTGGTTTGGTTAGGTGAGTGGCAGGAGCTCCTCCATAAAAGATCCATCTGCTTGTTCAAACCTCATAGTTATGGGCAATAATTTGGCACGAATGCCTACTCTAAGTACCATGCGGAGGTTGATTAGGCATCTGGTGCAGCCTGAGTCAATTAAAACATGCAAGCCCATCTGGGATCCTGTCTTAGAGACTAAGAGCTTCACAAACATGGCAAAAGGCAGGACGGGCTGACTCATCATCAGGTTGTCTTCTCCCTCATCATTGCTGTCATAAGGGGCAGGCGTAGGCAAGCGCTCTGCTGGAGTCTCATGTTTCCCCTGGGAGGAGAAGTAACTTGCGCAGCTTGCTCCTGGCAAACCCAATTTGACTTCTTTCGCACTGCACGAGTTTCCTATTGGGTTTTGTGGAGGCAGTAGGTGCGTTCTTAGCTGGAGGAAATGGGACTGGACAATCAGCTGTTCAGTGTCCAATCTGCCCATATCTGAAACACTTGATCGGGGGTCCAGTAGGTACTCTAGAAAAGTCAGAGGCTATGGCAGGTGAGGGATATCGGGACACTTGACGTCTTTTTTGGGTTCGTCTTGGTCTGGACTCTGATGCTGGGGGTCTCTGGTAATGGTCCAGATCGATGTCTAAGGTTATAGGCAGGTGGTACTGTTGTGTATGTAGAAATGCCAGGCTAGTATAGCCACCACAACACCAGGTGGAATTGGTCGGGCGTCCTGACTGGTCAACCTGTTCGGCGGGAAATATACAGCACCAGGTTGAGTGTTACCTGGCCGGCAGGAAAATAGAGCAAACAGGTTGGCTGGAGTCATGGCATCAGTAGGCTATAAGAGGACACTGGGGGGTTTGGGGACTCAGTTCCATCTTGTAATCAATAAAGGTACCTTGCACTATGTTGACTTGTTCCTGTGTCCACGCGGTCGCCCACACTACAACAGGTACCATTCATGAAGCTGGTCAGGGATCCCCCCTATAGGTGCACGCATGGAATAATTCATGATCTAAGCCTGCTTTGAAGTGGTGAATCAGTGATCGCTCAGGCCACTGCCTGATTCATCTGGTCACTTTTCAGAATTCTCTTACATATTCTTTCGCTGACTGGCCCCTCTACTTCATATTATGGATGTCCTTTTCAGCTTGCAGGGCTTAGGATTTGTCTTTGAATCTGGCTCTCAGCTTGCCCATAAACAGACTGATGTCCCACAGTTCTGGTGCCTGCTCATCGTGTAGGCTAGTCACCCATTTGGCAGCTTCCTCTTCCAGGTTTGTTGCTAAGTCATCAGGTAAGCATTCATATAATGATTCAGATGAGCCCCCACCTGATTCAGGAAAAAAGACAGTTTCTTGGGGTCCCCATCAGTTGTGGATTTGATAGGGGGTGGGCCCCCAGGCCATTGCCCCCAGTAAGCTTGCTGTATGCCTGGCTGGTGGTGCTGGGGTTACAGAAGGGCCTATCCCTGGAAACCCCTTGGCTGGGCACCTGGGCTGGCAGGGCATCGATCTCAGTCGGGGCTCTGCCAGAGCACTGGGCTTAATGTTAAAGCTGGTCTAGGCAGCGGGGAGGCACCACGAGCCATCGCTATGGGACTGGGGCTTTGCTGAGGAGGTGGAAGAGTTGGGGGGCGCCTTTTGTCTTGTCTACTGGAAATCACCTGGCTGGCAATTGGCTCCACTTCTCCCATCTTGAGTTGGTCAAACTTTTCCTTCAACTGCTCAACGGAGTGGCTGTGGATGGCAGTCAGGTACCTCCACTCCCCTGATTCATCCCACCCATCCGGCTGCTTCACCTTCCTCAGCACAGGTGAACGAGAGCTGTGGGATGAGATCAATGAGAATTCAACCTCAGCAGCCTTAAAGGTGCTTCTCTGCTGCAGGGCAGCATCCAATCACCAATTCCCTCTAAGGGTCAGTACTCCTTCTTGCTGCATCAGCTTCTCTGATGGGATTGCCTGGGCTTTCGGCCTCACTCCAGCTGCAGGGGCTGCACTCTCTGCCTGGGCTGTAGCCTGTGTTCCATCAGCCAACATTGCACCAAGACCAGTGGCCAACTCCCCCTTCTTCTCCATCTTGATCTCTTCCCGGAGTGATTGTCATCCTCCTAAAAGAGTTAGGTAGGCAACTGGGGCTCAGTACCCCAAGTTTTAAAATTTTAAGGAGACTTGGTTTAATGTCATGGTTCTGATAGATGAGACCAGTAAAAGCAGAACTCAAAGGCAAGAGGTTTCCTCAAAGAACACGTTTATTGGCTACAAAGTATCGGCATAGTCAAAAGTATAATCAAGTCTGGAGTTCCCTCCCAAGCATTACAATGTTATAAAGTTGAACTTCCCACCCCAGCACTATGTAATTATCCAGAACCCCAATAGAATACTTTGGTGGGCTTTCTAACAGAAGGCTCAGTCTGCCAAACGTCAGTCAGCTATGACCTTGGTTCCCACGGGACAAATTATTGTTTAGTCTAACCTTAAAACCACTCATCCCCCCTCCCAGTACTGTGACAACCGAAAGCGAAGGAAAAATGACTTCAACCAGGATCGTTGCAGTGTTGACAATATGGCAAACAGTTATAACTGCAAGAATTCCTGAACAGACTTCCAGTTTGCCACCGCCACCGCCATGGACGTCTGGAAGGCGAGCTCCATCTTCCGCATCCAGTTTTGCTTTGCTGGGGGACCCTGGAAAGGGTCAAAAGTCACCCTGTAGGGGCGACCAGCAAGGAGGGGATCCCTGTTGGATCACGGGAGGTCAGTTGCCCTTCCCTTGATCCAGGGCAGCCCTCCAAACCGGCGTGTCAAGCTAACATCAAATGTTATTGCTTGACACGGTGGATGAAAGACCGGCCATAGTAATATGGCTTGTCACTAGGCTGCAAACAGCCAAAGTCACACTTACCAACAGGCAATTTTAAAGCAGCGCGGATGACCCTGAAGGAAAGAAGTGAAAAATCATGTGGCAAAGGAAAAAAGCAAGAATAAGACTGAAAAAGAATGGACATATCTAAGAGGCCTGAAATGGAATACCAGATTACACAGGATTGTACTTGGATTATGAGAGATTGTTTTGATGAATAGATTAAAATACTAGCTAATTAAAAAAAATAAAAAATAAAAACAAACTCAGAAGTATGAATATTAATTGTTAAATTGAAATACTGAACTGTTTAAATGAAATTGATTAAGATGTATATATGTTAAGAGTGATATAAATATAATCATTATATGTGGATGTAGTGATATGAAAGATGAAAAGATGTATTAATTTTTAATATGTGGAAATTATAATGAAAACAAGAATATTATATTGTTTTATCAACTGGTTGATATGGAAATGAAATAGATAAGAAGTGTTTCTATATCACCAGGTATTAGAAATTGTGTAAAGGGAAGGGAGGTCACCTAGAAATATAAAATTGAGAAACTTTCAAATGTTTAATTTTAATATTAATGCAAAATTAAAGCTGGAAAAATATATAAGGTGTTTGATGTCTTAAAGATGGAATGTTAAAATATAAAATATATTAAAGTATTGATAAATGTAAGAAAACTACTTAATAACTGATGGATAAAAATAAGGTATGTTTATTTATATAAGAGATAATATGTATCAAAGGAAAAAAGAGAGGAAATTTTGGTTATAATAAATTGGAGATTTGTAATAATATGTATTTGTATGAAATGGAACTATTGTAACCCAGACACCACGTTGCTTTTTAAAGATATTATTGTAATATTAGAAAATCAATAAAAACTTATAAAAAAATAGAAAACCAATAAAATTTTCTTTAAAAAGAAAAGAATTCCTGAACATGTTAATGCCTGATAGTAAGATCTCAATAGAGAAACAGCAAGACCAAATGCATTATTCACAAGGCTTAATATTTCTCTTGATGTTGGTGCAATAACCAAAATCTGCCCTCGCTGTCATTGTAAAGCAATAACAATACATTTCATGGAAATTTGATATTCTGCTCAAATCAGACTGCACTACCTTTCTCACAAAGAATGAACCAGTGGGTCTAGTAATAGATAACATTCCTTCAAAGGGAAGGAAAACAATTATTGTAGAACAGAAAATAGGACAGTGGTGCCTTGAATTTCAGGATGATGCAGCTGAGTTCCACAGGAAGAAATATACAATTGTGGTAATTGCTGATTCACTGCAGGGAGGAATAGAAATAAATGTCTAATGTTCATACCCATAAAGTCTGAAATGTGCAGCCTGCCGAGAGTGAGATGGCTTAGAACAGTTTCTGAGATATATTGAATCCATCAAGGGGTTTTCCCTTCTGGAGAATCTGGGTGAAGTGAACATCACTGCAAAGAAGAGCTATCATCAGACCATTATGTATTTTAAAAATTTTAGATAAGAAACTCAAAATTTGCTCTTATATATTCTTCCAGTCTATGGAAAAGCACTGGAAAGAAAGTAAAATACAGCCAGATATTGACTTCACTGTGCAGATGATGCAGATGGGAAGATTTAGTTTTTTATTCATGGCAGGGCAAATCAAAGTAGGGCTTCTTCAGATATATTCAGACTAAAAGGAAAAGAAATATCCTTGTTATGCTCAGTAAACATGGCAATATATGAAGTCATAACAAAGTATTTTCAGGTTGTATTAATTGAAATATAAATTTCCTATTGTGGAAAGTAGCTCTTCCTTTATTGTGGTCAGACCCCCAACATGAATTTTGTGTTCAAATCTGGAAAAAAACACTTGTCAAGAATATCATCTTCATAATGAAAAATGAAAAAAAGTGGTTTGCCTAAGACAAAGTGTTTAGGGAAATATCTGTATTAAAGATGTCACTTTAATATAGTTTAAATTAGAAAAAAATACAAGTAACTGAAGCATAGAAATTTGGCCTGGGGATCTAAACAGCGCAGCACATAACATAATTATTATTCCAACCCGACCTTAATGCTCATGTCGTGTAGATAAATGTGCCTTTGGTTGTTGTACAAGTCCTTTTTAAAACCATTTCCTCTTGTATCATTCTTCCTTGCTTCCCCTTGCATCTTGAATCATTTAGTCATTATTACTGAAGAGCTAATATTTTATGTACATAGAAACCAGGACTAATGCAAGTAGAGCTTCTGCAATATAAACACTGCTGTTATTGCAATAAAATAGACAGCATCGACGAATTAATTGTAAAATTGTTTCTTCAAGCCAAAGCACTTCTGCTATTGGACGCCATTACTAAAGAGTCTTTCCCCCAGGAATACTTAATGTAACCCAGACCTCAATATGTTATCTTGCTGACATAATGATATGCCATCCTGACTCTTGTTGTGGCCCTAGCTGGCTAATGAAGTATATTGTCTGCATTTTCTCTCCTCTCTCTCTTTTGAAGGCATGTATAACTGATAAAAAGTCTGTGGCAGGCATTTAAGCACCAAGCCAGAAACTAGGGGACTGTGAGTTCTAACCCCCGTTTGGCATGAAAGCAAATGGGGTTTCCTTGGGCCAGTCACTCTCTCTCAGCCCAACCTCACAGAGTTTTTTATTTTATTTATTTTTTATTTTAATTCCATTTATATCCCGCCCTTCTCCGAAGACTCAGGGCGGCTTACAAGCTTAGCAGTAGCCTTCATTCTATGTATATGCCTGCTTATTAGGGCTTTCACACACACCCCAAGCGGCATTATTACAAAGTCAGCTTAATTGCCCCCAACAATCTGGGTCCTCATTTTACCTACCTCAGAAGGATGGAAGGCTGAGTCAACCTTGAGCCTGTTGGGATGCGAACCTGCACTAATTGCAGGTAGCTGGTGTTACTTAAGGAGGCATTAGCCCACTGCTCCACCAAGGCTCTTTGTTGTTGTTCTGGGGAAAATAGGAGAAGGAAGTAGTATTAGATATGTTTACCACCTTGTGTTATTTATTAAAAAAATAAAGGTGGATAAAAAAATCTGTTAATAATAGCTACCAATGTTGAATGGAGGTGGTCAATAGAACTATACCTTGAAAAACAAGGGGAAGGGTATGTAGTAAAGTTTGTAGACCACGGCTTTATTGCAATTTAAGAACACAAAAGAGTGGGATAAGATCATTTTAAATTTTAAATCATGCTCTGAGACAGGTCAAATATAGCATCATACACGTAGGGAGTAAAACTAGGTTTGATAGGTCATTCAGATGTTTCTGAACTTCAAATAAAGAAAGAGTTTAAATGAATAAAAGCTATAAGAGATTATAAGTTATAAGTTTGCAAGGGATAACATGTTCTATGATGAAAAGTTGACTTCAGGTAAAGCTGCCTCTTACCTCTTCTTATTCAGCACAGGCAAGTATGAGATGTAATTGGCTCCCTCACTTTGACAGTGAAGAGGGACAGAACTAAAACTGTTCATATTAGTGATGAGGCTACCAATCATACTCAAATTAGGACCCTGGGAAAGATTATTCTCTCTCTCCAGCCAAATTTGCACAAGAAGTGGAATATCCTCTCCTCCTCCTTGTCTGTCCAACGAGAAATAAAACAATTGAGGTAGAAGGTGTAGGAAGTGGTGTGTTTTTTTTTAAAAAAAAACCAACTCATTTTCAGGCGAAGATGTTGGCCATTGAATGTGTCCTTTTAAGTCCTCAATTCACTTCCATCTCTTCACTGGAGGAAATGGTTTTTGGTGCTGTCCATGGTGCTTCTGGGTGTATATTTATCAGGAAATACTAGATAAATTCCTGAGGCAATGGCTGTGTTTGTATAACATGCTTACCTAGAAGAAGACATTTTTATGGTCCTATTACACTGGACAATAGACATATAAGCTAGATTATTACAGCATACAAGGCTAAAATGTGATTGGCTAGTTGGTAATTCAATGTGTCACAAGAACATAGCCAACAGTTCTGTTTGTTTTTTTGTGTGCAAGCACATGTGTACATCAAACTCTTTTCTTCTTGCTCCAGCTAGGGAGAGAATTCAAATGAATGCCTTTAAATAAGTTTAAATTTTTCTTATCACTATAGATTTCACTGAGTGAATACACATTTATGGGCTTACTCTAGAGTAAATGTCTTATTCCTGGTTCCTTCTCTGTTTCAGACTTCAATTTATTGTCCACTATAGAGTTTTTTCAAAGCTTTGTGAGGAATTTCCCATTGTTTCAATATCACTATCCAGTGAAATCTTTATTTTAGTATTTTGATGGTTTGCAATAATAAATGTGACATTTATTTATTTACATTGACAGTAATTAAATTAAATGTTGGGTGATTTTTATAATATTTGAAAACAGTTTTAACAAAATTGACTAATGTTGTAAATGTTACTAAAAAGGGTAAAAAGTATCAGTTGGTTTGTAAAATTATAAATTGCACCTAGAAATGTCCATGACAAATATATCATGTATTTTTAGCTACATATAAATGACCTTCAGTGCCAACTATGGCGTATCTTCATGGTTAATTCTAAAAATTAATTTCAAAAGAAAAGTATTTAAATGAAATTGTATGACACAAAGAGTTACAATAAAATTCTCCAAGTGTTCATCACAGATCATCCCCCTAGACTTTCAAAAGAACCTTTCAAGTTTAATGGAAGAGATTTGTAAAACATTGAAGACATTATCTTGCTGTTATTAAGGAAATAGAATAAGAACATCCTTCAATTGTTGTTAATGGTCTTAATTGATGAAATCTGTTCAGCGTTCAAAGAAATGATTGTATATGACTCAACTGAAACATAAGTGGAATGTGACTAATTGTTTGGTAATGTGTATTCAGAGATAACAGTTTCTAATTCCACATTTCTTTGATTGCACAATTTTATCCTTATGCTTAAAAAATAATCATCAAGAAATGGGGAAAGAGGAAAAAAGTTGGGACCCAGTAATTGCTTCCTATTTTTTCAACTTCTGATTAAGGTTAAAATATAGTTTTGAAGTATAAATATTAATTTCTTAATATCATGGAAAAATAGGTTGCCCTAATGGAGAGGGGATTCATTGCTAATTTAATAGGGACTCATTGAAAATTACTTGAACCTTTTATAATATAAATCAATTGAATGAAATAGAAGATATCAAACAAATATTTGAACATGACTGCCTCTTTCATGTATAAATAAGAAGTATTTACATGAAGGAAGGAAACTATTTTAGCAGAAGGGAAAGATGGATATTCTCTTTCAATTTCCTTCTGTATTGTCACCTTGTGCATTTTTCACCAGTTGAACATTGTTGTCAGAACTGAAACTGGGCCAAAGAGCCTAAAGACAGGAGCATAGGGTAAGGTTGATATTCAGATCCTCTCACACATGTGTACATTTTGTTGCAGAAATCCAATTCTTTCCATTCCCCTTTTAACACAAAGAAATCTATTAATATTCTGTTAGCCTCTAATAAATTGGTTCCACAGAAAATACAGGAAAAGTCCAGGTGTGCAGGTGGTCCTCAACTTACGACCATTATTGAGCCCAAAATGTCTGCTGCTAAGCAAGGTAGTTAACTGAGCTTTGCCCCATTTTGCAACCTTTCTTGCCACGATTGTTAAGTGAATCACTGGAGTTGTTAAGTAAGTCACATGGTTTTAAGTGAATCTGGCTTCCCCATTGACTTTGCTTGTCAGAAAATCGCCAAAGGTGATTGCATGACCCTGGGAAACAGCAACCGTCATAAATATGAGCCAATTGCCAAGAGTCTGAATTTTGATTGTGTGACCACGGAGATGCATCAGTTATACGTTTGTCATAAGTTTTTTTTTCCTGTGCCATTATAACTTCAAATGGTCACTAAACAAATGGTTGTAAGTTGAAAACTAACTCTATTTCATCTGAAAAAACAGGGTAGAAATATAAACAAAAGAAAAAAAAACTAGGAAAAAGTGTGTTATGAAACAAAAAAAAACAATTTTGTTGTTGTGGGAAATCAGTGTCTTTTTCCATTGCATTTAAATCTGACATTGATTTATCTGACTCTAGAAAATGTCACATGTAATTTGATTTGAATTGATTTAAATTAATTTGGTTTAATTTAATAATTTGTTTTAGGGGCTACTCAACTCCAGAGAATTAAGATACTTTGAACTGATTACTTGTTTAGTTTGAATTTTGTGTTCAGTGCATTACAACTTTTGTCATCTTGATGTAATAACTAAGCATAGCATGAATTCATTATTCATTATCACTGGTATCCACAGGTTCTTCTAGTTATTTCATACTTACATTTTGAGGTTTATCCTTTTATAAAATAGATTTTTAAGTATTAAGTACATATTCACGTACACTATGGGTAAATATATTGTTAGGCTGTCATTTAAAGTGAAGAAGAACTAAAGAGCCTCTTGTTGCGGGTGAAGAAGGAGAGTGCAAAACTTGGGTTGAAACTTAACATTAAGAAAACCAAGATCATGGCATCCGGCCCTCTCAATTCCTGGCAAATAGATGGGGAAGAAATGGAGGTAGTGACAGATTTTATTTTCCTGGGCTCCAAGATCACTGCAGATGGGGACTGTAGCCAAGAAATTAAAAGACGCTTGCTCCTGGGGAGGAAAGCCATGACAAATCTAGACAGCACACTAAAAAGCAGAGACATCACCCTGTCAACAAAAGTGCGTATAGTCAAGGCTATGGTCTTCCCAGTTGCAATGTATGGCAGTGAAAGTTGGACCATAAGAAAGGCTGAGCGCCAAAGAATTGAGGCCTTTGAACTATGGTGCTGGAGAAGACTCCTGCGAGTCCCTTGGACTGCAAGGCGATCAAACCGGTCAGTCCTAGAGGAGATCAATCCTGACTGCTCTTTAGAAGGCCAGATCCTGAAGCTAAAACTCAAATACTTTGGCCACCTAATGAGAAGGAAGGACTCACTGGAGAAAAGCCTAATGCTGGGAAAGATCGAGGGCAATAGAAGAAGGGGACGACAGAGAATGAGGTGGCTGGATGGAGTCACTGAAGCAGTAGGCATGAGCTTAAATGGACTCCAGAAGATGGTAGAGGACAGAAAGGCCTGGAGGAATGTTGTCCATAGGGTCGCGATGGGTCGGACACGACTTCGCAGCTAACAACAACAAGGCTGTCATTTGAAAACAATACCATGGACTGACGTACAGGCAACTACAGTCATGTAGTAGTGATTTGTTATAGAAGGATAACAATAAAAAAATGGGAAAAATAGACAAAAAATGGCCTCTCTTTCCTTACTGCCTCTTAAAAGATCTTAAAAACATCCTTATTTCTTGGAAAATAAAAAGGTTCATATTTCACTGAGAACAGATTACTACTAAGCACTCATCTAAAGTTTTTATCTGTACAAATTCAATTTGGGATTTCCCTACAGAGACTAATACAGCCTGAGCAGTTTAATCCTTGTTCGCCTTATTTCTTTTTCAGAACCTCTGAATAATTTTACTGGTAACCCATATTTTAGCACATGCAGATTATTGACCTATTAACATAATTACTTGAAATAAGGATTTCTGGGGTGGTTTGCTTCAGCCATATAAAATATTTTTTAATCTAGGCGTTTTTTTCCCCCGTTAATATGTTGAAAATCTTTTTTTTTCTTAGATATATTAGTATACAGTATTGTGTTCTAGACATATGTAATAATAATAATTTCAGAAAAGTGGGATGCATTCATTTGTAGTACTATATATAAAAATATTGGTGCTGATCCAGAGATAATTGTATACCTTGTGATAAATTATTAGTTATAAATAAAAAAATAGTGTGTAGTGGTGCCAGTTGCTGAAAAGTTGTGTACTCTAATTTGTAGAAGAATTCATGTAGATACAGGTTTCCAACTGTAACTGGATATTAGAAATGTCACTCAAAGCATAAATACAAGCTACTTCCTCCTAGTTTACAGTATATTCAGGATAGAGAATGGAATGAGGAAGAAGTGATTTGAGGAAGACGGATTTGAAGGAAATCCAGAATCCTAGACTACTTATTTATTAGAAGAATAGGTTTAGGAGGATATGCAATATTTAATGTTGGGGAAGCCTGACACCCTATAAATAATTTGTAATAAAAGAGGCTATTTCCAACCCATTTTAAGCTATTAAAGCAATGTTCATTTGATTCTTTTTTAAAAAATTATAACAGTGTCTGTGCAGATCTGTGCTGCTAGTATTTATACTGCTAAATTTTAATGACCAAAATCTTTTCTTTATCTCAGTTCATAACAATGTCTTGTGTTCAGCATACACATCTTATCTATTTAAGTACATTCTGTTTCAGATTTCAGTAAGATGGTCGAAACTCCATTCTTCTTGAGTCTTATTCTGGCTTTTTTCCTTTGCCAACTCATCTTCCATGTCCTTGTTTTTGGGTCACCAATCTCCTTGTAATATCATGTATATTAATTGATATTGGCAAAACCATCTGGTCGCCATTTTTTGAGAAGACTTGTAGGTCTAGTGCAGGGGTAGGCAACCTCAGCTCTTTTATGACTCATGGACTTCAACTCCCAGAATTCCTGAGTCAGGAATGAGCCGAGTTTGCCTACCCCTGGTCTAGTGGGTCATCTCTTTATTCTTCCATATCGACATGGTTGTTCTGAATTGTTTGTCTTCTCATCCAACTGTTCTTTTTCTAGATCCTCTAGTTCCTTCTGAGTTATATTTATTTTATTTATTTATTTTATTAAATTTATATACCGCCCTTCTCCCGAAGGACTCAGGGCGGTGAACAGGGCATATATAAATAGAAAATACAAAAGTTAAAAAAAAAGAATTAAACAATTGCCCAGATAAAAACAGTAGCAATATAAAAACCCATTAAAAACCCTGACGCCCCCCATCAGGCCAGGCCAGCTTGTTCAAATAAATGGGTCTTCAGACCGCGCCGGAAGGAGCGAAGGTCCGGTGCCGTCCGGAGCTCAACCGGCAGTTGGTTCCATAAAACCTTTTCCTTTTTCCAAGTTGTCAATGTCTTTTCTGGATTTTCAAATATCAATATTTGTTGAATAATAGATTATTTTGTCATCGTATTTGAATGTTTCATTTTTTCTATTGTATTTTGTATAGATGGTTCTTTAGTTGTGGTCAAAGTTTGGGCTTTTATATCTGGGCTGTCTTCTTGTTCCTTCCCATAGCCTCTTAGTATTTCATTGGTTGTGGTAAGAATTTGAATTACTGTTTTTAACATAGCGAGAGTTTGTTGATCTTCATCCATAAATACATTTTGTTCCTGGTCTTCTTCCATATTGGTATTTTAAGCTAAAGGCTTACACTTAGAAAATCCAAGAGAGATATTTTTTTTTCTAGCTAGGGAACACAAAGCCTTTCACAGCTGTTGTTTCAAAGTTCTCAAGGTTATGTATCTTATCTATTTCTGTGGGCAGTCAGCCAGGCCCCTTTTAAAGTTTCCCTTTGAGTCCCAAAGTTATCTTAATCTTTTCAGTTTTTCTTCTTTTTTCATAAGAAAGAACCCAGATTTCCAACAGAAGTAGACAATGAAAAATAAGAAATAAAAAATCTTAGAAGAAGCACAGCACTGCCTGGACAGGAACAAGCGTTGTTCTCTACTAGCTACATGAAAAATACTTTGAAACAGAATTTAGTATCCATTGATCTATTTATAGTGACAGCATGCTTTACCTGCCTAAAACAGTTCTTGAAGAAATAGCTTCTCTTATACATACTTTATTTCTCCTTTCCAGTTTCTTCCCCACTATTCTTCTATTGAAAAATGCTGGCCAGTGAGAGCTAACAAGAGAATAAGTCATTCAAATACAGGTAGATCTTAACTTATGAGCCTAAATTTTCTGTTATGAAGTGAGATGCTTGTTAAATGACTTTTGGCCCATTTTACAACCTTTCTTGCCTCAGCTGCTAAGTGAATTGCTGCAATTGTTAAATTAGTGACACAGTTGTTAAGTGAATCTGGCTTTCCCATTGACTTTGCTTATCAGCAGTTTGCAAAAGGTGATCACATGACCTCAGGACACTGCAACCATCATAAATATGAACCAGTTGCCAGTGTCCAAATTTTGATCACCTGACCTCAGGGACACTACAATGGTTGTAAGTGTGCAAAACAATCATAAGTCACTTTTTTAATGCTGTTGTAACTTTGAACAGTTAAACGAACTGTTGTAAATTGAGGATTACCTGTAATACAACTGATAGATAAATTTCCCAACTATCTGTGTTCATCTTCCATCTGGATAGACTTCTTCAAACATATGCTTTTGTTTCACACCCTCCATTTGTACAACAACATGTGCATGACTGCCCTGCTCCAGACTTCCAGCTTCCTCTTCCAGCTATCAATGTTAACATGCTTTATCTGGATGCTTTGATGTAGAATCTACCAGTTGTGAAACAAAACTTGAACAGTATTTAAAGTCAAGGGTAAAAACGCACTGTGGGTACAGCAGTTCTCAGTGACAGTTCATGGAAGCTATTCTGAAGTCCTCCATTAAATGATTACCATGGGTGTGGGGGGGTGATATTCAAAGAAAAGAGGGAAAACTTGTGCTCATCACTTTTGTAAGGGCAGAAACGTTTTAGACTGTAAAAGGTGATCTAGGTCCCCAAAGTATCCAACTAGTTTTGCATGCCCAAGGAATGCTCAGAGACTGAATTTTGAATCATAGTCCCTCCCCCATACCATATGGCAAATCTCTTCTGAAACCAAAGAGAGTTTCATAAGCAGCTTTTTGTAGAATATGGAGAGTCTGTTGTTCAAAGAAAAAAGGTCAAAAATTCCCCTGGGCATGGCAAAGGCTGAGGATGAATCTAACATTGCCCACTGGATTCTGGCCAGTGAAACTAATTATATCAGTAAAGCAAACAGGATTAGGCCTTAGCAGTTGTAATGGCTTTCAATGCATAATCCCTTGTATTTTTCTGGAGTACAATTTTTTTTTGGAAACTGGACTTGATATGAAATATTTTAGGCTCATTTGAAATAAGATAAATGATTATTCCACCATACAAGGACTGTTGGTTTTATATGGCCAGTTCTTTGAAATACTGGCTTTTTTGTGTGTGTGTGGGGGGTTTGCTAAAAGTAACTACTAGGAACATTTTCTTGTGACATTCTGATATACACATAGAATCCCTAAGTCCAAATGTGAGATGCTTCTTTCAATATCAGAATTAAAACTCTCTATCTCTGGGATTTTAAGATACAAATTTTAGTAATGCTACGAAGAAGAGATGCCGATTACCCTGGAATGAACTACAATGAAAGCTATCTATTTATCTGCCACTTTCTCTTTCCATGTATGGCTTTACTCTTTGCAAAATCTGAAGCAAAATTTTGCTTGTGTAAGAAATTAGTGATTATTTCCATATTCTCTTCTATTTCCTTTCTCCAGCATAGAATATACACCAATCTTTTTCAATGTGTAGGCATAGGTGTCTAATCCATTGCTAATCACAATAATGGAAAAATGACAAAATGTGTGTTGTGATACAAGGAAGTAAGTCATAGGGTTTCCACTGTGACAGCATGATGCATGTATAATTACTTCATCCCTTCACCCTGAACACATGAGCACTTTGCTTAGTTTTGATCCATATTTGCTGAAGTGAAGTTAGCCATTTGAACAGCCCAACTGAACAGTTAGCTTTGAAGAGTTTAATAGGCATTTTGTCTGCACCTGGTGCTTTTTTATTTAATATTTGGTTTATCGTCTTTCTACTAGATTTTTTTCCCCCTGAAATCAACTGGTTCAAAATTTAGTAGTTGTATACTGGTGAGAGGTGATGTAACAGTGCCATACCAATACTGGACATGCTGCATTTCTAGATACAAATCAGAGTGTTGGTTATTACCTATGTAAAACAAAATCCTTCATTTGAAATGTGGTTTGTTATGTGGCATAAGGACTAGGCTCCATTTTTTCTGTAAGTATCCTATTGGGAAAGGATTTACAATTTAGTCAAATTTAAATCAGCAAATTTAGATCAATGTTTGCATTTAAGCTTATTTAGCATTACAGAATAAATCCCTACTCTTCGTCTCTCAACCAAGAGATCGAAAAAGAAAAGAAAATTAGATTCCAGATGTCTGCTGTTTCATCCCTTTTCTCTACTTCAGTCTCAGAGTTACAGAAGTGTGGGAGGACGATGCCCCTTTACCAGCTCCTTGAGAAAGTTTGGCTTCAGTTGCCAGCTTCTCCAGTCTTGCTTTCTACTTAACCTCATTGCTTCTGAGGCATGGAAGAATTACACATTTGTGTAATAGTTACTCATGGTGTATGTGTGTTCAAATCAGGTTTTTTTCCCAACTCCGGTGACTGCCTGGACAAGTTCCTGTAGTTTTTTTGGAAGTGGTTTGCTGCTGCCTTCTTCCTAGGCTGAGAGACAGAGAGAGGGAGAGAGAGGGAGAGAGAGGGAGAGAGAGGGAGAGGGAGAGGGAGAGGGAGAGGGAGAGGGAGAGGGAGAGGGAGAGAGAGAGAGAGAGAGAGAGAGAGAGAGGATAGCCCAAGCTCATCCAACTGGCTTTGTGACTAAGGCTGGACTAAAATTCATAGTCTTGCTGCAGTTTCTAGCCTGATGCCTTAACCACAATACCAAATTGGTTCCAGCTGCTGGTTTAGAAGCTATAATTCCCAAACGTCTTTTTCTTACATAATGTTTATTGTAATCATTCAAGCTAGCTTCTGAGCATTTGAAAACAGCATTAAATCTGGTGGATATTACTATTTATTGTACCTATTATTGAAACCTGGGACAGATCTTCCTGGAGAAAATCAACCTATATGGTTGACTTGATACCATATTATCTATCTATCTATCTATCTCTATCTATCTATCTATCTATCTATCTATCTATCTATCTATCTATCTATCTATCTATCAATCATTTAAATACCCATAAATTTTCCATTGGTGAGGTTAGTCAAAAAACCTATCCCCATCCTTCTCACCTTGCTACCCTTAGAAAAGGAAGAGTTTGTGGGATTGTACTGTTTTCTTATGCTAAATTAAAATTGTATCCCTTGCCACTGGCCATTTCTGAATTCAGTATAAGCTCATAGGAGATGATTTCGTCAACCACTTTAGGTGTTACTAGCAATTATTATACTGATTCCCAGGTGTTCACCCCAGCTTCCTTGAAGAATTTTCAGCCTCACTCAATATTTTAGTTGTCTCCGGTAAGCTGTGGATTTCAGCATCTGCCCTGATAATTATGTTTTTTTTCCCCAGCAGCTTTTAAATCTTTGGCAACTTTAGCTATCTGCAAACCCACTGCAGAGAAGGAACATTTGACCTAATTATAGAATTTCAGATCAAATATTTTACTATGTATTTCATAATGATGGGTCTGCTCATTATCCAGTGTACTTTTCATTGGCATTTCTTCTTCAGCTACTTAAACTAGTAGTTTTTGCTAGCACATCCCCAGCAAGTCAGTAAGTTTGCTGAAGTATATGTTGAAGCCACAGGACCTTGGCCCTATTAAAAATCTATGTTATTAAACCAAGTCTTCTTTATCCTTTGCATACTGTAACTCTTCATTCACAATACTCACTGGCCTGGTGCCTAGAGAGGTATTAGTGGAAAACCCAGAATTTCACACAGTTTAAAGAGTTTACAGCAACCCTGGCTTCTTAGTAGCACTAAATTTACATAAGCAAAATTATTATCAACAAATAATTTTGGCACAGGCTACTTGCCAGCTTTTCAGGACTTTTTAATCACTCCTAATGGGTGACCATGCTGCCTCCTTTGATGAAGCTGCAGCAGATGTCTCAGATAATTTCTTTATATCTAAGATTCAGGCTCTTTCATGTTGTTCCTTGAGATTTTTCCTCCTCCCCTCACAAGAGTTTATTTTTACCTCAGTTGTTTCTGTCAGCCATTTGAGGTAGACCAGACAGAAAACCAAAGCCATGACTACTAGTACCTCCTTTATTGTAAGGTTACAATAATAGTATCTTCTCATTTTCAAAAATAAAAATAATAAAAAACTAAAAAGGAAACAAAACAAAACACCATCTCTCCAACAACCAACACTCAGATTTTTTTAAAAAAAAAGATTAGGCAGAAAGCAATACCTTAATTAAGGAACTACTGAGAACACCCTCCCCACCCCACACAAAAATAATCCAGCAGGTAAGACTGCTAAATACAAACAGAGAGTAAATCCCATACTCACTCACAGTGATGATGTTACCTAGTCGGGTAATGAGAAACCTGAAAACAACAAAGCTCAGAGAGGAATATATAGTTAGATATATCTATGATTCAAGAAGGTTCCTCTGGGTTGTAAAATCTTGAATATGTATTGTTGCATTTGAACTCTCTTGCATGGATGAGGTTATGTAGTTGGGTAATGAAAAGTCTGCTAGCAAGCAGCTAAATTTACAGTAGATACCGCCAAGAGCTCCACAGTTTAACACTGAGCAACAGATTTTCTCTTTTACTGAGATATCTGACACAGCATACAACACATGGTTTGATTGGTAGATTTCCCATTAGAACCCTTATGTTTGAAAAGAAATTCTGAAAACATATGCCTACCAACATATTTTGGAACTGAGTTTCTGAACTTCCACATTAGATAGAACTATATTTTGCTAAAGCCTTTGATTGTGTGGATCACAACAAACTGTGGCAAGTTCTTAAAGAGATGGGAGTACCAGACCATATTATTTGTCTCTTGAGAAACCTATATGTGGGCCAAGAAGCAACAGTGAGAACTGGACACGGAACCACTGATTGGTTCAAAATTGGGAAAGGAGTCCGGCAAGGCTGTATACTGTCACTCTGCCTATTTAACTTATATGCAGAGCACATCATGAGAAAAGCTGTTGTTGTTGTTAGTTGCGAAGTCGTGTCCGACCCATCGCGACCCTATGGACAATGTTCCTCCAGGCCTTCCTGTCCTCTACCATCTTCTGGAGTCCATTTAAGCTCACGCCTACTGCTTCAGTGACTCCATCCAGCCACCTCATTCTCTGTCGTCCCCTTCTTCTATTGCCCTCAATCTTTCCCAGCATTAGGCTCTTCTCCAGTGAGTCCTTCCTTCTCATTAGATGGCCAAAGTATTTGAGTTTTAGCTTCAGGATCTGGCCTTCTAAAGAGCAGTCAGGGTTGATCTCCTCTAGGACTGACCGGTTTGATCGCCTTGCAGTCCAAGGGACTCGCAGGAGTCTTCTCCAGCACCATAGTTCAAAGGCTTCAATTCTTTGGCGCTCAGCCTTTCTTATGGTCCAGCTTTCACTGCCATACATTGCAACTGGGAAGACCATAGCCTTGACTATACGCACTTTTGTTGACAGGGTGATGTCTCTGCTTTTTAGTGTGCTGTCTAGATTTGCCATGGCTTTCCTCCCCAGGAGCAAGCGTCTTTTAATTTCTTGGCTACAGTCCCCATCTGCAGTGATCTTGGAGCCCAGGAAAATAAAATCTGTCACTACCTCCATTTCTTCCCCATCTATTTGCCAGGAATTGAGAGGGCCAGATACCATGATCTTGGTTTTCTTAATGTTTAGTTTCAACCCACATTTTGCACTCTCCTTCTTCACTCGCAACAAGAGGCTCTTTAGTTCCTCTTCACTTTCTGCCATTAGAGTGGTATCATCTGCATATCTTAGGTTGTTGATGTTTCTTCCGGCAATCTTAATTCCAACTTTTGATTCATCTAGCCCTGCCTTTCTCATGATGTGCTCTGCATATAAGTTAAATAGGCAAGGCGACAGTATGCAGCCTTGCCGGACTCCTTTCCCAATTTTGAACCAATCAGTGGTTCCGTGTCCAGTTCTCACTGTTGCTTCTTGGCCTACATATAGGTTTCTCAAGAGACAAATAAGATGGTCTGGTATGCCCATCTCTTTAAGAACTTGCCAGAGTTTGTTATGATCCACACAATCAAAGGCTTTAGCATAGTCAATGAAGCAGAAGTAGATGTTTTTCTGGAACTCTCTAGCTTTCTCCATGATCCAGCGTATGTTAGCAATTTGATCTCTAGTTCCTCTGCCTCTTCGAAATCCTGCCTGTACTTCTGGTAGTTCTCGATCCACATACTGCTGGAGTCTAGCTTGTAGAATTTTAAGCATAACTTTACTAGCATGAGAAATGAGTGCAATGGTGCGATAGTTTGAACATTCTTTGGCACTGCCTTTCTTTGGAATTGGAATGTAAACTGATCTTTTCCAATCCTGTGGCCACTGTTGAGTTTTCCAAATTTGCTGGCAAATTGAGTGTAGCACTTTTACTGCATCGTCTTTTAAGATTTTGAATAGCTCAGCTGGAATACTGTCACCTCCACTAGCTTTGTTGTTGCTCAGCTTTTCTAAGGCCCACTTCACTTCACATTCTAGGATGTCTGGCTCGAGGTCAGTGACCACCTCATTGTGATTATCAGGGACATTAAGCTCATTCTTGTATAGTTCTTCTGTGTAATTTTGCCACCTCTTCTTAATCTCTTCTGCCTCTGTTAGGTCCCTGCCATTTTGGTCCTTTATCATGCCCATTTTTGCATGGAACGTTCCCTTCATCTCTCCAATTTTCTTGAAAAGCTCTCTGGTCCTCCCTATTCTATTGTTTTTTTCTATTTCTTTGCATTGTTCATTTAAGAAGGCATTCTTATCTCTTCTAGCTATTCTTTGGAATTCTGCATTTAATTGGGCATATCTTTCTTTTTCTCCCTTGCCTTTCGCTTCCCTCCTTTCCTCAGCTATTTGCAAAGCTTCCTCAGACAGCCATTTTGCTTTCTTGCATTTCTTTTTCTTTGGGATGGTTTTAGTTGCTACCTGTTGTACAATGTTGCGAACCTCTGTCCATAGTTCTTCAGGCACTCTGTCTATCAGATCTAATTCCTTAAATCTATTTGTCACCTCTACTGTATATTCAACAGGGATATGATTTAATTCATACCTGACTAGCCTAGCGCTTTTCCCTACTTTCTTTAATTTAAGCCTAAACTTTGCAACAAGAAGCTCATGGTCTGAGCCACAGTCAGCTCCTGGTCTTGTTTTTACTGACTGTATAGAGCTTCTCCATCTTTGGCTGCAGAGCATATAGTCAATCTGATTTCTGTGTTGACCGTCTGGTGATGTCCATGTGTAAAGCCGTCTCTTGGGTTGTTGGAAAAGAGTGTTTGCTATGACCATCGTATTCTCTTGACAAAATTCTATCAGCCTGTGCCCTGCTTCATTTTGTACTCCAAGGCCAAACTTGCCTGTTATTCCAGTTATCTTTTGGCTTCCTACTTTAGCATTCCAATCTCCCATGATGATAAGGACATCATTTTTGGGTGTTAGTTCTATAAGGTGCTGTAAGGCTTCATAGAACCGGTCAATTTCATCCTCTTCAGCACTGGTGGTTGGGGCACAGACCTGGACTACTGTGATATTGAATGGTTTGCCTTGGATTCGAACTGAGATCATTCTGTCATTTTGAGGGTTGTATCCCAGTATTGCTTTTCCTACTTTTTTATTGACTATGAAGGCTACTCCATTTCTTCTGAGGGATTCTTGCCCGCAGTAGTATACCTGATGGTCATCTGAATTAAATTCACCCATTCCTGTCCATTTTAGTTCGCTGATACCTAAGATGTCGATGTTTAGTCTTGTCATCTCTTGTTTGACCACGTCCAGCTTTCCTTGATTCATGGATCTTACATTCCAGGTTCCTATGGAGAAAGAATCTTTACAGCATCGGACATTCCTTTCACCACCAGACATATCCACAGCTGAGCGTCCTTTCGGCTTTGGCCCAGTCGCTTCATTCTTTCTGGCGCTACTAGTACTAGCCCTCTGCTCTTCCCCAGTAGCATATTGGACGCCTTCCGACCTGAGGGGCTCATCTTCCAGCGTCATATCGTTTTGCCTTTTGGTACTGTCCATAGGGTTTTCATGGCAAGATACTGGAGTGGGTTGCCATTTCCTTCTCCAGTGGATCACGTTTTGTCACAACTCTCTGCTATGACCTGTCCGTCTTGGGTGTCCCTGCACGGCATAGCTCATAGCTTCATTGAATTACGCAATGAGAAAAGCAGGGCTAGATAAATCAAAAGTTGGAATTAAGATTGCCGGGAGAAATATCAACAACCTAAGATATGCAGATGATACCACTCTAATGGCAGAAAGTGAAGAAGAACTAAAGAGCCTCTTGTTGGGGGTGAAGAAGGAGAGTGCGAAAGTTGGGTTGAAACTTAACATTAAGAAAACCAAGATCATGGCATCCGGCCCTCTCAATTCCTGGCAAACAGATGGAGAAGAAATGGAGGTAGTGACAGATTTTATTTTCCTGGGCTCCAAGATCACTGCAGATGGGGACTATAGCCAAGAAATTAAAAGACGCTTGCTCCTGGGGAGGAAAGCCATGGCAAATCTAGACAGCACACTAAAAAGCAGAGTCATAACCCTGCCAACAAAAGGGCGTATAGTCAAGGCTAGTTGCAATGTATGGCAGTGAAAGTTGGACCATAAGAAAGGCTGAGCGCCAAAGAATTGAGGCCTTTGAACTCTGGTGCTGGAGAAGACTCCTGCAAGTCCCTTGGACTGCAAGGCGATAAAACCGGTCAGTCCTAGAGGAGATCAACCCTGACTGCTCTTTAGAAGGCCAGATCCTGAAGTTGAAACTCAAATACTTTGGCCACCTAATGAGAAGGAAGGACTCACTGGAGAAGAGCCTACTGCTGGGAAAGATTGAGGGCAAGAGAAGAAGGGGACAACAGAGAATGAGGTGGCTGGATGGAGTCACTGAAGCAGTAGATGTGAGCTTAAATGGACTCCAGAAGATAGTAGAGGACAGGAAGGCCTGGAGGAATGTTGTCCATGGGGTTGTGATGGGTCGGACACAACTTTGCAGCTAACAACAACAACAACAACATTTTTTTGCTGGATAATATTTTTTGCTATCAATTTAGACTACAAGCCTCAGTTTCTGAAAAAACGTGTATCAAATTATACAAGATGATGTTCTTTGCATTTTACAGATCAGTCCCTGCTGAGTAATTTGTTAAACTGCCCTAGCCATCATTATTGTGGCTGCTGTTATAATTATTACAACTTTATATGCCATGCAATCCTGCCAATAGACATATACATCACAAAAAAGAAAAATAACATTAAAACCATACAAGCAACATAGAGGTCTACTTGACTTTTTCCAAACTGGGTCAAAGCAAGCCATGGAAGCAATTAACCTTGTGCTTGATTAACAAGTAAATTAAATTCTGTGCATATTGAAGAGTTGGTGAATGTAAAATTCTGTCTATGGAGCAGAGTTAGAGGGCATGAGTCAATTCTCCAATGCTTGCCAAAAGAGTTAATTTATTTTATGCACCAGTTAGTAAGTTAGTGGAGAAAAAAAATCAATATTTGTGGCACATTTCATAAACTGAAAAATGTTTCAGACTTGTCATGTTTGATAGATAAAGCAGTGGAAACTGCAAAGTGCATGTTGGGAAGCACAATTGCTCTTTAAATCTTGATAGATGATGTCACTGGGGATTTATGGAATAGCAGCATTTGGAACATATTGTTCAGAATACAAAATGTGTTTGAAGAAAGAATTCTTTTCAGTGTGTTGACCTTACTCTGAAACTGGGCAATGAAACTCCATTTTGTCACTTGTAGTATTCTAAATGGGTTGAAATTTTCACTGTGTTGCTTGTTGTTGTCTATTGGGTGCTTTTTTTTTTTGTTCTGGAAACTATCAAAGTAAGGAGCACAATGTTGAGGAGAAATTGTGAGCTCTTTGTTCCGGTGGCGGCGCGGCGCCGAAGACAGCCTTCCCGGGCTGCCCGCGGCTCAGCTGTTTGTTTTTTTCGCCCGAAACAGCGCTGATCAGCTGTTCGGGCGAAATTGAAGCCCCCTCCTCGGGAGAAGAGGAGGGGGTGAGGTCTCAGGTAGGGGTAGAGTTCTCCGGGGCCGCCTGAGCTCGGAGCTTGGGCGGCTGAAGGATTGAACTCCCCCGAAGCCTGGGTTGCTCCCAGCTGGCCGGCGTCTCTGCTCCGAACTTCTTGGAGCAGAGCCAGGCGTCTGCGAACCATCCCTGCCTGAGGAAAGAACTATGATTTAAAGGAGCAGGCAGAGCGGTGCAAGAGGGAAAGGTGAAGAGGACTATTTTACTATACTTTCTAGCTTTTTGGACTTTTTAAACTTTGAGTGAAAGTGCGTCATAATTGAGGACTAAAAGATGGCGGCGAAACCTCCCCCTAAAACTCTTCGGAGCGGTGGATCTTCGCCGGTGCAACAATCATCACTACAGGCGTTGCACCCTTCTGAAGTGCTGACACCGAAGGATTTACGAGATGCTCTGGATAAACTTTTGGAATCAATCAATCAATCAATCGGTGATAAATTTGCACAGATGGAGGAGAAATTGGAGAAATTGGAGGAGAGAATGGAAGAGAGGATGGAACAGAAGTACAGCGTGATGAAGGTAGACATTTTGTCTTCAGTGCATAAAGTGGCGGGATGTGTGGAAGAATTAGATGAAAAAATGGATGATCTGGCTCAAAGGAACGCTATATTAGAAGTAAAAGCACGGGAGAATGAAAATGCAAGAGACAAAATGGAAAGGGAGTTAAGCCTAGCCCAATATTACCAGATGCAGTTTGCTGTTAGAATCAGAGGGTTAAAAGAGAACATTAAAGAAGATTTAAAGCAGCTGATTTCTGAGGCTCTTGAAGTGGTATTAAACCAGCCAGCATCTGAAATAAGAGCAGCTATGGATAAAGTGTTTCGGGTGAATTCATGGATTGCCAGACAGAGAAAATTGCCTAGAGATGTGGTGGTTTACTTTGCAAAAAGAGAGATTAGAGATCAAGTTATACAAGCTGCCTATGATGCTAAAGTGGTGATTGCTGAACAAGAAGTCTTGGTTTTAAAAGAAATTCCTCCAAGGATTTTAAGGGGAAGGAAGGACTATACATTTCTCGTGCATGAGCTTAAGCAAAGAGATATAAGGTTCAGATGGGAGATTCCAGATGGGCTGATGGTGATGCATGAAGGTAAAAGGTATCGGCTGATTACTGTGAAGCAAGCGCGTGATTTCTACAATAACGTCTTAAAAGCAACCCCATCAACACTTCTGGAAGCTGGAAAGGGATCGGGAGAAGGAGAACATCAAGAGGATGAAACAGAGGAAAGTGGCCCTGGAGTAGATCAAGATACAACTTCTTTGGATGATCCTAGAGAGCAAAGAGTAACGCGTGCTGCTTTAAAACGAGCAAAGAAAATAAAAGAACAAGATCAGCAAAAGTCTTCAGATTCTTCACAACGTACGCAAGCTGTGGGAGGAGCACGGCCTAAAGAAATTAGCCCTATCAAAGCTGTGCTCCAAGAGCTTTGGGAGGATATGCATGGCAACTAAATTTCTAACCTGGAATGTTAATGGACTAAATTCACCGCAGAAGAGGAAGAAAGTTTTTCAATATTTAAAACAATTTAAGATAGATGTTATATGTTTGCAAGAAACGCATATTAGAGTTTTGGATCAAAAGTATTTACTGAACTCGAGACTGGGTACGCAATTTGTTGCCTCTGCAGAGAATAAGAAAAATGGAGTGGTTGTTTATGTTAAAAGTGCCTTAACAGCAGACTTAATTGAAGTAGATAAGCATGGAAGATATGTTATGATTGAGCTGTTGTTAGAAGGCAAAAAGACGCTTCTAGTTGGATTATATGCACCTAATCAACAACAAGTGGATTTTTTTAGTTTACTCCACACAAAGCTTACCCAGTTGGATTATAAATCTTTTATTCTTATGGGAGACTGGAATGGTGTCTTGGATGCACAGTTGGACAAGGCTGGAGCTTTTAAGCGCATTCCAAGTCATGCTAGATTGCCTAAATCTTTTTTTGAAATGAAGGACGACCTGGAATTGAGAGATATTTGGCGTGAGAGGCATTTGCAGGAGAAGGATTATACTTTTTATTCTGATAGACACCAATCTTTTTCGAGGATTGATTTTATTTTGTTGACTAATGATTTTTTTTTGAGAACTAAAAAGGTGAAGATTTGTGCAAGAACTATTTCTGACCACAGTCCAGTTTGGTTGGAGATTGATAAGGAGAAAAGAGACAGGCGCTCATGGCGTGTAAATGAGAATTTGTTTAGAAATCAGAGAAATGTGGAAGAATGCAAACAGCGGATGAAGGATTTTTTTGAGATTAATATGAATAAGGGTACCTCTATGGATATGGTTTGGGATGCTAGCAAGGCATATATGAGAGGGGTGTTGATATATATGAATAATAGACATAGACGTGCAGTGGAAACTAGAAGGAAAGAACTGGAGAATGAAATAAAGGAAAAAGAAAAGGCTTTGATTCTGAATCCAGAGGATGTGAAGGTTAAGGAGGCTATTAGACTGCTAAGAGGACAATTTGATAAATTAATGGCAGGTCAAGTGGCAACCAATCTGCGGTTTGCTAAGCATAATACTTTTTGCAACGCTAATAAGCCAGGCAGATGGTTAGCTTATAGACTGAGGAAAAAACAAAGGGCCTCTAATATAGATAAGATTGAGTATAAAGGAAGGGTTGTGTTTCAACAGAATCTTATTAAGGATGCTTTTGTGGATTTTTATTCGAAATTATATACTAAAGAGGAAATTAATGTAAAAGATATTGATATATATTTGGAGAATGCTAGCATCCCAGTTCTTACGCAAGTACAAAAAGAGGGGATTAATCAACTGATTACAGAAGAAGAAATTCTTACAGCAATTAAGGAATTGAAGTTGGATAAAGCGCCAGGTACGGATGGCTTGACTGCAGCCTATTATAAAAATTTACAATTTGAGATGATAAAGCCGTTAAAGGAACTGTTTCAGACAATTCAGAGGGAGGGAAAGGTGCCACCGTCTTGGAGAACAGCTTTTATCTCTTTGATTCCGAAGGAAGACCAGGATGCTACTCAAGTTAAAAATTACAGACCGATATCGCTTTTGAACACAGATTATAAGATATTTGCTAAGGTTTTGGCTAATAGACTGATGAGGGTTCTGCAACAGGTGATTCATGGGGATCAAACGGGGTTTATTAGTGGTAGGCAAATGAAAAATAATGTGAGACATATAGTTGATGTTTTAGAGTTTTTGGAAAGGCACAACCAGATCTCTGCAGCGCTAATTTTTTTAGATGCTGAAAAGGCCTTTGATCAATTGAATTGGCAATTTTTGTTGAAAGTTTTAGATAAAATGGATTTTGGGGAAAATTTCTTACAGCCGATTAGGGCATTATATCAAAAACAAACTGCCCGAATCATAGTTAACAATAGCCTGACAGCAGCATGTAACATTGAGAAGGGCACAAGGCAGGGGTGTCCGTTATCGCCCTTGTTATTTGTGTTAACATTAGAGATATTATTGGTTAAGATTCGGAGTTCGGGGAAAATTAAGGGGATACAAGTTGGGGATCAGGACTATAGATTGAGAGCATTTGCAGATGATCTGGTTGTTACAGTGACCCAGCCAGAGCACTCTGTTGTGGACCTGATGGAGATAATAACACAATATGGGAAGGTTTCTGGATTTAAGGTAAATACACAGAAAACTAAAATTTTGGCTAAAAATATGACAGTTTCACAGAAGGCTCTCTTAGAAGGATTAACTGGATTTGAGATTGTTAAGAGGGTTAAATATTTGGGGGTGATTTTGTCGCCCTCTAATACAAAGCTATATAAAAATAATTATGAAAAACTATGGGGGAAAATTCAAAAAGAATTGGAGAGTTGGCAAAAATTGCAATTGTCCTTGTTGGGACGGATTGCAGCAGTGAAAATGAATGTCCTGCCCAAATTTTTATTTTTGTTTCAAATGATACCGATCCTTAAGAAAGATTCTAATTTGGAGGAATGGCAGCGTGGTATCAATAAATTTGTGTGGGCAGGGAAAAAACCACGAGTTAAACTTAAGATTATGCAGGATACTCGTGAGAGAGGTGGTCTTAAACTGCCTAATTTTAAATTATACTATGAAGCTGCTGCATTAGTAGGAATAAGTGATTGGATTAATTTGACGCAAGGGAGGTTATTAAATCTTGAGGGCCATGATTTGTGGTTTGGCTGGCATGCATATTTGTTGTATGATAAGAAGGTAGACAATGTGTTTAGGGTGCATATTTTAAGACAGGCATTGCTGAGAGTTTGGAAGAAGTATAGACATAAGTTGAGTTGCAAGATACCATTGTGGGCAATTCCAAAACACGCAATAGAAAATATTCATGCTGGCTTCAAACATGATGTGACTACGTACAAGGAGATTTTAACTTTGGAAAGAAATGTTTGGTGTTTGAAATCATATAGCCTCTTGCGAGAAGAGAAGGTTGTTCAAAACTGGTTTCAATATATTCAGCTACGGGCCAGGTGGAAAGAAGACCAGAAAAATGGTTTTACAATGATTGATGAAAATTTGATAAAGCAAGTTAGAAATCAGGGATCAGCACATATCAAACGGATATATCTTGCATTGATAGAGATTGATTCAGAGACAGAGCTTGTTAAGGATTGTATGATAAAATGGGCCCAAAACATCCAAGAAGTTATCACAATGGACATGTGGGAAAAGATTTGGGTGAGGAACGTAAAATTTACTCAAGCTCAAAATCTAAGAGAGAACTTTTATAAAATGTTTTATAGATGGCATTTAGATCCTAAAAAGCTTGCAAGTATGTATCCGAATTACCAGTCTAAATGTTGGAGGTGTGGTGATGAAGATGCAACATATTTTCACATATGGTGGACATGTAAGAAGGTCAAGGTTTTTTGGATAAAAGTCTGGTGGAATATGCAGAAGATTTTTAAACAGAGGATAAAGTTTTGTCCGCAACTTTTTTTGTTGGGAATAATTGCAGACGCTACAGTTGTGGACACTAAGTTGATGTTGAACCTAATTACGGCAGCAAGACTTTTGATAGGCCAATATTGGAAGAAAGAGGAATTGCCGACCATAGAAGAGTGGACTTTAAAGGTTTCCGACCTGGCGGAGATGGCGAAGATTTCGGCCTATTTGAAAGATCATTCGCAAGAACGCTATATTATGGAATGGAGAAAATGGATTGAGTTTATCCAGAACAAGTATAGGGTTAAGAAGTTTTATGTAGCATTCGAATAAGTCTTCTTTCATTTTTTTTTCTTTTTTATTTTAGTTTTTAATATATAGTTAATATTGTTAAGGTGTGTCTTATCCTATATAAGCTAGAGAGTAATGGATTTTAGACTTTATAGTGGGTAGTATATGGTTGCTTATGATTGCCTTTTTATAGATATATACCTTGTATTTAGCTCTGGGAAGTCGGGGGGGGGAGGGGGGGATGGAGGGAGGGGAGGAGGGAGGGAGGTTGGGGGGAGGTAGGGGGGGAGTAGGGAGGGGGAAGGTGGGTTTTTTAAAGGAAAATTGTACTTTAAAACTTTTCAATAAAAAAAAAAAAAAGAAATTGTGAGCTCTTTAAACAACTGCCATTGGGTGCTTGTTTTACAACAAAGAGCAACACCAAACGACAGAAAAGGAAACTTTTATAAAAGTTGAGGGCTACAAGGAGAACAAGGGACGCGGTGGCTCAGTGGGTTAGGACGCTGAGCCTGTCGATCAGATGGTCAGCAGTTTGGCGGGTCGAATCCTGAGTGCCGCGTAACAGAGTGAGCGCCTGTTACTCGTCCCAGCTTCTGCCAACCTAGCAGTTCGAAAGCACGTAAAAATGCAAGTAGAAAAATAGGGACCACTCCGGTGGGAAGGTAACAGCGCTCCGTGCGCCTTTGGCGTCTAATCATGCCAGCCACATGACCACGGAGACATCCTCGGACAAGCGCTGGCTCTTTGGCTTTCAAACGGAGATGAGCACCGGCCCCTAGAGTCAGAAACGACTAGCACGCACGTGCGGGGGAACCTTTACCTTTTACCTACAAGGAGAACTGATTGGGGAAGCTGGGCAGGTCCTTGGTGGTGTACCTGAGTTTAATTGTTAGGCAAAATGGGCCTTTTTGGAGAGCAGCAAAGCCATGGAAGATCTTTATTAGGGACTATGCTACGTTGGAATGTGGGAATATGGACTGTCATCAGGCTGACATTGGAATGTTGGGGTTTCTCTAGGTTCAATTCCCTTGTAAAGGCTGCCATTGGACTGTACCATTTACTGGTGAAGAAGTGTCTATGCTTTGGTTTAGATGGGATTGTAAGGGATTTTGTTCTGGGGGAACAGAAGGGTCAGTTTGAATCTACAGTAGTAGGATCAGGCAAAGAGATGAACTGGGTTTGACCCTACTCTTGTTCAAAAGCTTGGGGGGGATTTTGCAGCCTCCATTTGATTTATGAAATTTATTTTCTCCACCTGTTTTTCCCAGCAATTTATTTATTTATTGCATGTATGTGTGTAATCACTTTAAAAAAACCTTACATCATTGGATAGCCTCCTTAGCAGAAGAACATCAATTCAATAGCCAAGGCTTTCCAGGCCAATGTAAACAAGTTTTCATTGACTCAGATCAACTTCTAGTAGAATTTTTTTCTCCTCAGCCATGCCAGCTGTAAAAACAGGCAAGTGTTTAATAGAGCAAATAATTCCTCTAACGAGTTGGAATGACCATACTATTGAATTGCTTACATAAGGCTTATGTTGGCTTTCAACAGTTGCAGGGACATCTTTCTACACAGTGTGCCGTATATCCTGAATGTTATAGTCCTGGTCTGCATGAACAACTGCTAGCATGGGAGCTGTGAATTATTTTGTAACAGCACCTTGAAAGATATGAGTTTCCTATCCCTATTCAATTATTTTAAAAGGTGAGGACTTCTGCCAGGGCTCCTAGGGAGCTATCCAAGGTCCTATTTTTAATTGCTCTTTCCATCCAAAACTTCAGCCTGATTTGCTTATCTTGCTTGCTCAGATTTTTCCTACCTTGTTTGACACCACCAACTCCCCAGCCAAATCTCAGGCATGCTTAGAAATGTGTATACTCAAGTTCAGTAGTACTGCAGCAGATGTAGTGTCTCAATAAAATTTCAGCCATAATACACTTGGATGCTGGATGATCATTTAGCCAATCTGGATCATTTAGCCAGTCTCTGGATCTGAAATATGGAAAGGCAAATATATACTCTAGCATTAGTCAGTAAGTGAGACTATGAGTCAGTCTTATACTTACCATCTTATACTTGACAGTAAGTGTCATTTAGGTCAAGGTGACTTATTTCTGAATAGGCAGGAGTATGATTGCAGATTCTTCAAGAGGATGGATGCAGCCAAATAACAGGCTCAAATATTATTCAGAACATGTAAAATTAAAACAATTTAGTATTTTTCTGTAAAAATTATCCCATCAGACTAATTTGTTTTTGCCTTTTACATCAAATAACTTGAAGAACTCTAGGTCTATATATTTATGATATTTGCACTGAAAGTGGTTTATATGCACCTATCATATATGCATGGGTAGTAAATTCATTTCATTCCTTCAGATGGATAAGTCATTGTTTTCTTGTAATTCCAGATCATTTATTGACAAATTAAATATACCCCACAACAATGAACACCAGGGGACCCTACTTTGAGCATCATTCCATATTTCTACACACTAATTCCTGTTGGAGTCATACTGAGTATTTTCCAGTTCTAAGGAAAAAGTGCTTTCTTAAAGAAAGCTACATACGGCTTATCAGAAAGTCAGAAAATTTACTTTTTAGTTTTAAATAATTCTTAGGTTGATACTAGGATTGTTTATAGGTCAGTCTTACAATTTCTTATCTTATTAGCACTGTTGGTTTCTGTCCATTCAATTCGTCTCTTGAAAAAGTGAACTCAGACAATGTGAACTCAGACAATCTGAGGATCTGTCCTAGATCCTCATCAGTGAAAACAGATGCATATTCATTTAGTTTATTTATAATTAATGTATCCTCTTTTCACTAATTTTACATCCCTTCATCCAATCAGCCAATAGCCTTCTGGAACAGTTTCCTATTTCAAATGTATTTAAATAATATTTGTTGCTTTTCTTAAATGTTCTTTATTATATGCTCCTCAAACCTTTTCTGCAACTTTTATTGATTGCCTGCATATTTTTTTTATTTTTTGGTCAACTTTTATGTTCCTTTTTATTCTTGATTGAGCAAGAGTTCCATTTTAAAATATATTTCTTGTGCTATTAGACCGGGATGCCCTGCGTACGGTCACTCATGCGCTCGTGACCTCTCGTCTGGACTACTGCAACGCTCTCTACATGGGGCTGCCCTTGAAGACCACTCGGAGGCTCCAACTGGTACAGAATGCAGCCGCGAGAGTTGTGTTGGGAGTCTCCCGATACTCCCATGTTACACCTCTGCTCCATGAGCTGCATTGGCTCCCAGTTGTCTTCTGGGTGAGGTTCAAGGTGCTGGTATTGACCTACAAAGCCCTACATGGCATGGGTCCGGAATACCTTGGGGAGCACCTGCGGCCGGCATCAACTTCCCTCCGCCCAGTACGCTCCCACAGAGAGGGCCTCCTCAGGGTGCCACCGGTCAAAGAATGCCGACTGGTGGCCCCCAGGGGGAGGGCGTTCTCTGTGGGTGCACCAGATTTATGGAACCGTCTTCCGGTTGAGCTCCGGATGGTGCCCGATCTGCGCTCCTTCCGGCGCGATCTAAAGACGTATCTCTTTGAACAAGCTGGCCTGGCCTGATGGGATGGGGTTGGGTTTTTATTACTTTTAATGTGTTTTAACCTATTGTAAGAGTTGTGGGCATTTTGTTTAATCTTTTTTAATTTTTGTATTTTGTCTTTTAACATGTATTGCCCTGTTCACCGCCCTGAGTCCTTCGGGAGAAGGGCGGTATACAAATAAAATTAATAATAATAATAATAATCTAACCCTGTTCATTAGTAACCATGAGCTATGCATTCCTATTGAGCATCTATTATTGTGGTTTTAAATAATCTGCAAGATTTCTTTTTTCTTAACTAATACCCTTATTTTGACTATCATCCACTGTCTTACCAAGCATATAACAACATTAGGAGCATGATTTCAAAATAGACTAGTAATTTTTATATGATGTATTAGACAGTAGGCACTTCTTAGGATGGATTTAGGGCTATATCCCTCCTCCTGGGCACTAAATGAACTGTCCTGAAGCAAAATCATTTAGTATTATTAAAAAGATGATCTCTATGAATCATCCAGAACGTACATTTGCCCAATCTATGTGAATAGAAAGGAAAATTACTGATACTGCTTTGTTTGCAGACATTTAGTTTTCTACCAACGTTTAAGGGAACATTGTTCCCAATGTTCCTTTCACATAAAACTTCCTATGGGTATCTGTAGGACTAAACTGAGCCTGAAGGGGAGGTCAAAAGCATCATCAGTTATGAGTTCCCTGCACACCCACAAGAGATCTAAGTCCAACCCACCTTAAATTCCTTTCTATTCTTAACTCCTGCCAATTTTCCTTGACTGTTAGTAGTTCAGATTCTTGTAGAGAGCTTAAGGTTGCAATTAATCTCTATACTCATTTGAACTGCATGAATCTCCTGATTTCCCTGTTGCTTGACGGTATCTGTATTGTGTTGGTTTTCTCCATTCTACCACATTTCTATAATGTTCATTATATCTACATTCCCCTCTAGCAATAAGTGCTCCAGTTCTCTTATCTTGGCTAATGGTCTCTGGGACCATAAATGTTTACACAAAGTTTTCCCTTCGACAACTCCGCCCCCCGTTATTTTTATTATTATAGCCCTTGGGGTTTTCTCACTTGAATATACAACTTTTCAAATTTGCAACATTCCTCTTTGAACAATGATAATAATTTTTGCTCTTATTATTTGGGATTATCCTCCTCAAACCAGATATTCCTCACCTCCTGTCAATTTCCTGCACTCCTTCACCAAAATCAAATTAAAAGCTGCTCTACTTTTTTGAAATTAAGAACCTGCATTTTGATACATTTTTGATGCCGCACCTCCTTTTATAGAAGCCTGGTTTCTCTTAAAACATAACCTAGAGCAGACATGTCAAACACAAGGCCCGGGGGCCAGATCTGGCCCGCGAAGTGGTTTCATGTGGCCCGTGAAGCCATCCTGGAAACAGTGAGGGAACGGCCCCCACTGCCTTGGCCCTGGCCCAGAGACCCTCCTCTTGCCAGAGACCCTCAGATCTGTTCCACTCCTGCCCAGGCCCCCATAGGCACCCTTGATGCCAACGATGTAGAGCTGGCCACGCCCACCCAGTAGGCCATACGCACTCTAGCCACGCCCACCCAGTAGGCCACGCCCACACTGGCCATGCCCACCCGGCCCCCTGAGGGCAACCACGATGCTGATGCGGCCCTCAATGAAATTGAGTTTGACACCCCTGACCTAGAGCCTTACACTAGGAGCTTTCAAGGGATACAAGGCACATATACACTACACCCAAGGGGTGCACTAGTGAGTAGCTAATACAGAAAAAGAGAAAGGCTAAAATGCAATGAGAATTTTGATTCACAAAGCAGTTAAAAGCAGCAAAAATGTATATGCCACCTAACTCCAAGAGAGTTTGTAGTGTATATAGTGTATTATGATTTCAGCAAATCATACAGTTCATTACTCTGTGCTGTTCTAATAGAGAATATAGGAAAATATGAGATGGATTATGCTATCATTCAATGGATATAGAGTTGGTTGAACAATTGTGCCCCCAACTATATATCAAAGATGCCACATCAAGCTGAAAAAGTGAATAGGCAGGGCATTTGATCTACCTTGACATTCAACATGTTTATAAATTATCTGAATTAGGGGATGAAAATATGATTATCATATTAGCAGGCAACGGAATATAGGGTGATAGTAACACCTTGGAGAACAATATTAAGATTCAAACGGATCTTGATGAACTGGAAGAATGAGCAGGAACCAACACAATTTATTTCAAAAGAAACACGTGCAAAATCCTTTATTTGGATAGAAAAAATTAAATGCATGCGTAGGATGGTGTGAAGGGAGAACAATACTAGGTAGCAGTGCATGCAGAAAGAAGCTGTGTGTCTTGATAGAGCATAAACCAATAGTGTGATATAGCTGTCAAAAACAGCTTATACAGTATTTCACTTATGCCTACAGTTTCACCTAGATGAGAGTACAAATCACTGCACAATTATAATTATGTTGCCCAAATCACTACACAATTATGATTCTTTTTTTAACAAACCATGATTCTAAAAAGCTGAATTTGTACACAATTGGCACCAAAGTACAGTTGCATGTGATAATAGGTTAATGTGTGACCCACTATTTTCCTACTGTTCTATCTAAATGTCAATTTCTTTTCATCCAAAGGATTGTTGATTTCTTGCTAACACACATTCCATGAGGGTCTCTGCCTATTCTGAGATGCAAAGCAATGAAAAGCACTGAGACAAGCAATGCTATTGAAGCTCACTAGCTCATGAAAATGCCTTGAGAAGTATAAAAGGGGCCCACCGATTCATGGTCTTAAAGGAAACAGGCTCCTAAGTGGAACTTACAATTAGACTGAAACGCTTCTTAAAAACAACCACCAACACAAAGTACCTTTTTGAATGCAAAATGCTATTGAAGCATTCTCTCTCCTAAGTAATACACCTTGGACTATATTCTCTCTGTGTGTCTATGTGCATGTGTGCTCATGCATGTGTATGTAAGGCAGGAGGAAAGACAAATGCACTCCAACCTATTTGGCAATTATTCCTGCAAATTTTGCATTACTGTAAGAGCTATGTGATGAAGCAAATGCCTTGCATCAATGATGAGAAAGGCTTCCTTTTGGCAAACAATCCAGAAAGCTGCTGTTTTGTGGATTATTGTTTTGAATTACTATGTCTCCAATAAGAAAAATATTTTAAAATAACTTTTAGAAAGTAACAAATATGTAGGATGGGGAAAAGATATACAGAATACTGTAAAGAAAACCTAGATCAGGGGTAGGCAACCTTGGCTTTTTTATGACTCATGGACTTCAACTCCCAGAATTCCTGAGTCATAAAAGAGCCAAGGTTGCCTACCCCTGACCTAGATTATGAAGAATAAAAGGCACAGCAAGTAACTGCAGATGGCCTTGAAATAACCTAGCTTGGTTTTTTGTGGAAAAGAAGGGCAAACCATTGAAAAGAGTAAAGCTTGAGCAGAAGACAAACAGGCCAACTCAGGCACTGAATAGATACCATCAGGCAATAACATGTAGTACATTTCTATCTATTTGGGAACCTGATTTAGCTACAAAAAAACAACGCCATTTTATCATTAGGTCTTCCTAACCTCTTTCCTTGCCTCTCAAGTCTTTTACAGCCATAAACCTGAGTGCATGACACATTGGAAGGCATGAAAGATCGGGTTAGGGACAAACTGTTGAGGAGAAAATCTATGTCATTGATAATACTTGACACTGATTTGATGGCACAAAATCAATCAACTGTGTCCTAATTTGTTAAGGCGCAAGTAAAAAATGTTGAAAGCCATTATCAATATGGCAGCTAAATTATTAAACTAGGATCAGAAAGATCCAGATTGACGTCATTTTCAATCAACCTTAGTAACTCATAGTGTGTAACTATCTCTTAAGCCATCTTATCTCACAGTTGCTGAAACATTGGAGGCTGAAACACTATAAGCACGACCTCGAATTCCCGAAGGAAAGATGGATATAATTTTAAAGAATGATGAATAAACTCTTGAGAAGGTTCATGAAAAGGAGAAATCATATGGTTTTAAAAACCATTTTAATATTTCTCTGGGGTTTTTAGTTCACTGCTTCTTTTATTCAAATTACGTTTGCCTTCTGCTATGTGAACTTTGGTAATTCATGATAGTCTATACCATTTATAGGTGGTATGGCCATTCATAACAACAGGATGTGAAGAACTAATTTTAATTTGTGCCCTGGACCACAGACATAAGAGCCATGCTTAAATAATCTAAATACAGATATGCCTACGTAGCACTATTTGAACTGAGACCCTACGTAGCACTATTTGAACTGAGACCTTACAGTACCCAGAAGACCTTACAGTACCCTGTGCTCTGCGTGGCACCTATTGTCAGCTGGTTGGTGCCGATGGAGCCCGACGGGGCCCGGAGGAAGCTAGCAGGCCCGGAGGAGCCGCACTTTGAAGGCCGCACTCTGGAAGGCCCCAACCATTGGACAATTGGGGGCCCATGGGGCTGCGGCCAGGAACAATCGCCTGGAATGGTGGAGCGGCGGAGGAACTATGGTGGCGTCTTGAGTGGCCGGCCATTAGCAGACGGAACTATCATGGCCTATTATATCTTTGCCCTGTACGAACATTTGTCTATTCACCTGCATATCATCCCCAAAGGACTCAGAGGGTCCTAGGTATACGCCACCGTGAGAGGGTGGCTTGAACTTACATCTGCTGCCCCTAGAGGTGAGAGCTCTATGGGGCATGCCTTACCTAGAGTGTGTGTTCCAGACCACCCCCGGGAACAGGATCCGCGACCGTCGTGAGAGGATGGTGGTTGGCCTGTTCTGGGGGTTCACCCAGCTGAGTGGCAGTGAAGCTGGGTGGATGGTCTGGACACCCATCTACCCTCTGTTTGGACCCTCCTAATCAACTAATATGGGACTGCCTGCCCCTGGATTTGCTCCTTATGCCTCGTCTTTGTTATACTTGCACGGACTTGCTCGCCCTCAGGGGTGCCCCCCCTTCCTGGGTGCGACCCGCCTTTCTAGCCACGTATAATCTCGAGGAAGGGCCCGATTGTTGGGACCCTGAGAGATGGCTGGGCACGGGTAGGGGCCTCCGATATAAATTTAATAGGAGGCCCCTGGTAGGTTTTTTAGCTAATTTTTTGTGGGGTTAGGGAGGGGGGTGGGAATCTCTTTTGGTTGTTTGGAAATGGGGGGTAGTCCAACAACCGTTGTTCAGGCCAGGCCCGGGATTGATCGCGAGGGGGGGGAGCGGGGGTCGGTTGCCTCCGGGGCTCCAGGGCGGGTCGTGAGATTACCTATTCCCACGACGTTGGGGAATGGCAGCAGGTGTATGAACAGAGGGCCGTATCGACTTCTGGGAAGGCCTCTCCGCTGCTTACAAGCGGTGAGGCACTCCGACCCTCTGTTTCTGCCCCAAGGTCCCAGGAGCGAGGATGTGCAGCCACCTGAGCTCCGGTTGGTGTACTTGAACGCCAGGTCTGTTGTTAATAAGGCTCCTCTTGTCCGGGATCTGGTCGAGGGTGAGCATGCGGACCTGGCTTGCATCACGGAGACTTGGTTGGGCCCAGAGGGCGGTATTCCTCTGGTCGACCTTTGCCCACTGGGTTCCGGGTGCTACACCGGCCTCGGGCTCAGGGTAGGGGCGGGGGAGTGGCGGTTGTCATGAGGGAGACCTTGTGTCCACAGGACACCACCGTTCCCCAGATAGTCGGGTGTGAGTCTCTCTTCTTGAGATGTGGCCCTGGTGCGCAGTTGGGCTTGCTGCTGGTGTACCTTTCGCCTAGTCACGCAGCAGCAGCCCTGCCTGAGCTTCTTGATATCCTCTCTGGGTTGGTGATTGAGTTCCCCAAACTTATAGTTTTGGGTGACTTCAATCTACCATCCCTGGGAGGATCATCTGAGTTAGCTCGGGAGTTCATGGCTTCCATGACGGCCATGGACCTGACGCAAGTAATCTCTGGACTGACTCATGTGGGAGGCCACACCCTTGACCTGATTTTCTTATCTGGAGGGTGGTTAGATGATCTTGGTGGGGGCTCCCCAATTGTTATGCCCGTCATGGACCGATCATCATCTCCTGCGGCTGGTCTTCCGTTTTGCCACTCCCCATCGTGGGTGTGTGGAACCAACTAGATGGTACCGCCCCAGGCGCTTAATGGACCCTGAGAGGTTCCAGGCAGCACTGGGGTCCCCACCTGCCTCCTTCGCTCACAACTCGGCGGATGCCTTAGTGGAAGCCTGGGAAAGGGCAGCCACGGAGGCTCTTGACCGAGTTGTACCCTTGCGGCCCCTGACCCGGTGCAGATCCCATCGAGCTCCATGGTTTTCTGTGGAGCTTCGGGAGATGAAGCGTTGGAGACGGGGCCTAGAGAGCTGTTGGAGATCCAGCCGATCCGAATCCGACCGATTGCGACTAAGAACCTACATTAGGTCTTATCTCGCTGCGATAAGGGTGGCGAGGTCTAATCACTTCGCTACCCTTATCGCGTCCGCAGATAATCGCCCGGCCGCCCTGTTTAGGGTGACCCGCTCCCTCCTTAATCAGGAGGTGAGGGAGGAACTGTTGCAGGGTCGTGCCGAGGAGTTTAACCAACATCTGTCGGACAAAATCGCTTGGATTCGGACCGGTCTGGACTCTGACTGGGCAGAGTCTGACGATCAGGACACGGGTGGTCTTGTCGATATTACCTGGGAGGAGTTTGATTCTGTGACTCCGGAGGAAGTGGACAGGATTATGGGGCGGCTGAGCTCCACCACATGTTTATTGGACCCGTGCCCTTCCTGGCTGGTTTATGCAGCCCGGGAGGGGACACGAGGCTGGTTCCAGGCGGTTATATCTGCCTCTTTGAGTGAGGGTAGTTTCCCCGCCGTCTTGAAAGAGGTGGTGGTGAGACCTCTCCTCAAGAAGCCTGCCTTGGACCCAGCTGTGTTGAATAACTTTCGTCCGGTCTCCAACCTTCGCTTTCTTGCGAAGGTTGTTGAGAGTATGGTGGCGCATCAGCTCCCTCTGGTCCTGGATGAAGCGGATTATCTTGACCCGTACCAATCGGGTTTCAGGCCCAGGTACAGCATGGAGACGGCATTGGTCGCTCTGGTGAATGATCTCTGGAGGGCTCGGGACAGGGGATATTCCTCTGTCCTAGTCCTATTAGACCTCTCAGCGGCGTTCGATACTATCGACCATGGTATCCTGCTGCGGCGTCTCAGGGGATTGGGAGTGGGAGGCACGGTTTTGCAGTGGTTCTCCTCCTATCTCCTGGGACGTTCGCAGTCGGTGTTGGCAGGGGGGCAGAGGTCGACCTCGAGGTCTCTCGTTTGTGGAGTTCCTCAGGGGTCGGTCCTCTTGCCTCTCCTGTTCAACAACTACATGAAACCGCTGGGTGAGATCATTCGTGGTTTTGGAGTTGGGTATCATCAGTATGCCGATGATACCCAGCTTTTTATTTCGACCCCAAACCATCCCAGTGATGCCCTCGACGTGATGTCCCGTTGCCTGGAGGCGGTTCGGGTCTGGATGGGGAGGAACAGACTTCAACTCAACCCCGACAAGACTGAGTGGCTGTACATACCGGCATCCCGGGATATTCAGAATATTCCATCTCTTTCCATGGGGGGGTGAACTATTACCCCCCGTAGATAGGGCTCGCAACTTGGGAGTCCTCCTAGATTCACGGCTCACTTTGGAAGACCATATAGTAGCTGTGACTAGGGGGGCCTTCGCCCAGGTTCGCTTGGTGCGCCAGTTGCGGCCCAATCTAAGCCGGGATGATTTATGCACGGTCACTCACGCGCTCGTGACCTCTCGTCTAGACTACTGCAACACTCTCTACATGGGGCTGCCCTTGAGGACCACTCGGAGGCTCCAACTGGTACAGAATGCAGCCGCGAGAGTTGTGTTGGGAGTCTCCCGATACTCCCATGTTACACCTCTGCTTCGTGAGCTGCATTGGTTACCAGTTGTCTTCCGGGTGAGATTCAAGGTACTGGTAATGGTGTTTAAGGCCCTACATGGCATGGGTCCGGAGTACCTTAGGGAGCACCTGCTGCCGGCATCAACTTCCCTCCGCCCTGTGCGCTCCCACAGAGAGGGCCTCCTCAGGGTGCCACCGATCAGAGAATGTCGATTGGTGGCCCCCAGGGGGAGGTCCTTCTCTGTGGGTGCCCCGGAGCTATGGAATCGGTTACCGGTTGAGCTCCGGATGGCGCCCGACCTTCGCTCCTTCCGTCGCGATTTGAAGACATTCTTATTTGAACAAGCCGGCCTGGCCTGATGGGGGATGGTTTGGGTTTTTATTGACATTTTTTAATATATGTATTTACTGTTTTAGTTGGGCATATGTTTAATTTTCTTTTAACTTTTGTATTTTTGTATTTTTTATATATCTGCCCTGTTCACCGCCCTGAGTCCTTCGGGAGAAGGGCGGTATATAAATAAAATAATAATAATAATAATAATAATAATAATAATTGTTATTATTATTATTATTATTATTATTATTATTAATCTTGCTCAATGCTATTTTCTATTCTCTCTAGATCAAGAGTGTCAAACTGCCGAACCATGGGCCAGTTTCATCATACCGAAGCCACGCCCACCCCTTTGCCGGCAATGCAAAAAGACTCATGATACGTCACGACACGTCACGTGACATGGCAAGTTTGATACACGTGCTGTAAATTGTAACCTTTGCAGGTAGAACTAGTCTGAGCAATTGGGAAAAGATTGGATTTATGCAGCAGAGAATTTTCTACCAAGATAGCAACATCTAAAAGACTGCATGCTATTTGATTATAATTGATTCTTTTAATTAGTTATTGAAAAGTTTAAAATACAGGGCCTATGTGTTTATTGGATAAACTTTGTTCAAAATCATTACTCTTAAAAATACATTTTTGTCCTACATGATCATTGGACTGATCTCAGTTATGTTTAGGGAAACCTAAGCAGGGGAGGAAACAGAGACAGAGAAAGGGAAGCTCACATAGTGGAAAGTTATCTCCTTTCTAAACAGAACGTCTAAAAAAGATATCACACAGGAAGGGGTGAATTTTATTCAATTATTTTACTGCCTTTTACATTTTTGTTTTTAAATTTTATGTTTTTCAGATGTGAATTTCCAGGACTCGTTTTGGAGTTCCATGCTATAAAACTACAACAAACAGACATTTCCCAGGGCAACTACCCTTAGTAGAAAAGAACACAAGGCTAATTGATTGATTTTCCTGAGGTAATAATGAATGCATTATTTTATAAACAAGTTTTCCTGACCACCTTAATTTCAAGGATCTGATTTGTTACCAGAAAAATAAAATCTTCATTTAACAATGTGGTGGGAAACCAGGAGAAAAGTAACTAAAGCAGGCATGTCAAACTGCCGGCCTGCGGGCCGGATGTGTCACGCCGAAACCACGCCCACCTCATTGCCGGCAATGGGGAAAAAGTCCCGATACGTCGCGCAACGTCATGTGACATCACGAGTTTGATATGCCTGAACTAAAAGAAACATAGCCTATTCACAAAGTGATGGTGATTGTAGTGGAGAGGGAAAATAAATGACAACAATCAGGGCTTTTTTCTCATAGAATGCTCAGAACGGAGTTCCGGCACCTTTTTTGGATGGAACCTTGTAGGGTAGGCAAGGCGGGTTGTATGACACGTGTGAGTTCCGGCACCTTTTTCTTTTACAAAAAAAGCACTGACAACAATCATGTCACAGAGTATGTAAAAAAGGGAGCAGTTAGGTTTGGCCATCTGGGCTTTGTGTTTGGTCTCTCTCTCGATTAAGCGACTGTGAGAGCTTTTGTTAGGAAAAAGAATGAATGGAAATGGGATTATTTTGTTTAATGCTATAGAGTTAGAGTGATGCTTTCCAGATGCGACACATTACTGTTATTTTATGTTATCTATTTTACCCTGGAATTAGATTGTGTATTTTACTTCTATTTTCTTTGATATAACCATCAGACTAATCAATGCTACTTTACTGTGAAGAATCTAATAAAAGGGACTTCGGGAAGAAAATAATAATAATGCAGCAGTGGAAAATACAGAAGAGTATTTCCTGGGAGGATTTTCTGTCATGTTCAGGGAGAACTGAAACTTCTCTATGTCAGCCTACTTCTGAAGCTCATAAAGTGATAATGGCTTTTAATTTGAAACAGTAGAGGGGGAAGGGATGAGGCAAAGCCCCCCATTGTAGAGATGATTCTATTCCCCTTTGTGAGGAAATGCTTTTAAATTGCCACACTCCTAGATTCAGGTCACTAGAAATTGGATATGGAAGGAAAATGCATAGACTCAGCAGAGCCCGGCTGTACTTCCTCATATGCCCATTTGGCAGCTGTCCTACAAAACTGAATGGCTGAGAATTTAAAGCTCCAATTAAAGAAAAAGCAGGCTAGCACACAATTCTCAATTATAAGCATCTTTAATGACTATATGCACCTGAGGGATCACATAAAATTTGCATGAGATTTTCATAGTGAGATGTTACTTTTGTGTTTTTTTAAAAACTAGGCATCTCAATAAGACACAGTCTGAGCCTGACATGAATCTGCCGAGATTAAATTCCATCCAAAGATTAGCTCTGATGCTGCATTTCAGTTTGAAAGCACATCCTTCATCTAGTATTGGTGTACAACTTAAAACATATTTCCAACATAAAATTAAGAGCCTGTTGGAATAGTACTGTAAACAAAGAAAAAAAAACTCTGCTTAGATAAATATAAAGGAAATACTCTAATTTGAACAAAAATCTAAAATGTTTCAGAGCATATGAGACCCCAGTCTCATCAGCTAAATTTTCTCGTGATAGCAATGTGTTTGGAGAGCTGTAATTATGTCACCAGGAAACAGGGTTGGCAATCTAAAATCCTTGATACTTTTGTGAAGTTACATCTATACAGGAATACAGATTTAAGCATTTTTTCCTACTGAAATGTAGAGCAAGAAATACTGCTTTAAGAAACATTTAAGTTTTAAGGTCTGGATTTTTACAGCTGAAGGAAATTGCCACATGAAAGAAATCTTGGAAAAGTTACAGGTTCTTTGCAAATGTAACTGGATACCTCACCAATGATTTAAAAATAATATTAAAATATTGCTATCACACTTTTTTAATTGAAAAGCCCTCAAGGTATCTATCCATCCTGTGATTTGGGGTTCAGGATTTGACTTTTACAGACAGGTGACATGGTCTTATATAGCTTTTGATCCTCTCAAGCATTTGGCCCAGTAGATCAGATTACTATACCTCATAGACTTTTGGCCTGATCCAACAGGTATCCTGAGATTTTAATGAGGAATATGGAGCACGGTGGCTCATGTGGTTAGGATGCTGAAGTGGAGGTTAACAACACGTGTTTGAGACCCGAGTACTCCTGCATGCTGGGGTGAGCTCCCATCATTTGCTCCAGGTCCGTGATGGGCCCCTGCCCCAGCATCCCCTGGGCAACAGTGATGTCACTAATCCTTTCAAACAAAAGCGCCTTAAATGGTGCCTCTGAGAAGAATAGGATGGGAATAGGAGCAATGTAAACTTGGAAATTAGGTATTAAAATATTAAGGAGTAATTTAATAAAAACAGCATGTTAGAATACCCATCATGAAGCAGTTAAAAGTAGATAAAATGGAACGTTCAAGTTACCAAACCTATCAACTTAAGACATATATACAGTAAGTTAGCCAAAGATCTTACTTGAGCACATTTTAAAGACTAATTCACATAAAAAATGTCGCTACGTGTAGCACCTGAGATTGAGTTCTTTAAAAATTAAGTTATGCTGTCTTAAATCTGGCATTTTCCAGATGTGTTGAGGCAGCAACTAGCTAAATTTTCTACTAGCAGAGCCTTTTATGCCTGACCTGGAAATTGGATGGAAGGCAGCAGTTCATTAGCAACGATCAGGACCCATGAGCAGCTATGTGATGAAAGGGGTATTGTCCAACAAAATAGCACAGCAAGAGTGAGTTAAAAAATCTCCCTCCTTCTCATATGCCACATACTGACAAATTGTCCTAATGATGGCTATTAATGTGCATGTGGGCAAATGCACACGCACCCAGCAGATTTGTTTAAGGGCTTTACAATGTTGGCAGTTTTATTTTCAACCCTTTTCTTACTGATCCCCAAAATAGAATTGGTTTTTTTTTCACAACTACCACCTTCAGGATTCCGAGATCTTACAGCATATCAGTTCATGTGGTGAAGAATATTTTGCCCAATGGGGCAAAACTTTATACTCATCATTTAAACTGAACCACACTTGCAATTTGTTTGACCACTCATCCAATTTAAACAGATTTTTTTATTCACCACCATCATGAGTTATCCATATTTGACATATTTATGTAGTATAAGTCAAGATCATTTAAAAATAAGTTTAAAGGCATTTGTTTCAATACAGATCAGCTTCTTACATCCATGAACAATATTTATTTCTACTCTCTGTTTTCTCCTGTTTAGCCAATCAGCAGCCTGCCACTAACTCTTCCTTTAGTTTTAGGTAAGGAACCTTCTGAAAATCCAAGCACACAATTGATGTAATCACTGCCATCTATACTGATTTTCTCTCAGTAAAGCTGTGGGATGAGTTATTCATTGTTTAATAATCATTTCTATAATTTTGTCAAGAACAAACATGCCACTGAGTAGCCTATAATTTCCTGGTTCTCTTTTTAAAAACTGTCACCTAGCTACGTTCCAGTCATCTGGCGTTGTACAAGATCAAATGTATAAGTTATACCTTTTGCTAGATCAGTCATTCCACATTTACATTCATTAAGAACCCTCAGGAGGACAAGCATTCTGTTATAATGGCTCTCTCAAGTATCCTAGCGTATGCTGTTTTGTGACCTACATTTGCTGTTCTGATTCCTTCCAAGATTTCTGTTGCATTCTATATCCTTAGTAGTAGTAGTAGTAGTAGTAGTACTAATAGTAGAGTGAGTGAGTGTGTGTGTGTGAGAGACACAGAGAGACAGAATGTAGATTTGGGTAATTCTAATTCTCATCTATCAAAGGTCACTGGGTGATTTTGGTTGTCACTCTTTCTCAACCCAACCTATTTCACAGGGTTGTTGTTGTGGGGGAAAATAGGAAAATAGATGCTTACCGTCTTCAGCTCCTGATGGAAAAGTGGAATATAAAACAAATGCCTGTAGAGGCAGATAATCCAAAGACTTGCATTTCTACTATTGAAACTGATTCAAGAAGCCACTTTTATAACTGTTCAGCAAGATTAATGCGGCTATACATAGGTATTTTTTTTAATCAGAAGACAATTGCAAGAAATAATTTGTAATACAATGTTTGGTCTTATACTTTCAATATATCTGGTAACAAGCAATTATTAATCTGTAGGAAAAAAACTAGACAGTAAAACAACTAGAGGTCCACATTTCTCTGCCCTAATATTTTTCAAAATGACTGTGCAAAATCTGCACAATACCTAAACAGGCAAAATACATGACAATGCACCGTATCTTAGGTAAATGATAGATCCCTTTTTTCTTTTAACCATTTTTTGTAGTTAAATAGGTCTATCATCAACAATATCAAAAAGTACAATTTTTGCCACTTATTCCTTCTTGATACATTTATGTGACCCTTGAAGTGTTCCAGGTAAGATTCTTCTCACCTGTTATGTGACTGAATCCCAATTAAGACAGAATTAGGCAGCCGACTGTGTCAGGGTTTATGTAGCCTGATGGCAGTACTGTTCACACTGCCTTCAGTGATTACTGCAAAACTAAACTAATTTTCACTGTCTGTGTAATAAGCATTTGGTCCCTCAGGTACAAATTACCTACTATACCACCTGGGATGTTTGATATCCCCAAGGCATGCATGTTTACCATCTCAGCTTTCAATACTCATTTCCTTTTCTTCATTTGAACAATAAAAACAAATTGGGAGAAAGCAAACAGAGACAGGGTCCCACTAAAGCAAATCCATTCATTTTTCTGGTGAAGTAAAAACAAAGATATTGGGAAAAACACTGATTCACCTACACGAATACACAGCATACCTTTTACCTAAATATTCTGCTTAACTGGAGATCTGTTTCCTGTGACTTTGGATACTGTCCTGGACAGTAAATGTGAACATTAATATATTTTCAAAACATCAAAGATTCTGCAGTCATTTTGACTTGTAAACCTAAATTTTAGTTTGTTCTTAACCTTTACCCAAGAGTGGCTACTTGATTAGTAATTCACATTTATTCACCTAATACATTAATGTGGTAATCCTACTGATCGAATAACAAGCTTTTTATTTCAAATTAAGCTGCACCTTTTAAAGCAGATTTACAAAACAGATTAAAATCCTGCAGGAAACTGCAAATATATCCAATCAAAAACAAGGTATGGTCTTACTTTCTATTTCACTGGATGCTCAAGCTATTTCATACATAATTGCAAGAAGCCTAAAAATATGGCCACTCTGAAATATAGCCTATTCTTGGAAATGGGTATTCCAATCCTTGAAATACATGTGATATTCCTAGTTTACCTGAACTTTACTTCCAATAGTTGGACAGAAGTATATGGAAGATACACAGCCTTAGGGCTGCAATTTTAACTCATTAACCAGGTAAGAAACCTCCTTTTCCCCTTTTCGTTATAACTAGAGCTTCATCATAAAGTAGAGAGAGAAAAAAAAATTTCTTACTTTTATAATGGGTTAAAACTGAATACAAGAAATTTATATTCCATAATTACTGATGTGAATCTCATGGTACTGTTTTGAAAGAGAATAATTTAAAGAAGTCACTAAGCATATTTTAGATATTCTAAATGAGCTGCTCTCAAAACATGAGCAGAACAAATATATATGAACATCGTTCTTAATACCTTGATACTACTTAATGATGTAGATTTCACTAAAAATACTGTAACAGGCAATAGATTAAACAGGAACACACACACACTTTACATTTATATACAGCTGTTCATCATTGCCAGTAAATTGTCTGTATCCTAAAAGCAAACAGTCAAATATCATTTACTATTTGGCAATAATCACACTGGGTGAATTAGAAGTAGTCATATGTTAGTCGATTCACTGAAAACTTGGCTTGTTTAAATCTCACTAATTTCAATGGGTTTACTTTGACTAGGACTCCATCGGGACCAAAACTGGTGAACATTTGGAATGAGTTAGTGTAGCTGCAATTTATTATGGCATTCAACTTCATTCCCCAATTCCCCACAAAAGATTTCCTAAGTTTTTCATATCCTTTTCAACATTGTTAAATTCAATTACCTCTTACAAGAGTGACATTTTCAAAACTAAATATGCACTCTAGTCTACATTAACGAAGCTTTCCATTGCACACATTAGTTTTTGGTTACATTCCAAGAGATCAGACTCACAATGCCCTGTCTTGAACTTCAATCTTTTCAGAAAAGCAGAACTGCTTTGTGTGACATTTAACAGGTCATTTTTGTCACTCCGTATTCCAGGCTGACAACACTAGGCTCTGTTTTGGAGAACTCTTCCATGTACTCGCTGTATCGATTGTCTGCTGTGTTGGAGCCCTCTATTGTCCGAATACAGTCATTCTCGTGTAAAAGAGGCTGCTCCTTCTTAAAGCAGAGTGATGAGGGACAGACAGACTGCAATGGTTCCTTCGCAAAGACTGCATCAAAATCCTTGTGTAAATGGTGGTCCAATTTCTAATATTAAAAAAAAAAGATTCAGGATTAGTAGCTTTTATCTCTTTTCTTTCATCCGTCCCAATACTAATAAACAGTACATATTCTAGTTTCCAATCTTCTGGATAGGAAACTGCTTTGTACCTAAGTCTAGTCACTGGTTTATGTAGTCCAGTATTGTCTCCTCTGACAAGTAATGGCCTCCCTAATCTCAACTGGAGGCACTTCCCAGTTATGCTAACCTAATACCCTCTACTTGAAGATATAAGGGACTAAATATGGTTTTTCTCTCTCACTTTAAGTCTCCAGTTTCACCCATTGCTTCCCCATAATTTTTTTTATTTTTATTTTATTGGATTTACATACCGCCCTTTCCCGAAGGACTCAGGGCGGTTTACAGGGTAGTTAAAACCAAATCAGTACAAAAATTAAAAACAATTAAAAAAATTAAATCATCCCTAAAAATAAAAACCCCAGTTAAAAATTCTCAGCCTGGGCCGGAGAGCTCAAAGAGCCAGGTCTTCAGGTCCCGGCGGAATGAACGAAGGTCGGGGGCAGTCCTAAGCTCCATGGGCAGCTGGTTCCAGAGGGCAGGCGCACCCACAGAGAAGGCTCTCCCCCTGGGTGTTATCCGCTGGCAGTCTTTTACTGGCGGCATCCTGAGAAGACCCTCCCTGTGTGAGCGCACTGGACGAAGGGAACTTGATGTTGGCAGCAGGTGTTCCCTCAAATATCCCGGACCCAAGCCATTTAGGACTTTATAGGTCATCACCAGCACCTTGAATCTCACCCGGAGGGCAACCGGAAGCCAATGCAGCTCGCGGAGTAGAGGTGTTACATGGGAGTATCGGGAAACCCCCATCACAACTCGCGCGGCCGCATTCTGCACCAGCTGAAGCCTCCGAGTGGTCCTCAAGGGCAGCCCCATGTAGAGAGTGTTGCAGTAGTCTAAACGGGAGGTCACGAGCGATTGTTCATCCATCCATCCTCTTGTTCCTGATAACTCTAGACTGAAGTGATTTTACCGATTTACTATTACAATCAGCTACCCACTGTAAAGTACTAAAAATGCTAGTACTGGAGACTGGTACAAAAAATCAAAAGAGGCAACTGGATATCAAGTTAGTAGAATCTTCATTTCTATACCCAATTGCAGAAAACAAAAACAACCGTCCTCAAGCTACAGATACAATGCAAAGCAATGAATGGAGATTAAAATCACTTCTAATTTTGGAATAAAGAAATGATTTCTGAGGGGAAAAGTGGCCCTATTTTAGAGTCAGGAGTGAAATTAGTTGCCAATACTCACATTTTCCAATTCTTTAATATCTTTCTCCAGTTGTTTATTTTGCTCACTCATGCTCATCACGTGGCCGAGTACAGATTGCCGGGGATGCATTGTGTGATCAAACTGATGATACATGTTTCTCCAAAACCTGTATGTATCAACACAATGCTATATTAATGCTCCCAAATTCAGGTCCTGGGACATAAAACGCATAATTGAAACTTACTTAAAATTAAAGGCGGCTGTATCCGGCTCCAGAACTATAAGTGACTGTGAAAAACGTTCATTGTAGATTGGATTTAGGTATTTCCTGTGGTCATCCAAAAGAAAAGGCCACAAGGAAAAAGTCTTCTCTTTCAATCTTAAGATAAGAAGAGCCTAGAGTTAAACACTTGTCAGTGGCTGAGGAATATCAATACTGTATCGAGGTACACAAAATGTCGGATATTTATGACCAGAAAGCAGGCATCAAGAAAAGAGTTTAATTACAACTACGAACTACAAGGGAAGTGTTTAACGCTGCCTTCCTGCCCATCCCTACCCCATTAACATTCACTAATTTAAAGAGCACAAAAAAGAATACAATACAGATATCTAGTCCATTCCAAAGCTCCTACCCAACAAACTGACTGAAAGGAATTTCAGGATGTTAAATGGCCATCAAAGGGAGGAAAAGAAAAGATATTGAAGGAAGACTTATGTTCATGTGGTTTTCTTCTATATTAAAGGAATATATATTACTCTCAAGAAGATTTTGCACATATTAAAATCCAAACAAGCAGCTTTCCCCCCCTCCCCCCGAAACATATATACTGGGAGTTTCCATTTGAAAAATGATTCTAAGCATCAGCACTTAAAAGAGCTTCACCTCACTGTTCAGCCTAGCAAAGCTTGATTTCCATCACTGATTTTATCAGATAGTTTAATATTTAATAGCCCTAAGGGGAAACTCTTTTGACTACTTTTGGCAGTAAAGTGCAGCTGTTCCATTAGGCTTAGCAGAAAGAAAGACCAAGTACAGGAACTCTTTATTTCTCTTTTGCTACAACGTTCCCCTCCCCTCCCCTCTCCCCTCCTTTCTTTCCCTTTCCTTTTGAAAATTTTATTTTATTTTTAAACTGTTGTTCCTCCCATAATTTAGACAGTGATTTTTTTCAGGCTATAAGTCTGAAGACAGGGACTTCCCTTCTATATTGATCTGTAAGTACAGTGGGAAGTTTTCTAATTGTAGCATAAAAATGGTGTGTGTGGGGGAAAACACAAGGGAGGAGGGAGGAATAAACTGAGAAGTTCAGTTTCGTATTAATATAATTGTTCTAAGAGTTTTACTTGAGTTCTTCTCGTTCTTTTTGGCAGTTTCCAATGAAGTTTCCAAACTGGCATGAATGGATGTGCTCATGGATCTGAAGGAGAAAAGCTTCATTGTACTCAAAGGCCTGTGGAAACTGCTCTGTCAGGTGCCAGACGCATTCTAAAAATTGGGCAAACACTGGGGATATTTCCTTTGGGTCACCATCCAGTTGTCCACATCTGTAAAATATAACATTCCATGTCAATTAATGAGAGATAAAAATGATGCATTTCCCATAGTATATGAGGAACTTTCACTACGCAGTCTATGGCTACACATAAAGGCTGGTAAAAAAAATGTTGAAACTTCCTTTTTTTTTAACCTTGTTTTGTGTTACATTTTATGCAACACAGTTGACGGGGAAAATTATTATTCAGGCGCAAAAGAACTTCTAGGCACGTTCGCTAGGCTGCAGCAAAAGAATGTAGCACTCCATATCAAGCTGCTTTTTGGAGAGCCTGGCTTGTTTCACAACCAGTCCATCACAGAGTTTGGGGTGACTGATACCTTATGACTCCCAGGGCCCTCCAGACTGGCCAAAGCTCAATATTTTTTTTTTATTTTAATCCCATTTATATCCCGCCCTTCTCCGAAGACTCAGGGCGGCTTACAATCTAAGCACAAATCAAATGTGCTTAGCAATAGCCTTCATTCTATGCATATGCCTGCTTATTAGGGCTTTCACACACACCCCCAAGTGGCATTATTACAAAGTCAGCTTAATTGCCCCCAACAGTCTGGGTCCTCATTTTACCTACCTCGGAAGGATGGAAGGCTGAGTCAACCTTGAGCCTGGTGGGATGCGAACCTGCACTAATTGCAGGCAGCTGGTGTTACTTAAGGAGGCATTAGCCCACTGCTCCACCAAGGCAGTATTTGCCTTTGCTTTGCGGGAGGAGGTGGATTGCATGGGTTTAAGGGAGAAAATGATTGCTTTAAGCCTTCCAGAGACTTGGGTATCCATAACACCTAACGTAAAACCCCAAATCCTCCAAAAGAATCAAAGTCACCCAACTCCAAAGAAATCTTGAAAAATTTCAGCGCTACCCACTCTGGTAAAATTAGTGTGCCTGCTCTATCTCCTGTCCTACTCATGTCCACTAGCTAGGGCATACAGAAATGATTTGCTCCTCATCCATGGCATGGAACAGAATGCTGTCTGAAATACACCACAATAATAACGTCAGCGTGTGCCGCATTTAGACCTTGGTGATTCAAAAATAAAATTTTAAGCTTAACTTCAGTTAGAAGCACAACACAAATAGAATGGGGAGAAAACTAAGCTCGTGCAGCATCTATGCAAGTAATAATGGGAAAGGTACTTATTGTTAGGGGTTTATGTCGTTTCACCAAAAAACCCTTTGCAATAAGGATAGCTCTTCCAGCAAGAGAAAAATAGTGTGAGAGTGTGCAACCATTTGAACATAACTTGCAACCTGCTAAAAAAAAACTAGGAAAGGGCTGTACAGCACCCCAAAAATCTGATCAGTTAAGAGTTTTAAGTCAGTTAATTAAATTGGAAACAAGGCTGCTCAGGTTTATTTTTTCAATCTTTATAAAATCTTGGATAGTATATAAAAGCAATTGATTATTCTAGCATAAATGTTTTCCATCTTAAATAGGTTTGAAGAAAATTACAATATGTAGGCTTATACACTGCATATTAATTTTAACATAATAAGGCAATAACATAAAGAATACATGTGTAGGCTTTTTACAGTGAAAAACATTACCTATCTGAAAACTTGTGTCCAAAAGCAATCCAGTCTTTTTCCACCAAAACCTAGAAGAAATCATGTATCAGTTTTTAATCAAGTACTATGCTTTATGTTTTAGTTTTAAAAAAAATATTTCCCAAATCGCCATTTTCATTCTGGATTTCTTAGCTCAATCGAGAAAGCAAAACAGGTTTCCCAAGGCTGGAAGATGAGGACTACAAGCAGCCCTTGCTTACCAATCACTTGTTCAGTGAGCATTCAAAGTTACACTGTTGCTAAAACAGGAGATATGTGACAGGTCCTCGACACTGTGGCTATCACGGTGTCCCCATGGTCACGTGTTCTCACCCAGTGTATATTTACAACAGTCGCAGCATCCTGCAGTCACAATTGCCATTTGCGACCTTCACAGCCAGTTTCTAATAAGCAAAGCCAATGGTAAAGCTGGAAGTTGTAAGTTGTGGTCACATGACATTGCACTTAATGACTGCATGTAATTAACGATCGCAGCCAGAACTGAAAGGAATTGGTGTGATCATGTGACATCATAATAACCGTACTGCTTAGCAACGGAGATGCCAATCCCAACTGTGGTCAGTAAGTGAAGATTACCTATATTATACATATATCTTTGCTCTTCCATACAAATGCCACAAGTAAAAAAAACAAAAATGCAGATTTTAAATAATACTGTAAAGTTCATTAATTACAGAATTTAAAAAACGAGGCACAGAGGTAATCACAGGTCAAACAGATCTTTAAAATCTCTAGTTCAAGTTATCCAATATAACAGACTCAACTTGCATGTTTACAACTTAAAATTAGCACCAAAACACATCAATAGCTTGTAATCTTTTTTCCATTTATTGAGAAAATCTAAATATATCCGCTTGAAACATTTTTGAAGTTGCTTATTTTAAAACGCTTGTGTATTTAATATCTGAAACTTGCTGATTCAAGAATTACTTGAATCAGTATCCACTGTATAATGTAATTACATTTGAACAGTAATGCACAGTATTATGTTCAATAGCCCCACTATTAAGCAGATGAGTAAATCTCAAACACAAAATTATTGAACTGCAAATTTAATACAAGTTGGTCAGTTTTAGCATTGGCCAAATATGACTTAAGCTCGCTTTGCATACTTACCATGAATCCTTGAATTGTTCTATAAAAGGGATCCAACAATAGGGAACCCAAGGAGCAGACCTGAGATGTCCGGTCCCAGCCATCAGAGCAATGTACCAATACACTTGCACTCTCAAAAGCTATGGCCTGTGAAAAGGACAAAACTTACTGATCTGGATATAACAAAGAAAATGAATTCAACTATTTAATATTTAATCCACTCCAGCCTTTCAAGAACTCCAAATGCGCTAGAAATGGAACTCCCAGAGGTTCTAACCTAGCCAACATGAACGCAGAACCAAACCATCTATAATCTATGTCACATTGGAAAGGAATTCTGGGAATACACTCTCAACATATTTATAGGCCAGTGTTCTCAACTTGGGCAACTTTTAAGATTTTTGGACTTCAGAATTCCCCATAATCACCCTGAGACAGCGAGACATATTTATCCCTGGATCCCACCTAACTGTTCAACGTTTATTTACAGCCGATTGCTTGAGGAAAAGAGTAAAAAGGCTCCCGACCTTCGCTCCTTCCGACATGATCTAAAAACCTATTTGTTTGAACAAGCCAGCCTGGTCTGATGGGTTTGGGTTTTAATTGTTTTAATATAATTTATTTTTACATTTGGGCACTAAGGTTTAATTTGTTTTTAATTTTGTATTTTGGTATTTATGGCCCTGTTCACCGCCCTGAGTCCTTCGGGAGAAGGGCGGTATACAAATTAAATTAAATAAATTAAATAAAATAAAAGAATTACTCAACCCACGGATCCTTGTTTGCCTTAATGCCAAAATATGATTATCACTGCTTAAGCTGACAGTTTTGTCTCTTTTACTTTAGGAACATTAACAGATTGCCTTATGGCAGGTTTGAATGCTTACCAACTAAATATTATTTAGTTAATACATGCAACACGAACAGCATATACATTTAATAAATAATAATAGCTGACTTATTTAGGAAGTTAGGCAGTGGCCAGTCTTGATACCATGATATATACACTTCTTTTTAAAAAGGCAAATTCCCAAACAGAATGTGGTATTTTCTATTTAAACACACATGTTCTGCTACTGATCTATGGATCCTTGAAGAGCTGAAGACTTCAGAAATGAAATTTCCAAATTCCCTTCATCTGATGGTGCTTATTGAAGGCCATCTATATTCTCAAATGGATAATACGAATATCAACTTTTGACAAATTACTAAATGCAAATTACTTTAGCTAAGAAGATAGCAGCATCCAACACTGCTTTGATGTGTCGCAGCCATCCAGAGCTCTCCAAGCCAGACAGAAAATCATTGACTGATAAGCCTCTTGTTCCACAAACTAAAATAAAATGAAACCCAGATAAATTCAAATGCAGTAGTAGCATCTCTTTGTGCAAGAATCGAAAGTGGATTTTAGCAACTATATGAAGAAATCTGAATTTCTGAACTTGTTAAGCATATGAAGTATTTTCCCTATCCTGGTTTCTTTTATATATCCTGTTTATGTCCCAATCTGTCTCAGACTCTGGTTTCCTGTATTCATTGTTACTTATGTGGAAGCAATCTAATGTAAACAGTTCTTTTATACTATAAAAATAACATAATTATCTTCTTCATAATTCTACTTTAAAGGAGTGCATCCATCATATTACTAGCTTTGAATCCTCAATGCTCCTCTTGTTTAGAATGCATATATATGTCTTTTATAATTTAAATACTTACTATAAGGAATTACCAATGCAGCCATGTACTTGTTTGACATGATGTGACTCCTCAGTCTCCTCAGATGGGCAGATATTGTAAATAATGCTAACAGCTGCTAAACTCAAAGGAAATCATGAAGGAATAACTTCATGAGATTCCAATTAGGTAGCTTCCCACAATTAAGTATTTAAATATTAATGTGTGTGTGTGTGTGTGTGTGTGTGTGTGTGTGTGTGTGTGTTAAATGTTTGTTAAGCATTCAGAATACACTTGCTTAGTCCCAGACACAGGACAAATCTTATTTCCTGTTTCAGCCTAGCCCAAGGCCATCTACAGGCAGTAGCCACAGCAGTGGCAGCTCATATTTGTGTAAACTTTTTTGGCTTGCTAACAAGCCTTTATTCTTTGTTAGCAAGCCAAAAAAAAATTTACACACACACACACACACACACACACACACACACATATATATATATATATATATATATATATATTATAATAAGCATATGATTTATGCATATTAAATATTTATATAATTTATACATTCATATACATATTTAATAAAGTTACTAGGAAGGCAAGCTTTAATAATTTCTGAAATAATCCATACATAAATGAAATCATAAATGATTAAATGCATATACTGCATGATTACCAATGATTCTGCCTTGTTTATATTAAAAATATGGCTGTTTTAATTGAACTGAAATATATTCAACAGAGGAAATCATTAAGAGGACAGGCTCTCACAATATTAGAAAGTTGAATTTCACATTAGCAATATATATATATATAGCATGAGAAATATACTATTTCAATAAATCCTTTGATGTGAGCTAGATTTATGCGAAATCATTTTTGTGCAAGAGTAAATTTTGTACTCAAGAAATGTTTAATGTTAGTGAAGGGCACATATATTCATACCTTCCAGAAGCTTTTGCAGGCTTGATCTCATTACATGGATGTTTTCAATGCCAACAAATTGGAATCTAATGTTGGAATAATTATCTTCATTTTCATACCCTTTACCTGCTGCTCTATTGGCCATTGCATTCAGCTTGGAGAAAAAGAAGGTATAGTCATGTATAGGAAACAAAGTAATATACAACTATTATAATAATTTGTATAATATATTCTAAACCATATGTACTTGAAACAGAAGAAAATTATATTTTTATGATTTGGCTTCTAAGACTTAGGTCTATTGTGATTTTGCATGATTTTTTTTCTAACTCAAATGATTAGCCATGCTGACTCCCAACCCAGTACCCTCAGATATCTTAGTTTCCTGTAAGTCACTCAGATCCTTTGGAAATCAGCGTGGAATTTAAAGAAAATAAATGTCGTGGGGAAAACCCAATGGAAAAGACAAGAGACAGCAACACAAACCAATAATTCTTACTTTAAGATTCAGAGGAACATAGCAAGCATAGTAACACATCATCATGTACATTAATAAGCCATTGCAATGAGGACCAAATGGTTATAGCAAATTCCAGTAGGACAGCTATAGGCCAATGGCAAATCAATCAGGTCCACTCCTAACCTTTTATACCTTTTCTTGTTCTAAGACTGTAGTCAGGTGGTCCGCTGACTTTTGCTAACTTGTGCTGACCTCTTACTGACCCCCTGCTGACCTACTTTCCACATATACTTTCTGCTGAACATAACTTTCCACATATACCCGTGTACATTGGAACCAGCATCCATCAGCTACTTTCAGTTCCCTATTTCTTCCACAGTTACAATACTCATGTTCCAAATATACATAGAACTATCTACTTTGTGATTTCACATTGCACAAAGCTCATCAGATTACAAATAGTTCGTTCGTATTGTGAAATAATATAAAGTTCAAGTCAAAGCTTTGTTTTAAATCACTACTGTGGGGCCTATCTCACGTTTGCTCCAGCCTCATCTTATTATATGAGGAGGGGACTATATTTTCATCTCCCACACTAAGGAAAATAAAATAAACATGATTGTTTTCACAAGTAGAACAATATCGAATTGAGAAAGTCATCCTATTCCACTGCTCACTGCTCAATTATTTTTATCATAATTAGGGCACCTATCTCCAATTCCAAAGGAATCAAATCTTTTCTGGAACTGTGCAGCTGTCATATAAGGAAAAGATATGGCTGCATTAAAGTATTCCTGACAGCGCTGCAGTTGCAATCCCACACATTTCAAAACACTTTTTTTTTCAAACTGAATGTGAACCACTGCATGATCCTATTTATAAAGTACTGAAAATCAGTAGGTAGATAGGAAATAACAAGAACAATTTATTACGCGTATATGTTGCTTGATACCCAGCAACTCTGGGCAGTCAAACATCAAAAACAGGAAAACCACAACAAGTGATAAAAATGAAGAGTAAAGAGAGCCAGAATGTCAAAACGGAATGGGAGAAAAAGAAAAGCAATCTACAAACGTACCTTTGGTCTGGTGTCCACGACATACATATAGTGGTTAGTGGGATTAGCTTTACTTATTGCCTGCAACATGTGTTCATCCTCCAGACATCGGGCACTGAATCCTGAGAGAGGTTGACTACATCTGCAAATGGTAGCCTGGTGAGAAAGAAGAGGGGTAAATATAAAAAAAGTTTACACTTAAACTAATGAAAGCTGGAACAGTAAGTCTCTGTGTAGCTATCTTGCAATGTAACCCCCCCCCCAAAAAAAAGGGAAAACCAAGGCTCCAGGGTTTCAAATCTGTACCTGCAAAACGTTTTTGGGGAGGGGAATATGCTCAGATTTTCTATAACGATAGATTTAAAACATAAATACAGCTTGCATTTGCGGCAGAAGTATATTTGCAAATATAGCTGATTTGCATCAGTGTCACTGAGATTGTTATTGACCAATATGTCACTTGCTTCTTGTGATCATGCAAGCTAGCTTAGCCGTAGGTTACTGATTCCTCACAGAAAGGATTACCAATCTGTGAGTTTTCTAATCATGGATAATTACTACATTAATACTCATAGAAAACTAAGGACACTAACTAATACTATATTTCTTTATGTTTGACAAATTATTATAGTCATAAATACCCAGTCCTATTATTATTGCAGGTTGTCCTTGACTTACACCTGCTCATTTAACAACAATTCAAAGTTATAACATCCTTGGAAAAAGCGACTTATGACTTGTCCTCAAAGGTATGACCACCCTCATGGTCATGTGATATCAATTTGAGTGCTTGGCAGCTGGCTCACATTTATGGCCATTGCAGTGTCTTGTGGTCATGTGATCACGATTTGCAATCTTCCCAGCCAGCTTCCTAAGGCACAGTCAGTTGGGGAAGCCAGATTCTTAACAATAGCAGTAAAAATGGTTTGCAAAACCAAGTGTGATCAAGTGATGACTCGTTCAATGACCACATTGTTTAGCGACTGAAATCCCAGTCCAAACTGTGGTCGTAAGTCAAGGACTACTTGCATTAGTAGCATCCACTTTCATTGCACTAGGATAGATCTAGTGACCTAGAGTACTGTACTTACCCACTTTGTCTTTTCCTGTACTGGAAAATAGCCTTTAGATACGTGCGTTGAAAAGAAATCAGACTATACCTCATTATCTTTATGATAATATGAGAGCACAGGGAACCTTCCTTTGCTTCGGAATTTAGAACTGCCAACAATTATGGGCTTGCTTGCACTCCTGGGAACATAAAGGTCTCTAGGATATGTCTCGCAAATCTGTGGAAGTTTTAAAAAAAAGAAATTACAAACAAAATTCATGTTTGGTATGTTGTATATCCAATTTCCATTTTTTATCAGAAACATCTACATTGGGATATCTAAAAGTTCTCAACATCGGAAAAATGGATTGAAGTGGAAAGGAATGAGAGAATACAATACAGCTTCAAATGCAATAATATCCAGTTTTATCTATCTCTTCTGGCTGAGTGTAATGATCAAGAATGGGACCGTAACAATTGACCACAGATTTACAGGAGGCAATACAGTTCCCCAACAGTTTGTGATAAAAGCCAGAGCTAAGATGAGCTGTTTAGATTAAAACTGTCCATTCAAATTTCCAGGGTTCTTCAAAACTAAAAACAAAGTATTACTAAAACATTAAAGTCTGACTATCTTTTTAAAAAAATAGTAAGTGAAAATATGGGCAATTGTGTGATAAAAATATATACTGATGAATGTTTCTACCAGTAATCCTAACACATTACTTGTTTGTGGATTTCCCTATTTCCCTTCTGCAATATGTCTATTTCTGTATACATTTTAAATACAAATGTAATATAGTTACGAAGAAAAAGTTCACAGAGTACAGCTCACTAGTTGCAATGAAAGTTGACCTGAGAAACATAAACAGGAACCATTTTTAAAATGAAAATATCAGTAAAAATATCCAAGAACAAAAGAGGAAAAGAGAAATTATACAAGACACATGAAAAACCATAAACATTTGCCTGAGACAGGGGTGGGGAACCTTGGCTCATTTATGACTTGTGGACTTCAACTCCCAGAATTCCTGAGCCAGCATGGCTGGCTCAGGAATTCTGGCAGTTGAAATCCACAAGTCATAAATGAGCCAGGGTTTTTGGCCTGAGGCATACAATCGGGGGGGGGGGGGGGGAAATCTCCAGACCAAAGTATAAGAAAGATATGTCACAAAAGGAAAGCTGACCAACCTTGTGTATAACACTATGTAATGTAATCATGACAAAGGTTTTTACTACAAGTAGTCCTTCAGTTGTGATGGTAATTGGAATCAGAATTTCATCAGTAAGCAATGCAGCTGTAAACCACAATATGACTGCATCACTTAGCAACAGCAATCCTGGCAGTTCCTGTTACTATCATTAACCAAACCCCACCAATAGTTAGGTGAGAGACTCATCCTGATCCAAGGCATTCCTGGCTTGGTCCCTCCCAGCCCTGAGTTTTAGTTAAGAGTAAGGGACTGTCTCCTCTTCAAACCCTCCACCCACCCATCTCTTCCCTGTCTCTGTCCTTCTGCAGTTAGTACGCGTGGGCAGACTCCAAATTTTGATCACATGACCCATAACTCTGGGGACTGGGCATATCTACCATTTGTTCAGCGCTACCACCATAATAGGGACGTGGTGGCTCAGTGGGTTAGGACGCTGAGCTTGTCGATCAGATGGTCGGCAGTTTGGCAGGTCGAATCCCAAGTGCCGCGTAACAGAGTGAGCGCCTGTTACTCGTCCCAGCTTCTGCCAACCTAGCAGTTCGAAAGCACGTAAAAATGCAAGTAGAAAAATAGGGACCACTGTGGTGGGAAGGTAACGGCGTTCCGTGCGCCTTTGGGGTCTAGTCATGCCGGCCACATGACCACGGAGACGTCCTCGGACAAACGCTGGCTCTTCGGCTTTGAAACGGAGATGAGCACCGGCCCCCTAGAGTTGGAAACGACTAGCACGCATGTGCGGGGGAACCTTTACCTTTACCTACCACCATAATGTTAAAAGGGAAAAGATTAGCAAAACTAGTGATTGGAAGAAAATTTAAAGAGCCTCCCTCCTCCTCTGCCTGCCAGACTAAAATGACCTCTATGTCAAGCCGCTCCATTGCTCTAGGACACGGGTCGGCAACCCGCGGCTCCGGAGCCGCATGCAGCTCTTTGAGCCGTCTCCTGCGGCTCCCAGCCGCCCGGTGCGCGCGCACCTCTTCGAACGGGCAGTGGTGCGCGCGCACCTCTCCAAATGGAGAGTGGCACCGCCCGTTTGGAGAGGTGCGCTTTCTCAAAGAGCGGCGCCGCTGCCCATTCCGAGAGGTGCGCGCGCACCTCCCCAAACCTTTGGAGAGGTGCGCGCGTACCTCCGCGCGAACGGGCAGCGTCGCCGCTCTTTGAGGAAGCTGCCGCGGCCCGTCTGCAAAGCTGCCGAAAGCGGCAGCTTTGCAGACGGGCTGTCGCCGTCGGGCAACCGGGAACCGGTTCCATCTCACTTTAAAAAAATGGCAACCGCGTGCGTCCGCGCATGCGCAAAATGTTTTTTGCGCATGCGCGTGCATGTACACACGCACGCGGCTCCCACTTTTTTTAATTTGTGATGGAACCGGTTCCCAGTGGCTCTTTTCCTTTTTTAGGTTGCCGACCCCTGCTCTAGGACAAGAAGTCTCCCAATTATTTTCCCCTGAAAATAAAGCTACATGTTATTCGGCAGATCAATCACTCTTTTTGTTTATATAACACATTTTTAATTTGAAAAAGATTCTTCAGAGAATCATCAAAGTCATTATCAAAGCTAATACTATATTATGGAAATCAGTTCATCCAGGTCCTGAGAAATGCTTTTTTAACAAATATATTGTTGCTGAAAATATGGTTAAAATATTGCCAATTACAGGTTTTAGATCATTATTATAGCATCCTGTTTAACAATCTCCAGTCTAATCTTGATCTCTGTTAGCAGGGAAAGAAAAAACAAAACCACAGGTCTAAACAGAGATATTCCGAATTGTTTTTCAACTTTTATGTGTACCGCCTGAATAGTTCTTGCAGATCATCCAACCACCCAGTTAAGGACAAGTTGCATTAACCCTGACTCAAAGAAATTATTAAAAAGTTGTATGAATCAAGACAGTGCTTTTGAAACAGAATTCTGAAAAGAGAAGAGAATAAATCATTAACTGTTCCTCCCCTAACATGAAAGCAACCGTTCTGGTATTCAAAAAATCTATTCGATCTTTGTAAAATATGAGAGGACTAAAAAACTAACAGATGCATCATGAATGCACAAGTAACCTATTACCTTATAATCGTGGTTTGCATCTGATAATTGCCATTCAGAGTTAGGCACACCCATCCGATTGTATTCTTCTGTGAGGTCAATGATTTGCCAGCCTTGCACCCTCTCTTCCTCGTTCTGCTTTGGATTATATGAAAAGGCATATAATTCATCGTATCTTGCTAAAACAGGAGGAGGGGAAAAAGAAAAAAAAATGAGTCTGACCTTTGTTGTCTAGTTCTTCAAAATATAAGCAAAACAACCCTCTGTACTAAACATATTGAAATGAAAAAAACTGTCCCCTTACCTGGTTTTGAGAGCTGAAGCAAAGAATTATAAATATCATGGCAGTCTCTTTCTCTAGGAACAATGAAGTGAACTATTCTGAAGTTTTTGCACTGAATTACTAAGGGGCAGCCAGAAGTAGTCAAAGCAAGTTTCTCCACTGCAGCAATATGATGGTGTAATATCTACAGCATACAGGAAACCACAAAAACTGTAAGTTAAAACAATACAGATAATGCTCTTTCAACTATTTTAGTTTCCACTGAGGGTGCATAAAAAATCTCTACCAGTATTTCCCATTTCAGCTATCTCCAGATGTACTGATGCTACATCTCTCAGAAATGGCTATGCTTGTGGGCATTCTGAAAGCTGCAGTACCAATACATATAGTCAGTATCAGGTTCACACAAGATGGCATACATGTTCACTATAATGAGCATAATATTACATCAGAGTTGCTTGTTGCTCTTTTTCTGTTTGAAAAGTAGCTTTAAGCATATTCAATGGAGATTTCTCATTTTGTTTAGGTGCAAAATATACCCTAGGTATAATTTACCTCACTGATTTCATTCAGGAGACTGCAGCTAAAGGTTAATTTTGTTTCAAATACTGAAATATAGATGCAGTGAAGCTCAGAAAAATGTTATATTCTTTTAAAGAAAATTTTTATAAAGATGTGCAGCTAAACAGTTACTACAAACTCAGCTCCCATGTTTAGGACTGCCTTTAGAGTTGTAATATAAATGTCACACGCTGTAAATGTGTGTGTGTAAAAGAATGCAGCATAAAATCTTAAGTCTCCTTACCCACGTCTCTTTCTGGCTGGAATCTATAAATAACAAGTGAGTTGCTGTAAGGTAAAGAGTTCCTGTTTGTGACTTGATGTTTGTGCTGAATCGGTCTAGTAATTTTACCTGTTCAACCTGCATAAAAAAAAGCAGTGTATCTCATGAAACTAAATAAATAACCAACAACAGCTCAGCATAACTGAAACCAAACTATTTATTGCACAAAAAGTTGTCCTGTACGGTACACTAAAAATTCATAGCAATATAGTTATTTCTTGACCGTCTGCATGGATTGTTTTCTAAATATCAAAAGTATTGAAGAGGATGCTCTTATGCTCTTTGTTTGGAGCCAGATCACAATGAGTGTCCTCTGGATTCCACTGTGAAATACTTTGAGCCTGGGATAGGCCAAGATAAAACACCTGCTCTAGGCCACAATCCACTGAAATTAGGAAAGCAAATCAATATTACATTAATCCATGTCTACGCTCAAACCATGAATGCAGAAGAAACAGAAGCTAGGCAGAAGCTAAGCACTAACGTACAACACATTGTTGACACAACACCATTAAAAAAAGCATCATTTCGTTTGCTAAATTAATTTGCTAAATTTGAAAGTAAAACAGCATATGGAATAATGACGAAACATTAAACAGTGTATAAAAAAGGAGGCAAACCTAGAAAATGATAAAATACCAGCAGATTTATTGCAAGATTATACAGTTGAATTGCTACTTGCAACTGATAAACAAATACAGGGGGAAAAACAGCAGCAGCCAAGCAATTAGAAAAAAAGTTATTTCAATAGCAAAAACAACAGTGCTGAAAAATGCTCAGACTTCTGAATTATTACATTTATCTCACTTACTAATGCTCAAGATTTTGTAATCCAGAATTCAACATTACATGGTATGAGAATAAAATACAAGCTGAATTTGGAAGAAGTAAGTTTCCAAAATCACATTGCTAACTTCCAATAAATAATGAAAACAAAGATTTTTTTTTTAAGAAGAGCATCCATCTTTGCCTACTGTGTGTCCTTTGAAGTTTTTTTAATCATGGTACTGTGGCAGCTTACCCTATGCAGTGCCCTTGGGTGGCACACAATTTACACAGTGGGTTTCAGTGATGTTGATCACAACTAACTGTGGAGAGTCCTTAAGATCCTAGTGCCTGGAAAAATCTAAGGCAAAGACAAAGCGGCTGATAAGCCTGCTAGTTAGGTTTCATTAACATATGCTTCCAGGGATTGAAAGAATCTCTGTCAAAATGATGTTCAGCGGATCAAGAAGAGACTGAAGCTACTAACAACGCTTGCAAGATGTCTCACAGGCCGCACAATTCCAATTCTATCAACCCTTAGTTGGAAATAACCGATATGTAACCCATTTTATTATTTATTTATTTATTTATTTATTTAATTTAATTTAATTTAATTTTTATAACGCCCTTCTCCCGAAGGACTCAGGGCGGTGTACAGGGCAATACAATAAAATACAATATATAAAAATTAAAAAATATTAAATACAACAGCCCAATTCAATAAATTAATACAAAACGTTAAGATACCCCTAAACCCATCAGACCAGGCCGGCTTGTTCAAATAAATATGTTTTTAGGTCACGTCGGAAGGAGCGAAGGTCGGGGGGGGGGCCGTCCGGAGCTCCACCGGTATTTTATTTTATTTTATTTTTAAGCCTCTCCAGAAAGCAGTCTGCCTTCTCCAAAAAAAAACAACAACAAACCAACAACAAAAAACGCTCAACAAAATACCAGGCACCAGCCAGGGCAGGGGTAGGCAACCTCGGCTCTTTTATGACTCATGGACTTCAACTCCCAGAATTCCTGAGTCAGCATAGCTGACTCAGGAATTCTGGGAGTTGAAGTCCATGAGTCATAAAAGAGCCGAGGTTGCCTACCCCTGAGCCAGGGCAATGTCACCCCCAATATCGCACCCCCAAAATGTGTTGGAACTACAGTTCCCGGAAATCGCAGGCGACCAGCTTTGAATTCTGGGGACTGTGGATTCTAAACACCTGGAGAGGCAGCCACGCTGGGAAAGAGAGCGCCCTACAGGGAGCGTATCCTGGTCATCTTAAGAGAGGCCCGCACTCGGAGAAGAACCGGAGAGAAGCCTGGGCAGCCGGAGAAATTAGCCACGCCACAAATTAAGGGTCTGCTCCCAGTTAACCGACTGCCGAACGAGCCGGCGCGGAGGGAGAACATTATTACCTTCGTGGTGCGAATGTGCTCCATGATGCCACCACGCCCAAATCACTCCAGCAGCCACCGGAACCACCAACAGCAACCACCGCCTGTTTCTAACTGGAAGCAGACCCGGCGTCTCCAGGAGACACTTCCTGATAACCGAACTGAGAGGACGGGCGGACGGGGAGGGGGGGTGCGGAGTGGGGAGAGAGGGAAGAAGGAAGGGCAGCTAGAAGGCCGGCGTCTCCCACAGCGACCCCTACAGCCCCGGAAGACCCGGTTTTTTTGCTTGTTTAATGAAATCGTTTTGCCTTTTGGTACTGTCCATAGGGTTTGGTAGAGGACAGGAAGGCCTGGAGGAACATTGTCCATAGGGTCGCGATGGGTCGGACACGACTTCGCAACTAACAACAACAACAATGAAATCGTTAAATCCATGTGTCGCTCATCTCACTATCAAGGCGAATTTGGGCTGCTTACGGTGTAATAAAATAGAAATGTAAAAATAATTATCAATACAAGAACATTTAAAATTATAATTTTAATTTTAAATTTTAATTTAATATTAATTTTAATTTTTAATTTTAATTTGTGTAATTGTGGGCTAGTCTTATTTAATTCTATTTTAAAGTGTACTTATTTGTATTGTTTTAACTCGCCCTGTAAACCGCCCTGAGTCCTTCGGGAATAGGGCAGTATATAAAATCAAATAAATAAATAATAAATATTGACGCTTCATAAAAGAGATAAAGCACATACAGGCAGTGGGCACGCATACCTGCATCCTTGTATTCCAGTGCCTGCATTGGTACACCAAAGAAAAATTATGGATTCATGAAAAAGAAAAGTGACATATTTGACCTATCACATTAACTCAATCTCATCCTTACAGGGTTTTATATTATTGCATTCAATAAATTCAGGAAACTGGCAGGGCAAACTACTGTACATAAACAATTCCCACATTCACTAGCACTAATGATGTTACCTAGCAGGTAATGAAACATCAACAATCAAACAACTAAGCTCAGAGAGCACCATCAACTCTGATAACTCTAAAAATTCAGAAAATTAGGCCAGCATGTTTAAGATTTTGCTCTGATTTTACTTATAGCAAATGAAGGAATAATAAGGTAAAGGTAAAGGTTCCCCCGCACATGCGTGCTAGTCGTTTCCAACTCTAGGGGCTGTTTCAAAGCCGAAGAGCCAGCGTTTGTCCAGGACGTCTCCGTGGTCATGTGGCCGGCATGAATAGACGCCAAAGGCGCACGGAACGCCGTTACCTTCCCACCACAGTGGTCCCTATTTTTCTACTTGCATTTTTACGTGCTTTCGAACTGCTAGGTTGGCAGAAGCTGGGGCGAGTAACAGGCGCTCACTCTGTTAACGCAGCACTTGGGATTCGACCCGCCAAACTGCCGACCATCTGATCGACAAGCTCAGCGTCCTAACCCACTGAGCCACTGCGTCCCTTTTGAAGGAATAATATGTATGTGCAAATCTGCCTGTGTTTCTGAACTCTGTGATTCTTTGCTTCTTCAGCATTCAGGTCTCTATCATTCTCTTTAGCCTATCCTGTCTTAGAAAGCAAGAAAAACTGCAAGAAAAAAATATGTTCTGATAAGTCCTGATCAGGATATTACTTTCAGGTTTAATGTTCAGTTAGGCTTACTGGTAACTGATATATATATATATTCTTTATATATTTTGATACAAATTTTAATATTTTGATCTGAAGGCCGTGGGTTATAGGTCAAAAGAAGTTAATGGCACAACAAATAAATCAATGTTGAAAGTGCCACAAAGACACTGATTGGTAAACTGGAATTCTTGTGACATCATCCTCCTGGCCAATCAAATAGAAAACTTCCAATCACCAAGGAATTTGCGGAACACATTGGCTTGTTAATTTTCAGGGAAAGGGTTAAGTTAATGGTTTCTTTCAATTTTTACAGATGAAGGGAAAGATTCAAGTTAACAACAGTAATGTCAAGAAAGAAAGACCTTTCAAACATGGGCCTTTTCTGGCGAGGGGGTCCCAAGACCAATAACGCAGTCAGGTAAAAAAAGAGTATTCAGGACAGGTTATTCAAAGGTTTATTACATCCAAAAAGGTCCTTTTGTGGTACTTTAATAGTACTATGGGGTGCTGTTATTGCTACTTCTAATTACTATGAATTCAGTAAGTAGATTGCAAATATTGAGGGCTGAAACTATGAACAGCCTTAGGGCATCTCAAGGACTATAATACTGATTGTGGTATGTCTCCTGAGATGGGTTAAGAATTGTCTTGAAAAAATATTCCTTTTCTGGATTGTGTTTTTAAATATCTATTAAATAAATTAAAAATGAGAAAGAGTATTATGTACTGTATGGATATATCTTTCATTGGGTGTAAGATGAAGGAATGGTAAATGAAGTGAAAACTGCCCATAAGTATCATTTTTAACAAAACCATAGTTGGCTGTGATATTCTTGAACCTCGTTAACACCTACATAGAACAGGGACTTTTAGCAGGTGATAAACTTTTTTTTTTTGCACCAGGAGTGGACCATCTGTGACCCTGGATCTGATTCAAACCTCCCTGCAAGAGACAAGTTCAGACTTTAGGTAAGAGCCATTTTTTCTTGTTTCAGAACTGGGCAATGTCAAAGGAGAAAAAAAAATCAGAAAGGTGTCCCACACCTTGCCTGTTATGTGTCCTCCAATAAATAAACTCTAAAAATATTATTGCTATTATTTCCCTTTATATGCAAGTATACGTATGTATTTATATTTGGTCAGCATAAGACAGCAAACATACCTAACACTCCTGCCTATTTTCCCCACAGTTCTGTGCAGTTTTGATTTTAACATAGTTTTGCACTAGTTTAACATGTCTCTTAAAGGTTCCTTTGCATGGGACCACATAGATCAGCGTTTCTCAACCTCAGCCACTTTAAGATGTGTGAACTTCAACTCCCAGAATTTGAAGTCCACGATCTTAGTGACTGGCTATTTATTCTAGACTTTATTTGCATTCGAATTAGCATTGCCAGAACTGCTTTTCCTCCAAAATATCAACAAATCCAAATTCTTCGGTTCCATGAAAAATAAGTCTACTTAACCAAGAGCTGAATTGCACTTTTGTGTAGCTAGAATACAGTGCACTGCACATCTGCTATTAGGGGAAGCTTCTCCTTCCATAAGGAAGGAGCAAAATTGCTCCCCATGAGGCTTTCCGAATTAAAACACTGTACAGGTAGTCCTCAACTTATGACAACTGAGCCCAACATTTCTGCTACTGAGACATTTAAGTGAATTTTGCCCTATTTTAGGACTTTCTTGCCAGTTGTTAAATGAATCACTGCAGTTGATATGTAACACGACTGTTAAGTGAATCTGGTTTCCCCATTGATTTTGCTTGTCAAAAGGTGTTCCCAGGACACTGCAACGGTCTTAAGTATGAACCAGTTGCCAAATATCTGAATTTTGATCACATCATGGGGGTGCTACAAAGGTCGTCAGTGTGAAAAACGGTTATAAGTCACTTTTTTCAGTGTAACTTTGAGCGATGATTAAATGAACTTTTAAGTGGAGGACTACCTCTACTATAGGAATCGATCCGTTCAGTCTCATTATCCACCTTGTTATCTTCTTTGTTGTTAGTTGTGAAGTCGTGTCCGACCCATCGCGACCCTATGGACAGCGTTCCTCCAGGCCTTCCTGTCCTCTACCATCTTCTGGAGTCCATTTAAGCTCACGCCTACTGCTTCAGTGACTCCATCCAGCCACCTCATTCTCTGTCGTCCCTTTCTTCTCTTGCCCTCAATCTTTCCCAGCATTAGGCTCTTCTCCAGTGAGTCCTTCCTTCTCATTAGGTGGCCAAAGTATTTGAGTTTTAGCTTCAGGATCTGGCCTTCTAAAGAGCAGTCAGGGTTGATCTCCTCTAGGACTGACCGGTTTGATCGCCTTGCAGTCCAAGGGACTTGCAGGAGTCTTCTCCAGCACCAGAGTTCAAAGGCCTCAATTCTTTGGCGCTCAGCCTTTTTTATGGTCCAGCTTTCACTGCCATACATTGCAACTGGGAAAACCATAGCCTTGACTATACGCACTTTCGTTGACAGGGTGATGTCTCTGCTTTTTAGTGTGCTGTCTAGATATGCCATGGCTTTCCTCCCGAGGAGCAAGCGTCTTTTAATTTCTTGGCTGCAGTCCCCATCTGCGGTGATCTTGGAGCCCAGGAAAATAAAATCTGTCACTACCTCCATTTCTTCCCCATCTATTTGCCAGGAATTGAGAGGGCCGGATGCCATGATCTTGGTTTTCTTAATGTTTAATTTCAACCCAACGTTTGCACTCTCCTTCTTCACCCGCAACAAGAGACTCTTCAGTTCCTCTTCACTTTCTGCCATTAGAGTGGTGTCATCTGCATATCTTAGGTTGTTGATATTTCTTCCGGCAATCTTAATTCCAACTTTTGATTCATCTAGCCCTGCCTTTCTCATGATGTGCTCTGCATATAAGTTAAATAGGCAGAGTGACAGTATACAGCCTTGCCGGACTCCTTTCCCAATTTTGAACAAATCAGTGGTTCCTGTCCAGTTCTCTCTGTTGCTTCTTGGCCCGCATATTGGTTTCTCAAGAGACAAATAAGATGATCTGGTACACCCATCTCTTTAAGGACTTGCCACAGTTTGTTATGATCCACACAATCAAAGGCTTTAGCATAGTCAATGAAGCAGAAGTAGATGTTTTTCTGGAACTCTCTAGCTTTCTCCATGATCCAGCGTATGTTGGCAATTTGATCTCTAGTTCCTCTGCCTCTACGAAATTCTGCCTGTACTTCTGGTAGTTCTCGATCCACATACTGCTGAAGTCTAGCTTGTAAGATTTTAAGCATAACTTTACTAGCATGAGAAATAAGTGCAATGGTGTGATAGTTTGAACATTCTTTGGCACTGCCTTTCTTTGGAATTGGAATGTAAACTGATTTTTTCCAATCCTGTGGCCACTGTTGAGTTTTCCAAATTTGCTGGCAAATTGAGTGTAGCACTTTTACTGCATCATCTTTTAAAATTTTGAATAGCTCAGCTGGAATACTGTCACCTCCACTAGCTTTGTTGTTGCTCAGCTTTTCTAAGGCCCACTTCACTTCACATTCTAGGATGTCTGGCTCGAGGTCAGTGACCACCTCATTGTGATTATCAGGGACGTTAAGCTCATTCTTGTATAGTTCTTCTGTGTAATTTTGCCATCTCTTCTTAATCTCTTCTGCCTCTGTTAGGTCCCTGCCATTTTGGTCCTTTATCATGCCCAAGAGTTATCTTCTTTACTCTCCCTTTATTATTCTGCCCTTTTTTCATATAGACTGAGAGCTTCTGTACAGGAGACAAATTCCCGGCGTGTCTGATCACACTTGCCTAATAAAACAATTCCATTCCTATCGCGCTGACTTATTCGCATGTACGCGGAAGGGGAGGGGACTGCCGACCAGCAGGCTCAGTGCGCGCATGCGCAGCGGCGCTTCGGGCGCCGCCGTTTGTCCGCGCGCCTTTGACTGCGCTTCTCGCGCAACCTGAGCGTCCTCTTTGAAGTTGCCGCGCGGGGCTTGCAGGGCTGCCGGCGTCCCTGCCGCGCGGGGGCTGAAGCCCCGGTTGTGGGGAGATCCCTCCGGGCCTGCTTCTTCGGCCGAGCGCCTCCCGCTGAGTCGCAAGACCCTGCGGGTGAGGTCTTTCGGGCCGCTGCCGCCATTATGTCGGCGGGCTTCTCCTTCGGAGCCGGCACGTTGGCTTCCGCTACGGCCGCTGCTGCGGGCACCGGCGGGGGAGGCGGCGGCGGGGGTTTTTCTTTTGGAAGCACCCCGAGGTAAGTAAGGGGCCGTCCCGGAGGCTTTCCTCGGGGCACTTGGCGCTGCACGTGTACCTGACTTGTCCTTATTTTACGACGCTTGAAGGCCGTGGGGTTGTCCCCAAAGATGGGGAGAGCTGCTCTAGCTCCCTGGCGTCTCTAAAAAAGGAGAATCCTAACTAGAAATTGGTAACAAAAGCATTAAGCAACAGGAATCGCAGCCTTTCCCTGCTGGAGAGAGCGTCGAACAAGGCTCCAAAGGAGCCCTGGCCAGTATATCGTATAATTTCAGGGTACTGAGAGTTCTTGACTTATCGGTGCCTTTTTAGTGAGACACGTTTTATTTAATTTATTTAAATAAACGTATATGACTCCCAACTCATAAATGACTCTAGACCAGGGGTAGGCAACCTCGGCTCTTTTATGACTCATGGACTTCAACTCCCAGAATTCCTGAGCCAGCTTGGCTGGCTCAGGAATTCTGGGAGTTGAAGTCCATGAGTCATAAAAGAGCCGAGGTTGCCTACCCCTGCTCTAGACGGCTAAACATTGAAAATGAAAACAGTAAAAGCCCATCAAAGATTAAAACATAAATAACCTGAAATGAAGTAGATAATATGGCCTGGTTATATTGCTTTTCCGAGAGAGTTTAGGTACTTGCAGATTGATTGAGGCTTTCATGTCTCTTTAAGCAGAAAACAAGCATTACAGAGTTTTACTCTTTAGGGTGCACAAGTTTTTTTTCCCCATCCTAAATTTTAAAAGGACTTAAAACATTTTTTACAAGTTTTACCATCCATTCCTCCAGCTGGTTGAAATTGGATAGTAAACATCCTTCTCACTCCTCATTTTCCTGAACATAAATTGTAGGGCAGCTGTGTAACATCTATTTTATAACATGTTATATAGGTGTATACCAGGGGTTTTTCAAACTTGGCCCTTTTATGACTTGTGGACTTCAACTCCCAGAATTCCTCAGCCAGTGTGCCTGGCTGAGGAATTCTGGGAGTTGAAGTCCAAAAGTCGTAAAAGGGCCAAGTTTGAAGACCCCTGATGTATATGGTTATGGGGAGGGGATGTGATCCATTTAAAATTTGTTTCCATACACAGCATTAACTACTTGATTGCAGTCTTCCTTAATTCACTTGCCCTGAAGTTTATCAATGATTAGAGGTGATGTGTTTCAGAATTCCAGAAGGCATTAAATTAGGCATACTTTCCATGCCCCCTTTCAGTACCACATTCAGCATTTTATGCCGAGTATGTTCTGTCATATTTGGAGCATTTTGACTGATTTTTATGCCCCTTTATATTTTTGTATATTGACAGTTTTTGTCAAATCTGCTGATGCCTAACTCTTCTATCAGTTGATGAAAATTTGATTTTGCAATTATGTATCAGTGTGAGCTTAATTTTATTTTTTACAGTTGAAATACATGAGATAATTCATTGTACTTTGGTGGGTGGGTGTGTTTATTAACAATATACCAGGACAATAGCAATAATTACAATGTGCTATAATAAAGCAGCAACGTCTAAGAAAAGCGTGTGCTGGCATACTTTTGTAGAATAGATATGTGAGAAAATTATTGATATCTAGCAGTCTTTTGTTATTTTAATAATGGTTCTTTTTGGAATTTTAGGTTGAAAGTTCAGTTTTAACTTAATTCTGTAAATATTAATGCTAGCTAGTAGACAAAAGTTAACTCGATCTCTGGAATATCTAACAAGTAGTGAAAAGAAAAACATGATTCCTTAGGACTTTCTCCAAATTAAAGATTTTGTTTGGGAAGCAGTATTAAATTTTCCTATCCTCCTCAAAATAGGCGATATACCTATAACAGTCTTCCATAACTCTTGAAACACATTAGAACAGGCAAGTCAAACTCATGACGTCACATGACTTTTTCCCCATTGCCATTGGGCGCGGTTTCAGCGTGATGCATCCGGTCCACGGGCTGGCAGTTTGTCATGCCTGCATTAGGAGCAGCAAGTTAATAAAAGGCAGGATTCACACATAGTGCTAAACTATGGCTTAAATCTGAACACAGAAATCTTATTCGGTTATGTGCTCTGTCCCTTTTTCTTGATACTGGTAGAATAAATTATCTGAACAAATCATTAATTTGCATTGTACAAAGTTGGGGTTCAGTACATCAAGGTTTAAACAATTGAATATAACATACAAATATAGCAATGTTAATATTGTTAATGTTAAATAAGTTAAACAATCTTTTAACTGTTACAAACTCACTTGGTTGAAGATGAGATATTTGTTAATTGTATTTAAATTAAAGCATGCTATTATAGCAGTGAAAAAAATAAAATGAACAATGAACATGTGCTTAATAATTTTTTACGTTATAATTTAGCTCATCTGGAGGCCTTAACTTTGGGACGTTGGGTTCAACAGCTACCACTACTACAACTACTCCTTCTGTGGGTTTTGGCACTGGACTTTTCAGCTCAAAGCCTACCACAGGTTTTACTTTAGGAGGGACTAATACAGGTAAAGCATATTTCAGTTATTCCTATCAAAATGTGCATTGATTAGCTTGAATGAATTATTGAATTGAATTAGTTACACCCTTCCTCTTGAAATTTGGCAGGCCTCTACCCTCCTAGCCTTCTAGAAAGGACTGGGTTTTTCACCCTGGGGTAGGGTGAGGTGAATGAGAGGATTAACAAGGGACGAGATGACGTTTGAAATTGATGCTAGGTTTTTAATGTTTATGGTTTTAATAGACATGCATTGTGCTGTTTTTACTGATGTTTTAATTGTTGATTGGAGCCATCCTTAGATCAATATAAGATGGGCGACTATAAATTTTATATAAATAAAAACTAAAAGTGGCTTTATTTTATTGATTTATATGTATGCCACCTTTGTTATTTTTACAAAGGCAGTGGACCTATCCAACATTCATTCCTCTTAATTTTCCCCACAACAACCTTGTGAGTTGCATTGGGCTGAAAGAAAATAATGGCCCAAGGTCACCCAGCTGACTTACATGACTAAGGCCAAATTAGAACTCATAGTTTCAGTTTCTAGCCTGATGACTTAACCATTAGAACAAACTGACTTAATGGCAGAATGGGCAACTAAAAACATGAAATCAGTTATGATAACTTCTCACAAATGAATGTGAATATATAGGTGCCAGGATAATGCTGCAGGATCCAATTTGGGTCGGTCACCGGAACCAAAGGTTTTGTCTTCTGAGCTTTCAGAGATATGCTGGAGCCCATCTTCAGAGAACTTCTCTCTAGCAGAGTGTGTGCTGTTCTGTGTTATATGGTATTTATATGGTACCTGTTGTATGTAGCTTTTTAGATGCTGATTGGAATGTGTTGATGGCTGGCTTTTAAGTCGTTGGCTGTTGTTTGCTTGTGGTGCCCAATCCTTGCCTTCCAAATACTTGATATGCTGGTGGTAAATCAGCACTCCTGTTGACTGAAGCCTGCTTCCTAGGCTTCAATCACTTCCCTGGCTGTTTTTGTGCCTGCTCATCCAACAATCTTAGTAGCTGCAAAGTTGAATGTGTGTCCTTGTTCATTGTAGTGTGAAGTTACCAATGAGTTCAGGTCTCCTTGTCTGACTGCTCACTTGTGTTCTCGGTGATTAGCTTCCTCCTCGTCTGTCCTACATAGTTACAGGGACAAGGAGATCTGTGAATTGTTAAGTTGATGTGAGATTATAGCTACAAGGCATGGAAAGGGTTTGACTAGAATAATATGGTTATACAAGTGTCTATTAATTAGACATATTTAAAGGCTAAACATACTGTATAATGTAGTTAAACAATAGCGTTCGGTCTGAATTTGAATGTTTGTTCCCAATATAGGTCATTATCCTTTTAAAGTAGCTGTTAGAAGGCAGCTGCTGCCTTCTGGCTCTTTTGGAGGCAAATTCCAATTCTTTTTGGGCAGTGTAGCCAGCAGTTAGAGATTATGAGAATTGTCCAGAATACCTGGATGTATGAAGTTGCTTGCTTCTGTGCTGAAGATTTTGAATTTGTACCTTTCCATAATCTTCAATAATGGCATAAATTTATTTTGTATTCCTACACAGGAACAGCTACAACTATTGCTGCAGGATTAACATTAGGTAAGTATTATATAATCATTAACATTCCTTTTTCCTTACCTGAGAAGTGGTAGCTGGAAATGCCAAAGGAAAAAACATTGGACTTCGGTGATGTGAGGTTTAAGAGTATAATTCAGCTATTTCCTCTTGTAAAGTATTATTAAACATGGCAAAGTAGAAAAATGCTAGATGAAAAAGTATGCTCACACATCTAGATAACTTTGTAATGGTTTTATTGTGTCTAATTATAAATGTTATGGCCTTATTTGTGTTCTGGTTGTCGTATGTGAAGCAAAGAATATTTTGAACCATTTGAATTTCAGATTAGCTTCTCTTTATGGATAGTGATTGGAATTCTTAAATGGTAATTGTTAAATATGTTTTCTTCACTTACTTCTTTCTCAATATAAAGGAGCATGAGTAGATGCTGAGAGCCATACTGATGGAATCAGGGTTGGACTGAAACCTGGGAGACTCTCACAGTGTGCCTTGCACGGCTGTTGTGAAGATTAAATGTGTGTGTTGGGGGTATACTTCCTAAGAATAGAAACCACATAATAGTGCATTTGTATAAATAAATGAAATAAACTGTTTTTATAGGCACACCTGTTTCTACTTCTACTTCTACTACGGGCCTTAGTTTGGGTTTCAGTAAACCTGCTGGATCAGCCACCCCATTTGCTCTAGCTTTCACTCCCACTACTTCTTCTGGACTTCCATTATCTTCTGCCCTTACTTCTGCTCCAGCAGCAGGTAAGCTTGCAATAGTTCTGTCTTCAAGTATTCTTCTCATTCTCCTTCTGCCTAAATTTCCTAGTTACAATTGTTACAAAAACTAATTATACTTTAGCCACATTATTAAAGGACTCTGCCCGATTTGGTGGTAGGAATCCTAAAGCTTATTAAGCTGAAATATTTGTTGAAGGAATATATATAATAAAGTTATCTTTGAGTTGAGCTCAACTCCTGAAGACTCCATTACACGTCTATGTCATTTTCTTGGCAACAGAGCAAAAATGTTTTGCCATTGCCACTTTCTGAGATATGTTTAGCTGTCCAGTTTAACCTAAAGTCCTGAGATTTCTTGGTTGAGTCCCATTCAGATACTAATCTTGTCTGACAATTTATCTTTTCAGTATCAGTTGAGGCTGATTAAATGCTCCCAGTGTCTACTTACAGTGTTAATAACTGTAGCTAAGCTAAAAGAAGCTTCTGTGACTTTCTGACAGTCACGGAAAAGTCTGCCTTGTTTGTTAAATTTGTATGACCACCCATCTCACCAAAAGTGACTTTGGGGGCATACAACAACTCAATACTTTTAAGTAATGAAAAATCAAGGGTACAGGATTTGAATCCACTTGCTATGCTGAGAGAACATTGGGCTCAATAACGTCAAGTCTATGTCTAAAATGACTTTTAAGTTCTTTGTATATACTTAAAAAGATTAAAAAACGACTCATTTGAAAGAACTTGATTTCAGTATTGACCCAGATTCAGTAGTGATGAGTCAGTCAGTAGCTGACTCGGAGTCCAAGTACCTTTCTAAAATTTTTGTGGATTTCTTGGAATTCTTGCATTTGGAATTTTGAACTTCATGAAGGAATTGATAAAATTTTACCAATGGATGACTTCAGCTATATGGAAGGGTTCTAGAACATTTCTCAAGGAGCCCTCAAGTTTCAACAAATGCATAACTGTTTGGTTTAAATAATGAACGCCAAAATGGATGTTATGTCTGTAGTCTTTATAACCGCATTAAAATAGCATGTACTGAGATGGTTGTTAGGATAAAAAAAAAGATCAAGATGTATCACTTTCTTAAATGTTCAGGATCTGAATGGCATGCTCTGCTTATAATTCAGGCTCTTCTGGTTTTACATTAAACTTGGGAGGCACCACGGCTCCAACCACAACTGTATCTACAGGACTTTCTCTGGGGGGAGCCTTGACTGGTTTAGGAGGAACACTGTTCCCAAATGCAAGCACAGCTACAACAGGTGATATTGCTCATATTTATTACTTAAAATGTTCACAATGTGGATCTTATGTGTGGATTTAATTTCATAATTTAAAGGATTATCAACCCTGCTAATCCTTTAAACTGAAACAGGTAGTAATTAATCTGATTTAAAAGCAATACTTGAAATTGTAATTACAGCTGCAGCTTATTGTATTCCCTTTTGAAATTACAAATAATTTTAAGCTCAACAAAATATGAGCAAAATTCAGCTTTGATCTGAAAGTTGTTTTGGTTCTTCTGTATCCCACTGTATACAATCTTTGAACATTGGTGTCTTCAGAAAACCTCTGAGTTATTGTTGACGTTGGAAAAGCAGGCTTGCTGGTAAGAACAAATTCTAATTACAGATTCCTGTAATTATAGTTTCAGAGTTACTGCTAATGACATTAGATGAAAATTCTTTCAGTCTTCATGGATCATACATCTTACTTCATAAAATCCTGAATCTGTTGTTACCCCAAAATGTTTGTATTATTTTCAGGGCTTGGACAAAATGCTTTTGGTTTGACCCTTGGGACAGCTGCAGCACCTGCTACCACAGTTAATGAAGGTCTCGGTGGCATAGATTTCAGTAGTTCTTCAGATAAAAGAAGTATGTTTTTAAAAATACGATTTTGTAGTTATTTGAACCTACAAATCAGGAATATTTTGGGATTAGTGGCAGAAATTGCAGAGCCAATTGCCATCATAATCCAAGGATTTCCTATAACTAACAGATGGTATCCAATGGGTATTAGTTTTTAAAAAGTGAACCAGGTTTTTCAAAGTAATTGAAAATAAAGTCTGCATCTTAGTGCATATATTAATAAACAGAATACGATAAAGCAAATTAGCTAATATACATAAATGTACTTGGATCAGTTGAAATTAAATAACAGCAATGGTTTTATTAACATAAATCATGGCTTTTAGAACAAAAAGGAAATATATCTCCAGATTTATTTTCTATATTGAACCTAAGTACTTCAGTTTAAACTAATTTCCTAGTTTCTGAATTGAGAGATTTATTTCATAAATTGTATTCATAATTTTCAGATTAGAAATATTAGTTGGTGGAAGAATTTTTCTGCTAATGTATTCTCCAACGTAGGTTACAGTTTTATAAGGATTTCACTTGGGTGGGATGGTTTTATTTCATTGTTTTAATCTTCCTAAGCAATTATGTAAAATAGTTAGCATTATTCCTGTAGTATAGATGGGAAAGTATTAGGCTAAGAGAGAGTCGCTTAAGTCCAACTAGAAAATGTTCCTGAACATTTTTCAATGTCATGTTATCACTTAAACAGCTATCGAGTTAATTTTCAGATAAATTTAGAGGGATTCAATCCAAATTCTGAAGACTGCTTTTTTTTCTGAGGCACCCAGGATAGGAATGGTATCTTTGCTATTGAGGTGTTTTGGGCTGTATGGCATAAAATATTGCCACACACATTTCAAATAGATTTTCTTAAACTATTAAAACTGTTCTAGAATGTACATTCCCTGAATAAGTTACTTTGGTGCTAATAAAACATTTCTCCTCTGTTTTGTTCTAAGAAGTTTAATAGAAAGTGACCTGAGAATTGTTTGAACATCTCATTAAATTAATGATTATGTTGGTATCCTTTTTATTTTTTATAGTGATTTTTTAAAAAATTAGAATTAAAAAGTAAAAAATATATAAACTAAATAGAATAAAAAATAGGGGAGAAAAGAAAAAATAGAAAAATAAACCTTTCTAGAGACTGCTGTTTTGTGATTTCCTCACAAGGAGCAACTGTATGAAACACTTGTGAACAAACTCAAATCCTCCCCTTGTCCAAAGAGGAACTTACAAATAGCTGGCGTATTTGCTGACTCTTCATTCTGCCATAGTCATCAGGTTCGCTTTTATCAGAGCTGTCTTCAGTTCACCATTTCTTACCCGAATGTCTGTTTATATCCTTTTTAAAGGTATACATTAGATATTGTTGGTAAAATTCTATTTGATCAGGAGTCTTCAAACTTGGCCCTTTTATGATTTGTGGACTTCAACTCCCAGAATTCCTTAGCCAGCATGCCTGGCTGAGGAATTCTGGGAGTTGAAGTCCACAAGTCATAAAAGGGCCAAGATTGAAGACCCCTGTATTTGATAATGTCATAAAGCTAAGAAGGGCCTTCTAATTTGTAATGTTTGTTACTAGGTGACAAAACGGGAACAAGACCAGAGTAAGTAAATCAAATATTATAATTACAAAAGTAACTGACTCGCAGGCCTATAAACATAATTACATACTTAATAGTCTAGGTTAATTTAATTTAAATGGAAAGGTTAAAATAGTGAAATTGGTCATAAAACATCTGATACTATTTCAAGCAGGATGAGTGAATGAATGAACCTATCTATTGTCAAAGTACAACCATGTATACATTGAGATTGGCTAAGCCTCTGTGCCCACACCATCACAACTCGCAGTGACAACAAACCCACCATCTTGTTGCACCATGTGAGCTAATTGCACAACACACCGGCCTCGCAAATCAATGATATAGCTTGGAATACTTTGTTCATTTTTGACACTTAACTATGAACTGTGTTGGCTGAGCTGAAAGAAATGTGAAGTAGCATATGCCTGATTTTTCCTACTTAAGATATTCAGTGTATGTGATTTATATGGAATTGAAAACTGAAGAAAGTAGTTCTTTATCTCTATATTGTTTTACTTTTTTAAAATCTTTAAGAAAAATACAAAATATAAGTAAAATGCCAAGATACACTAAAATAAAAAAATGAATGAAATAATCCTCAAACTTAAAGACATTGTAAAACTCAGAAGCAGCAAAGATAAAAAAACTCAGATAAACTTCTTTTATTTCTACAATGTGATATAAAAAAATTCTTGCTGATAATAGAACGCATCTGTTGACAGGGATAGCAAAGCACTAAAAGATGAAAATTTACCTCCGGTAATCTGCCAAGATGTAGAAAATCTCCAGTAAGTAATTTCTTTATCCTTGCAATTCTTCATAGTTGTATATGTTTTTAAAATACTGAATTCCTTTAAAATTCAGTTGGATAACTAGTTGTGTTTGCATTTTTAAAATATTGAATGATAAACTATAAAGAGTCTCTGTACATTTTCTCATATGCCATTGAGCTGCTGCTCTCATTTGCTACTTCTAGTCTTCACCACTCATTTTGGGTGGTTATTTTGACAGGGGGGTTCTTTTTTCTGATTACCCCCTTCTTTTCTTACCTAGGAAGTTTGTGAAAGAACAAAAACAGGTTCAGGAAGAAATCAGCCGAATGTCTTCTAAAGCGATGCTTAAAGTGCAAGAGGATATAAAAGCTTTGAAGCAATTATTATCAGTGGCTGCAAGTGGATTACAGAGAAATACTCTTAATATTGATAAACTAAAACTGGAGACTGCTCAGGTATAGTTCCAAAGAAGCTAATTTATTCTAATTTTAATTTAATAAAATTAGCTGCCTAATTTTTTTGGAAAATATTTCTGTTTTGTGTTTATTCTGTTGAAACATTTGTTTATCTCACAAGTGTGTGTTCTAAGTTTTAGCATGTCATTCCTGGGAAACTGATCATTTGATAGCTGGCAGTTTTAATCTTTTTACTCCTTGAACTCATCTGTAGACTTCTGTATTTCTAACCCTTTTCCCAGTATGTGAGTGTAATTATATTGGTATATAGAGTTTAGCATGATCAATATATTCATGGTATTTGTATATCTGTTTATTCTTTTCATTGTCTTCATATCTGCAGTCAGCTTTAAGTTTGGTTCCTCTACCAGTTATTAATTTGGTCTTTACAGTGAGTCTATGGTTAAATATAAAGAAGCCAATGCTAATGACAGATTTTTATTTTATTTATTTTATTTTAATCCCATTTATATCCCGCCCTTCTCCGAAGACTCAGGGCGGCTTACAATCTAAGCACAAATCAAATGTGCTTAGCAATAGCCTTCATTCTATGTATATGCCTGCTTATTAGGGCTCCCCCCCCCAAGCGGCATTATTACAAAGTCAGCTTATTGCCCCCAACAATCTGGGTCCTCATTTTACCTACCTCGGAAGGATGGAAGGCTGAGTCAACCTTGATGAGAGAAAGGCATTGTTTAATGAGGTGGGAAAACGTAAAACCTTACCGGACTCTTGCAAATTCACAAAAGCCTATCAGAGCAAGCAAGAGTTAAAGAGTCCACAGTCAACACCCCATCTTCTCCCATAGACTTCTTACACTGACCCAGCCAGCCTTTCGGTTCGGCACTTCCCAAAAAAAGCCTTTCGCCCTCCCAGCGCTTCAACCTCTATTTCTCTCCTCCCATTGCCAAGAAATCTCCTAGGCTAGGGAGACCGAAGCACCTGTCGGGCTCCCGCTCTACTCCCACGCCCGGCATCCCGGACCCGCAGGCCATCAATGCAAAAACCTGGAAGGGAACCGGAAGAGTGCAACCCGTTCTTGTGTAAGGGGGAACCGGCTTTCAGGGCAACCGTAAAACACACACACACACACACACACACACACACACACACACACACACACACAAAAAACACAACCCGGCTGTTTTCCCCTTTTTGACTCCCCGCTTCTCTCCAAAGACCTGACCACCAACACACGCGCGCCCTCAAGCAACCCAGCTTTAATCTCTGCAACAAAAACTTGGGAAGGGTGGGAAAAGACGCCCGCAATTCTTCCCGAGTCCCCAGGAGAGGCACGATCCCTCGGCGAATCCCTCCCCGGGCCCTGCTCCGGAGGGAAGGGCGCATAGGCCGACAGCCAGCCAGATACTGGAGTTTGCCTTAGAATTGGCAGTGACAGTCTTGAAGTGGTAGGTAGCTTCTGCCTTTTAGAATCAACTATCAACAATAAAGGAATCAGCATCAAGACAAATGGGATAGCAATGAATGCTTTAAAAAAAATAGTTGCCATGATATTTACAAAGTTAGAATCAGGTGGACAATCATTTCTCAATAGATAGTGAAAGCTGGAATTGTAAGAAACCAAATAATAAGAGTGATGATGTTTTTGAACATCGTTGTTGATGAAGGCTCTTAGGAATGCCATGAAAAGCTGAGAATTGATTCAGAGATCTCACTTGAGAAACAAATGACCAGGCTCAGATGATCACATTTTGGAAATACTGTGCAAAGACCAATCTTCCTTGAGAAGTCCATGAACATGGGACAGGCAGAGGGAAATGGAAGATGACAACAAGCAGTGAAATGCACCCGATTATAGCAGCAATGTATGAACTGTTGGGATGAGGTCAGAGAGGGATCCTTGTGGAAAGTCGATCTGTGTGGCTGCTTATTGATAACACATAATCCATAATATATTGACCTCGTTCAGACCTTTGCAGTGATTGGGGTAAATAGATACAGGGGAGTGAAATGGCCACAGCAAAATAAATAATGCTGTAAAAACTTGGGGATGGAAAAGCAATATTTGTGATTTAATCTTTTCTAGTGATTCAATTCTACATTTATAGTTTGAGGTTGCTATAATGGCTATGTTTTGTTAAGCTCCTTTTAGGAAGATGATGCAATATAGTTGGTACCTGGAGATCTACTTACTAGTTGTGCAAATAATAACTTGGCTTTTACCTGGCTTTCTTTCCATTGGCCTCAATGATTTCAATAATGAAAAAACTTTACTGTTGAATATTGACTAATTTATTAGGAAAAATAGTTCACTAAAACGTTTACTTAAAATTTTTACTCTTTGGACTTTCAACTTTTGATTTTCCATTTCCTCCTTCTGCAGGAACTTAAAAATGCTGAGATAGCACTAAGGACACAAAAAACACCTCCTGGCCTTCAGCATGAAAATACAGCACCAGCAGAGTAAGTAGAAAATTAAAAAGTGTGTTCTTAATCGAGATGTGTCAAAAACACTGTTTTTGGATCAGAGAGCCAATTTCCTTAATAGTTCATCCTGCAAAAAATACGCTTCCTTTGGTTTGAGTGTTTCCTTGGATTTTTAGCATGAATATTTTTATTTATTTATTTTATTTTAATTCCATTTATATCCCGCCCTTCTCCGAAGACTCAGGGCGGCTTACAAGCTTAGCAGTAGCCTTCATTCTATGTATATGCCTGCTTATTAGGGCTTTTGCCCCCCCCCCCAAGCGGCATTATTACAAAGTCAGCTTAATTGCCCCCAACAATCTGGGTCCTCATAACCACATCTAATGCTTGGAAGTGATTACAACTTCTTTTTTAAAAAAATGTTTTCATCATGTTTTTCTGTAAGTGCTATTAGTGACTTATATGAGAAGTCACAAACCAGTGATTTGTTGGCTGTGTTGTTTGATATGTTTAATAATTGTCTTGATCTTCAAAATAATTACATTTTTCTTTAGAGTGATACTTAATGCCATCCATCACTGTTTTGAAATATACTTGATCTAGTTACTTCAGGATTTTGATTGAGCAGTTTGAAGTACAACTGCAGCAGTACAGACAGCAGATTGAAGAACTGGAAAATCATCTTGCTACCCAAGCCAACAATTCACACATAACTCCACAAGGTACAAATACATTAATATCTTTGTTAATTACCTTATGCAGTACCCTTAGTATGTGGTAAGCAAACAGCAATCTATGCAGATAAATACTGTGTAAGACTGCAAATTTAGTGTTACTATGATTTGCTTGTTGCTAAATTATGGGAGTATTTATAATCACAAGCCCTTTAAAGGATGAAATAGTTGCTTAATATAAGAATAGTATAAGTAGAAGATACATTGTCTGTGACTATAAATTAAAAGCGTCTCTTTTTTATATTTCTTTTCACACAGATGTTCTTCCGTAAATCCCTAGCATTTATTATTTTAGAAAAATTTTCCAGATCAGCCAAAACAAAGCACAATACTAAGGAAAACCTTTACCTCAAGATATTCAGCACACTCATACATAAGAAAAAAAAATCTTAGAGAAATAATGTCTCTAAGTGTTTTATTTTTCCTGTGCAAAAAACTAGCCTTCCATCCTTCTGAGGTCAGTAAAATGACCCAGATTGTTGGGAGCAATATGTTGACTTTGTAAACTTCTTAGAGAGGGCTGTAAAGCACTATGAAGTGGCATATAAGTCTACGTGCTATTGCTATTCCTCTTTCCCTCCATAATTTGGTAATCCTATATGACAAGCTGTTAAAATATGGTTTGGATGACATAATGTGGGTCCACAGCTGGCTGGTAACTATACTCAGAAAGCATTAATGACTATATGTCATGTTGGAGAGCAGTAATGGATGAGCTTCCATAGGAAATAGTCAACAATTTTAGAAATGGCCTGGATTGGTGGGATTGATAGGCTGCTTATCAGATTTGAGGATCATGTGAAATTGAGGTCTGGCCAACACCAAGGATAACTAAGTGTGATTATATTTGGGAACAGTTTGTGTGAAGTCATTGATGGCAAACTAAACATGGGTCAACAGTTTTGGCCTGCATTAATAGAAATATTGTATTAAAAGCTGAGAAAACTTCATCCCTTTCTACTCAGCAGTAATGAGGCTACATGCAGAGTGCTGTGTACAATACTGGGTATTCTATTTCCAGAAAGATATTGTTAGGTTATGAGAGGATTCAGAAGAGTGCAACAAAATCGATTCAGGGACTTGTGGACAAAAAAAAAGGGGGGGGCGGGTTTGTAAACTTTAGTTTGAAGAAACATAATAGCCATTTTCAGGTACATCCAGAGAAATAAGGGGAAGATGGTCATGAACCATTTTCCATGGCCCCAGGGCCACATATATAAGTTTTTGTTATCTACGTCAGGGATCTCCAACCCCCAGATCCTGGCCCACTATCGGCCGCACAAGCAGCAGGCATACACGCAGGCACTCCACACAAATGGAGCTGTGTGCACCTGCCACTCACACAGAACCATCCCCTCTTCCCCCCCCCCCCCCGCCGGGCCACTGATCTTTATTGGGGACCACTGATCTATATTTCATTTATATAATAAAAAATTCTGTAACAGTAGGAGGTTATGGATTTGCTTACTCTGGATGTTTTTAAGAAGAGGCCACCCCATGGATGGTTTAAATGTCTTGTGGAAGACTGGTGGGGCTAAATTATCCTTGTGTTCCATTTCATCCCTGTAAATCTATTGTTATAAATTTCATGACAACTGATGAAAAGTATGTTCTGTTGACAGCAATAAGAATTATGATTTTATATTCAATTTCTCATATCTCACAGATTTATCCATGGCTATGCAGAAAATTTATCAAACGTTTGTAGCTCTAGCTGCACAGCTTCAATCAATACATGAAAATGTCAAGGTAAGATCTATTTCCAGCTGTATTCGTATATTGTATAACATGTACAGCTATGAATATCTTGTATTCCTGAATGATTCCCATTTTAGCTTTTTGAGTTGTGTTTTTATTTTTTTGGAAGAAGAAAATGATACTATCATCTTGGGTGCTCACTGAGTGTATAATAATACATCTACCTCCTTTTAACAAGGAATAGGGAACTGATAAATTTCTTGAGTTGTTTTAAATGAAGAGTATGTAAAATTTAGTAACCTTTTCATGGTTCCTGTGTGTATGTGGTAAGGGTTAGGAATAGACAAATTAATAAAGCTTCCATAGAGAATAGAGGTCAGATGTTCTCTTGTCTGCCTGCTAATGTATAACAAGTTCTTGAAATCAATCTGATGAAAATTGATTCATTGTTTTAATCAAACTATATGAAAAATTGAGTAAGGTGATCCTTGAAGCAGAGCAATTGTGTACAACTAGTCCTCATTATGACCTAATAAATAATGTTGGAATTGCTATACATTCAATTAGGAAAACACTGAATCAGCTCTAGTTATATTTTTGATAATACTTCATATTTTATCAATGTGCAACCACATGCTTGGCCCCTGTGCTGATTGAAGTATTCACAGTGAACGTAACAGCAGTTTTAAAAATGGAAGAAAATATAGTACAACTAAAACCACAAACTAAAATAGGAAACCATCAAATAAATGCCATTATAGACCACAGAAAATCTAAACAGGGTAAACTTTGTCCCCAAAATGGTAAATAGTAACTCAATGCATTCCTTAAGAAAATATTGGAAATGAATCAGGAAAAGAAGTTCAAAAAAGCATCCTAATTGACAAATAACATGAGAAAAGAAAATCTGAGCTTTTTTAAAGGATTTGAACATTGAACAAACTAAAGGTTATGAAAAAACATACGGTATTACTGTTTTAAACTAATTTTCGAATTTAGGGGTTGCATTAACAATAATAGCCCCAGTAACAGGTTGCAAAATTTGGGAACAAGTCTTGAGTAAAGCGAGTATGATTTTCTGCAATATGGAAGTAAAATAACCAATGTAATATGTGTATTAAACTTCTGATATTCTTAACACAATTTTATTGAAAATGTACTCAAATGGAAACTCAGTGAAAAGAATTTGAAAATTCTACCCCAAGAACATAGCATTGCCACACTTGTTGTGGCCTTATTGTCCAAAAATGATTACATAATTATAGCTCCTGCTTGTAAAAAGAGTGTAATTTGAAATTATTAGTAACAGAAATCTTACATTATGGTAGCATATAATTTTAATAAAATATAACACTTTAGTTAGAGGAATAATAGTTTTTTTTTCAAAATAGGAAAATTCTGTAAGGTGGATGCGGTGTAAAATAGTTTTCTTGTCTTTGTTCAGATGCTCAAAGACCAGTATCTTGGATACAGAAAAACCTTTTTAGGAGATGCTGTGGATGTGTTTGAGGCAAGGCGAGTAGAAGCAAAGAAATGGCAGACTGCCCCACGAGTTACAACTGGACCTACTCCTTTCAGCAACATACCAAACGCAGCAGCCATTGCCATGGCTGCAACACTTACACAGCAGCAACAGCCTGCTACAGGTCTGAGTGCATTCAAGTTATAGCTTTTAGTGTTACAACAATAATAAGCTGGTGTGATGTTTTATATAAGGTCTTCCTTTGGTTTTTGAAAACTAAAAATTGTGAATAGCAGCACATCAAAATATTGGTAATGGAAAATGCAGGCTAGACTTAGCAATAATTACACATTCGGTATTTAATCTTGTGATTTTCCTTGTAACAGTTTTATTTACTGTATTAGTCAGCCCTTTCAAATGTGAATCTGTCACCTCTGAATATGCATAGGATAACACCCTTCAAAAATTAGGATGCATTGTATGAACTTTTATAATGTCTTGAATATTCTCCTTTACTGATAATTTGTTCTGAAGTCTAATTTAGAATGGTTTTTCTCATGGAAGATTACAGGGGCTTTTCTATTATTTGTTTTTACATAGCACTTTGTTATTGGAATAAGCCTCACAGAAGAACATAAAGGCCATTTTTATAGATCCAGCAGGAAGGTTTGAAATTATGTATAGAAAAAAATATTTTTAAAATTACAACCACTGGGAATAAGCATGAATAGAAATTAAGGAGAGAGGTGTTGATTTCCTCTTTAAAATATAGTCTATTGGCCATCCAGTGCAGTCTGTGCTTGAAAAATAGTGAATGACTGCTTAAGAGTTCTGGATTTACAGGTTGCAACTCAAACTACTTTAATACCTAAGTACAGTATGATGCAGAGTTCAGTAGGGACCTAGTTTATACTTTAGTAGTCTCTTCCAGACATACTTAAGAATATGCTTAGGAATTTCTTCTGTACTTGACAAATAATAGTGTAGTATATGCATACTTTACTATGTAGAGAGCCTTTAACTGAGGTACAGCTGTTAAATAATGGGATCTACAGGGTATTTCCAGCATTGACATAATAGGTGTTGACAGCTGGAGGAATCAAATGAAGCTTGGTGAGAGTGACATGGTTTGTACATCCTTCTATTTTTACTGTAGCTGCATATATAATCTGTTACACTTCTGTTCCAAGTGTATTCATATATGTGATAACCTTATAGTGCGTTTCAGTTTTATGCAGAGGGAAGAAATACTTAGTCTCTCCAAGTACCAAAATGTTAAGATTCTCCCCCCCCCCCAAGTTACTGATAATGCTGCAGAAACTGCTGTTACAATCCTAAATACCTTTATCTAGAAAAAAAAATCCATTAATTTCATAGTTCCACATACTTTGCTCCCAAAGTTTACTCCAGCAATCTTCTGGAGAAGATTCAGAAGGGATTCTAGGTATGAGAAGTAATTTCTGTGAACCCAGGTGGCTGGCTGAAAGAATTCCATTAGAAGGAGAAGTTCATTAAGTGCATCTCATGAGTGAAGTCAGCATTGTCACTAGGTTTTTCTGCTATAGAAAAAAACCCGTAATTCTTTAGCTGTGGTTGTGCAATATAAATAATGTTGGGTTTAATTTAAATTTCTCACACACTTTTGTTCAGAATAGAATGGTTCTATATGTAGATGCCTGCACATGGCAAAAGGCACTTAATTTTCATCAAATACTTTGTATTTAACTTGAATTAATGTTTTGATTTATGCTTTCAGTTCCAAATTTATTAAGCTATGAAAATAGGAAATTGCAGATTCTAGGCTTGCAGTACAATAATATTATTTAGTTGTGAATAACTGTGAATAAATGTGTCAACAACATTTGGAAGGGTGACAGTGAACTAAGCAAACCACTCAATCACTGGCCAGATGGACCAGTGATTGTTTTGCACTGCTATGCTGTGACCTTCAACCCATATTTAAACTTTGTTATGCCCATTAAAGAACAGTAAACAAATAATATTTAGTAGGCTTTCAGTTTGTGTTTAAATAATATATGGTAGGTTGATATTAGTGAGATTAGATGTATGTGAAAATGTTTGTCTTTATAGTGTTAGAGACTTCTATAATAGTTAAATAAGTTTCTTTGAAAGGCCATTAAAAATCATTGATTAATTTTTAAAGTCCAAAATAATTTTTGTAATTACAAGCCAATGTCTAGGGAATGGTTACGTGTTTGTAGGAAATTGTGTTTGCTCTACTTTAAAGCATTATTTGCAATTAAACTTTGTGCCACCTCCAGCTTTGGCTATTTAGAAATTAAATTAATAATTTATAGATTCCTCTTTAAAATCTTATTCCTTTTTTTTAACCATCAGACTTTTCAGGCAAAGATGGTTTAGTATAGATAGTTAGACATGATCGTGTTTCTCCATCTTAATTAAAGAATTGGCTATTTTACCCCAGGGTTGGGGAAACTGTCACCCTGCAAATGTTACCGAATTGCAAGTTCTGGCAGTCCTAGCCAGAGGACTTGGAATCTTTGAAGTTGTAGTGCAGCAAGTCTCAAGGTTGCTTCCCTCTGGTTGTGTAGTCTTAACACCTTTCAGCATTGAAAGCTTTGCTTTGTAATTCGATCTTGCTGAGAATACAGTTTAACACACTTCTTGGAATGAATACCTATTCAGCATGAATACTAAATTAGACCTTTGTTTCAACAAATGTTGAATAAAATCCAAGGTTTTGCTACAGCATTGAGATTAAATTAAGATAAATTGTCTTTAACAAGAAATGTAATAATCAGATTCTTGGCTAGATGTGTAGAATTTGTGCGTTACACCTTTATTCTTTGATATCAAACAGTTTGGACAGTGGCATTTGGCAAGCCTAATACAGAATATTTACTTTGTCGGGGCTGTTAGGCTGTAATCCCAAACATAAATTATTAAGGAAAGTCCCATTGAAAATAGTGATACTTAATACTGAAAAGCATAAATAAATTGCTATAGTAATAGTGAGCTTTATTTATTAAACTTAAATTGCTGTTTAGGGTAATACATTTTAAATAGCTTGCAGCAAATGACTTATTTTAAATAATTCATGATATGTTATCCAAAGGTGGCAAAGTTTATTTTGGCATGAATAATCTGTAGTATTTAAATTATGTGTGGATAACTAACTTGAATGAGGTTATTTGATTTTCTCATACAGAATTATGCCAATTCAAAATTGCTATTGAGTTGAAAGGTTTTGTCAGCTTGAATTATGAAGTTTAAACTTATGAAGTTTAAATATAAAGTCTGTCTTGAACTACTTTAAATATCTGAAAAAACATACTCAGATGCAAGATTGGCTTGGAGGACTATAGTATTATTTTTCAAGGTCTTCCACCAATGGTGCCTCCTCCTGAGATGGAAAACTGAAACATTTCTTTAAAAGTGAAACACTGGATGCTTTTTGTTTTTAGAACCTAATTAACTTCAGACTGAGAACTTTTTAAAGAGCTTCTGATTACTAACATATATTAATTTGTTTACATCTAGTTTCATTTCTACATCTTTTAAAATATTGGATTCAGAATTTAACTCCTTGAAATCAATGTTTTTTCTTATTCTCATTAATTTATAATAAAAACCAAGTTCAACTGACCCAAAGTCTTCAGATAATGTGTATAACTTATGTTTAAAATATGAAACCTCAGCTTGCCAAAATAAGTGTTTAATTGCAAGTTTACAACACTACTTGCTCTTTAACTTATACTACCATGAATATTTCAACCTCTTTTTTGCATTTGAGATGTTCCTTGGCAAAAGATTTTTTAAAAGTGCCTTTTGCTTAATATACAATTATGTCTTTAAGTAATGGTTGTGAGAACTTGAAATTCAAGTATTTATAACTTTGCAAAACCAGAAAGGGACCATGCATATTGTGTGACCTGTACATCAAAGTCTACAATTGTCATCAGTATTTTCTTAATGTTATTTTAAATTGCAATCATGGTAGATGAATGTATTATAATGCAATAATGAGGTAGAATTTGGGGGGTGGGGTGGTATTTTAAATAGAGAATATAAATATTCAGGAAAAAATGAAATTTTTGGCGTGTTTTGAGGAAAACACTTGCTGACAAACACTGTCGTATTGATTAAACCTTCCACTTCGATGATTGCACCATTGGATTTATAAGTAACAATAGGGCATTCATTATTAGAAGGGAATCCAACATGTGCTGTTCTGCATTGTGTTAGAACAGTATTTTCTAGATTTTACTGTTGGCCTTCAGCATGATACAATAAACAGATATAAAAAGGCAGGCACAGTATTTGAACTTGACAAATTCATCAAGTTTAATTAATGCACTAATTGTTGAACTTAAACAGTGTACTGTGAATACTGTCAAGTAGCTTGTATAAATTAGTCTGAAAAAAACTAGAACTTCTGTTTCACATTATTTATACCTGGGGCTAATAAGGAGATTCATCACCTCCTACCCTGGACTGATGACAACAATGATATAAAGCCTATTTCGACAGTTTGCTTATGTAGGGAAACCACTGTCTCCAATCTTCTGAACCTGAAATTTTTTTGAATGTATTGGGTAAGGTACACAATTGTGCCTTTTCTGTAAATGTTTAAATAAACAGGCAAAAATTGTTGTAAATGTAGCAAAGTTCTAACAACTCAGTAACTATCATTTTTTGTGTGTGAACCAGCTTGAATTGTCATGTTACTATGTAATTGACTTGGTCAAAAATGAAAAATAAATTCAATAAAATAAAATTATTGTGTTGTGTTTTATCCACTTATTTTGTTTGTTTTTTTTTAAAAAAAAACTGGATAAAATACTCAGCTGAGTATTTTAATACCAGACATTGGTAACATGATGATTTTATTTGTGTTAATGTAAACCTTGATTTTAAAAGAAGCGCTGCTCACATATACTCCCATCAAGGAGCTGACAGTTTAATTTAAAATGACATGCTGAGTTGTCGATAAAACCGTGGTCTCATGCTTTGGCATAACATAAAAGTTTTACCAGTAGCTTCATTTTGTATTGCATTCCAAATCTAAAATTTAGCCATTGAAGACACTAAGAAAGCTTGGGTGCTCTAAAAAGCATTTGTTAAGCTATGATTTAGTTTTAATGAAGGGTATGCATCGTGGATCTCTGTTGTGAAACAGTAAGGCAAGCTTTGTTTTCATTTTTTTCATACCAGGGCCACAGCCGACTCTGGGAATTAGTTTTGGAACGCCATTCGGTTCAGGTATTGGCACTGGCTTGCAGTCAAGTGGCTTAGGCTCTTCAAGTCTTGGAGGTACCCTTCTTTAATTTTTTTTCCCTAATGTTTCACTGAATTACTCTACAGCACTTCCTGAATTGAATTAGTAGCACACTTCACTGGTGTTAGTAATCTTTACATGTGTAAGTCCACATTGCTGGACTCTATTAATGTATATGAAATATCCACAAGCCTCTGATTAATCTCAATGTGGAGCTCACATCAAAAAGCCCAGTGCAGCTGAAAGCATTTCGTGAGAGAGTGGGAAAATGGTAACCTTAGTGCCCCTTGGACTTTTTATAGTTCACAAACATGATGCTTTATTTGCACTGTTATTTTTGTTAAATATTATTCCTGATTATTTCATTACAGTCTCTGCTAGGGAAACATTTTTTGGTAATAAGAAGTTATCTTTTTCCCCTGGAATTTATTTAGGTTTTTAAACTTTTTTTATATATAAATGGACATTTTGGGAGACAAAAACTATTTTTTAAAATGTTGCTGAGTTGTATGTTTGCATACATTGTATTAAATACATTTATAGTTTGCTATGTGCCTTAATTTTATGGAATAAGATGCATATAAACTTAATTTTTTAATTTAAAAAATTCCCAAAATATGTTAATATATTAGTGTACCAACTTTCTTTGTGTGGTGATATTTCAGTGGGAAGTGGTTTGGGTAACCATTAGTCCTTGGTTAATACACAGATCCAGAAATTAATCCCACTTCAAGAGATGTATTAATTTTCCTAAGATTGTGAACAAGCCTGGAGATCTTTCTTTTCGCAAACTCAAATAAATTAAAAGTGATGCAAAACGCAACCTCAGCAATGGTGTAATTATATTATTATGTAATCAAGGATAAATGGAAGTATAGGAATTAACTTGCAAATATGGCCATCAAAGAAATGTTAAAAGATTAACTCCTTTCAGACTTCACAAATAATCATCTTGTTATTTGTATTACGTTGCAGTCATATTTCTCTTTCAGAGGACTAGTTTCTTACATTAAAAAGCAAATAGCTTAAAACTTCAAATCTCTTTCCCATTTAGTTACCAGAAATTGAGCACAAAGAAAATTTTTTTCTTAGTATTTCAGTTGTTCCACAAGCTATCACATCAATGTAGAGGGATATAATGCATTACAAAACCTACATAAGACCTTTCAGATTCAGTATTTGGCATTACAAGCAATGGCAGTGAATAGCAGAAGGATCTATCCATTTATTATCACAAATCTTTCCAATACTGCTGGCGGAAAAGACAAATCTATGTCTTCAAGGGACCATAAGTGGGCTAATGATGCAATGTACTTAAAAGTATGACTACTTGAAAAGACAGGAGTTTTTAAAGGAATTAAACTTTTGCTATATCTGAAGTAAATTTTTACTTCCTAAGCCAATTTTACTTAGTTATTTAAGATAGTCATACAACCACCCATCTTATAATCAACTCTCAATTGTCTACACATTTATAACATGGAAGAAATCTGGTTCTTACAGTTTTCAATTATTATATGAACAGTTTGGGATTTAAGTAGGAAGTACAATTAGTTTACACATCTGTCTATAGTATTTAAATTTAACCTCAAATTTATGAGAAAAAAATTCACAATAATAAAGCTAGTCACTAATTCTAATAAGATTTCCTTTGAAGAAGGAAATAAAACATTTTCAGAGCACCTGAAGAACACATAAATTTCAGGATATCTTTTTATAGTACGCTTAGGAAACACTTTAAAAACCTATAATAGTTAAGGTTTGGTCAGTGTTAGCAGAAATTCCACAATAAGTTCTGCCCTGCTTGAAATAAGAAAAATATTTCCTTTGTACCATATGCCTTCAAAGTGTTCTCTGAAGCATGTGTAGCAATGTGGGCTGAAATTGACTTGTCCAAACAGATTCTTCCTTGGTTGTACATAAAAAGTACAAAGGGGATCTGATTAGCAAGTAAGATTAAATCTGGATCCACTGTAAAGTTTCTGAGATTATAAATGATTATGAGGGGGTTTCTGCCTCTGCCACATTCACTATTAAAGATTTTCTGTGTAAAGGTGTTATTTATTTCCAACGTGCAACTTTTATTATACATATTATGTGTGTGTGTGTGTATGTATGTGTGTGTGTATACACACACACACACACACACACTTACCAAAGATATTGCATCTAGTGAAAAATCCTCGCTGTAGTATATTTTATAGCTTTTAGGGTCATTAGTCATGGACAATTCAGTTTTATCTATTAGTTTATCTATTAGCTGATGCCTTATATGGGAATATTCAGGATATTTTCTTATTCATAAAAAAGAAAGATGTGAAGTCTAGAATTAAAATCACAATATGTAATTAATACAAGGCCAGATCCTGAAGCTAAAACTCAAATACTTTGGCCACCTAATGAGAAGGAAGGACTCACTGGAGAAGAGCCTAATGCTGGGAAAGATTGAGGGCACTAGAAGAAGGGGACGACAGAGAATGAGGTGGCTGGATGGAGTCACTGAAGCAGTAGGCGTGAGCTTAAATGGACTCCAGAAGATAGTAGAGGACAGGAAGGCCTGGAGGAACATTGTCCATAGGGTCGCGATGGGTCGGACACGACTTCGCAACTAACAACAACAATTAATACAAACTAACCTGGCTGACCACTGTCAGATTTGCAAACTATATGCAATGAATCACAGGGTTCTTAATACAGATATATGCAGAGTATCAAAGGGATGTTGATTTCAGTTTAGTTAGATTCTAGAGCCTAGCTGATAAAATATTGTGTGATAAACTTCACACAACACATTATGGTTAAAAGCAATTCGAGCTGCACACCTTAACTTACTTGTGTTTCCTATCTTTACTGCTGTTTGTACTAGGATTTGCAGGTAGTGCTGGTTTTGGAAGCAGTGCTCCAGGTGCACCATCATTTGGATTTGGGGCAGCAAATAAGCCGTCGGGAAGCCTTAGTGCAGGTTTGTTCTGTTCTGAATGTTTTGTGGGACATTTAAGTTTTCTGTACAAAGTATTTTTGGTCACACAATACTTTCAGTTACTGATATTTTCTATTTAGGAATTTAGAATCATTCTTATAAATAGGCTCTTATGAAATATTTTGAGAGTGAAATTTTTTTGACCCTAAAATATATCGGAAACATTCAGATACTCATCCAGATGTTGATGTCTCAGAATGGGAAATGGGATGTTTTGGTCTTAGAACATTTGTCCTTGTACTTTTCTGCATTAGGGAAAAAATAATCTTACTGGGTTTTCCCACTATACACCTAAATAGCACTGCCTCTTTTCTTTGTGCTTGAACAATTTTTCCCTGAGTAAAAAAGGCCTTTAAATATATTCAGTATGACTATAATAATACTTATTCTGTGCACACTTTGAAAATGGTTCAAAAGAAGTGCTTTAGATCTCTGATATGTTTTTTGACTTTTCGTTAATTTAGTCTGATTTTTTTCCAGGATTCCATATGGTCCAGTTTTAATGAATGTTCTCAAAATACTGGGTTTCATTTCTGTCTTTAATGTTAATGTGACTCTTAAAACAATAGTACCTTTTCAGGTTTGCATAAAAGGTTAAAAATAGCTGGGCAGTTTTATTGATTGGAAGAGAGCTGCTGAAGCAATTTTTTCCAAATCGCTGTCCAAAAGTTCCACCCACACTTAGTAATTTTCCTGGTACTTTTTGGGTGCATTAGCATTAAATTCCCAAAGTTTTTGATTAGTTGTGCTCATTGGGAATTAAGGGAGCTGTGATTCTAGCCCAGGGGTAGGCAACCTCAGCTCTTTTATGACTCATGGACTTCAACTCCCAGAATTCCTGAGTCAGCATAAAAGAGCTGAGGTTGCCTACCCCTGTTCTAGCCTATATAAAGGCCTTTAAGTAGCAAAGATTGACTGTATTATTTTACCTTGTGATAAGATTATAAACTTCTGAGGGTTACATTGCTTTTGAGCTAAAGGTTAAAGTTAACTTGAAAAGTTTAACAAGTCTCTTTAAATTAAAAATTCAAATCCTTTAAACCTATGTTCTCATGTTGAGATTGAATAGACATAATACTAGCTGCTTTCAGCCTCCCAATAATATTGTCCATATTATATAGATTACATTTTATTAAGCATTATTTTTAGTATTAGAGCTTCCCATGCTATGTAGCGTATCTGTCAGCAGGGGATTCCCTAGCATTTTCAGATTGCACTTCAGGCTTAAAAAAACCCCTCAAAAGTCCTTTGTCTTTAATGACACCTTTAATCACACCTTTTCACTTTGAAATGTTTTCCCCTCCTTTACAAGGCTTTGGCAATTCGACCACATCTGGGTTTAACTTCAGCAATCCTGGCATCACAGCATCTGCTGGTCTGACATTTGGGGTGTCCAATCCAGCCTCTGCCAGTTTTGGTACAGGAGGACAACTTCTGCAGCTGAAGAAACCCCCAGCGGGAAACAAAAGGGGGAAAAGATAAATATGAAAAAAGGATAGGTGGGATAGGGTCAGGTGAAAAAAAGGACAATGCTTTCATTTAGTCCATCCTGAAAATATATATTTTTTTAAACTGATATAGTAGGTGCTCTGTGTCCTTGGAGATTTATAACATTTTGCTACTTCTTCCCATTCTGGATTAAAACTGTAATTGTTACAAATGCTATCTATTTTTTGTGAATCAAAGCTTCTTTGTCTTCTCTATATGTAATTATTAAGGAAACTTTAAAAACCATCTATTTAATGTAATGTTAGTAACAAACTATTTTTGTCAATATGATTTACACCATACATAGATATGCATATTGGGTTTCCTTTTAAAGTGAAAGTATATTCTAATATTCAGAAACTTTAATCCATATCTTCTGTTTTGTGATATGGCCTTTTAAAAACATCAGGGTGGTTTTGTGTATATGTATGTAAATATATACATTATAAATGAATATTCATGTATATGAATTATATATATAATGCATTTCAAACCATGTGGGTTATTTCTAAGTGCGATTTGGGGTATTCTATCATGTCCTTAAATACTGTTAGCATATGCAAGAGCAGTTGTAATATCTACTGCATGTAAGATATTGTGGCCTGTTTGGATTCTCTTTTTTCATTTCATTTTTCCTTCCATTCAAAGCATTAACTGAATTAGGTGTTCACTATAAGCATTCTATATGGATTTGTTTCTCAACGATTGCGATCTGTCTTTAGAGAGAAAGGCTTCAGAAGGGTTTTTGAGAATTTTGGAATGGCCTCAGTTTGGAAAAAAAAGTTCATACAAATGATTGGTGGGTGCCCTCAGTTGTGACAATTTATCAAGAAAGCTGCATAAAATTCCATGTAAATCTAATTTGCAGCATTTCCCATGGACTTTGTTTTCTTATATTGTACAGTTCATCCAAGTAGAGATTATCTAGGCTATGGCTGTTGTAAACCAGATTTACTCAATTTATGCTGAGGGATTTTTCTACCATCGTGAGGAAGACCCAACTGACCTTAACTGTACCATTCCGAACAGATGCATAAAATCTCTAATCTGGAGTTGGTGCTTATCTGTCCTAAATAAGATAGCAGGTTTCTTGTTAGCTTACAAATCATAAATGCAAGATATTTGCTAATTAATAATTTGTTTCAGACAAATTCAGCAGAACAAGTCTTACTCTGAAGTTGAGTTTATACTATTGTCCCACGTTGAGCTGTATTCCTAATTAAGTGAATGTTTAAAGAGAAGCAACAGGAATATTTATTGCCTTAAATGATGGGTTAGAATCCCAGTCCTTGAACTGTGTTGCTAGCGCTGACCCCATTTAATTCTACAGGGTTTGTGTTAGGGCCTTTTTTTTAAAGGGTCAGATTGTAAATCTACAGCACGTGTGTACAGAATTTTGGTGAAGTCTAACCTTTTTACACAGAGAATATTTTGTATGTAACTCAAATGTTCGCAATTTGACTGAGGCACCTTTCAGAAACAAACAGGTGTATGTATATATCCTGGTTATGAAGTTGGCTGCTTTCAGTTCAGTACTATTTTTCTAAGTTCTAAATGTTTTATGTCATACAAGAGAAGTTGTCTGGCAAATGTGAGTTTTGAATGCAATAGATTCAGAGTCTATTTAGCACAAGGCTTTTTATACCGTTTGTGAATAGCATCAAAATTTGAAGGTTTTTATTTTCTTTTTTCTTTGTGGAAGGAGGAAGTTTTTAATTTTGTTGAATTAAAGAAGGTTAAGTGAATTTTGTTTTAAATTTGTGTTGTGTTGCACTTCAGTTAAAGTTGGTAGACCTGATGTATGTATGTTACTGCTTTTGACACAATTAAAATATTAAACCACTGAGTTCTTTATTGTATATTATTTGTGAAGCTATTTTTTAACAGTGCTGCTGTCTTTGTGTGTGCAACTTTTTGTTCTCAAATAATAAAATTGTTTGAAGGAAGTATGTCATTCACAATTGCGTTAATATCTTGACTTATCAGTTCCATGGTTTCTTTGAACACTAACATTTTAGCCTCGTTTGTTAGAATGTGTGTGTGTATATTGATGTTTCAAAATAATTTGCATACTATTCTAATAATACTGTGTTTCCCCCAAAATAAGACCCGGTCTTATATATATTTTTTGCCTCCAAAAGAGGCACCAGGTCTTATTTTCAGGGGATGTCTTACCCGCTTACCTTAGGACCACTGCAGCCAGAAAGGCCTCTGATGGTGAAATAGAAGCCAGGGGGTCAATCCGGAGCTCATTTCTCAGCTGAAGAGGCCCTTCCAGAAGGCCTCTGATGGCAAAATGAGGTTGGGGGCAATGTCCGTGGGCAGCGGCGAGCAGCCGCAGAAGAAGTGGACCAGCGAGGCAGGGCATGGCAGGCCTGGCTGCAACTGTCCTAAGGTAAATGCAGCCTTGGTGGAGCAGTGGGCTAATGCCTCCTTAAGTAACACCAGCTGCCTGCAATTAGTGCAGGTTCGCATCCCACCAGGCTCAAGGTTGACTCAGCCTTCCATCCTTCCGAGGTAGGTAAAATGAGGACCCAGATTGTTGGGGGCAATTAAGCTGACTTTGTAATAATGCCGCTTGGGGTGTGTGTGAAAGCCCTAATAAGCAGGCATATACATAGAATGAAGGCTATTGCTAAGCACATTGGTTTGTGCTTAAATTGTAAGCCGCCCTGAGTCTTCGGAGAAGGGCGGGATATAAATGGAATAAAAATAAAAATAAAATAAATAGCAAGTCTCAGGAAATCATCTAAACCCAAACTTGAAAAATAACTGTAGATAAAGGAGAAAAGTATTAGTGTATACAAATAGAATATTAGTACTGGAATAATCTTAGAGGTTGCTTAGGCCAACTCAGTTTAGCAATCTTGTAACTAAAATATCCATAAATAGATTTGTCTTAGCTTTTACATACATCTCCTAGAAAGGAATCCTCAGTTCCAGTTCAAGAGTATAAATTATTGTCCCTGTTCCATTAAATATGTAAAGTCTAGCATTTTAAATACTTGCATAGCATCTCCCTAGGGCCAGAATTCTGAGAGTTGAAGTCCACGAGTCATAAAAGAGCCAAGGTTGCTTACCCCCCTGCCCTCCCGAGATTGGAGCAACATTTTAAACCAATGTTTCTCAACCTGGGTGACTTTTAAGACATATGGATATCAACTCCCAGAATTTTCTTCTATGATTTTACAGGCTTAGTTTCCCCATGTTCAAGATATATAAGAAACTGCTGGGAAAGATCAGTCATCAATTTATAGATGATACCCAGTAATATATATTTAGGCCAGATTGAGTAGAAAATGCTGTGGATGTTTTTACCTAGTGTAGCAGAGTGAATTGAACTGAACGCAGACAAGATGGAGTTACTGTTCAAAAGTTAACAGCACACTATGATGATAGCTGTGAATGGGCTTGTGTTTTCTCCTGCAGGAACAAATCCATGACATGAGAGCTCTCCTAGAGCAGGCATATCAAACTGCCGGCCTGTGGGGCAGGTGCATCATACTAAAACCGTGCCCACCTCATTGCTAGCAATAAGGAAAAACAATACGTCGTGTGATGTCACGTGATGTCACAAGTTTGACATGCCTGTCCTAGAGTCATAAGAGTCCCAGCTTCTGACTCCCCAATTGACTCAGAATGTGGAGGAGACTGGTTGTTGACAAGCAAGCAGTGCTACAGAAGAATAACATTTCCATTGCAATGGCTTCCACTGTATTTGCAATTACAATTCATAATGCTGATAAAATTTGGTATTAGACTTTTGTTAAATATGGGACATATCTTAAATTCAGTTTGCCTGTCCTGTGAGTTCAAACTAAGAACTGGGTCAGCAATTGGATCTGAACATACTGCTTTGTTCAAGAGCCAACTTGAAATTTATCTTAATTTTGCCAGTGGGTTTTCTTTATAACCAGTAATTTTATGCCCCTAAATTAGCTGTTAGACATATTTCTACATTACTCAATACTTTCAACCCAACACTTATAGATATGAGAAAAGTATTCTGGACCTTACTTCTTTACTACAGGCAGGAATTCTCATCCATTAAATCTAACAGTTCTAATCTAGCCAGTATCATTAAAAGTTCAAGTTTGTTGTCAAATGTTTATTTGGAAGAAATATCCGAAGTCTTGGATGGCCTCAAGGAAATGAAGTCCCAGCTGTCATAGCAGTCTAAAATAATTGGAATATATTAATTCTAAGCAAAAAGGACAACAAAACTAATCAATCTTAAGATTTTACTAAAATGTTGGTATATTAAGTAAAATACTGTTTGAAGAAATTAATTTTCTTTGAAGCTTTACAGTGTATCTGGGTACTACCATTTACCTACATTTCCACTAGGTGGCAATGGTTACCAGATTATTTATTTCCCTGTTAATAGGAATGCATAAAAGTAGATGTACTTGCTTGTCATAAAACAAAATGCTGAATGGCTACTATAGTACCTTAGATTTTTGCTTTCCAATTCCACACAAAGCTCTACATCACTGTAAGAGGCTGCTGTATATTTCTGTTGGCTACACTAAAATTCTTATTTATCTTGAACACGTGCTAAAACATTGGCCTGCTGTCTTGGGGCAAAATTGTCCTTTATGTATATGAATATATGTCAGTCCAAGAGAGCAAAGTGTTTCACACTGCCAAAGCATTCATCTCTAATTCAAGAAATCCTCTTTTCTGCTTTTAAACAAGAGATGGCCATCCTATCATTTTTACCATGGTCAGCGATGAATAGTACTAGGAATGGTAGTTCAACAACATCACAGGCCACGTTCAAAGATCAAAGGTGAATTCAAACCAGGCTAGAGACCTACTGTGTAACATGTAGCCTGCTTCTATGAAGAGCTAGCTCTATAACTTCAGATCAGCATTCCCTAATCTGTTTTGGCTATTATACTTTAACATTTATTTTAGTTATTAGAAGCACTTTTGGGGGGAAAGCAAAACATACATTCAATCAATAAATAAATGTGTTTATGGTTTAATGTTTTGGAAATTAGGAGAAAGTTTTAATGGGAAGAGCTGTTTGACAGTAGGGGAGAGGCATAATGGCTACTAGGGTTGAGAAGTTCAGGGACTAACCAAGCTATCATAATTTCTTCCCAGCTATTAAATGGCTACCAGGATGGTAGTTTTTTCCCATTGGTCTGCCCTGCCGTTTAGAGGCACAAGAATTCTAGCACAAAACAGATTGACTAGATCTCAGTATAAATATATGGATATAATGTATATTGGAGTGTCTTGCAGCCATTAAAGACAAAAAATCCTAGCACAAAACAGATTAATGTAATATGTGCTCTACTTTGATCTATCTAAACTGTTCATTTTTTGTTTGGTAGGCATTAATAAGAGACAGTCACCTACACAGGTAAGGCTCAACACTATCCTAGAAAACAGTGAAATACCATCCAAATTCCACTTTTGACTAATTACTGTATGGTTCCAATGCTTCAGCTCCTCTTCAGGAAAAGCTGTTCTTCCTAGACTCGGTAAAAAAAATACTGCATGTTTCCACCAAAATCAGCTTTTGTATTTATTCATTTTCTGTCTCTCTTCATATGTGAGTTGGGATCATTGTACTTAACTTTAAATAATGTTAGCAAAGGGTTCTGGAAAAGGGAAAAAGCACCACATTTACCCCTTCTATGCTTTTAATAACAGCTTGATCATCAAGAATTGATTAGGAAATTAATGTATGTATACATGCACGTGTGTATAGTATGTATACAAAATGTATACAAACACATTCATATGTATACATATACATACAGTTGGTTTTTTTATATTATCCAGGTGTTCGACTATTTTTCTCAACGTGTGTGTGTGTGTGTATTTGTAATAAATACTGCTTCTTATTCATTTATCATTTATTAGACTGCAAGCCTAACATGTTCATTGATTAGTGTGCAAATGAACAATGTCTCCAGAAGCATCTGTGATAGAGAGTTCAACCACACCCATAGAAAACTATGGGCAGCATGCTCTAAGTAAGATTACAGCAAGTGGTAGAATAAAAAAAAATAGGTTCTAGGAAATAGCTTTGGAGCCAAAATTAATTATTCCAGGAAGCCTAAAGACTAAGCCTGTTAACTGGGCAGCCACCAAGCAGGGGATTACATTTAATGATCTAATTGCCCTTTCCAGCTCTATGATTCTATCAGCTATGTAGGTTCTGTTTCCCATAATTGGTTTGCCTTCTTTGAAGGTCTGCTTCAAACTACTACTTGCATCCTTTGGAGGCCATGAAAAAAAACCAGAAAGATAGCCATGTTTGCCTGTCTTTAGCACAGGCTACTAAACATCTGGAAGACCACAGGCTTCCGAATTGTTATCCCAAGAAAACCAAGGCATGTTCCTTCCAGAGCCAAATCAGAAGAAACTAGTCAAGGTTTTACGGACACTACTACTGGGTTAATTTGATTTTATTAGTGATATTGTTACCAAAACTCCTGATGGTTCTTACCTGCCTCTGAAGGGACTCTGCCATTGCTTTATTTCTTTGTTACTTGTCTTTTCCTCTGCAGATCGAAATATACAAGCTTATCAATAATGTTTTTGCAAAGACAAGCAAAGGACAAACATAATTGAATGGTTATATTTTTCCAAGGCTCCTGAACTTATCTGCAGGGCTAGGAAATAAGTTAAATTAGTTGCATCCATTTAAATTGTAAAGAAGGTTTACACAAATAGAAGGAAACAGAAATAAAATATGCTTTGTTGTTAAAGAGCCAAACACTGATCCTTAAACAAGTCCTTATTTTTTAGTCATTTTGCTACAGAGCCTTCCTTCAGATGTGGCTCTTGACTGGATTGAATCAGGTTGTTACATCTGATTTGTTTCATCTGAAGCTTTTGTGTGTCTTAAGAAATGCTTTAATAACAGCAACAGAGACAAAGTATTAAAACTAATTATGATAGAGTATATCCCTTTGGTATTAATTACAAATGTTAAGACAGTGTTGATATTCATTTTAAATTGCAGTTGGATTTATGTTAGTTAGCTAATGGCCCATCCTTCATCTGTTTTATGGGGAAACATCTTGCCAGGCTCCTTCCGTCATACACTTTTCATAAGCTCTGAGGCTATTTAATAAAGACAAAATTACATCTTCTTCCTATTCCCCTCCCCAGCATACACATCCAAATTCATTTTCAACTGGAAAAGAGTAGAGTACTTGCTCAGCTAATCATATACCAGGTTGAAATTCAGCTAATGCCACTATATATCAAATCCATAGCAGGAAAATACTTTCTTTGTTGTTGTTGTTGTTAGTTGCGAAGTCGTGTCTGACCCATCGCGACCCTATGGACAATGTTCCTCCAGGCCTTCCTGTCCTCTACTTTCTTTAGCAGAATTCAAATATCACAAAATAGTGATTTTTTTCAATATACAGTAATCATGTTTAATGGTGGGAATATTAAAAATACTGAAGTTGGAGGTTATCTTTTAAAAGTTATTTAATAGCCCATCTGGAGTTATAGTTTCTAATTAATGACATAAATATTGTGTAGCATTTCTGACCTGCAGAATTCTGTCAGTCCTGATAATTTCACTGAGTATACCTTTATATAATGCTTTTAATTAACTCACTTATAGCTGGAGATGTTACTGAATGACAAATCCCAGCATCTTTTCCCAGGGGTAAAAGGGATTGGTTAATAAAATTTAGAAGAGCACATATTCCCCATCTCTGAATTAATTGACTATTAACACTACAGTATTTTTGGTAATAAATAATAAACCAGTATGAATAATAGAATCAAATTAATGGAAACTGAAAATGTGAAGAAAAGCGAAGGAGAAACTGTATCATAATCAAATCATCATTTTATGTTTAATTATACTACTAATAACATGGTAAAGTTGTTTGGCGCTTGCTATTCTCCCATCTAGCAGACAGCAAGCAGCATCCAGTATGCTTTTTCAGTTGCCAGCATCAGTTGCCCTCGATCTACAATCTGAGAATGCTATTCATTAGATTACTAATTTGATTGAATATAGCAGAATACATAATTCAATAGGAAGACAGTGGGATAATTATCACAGTTAGAGAAAAGGGTAGATCGTAGCAATTTCATAGCGCAACCCTGACCAGTTTAATTTGAAATTTATTCCATTGTGTTCAAGTGGCTTTTTTTCAGGTAAGTGTTTTAGGATCCCTATCTTGTTTTCTTAGCTCTCTAAAGAGAATAGCAAAAGCTGGGGAAAGAATATGCGTTTACTGAGATGCATGTAAATTACTTAAAAAAGAAAAAAAAGACTTTGCTGTCTAATTGCATCTATTTGTAATCACTGCTGATTAGATGATGAGTGGGGAATAGAATAATTAGAACATAAATATTTTATATTTATTCATTTTCATTCCTAAAGCTGCCAAGCCTACCCCTTTAAAAATATATCAAATATTTTGCCCTTTCTGTATTGGGTCTTTTATACACAAACTGATCCTCAGATCTCTTCAGCATTTCTGAAGACCCATGAGCACAACTTCTGAAAACAAATAACACACTTCCTTGCCATTTTAAAATAGAAAGACATGAAATCCAGAACAATAACAAAGTCACCATCCCAAACTCCTCCCACAAAGCGCAGGTAAATCCTTCCACAAAGCTCATATACTATATATATATAACATGATCATGTTGCACCACTCCTCTGCTCCTGCTGACCTTGGTCCTCTTAAATCTGTTAAGTCCCGCTTGACTGCAGCTCTGATGTTATAGGAGGAGCACCCTTCCTTTAACTGAATGTTAATCCCTAAGTCAACTTTTCCTAACCAGAATCTTGATTTGTTTGCCTTCATTCAGCTTATTATTCAACAAGGAACATTTGGGTGCATTATCTGCCCCTTGATTAAGATGGCAGAAAGCAGCAGCAATTTCTTCCCTCAGCATATTGGCAGCATGTTACTAGAAATAACATATCTATTTTCACCTTGAATAAATAAACCAACTGTAAATTCCTTCCTTTTAACAATCTTGATCTTTAATCCCTGCAAATAATATCCTAGAGCAGGGGTGTCGAACTGCTGGCCCATGGGCCAGTTGCATCATGCAGAGGCTGCACCCACCCCAGCTCCAGCAATGCAAAAAAGTTGCAATACATTGCAACACGCAGCAAGTTTGACTTCTTTTTGTTTTTTCTTTGGCTTTTCTCATAAAATTCTTCAAAGCTTTAACAAGCCTATTTTATAAATTCAGTATAGAAAAGTTATCCTGGTCACTCTCTTGGTTTCTTATTTATATATTCCTTTTAATTATTAGGTCACCAGCCAGTTAGCATGTTTTTCTAAATTGTTCTTGTAGCTTGTCATTTTAAATTCATTTTCAGATCAGTCTCAATCTTTGTCAGATATAATTTGTTCCTCTTTCATAATATCTTTAAGCACTATCTTAAAATTAGCTTTGGGGTCCATTATTCAAAAGTATCTTTCAATACATCTCATGTTAAAATATTTTCCTTCATTCTGTAATTTGTTAATCAAGTTTGAGCTTTAAATGTTCTTCTCCTTTAGGGTTTTTTTGAATCTGCTAACCTTCAAACCTTCAAACTCTCATCCTATGATTTTTTTAAAAAAAAGAATTAAAAAGAAAAACATTTTCTCATGGAAAGGATTCTTACATTTAATTAAAAAATCTTCAAATTCATCTAATCCTTAAACTTGTATTTAAAAATTGTTTTGTTAAGGATTTTAGGAAACTCAGTAGAAGGGCGGTTTATAAAAACAAATAAATAAATAAAATAAATAAATATTAACGCAAAGACTAATAGCTAAAATGCAAAGGCTAATACTAAAAAGCAGTTAACAAGCAATTTCCAAGAGTGAAAAGGAAATATGTGAATCCAGTGTCCTTTTGAAGGTTGTTGACCATGATTTGAGGAAAAAAGTTGGCTATACCCTCATCTCCCAGAGCAATAAATCTACCTGAGACCACTGCCTTGCAAGAAGCAACCGTATGAAGCACTTGTGGGGAATCTTAAGTCCTCTCTTTGTCCCAAGAGGAATTACAAAGACCTGGTTTACTTGCAGACTCTCTATTTTGCTATAGTCATATGCTTTGTTTTTAATGGAGCTGTCTTTAGCTTGCCATTTCTTCCCCAGAAGTGCCTGCTTGCTTATTTATGAAATGATGGATTTCTGTTCTCTGCACCTCAAGAAGTTTAAGATAACGCATGTAGAACTCTTTTTCAATCCCAGAAACAACAGTAATTGTATAATCTAAGTTAGGTTGAGATGTAATACTTTACCACAAAGTTGGTCCGTGAAGTTCCATATAGATGACATAGGTTTGAACTTGAGACAGTCCACTTGTGTTGTATTACGACAAAGAGACCCTATGATTCCAGAATCTGCAGTTTTAATTCTATGCATTGGAATTTTTTTAACATAAATGTAGTATGAAGAACTCTAATTACAGTGATTTCTAGAGTTATTTTTTTCATATAAAATTAATTTTAAAAAAGCAAGTATTGCCATGAATTATATAACAAAATCCATTTGCTGATTGTGAAAATCCAAGTGTAGCTTCTCTTGAAATCAGTTCATTTCATACATACATGCATGCACACATTCTGCTCCTATCTCAAAGGCTTCTGATCTTGGCTTAAAAGTTATATGTCCTCCCCACATGTCAGAGTTCTTTTCATCAATGAATCAAGATTCTACAGTGAGGCACATATCTATGATGTTTATTGATCAGGTGTACAAATACACTACCTCCATGATAATGTGCACTGCCATATCTCAAGCTTTTTCCAGCAACTGCTGGGTTCACTGTAAGAGCTTTTAGTTTTACACTGCTTTATTTATTGATACATATAGAAATGTCCCTGAATTGTTATGGAACTTATTTCACTATCATCCGATTTACATAAACTTCACAATTTTTTTTAAGTTTAAATTGCATGTCTGGTGCATTTCACACAAGTGCTGAATCTAGCAGGATGCCCATCATTGGAACAACTGTGAAACACACTGTATTATTCAAATGTTACTCTTGCACATTTCAAGTAGTACTGATTATTATTGTATATTAATAATCCTTATTTTGAGTACTTGAAATGATTTGGGGAAACGGATATTTCTTGTTTTTTATGTAGTATTTCTTCATAATTCTCTCTCTCTCTCTCTCTCTCTCATGTGTGTGTGTGTGTGTGTGTTTGTATAAAAACACTTATTTCCTAACAGCATTATATTTGGTGATTTAATTCTTTGATTCAAGGACAAATACAATAAAAGTATCCCGAGTGAAAGCATAGTATTTTATCTTGTTCTACTCCATTTTATTCTGTGACTTGCGTCAGAGCTAGGACAAGCCCTTTTGCAGCACTATTACTTACCCATATTAAGTGGATTAGTTTAGCCACAGGTCACTGCATCAGTTTCACAAAATGCATGATAACAATTCCTTCATATTTCCTCCAGGAATATCAAAATAATCACCCAGATTAAGTGGGGAAATTCCTAAAGCCTTAGGAAGGCCACATCTGGAATATTACAAAAAAGATGTTGAGACTTTGGAAAAAGTGCAAAGAAGAGCAACTAAGATGATTAAAGTCCTGGAGACTAAAACTTATGAAGAATGGTTGCAGGATTTGGATTTGACTGGTCAAGAGAAAAGAAGGACTGGGGGGGGGACATGATAGCAATATTCCAATATTTGAGAGGCTGCCACAAGGTGGAGGGGGTCAATTTATTCTACAAAGCACCAGAAGGCAAGACAAGAAACAATGGATGGAAACTAATCAAGGAGAGAAACAACCTGGAATTAAGGACAAACTTCCTAACAGTGAGAACAATTAACCAGTGGAACAGCTGTCCACCGGAAGATGTGGGTGCACCATCTCACTGGAGGCTTTTAAGAAGAGACTAGACAATCACTTGCCTAAAATGGTATGGGGGCTCCTGCTTGAGCAAGGGGTTGGACTAGAAGACCTCCAAGGTCCCTTCCAGCTCTACTCCGATTGATTAGCCACAAAATAGAAGCAAGGCAAACTAATTTCATATGCAAATTATCTTGTTTTCACCCACATCATTTACAACTTCACGATGTGCAGATTTCAACTCCCAGGATTCCCTTAACAACCATTCTTGCCGGGGGAGATATGGGCATTGACGTTTACCCATCTTAAACTTGCCGAGTTTGAGATACACTGATCCAGATAGTGCATACAAGACAATGACTAAGGCAGTCCCCTTGTGTAAAATGGAACATATGAGGTGGGGGAGGGTTTACAATGGAATCAGTTCCCCCAGGCCAGGGGCAGGCAACCTCGGCTCTTTTATGACTCATGGACTTCAACTCCCAGAATTCCTGAGCCAGCATAGCTCAGGAATTCTAGGAGTTGAAGTCCATGAGTCATAAAAGAGCCGAGGTTGCCTACCCCTGCCCCAGGCCATGCATGTCGATAGGATCCTGCCCAAGCAATGTTTCAGTATTTGAAATGATCTGGTAGATGTTTTTCATTCACTCAGTATCACCCACAAATTAAAATAATCCCCAAAGTGATTTCAGTATTTTCATTTCTTCACACACTCATTCCACGGTTCACTTACCTCAATATACAAGAAAAGAAAGAAAAAATTACATTGGACAGAAACGCTGTGAGAGGAATATACAGGAGGCCAGGCTCCAATTAACATTTTGCTCAGTCTTCTCTCTCTCTCTCTCTCTCTCTCTCTCTCTCTCTCTCTCTCTCTCTCTCTCTCTCTCTCTCTCTCTCTCTCTCTCTCTCTCTCACTCTCACTCTCACTCTCACTCTCACTGTTGCCTTGGGCATGAATAGTAGTCCTTACACAGAAGGAACGTGCCTTCTCTGGCAAAAGTGAACCACAAATCCAAGCCAAGTCCAATATTTTTATAATCACAGCATAATTGAAGTGGGTTTTGATGGGTTATTTGTAATTAAAGTTTAATATATTTTCCATTTCAAAGTCAAGCAAACCCTCCTCCTATGCCCCACTATCTTCTAGGCAGAGAGAGAGAGAGAGAAATCAATTTTATATAAAACATTAAGGGAAAACCAATACATCAAGTATTGCTGTGAATAGGTTGTGTGTTAGGTAGAACTTTTTCTTCTCAATTGTTTAGCAATAGCAACAAAATAACCAGTCTCCCCCTTTACATTAGAGAAATTAAGTAAACAGGGATATCCTGTGGAAGGGCTGCAAAGCCGCTCAATTCTGACCTTTAAGGTAGAGCAAAAGTGGGCTCAGACCTATTTTAATTCTAAGTTACATTTATGTTTGTTTTGGCATATAGCTCTAGTTAATAGTTCTAGGGGAGCTATTAAAATAATGAAACAGGTCCAATTAGCCTAAAAGTCTCATCTCTTTATGATATGAACTGTGTTTATTTTTATCTAATAGGCACTGACAGCCAACAATCTCTGTGTTATGCACTCATTCCTGAACCAACAGGCCCTTCTCACAATCAGCTACACTCCCATCACCTCCAATTGGGCTACTCTAATGGGGCTGCCCTTATCCAAAAGCTTCAGTTGGTCCAAAATGCAGCATCCCACACAGTTCTGTGCAAACCCAGAACTCTCTGTGGGAGCTGTATTGGTTGCCAATTTGCTTCTAGGTGCAATTCAAAGTGCTGGTGGTCACCTTTAAAGTCCTGCATGGCTTGGGGCCAGAGTATTTAAAAGGCCACCTCTTCTCATTACATTTATCCAGCCCACCAGGTGGGAAGGCAAGGTATGTTGCAGGTCCCATCTATTAATAAAGGACACCTGATGGGACCTGGAAAAGGGGTCTTCCTTCCTTTTGGAACATCATTTTCTTGGGAATAGGTTTTGCCCCCTCCTTGTTACTTTTCCAGAAGGCCCTGAAGTCACGGTTCTTCCAGTGGGCTTGGAGACCCGTGTTGATTCAGAGCTGATCAAGTGTCTTGTATGATTCTGTTTGTGGGGGATGGGGGTACCTGGGGTTTTTATATATTTGATTTTTGATGCTGTACCCCACGAGGAGTCATCGTGTCTGAGTTACGCTGCCAAATAAATATATTCAATAAAGAAATAAATAATCTGATTAGACTTTGCCAAAATTGATCGACAGTGATAACATTTGCTAGCGTCCAGTCTAATCATTAAAGTTCATGATGACTTTATTTTACTAAAAGATTCCTGGTTGGGCAGGATCATGCATGAATTAAAATCAGCCAGCTAGGAAGAAAATGACTGTTGAGTAGCAGGAATCAGGGACAACAATGGTATCACAAGAGGGTTTGGGCAGTGGGTGTAATAGATGAACACCTGCATAAATAAGAGCCTTTTGTTCTAATTTTGTTCCAAATATAAGAGTCTTTGTTCTTATATCCCAAGAATCTGGTAGTTTAGTAATTCTCAAACTTTTTCCTTCATAACCACTATCAAAAAGTCTTTTTTAACTGCTTATCAGAAAGTTCTTACGCTTTCTTAAATTTCTTAAATATTCCTGTTGTCATTCGGTAATAGGTTTATTTTAAAGAAACATGACATTCACCCAATGTTAAGTAATTTACCCAAGTTTGTGAAGCATTGGTTTAGATCCTTGCCCAATCCTAACCCACAAAATCGGTGCCATCCATCTTTCTATCAGCTTGCACTTGGAATGTATTTTAAGTGTTGAAAAGTCATTGTGTCAATTCCTGAAGTGCAAATGTATGACATTTGAACAATTTTCATTTGCTTCAATTTTACACCCTTTTCTGACTTGTACACTAACTACGGCACAAACATAAAGGCATTGCGATGGCTGTGATTTTACATCCTTTTAACTATGGATGGTTCTCTGGCACCCCTTCTAGATGTGCAGAAAATACTGGAAATTCAAAGTTCACCGCTTTTGAAGGACATTAGGTTGGGGAACGGAGAGACTTTAACCTAGTGGCCAGAAGTAACCTGTGCTGCCTCCAATGCAGTGTTTCTCAACTTTAAACTGTAAGATGTACGGACTTCAGCATGGCTAGCTGGAGAATTCTGGGAGTGAAGTCCAAACCTCCATTCCTTTTCTTCCTATTCTCTTCCCAGCTCTGTAGCAATTAGACCTGAAAAGTAAGGCTAAGGGCGGCCTTTTTTCAAATGTAAATTGCAGTATGAGAAAAAGGATTGGGTGATGCAATGTGGCAGCAGAGTTGCCCAAGGAATGTTTAATCTTCCTTTCCCCAAATGTTTCCTCTGATCAGCTGCAATTAGGCTTAGGAAAAGGCTTACTGTTGAATTCTGTAATTGGAAGTATGCAGAGGAATGTGTGAGTGCATGAACCTGTGTAATATAAGGAATAGAAGTGTGCTAACTATGTGGTTAAAAGCAAGTTTAGTATTATGTGTGCATAATTTGCTATGTGAGAAAACTGGCTTCTGCCTTATGTGGATGTGCATGAATAGTTTGTGTGTGTGTGTGTTTATGTGTGAAAGACTTTTCACAAGTTTGGATGAGTAAGACACAGAGTGTGGGATGACACAATCACTTCAGATTTACCTACTCATTTTCTGTAAGTGGGAAGTTTACATCTTATTTTTATGCAGCTCATCTGTGCCCCTTCACTCAACTATTTAAAAGCAAGATATGAACACCGAATAGAGGAATGGAAGATCATACCTGGCAGTTGATTAAAGCGGCTTATTATTTAGTGGCAGCTATCACTAATCCCTGGAAAGGATGAATGGGCATCATCTTTGGAGAGCATTGGGTTGGAGAGAGATATATTAAAATGCCTCTGTGCTTCAAGATATTGTAGCCTTTACCTAGCAAATTTTCATTGCTTTTCATTATGCTCCAAACAGTGTCCTCTATTTCAGTGTCTTATTCCATCTGAACACATCTGTTTCCATAAAATAAGAGTACCAAACCATAAACATACTCCAGAAAAATACCTTATTAATGAGGACTTATAGTATAGCACAATAGACACCTACCAAATATTGCAAAGAAAACACTGCATGCACTCCACAGTACATAATTTCAAACTCACCATAGATATAGTAGTTAAGTACTCTTCAAATGCCCGATGAGTTCATGGACATATCTATGTAGTTTTCTTGACCAATGAGTTGGCCATTGTTTCTGCCAGGAAGATCCCCCCCCCACACACAATGTAGCTAACTGCCATTTAATTTCCTGATGAGTTCCCATTCAAATAATAACCAACTTTCATTCTACTTAGGATTTTGAGATCAGCTAAGTTATTGATGACATGGTGTCATCAAGGTGGGCCTAGATACTGCATAACTAGAATTATTTAGCTGGTGGCAGGATTGAGTCCAAGCAACAATCCCCAATCAAAAGTCAAATTTTAATAGGCAGGTGTGATCTTTTCACCCAACCTTGCTTGTAAATTTAGCAGTAGTAAGAAATGTGTATTAGATAATGTTTTTATTGTCCACATTCATCCCACAATGAACTGGAGTCATTGAACTCATTGAGTATTATGGATCAGTTACATTTCTCAGTCTATACTGTATTATGCTGTTACAATGGGGATGAGCGCACCTTTAGGAGAGTTGAAAGAACAGCTTTAGGGATAGATTGTCATGGAAGAGAAATCTTGAAGGAGCCTTGGTGGCACATAATCAACCTTGCCTCATGGCCTGGTGGTGAGAGATAAAAGTAAGGGAGCGCTATAGAAGGGAAGGATTGCCTCTTCCAGTTCTCTGGAGGACAAATGGAATGTGATTAAAGTAACAAAATAATTTTAAAAAGCAAGGTCTATGTAAAAGAATGTCTTAAGTGGTTTTCGCTTTCAGCTAAGGTTTTAAGCATGCAAGCTGATGCTGAAAAAATCAGGATACCTGATGACTAATGAATAGGCCATTTTGGTTGTAGCTAAAGTGGCAAAAGGAGTTTGACAAAAGAATCTTAATGATTCATAATGGCTGTGGACATTGCCCTGAATAAGCAGTTAACCCAGGGGGAAAAGGGCATCATCGGCCTGGCAGATTATGTGTGAAGCTTTTGAAAGAGAAGAAAGGGGAGGGGGACAGAGTCCTTGACCTGTTGAATATGAAACATTTTGAGATATTACTAGCCCCTCCCCCCTCCGTCCCCTGAATCAATGGAGGGCAAAGCAGGGATGGACAGGATCTCTTTTCTGTTTTATGGATCACTGGATTTAGGTGTCAGATACATGCTGACACCTGAAGAATTTGTTGCCTCTCAGAGCTGAACATAGGAACGTATTCTGAGCCCTGGAAGTGAGCTGGATTTACTTTCTTAAATACAAAAATCATTTTAGTAATTCCTAATACTGCAACCATTCTACCAACTCTACACTACTTTGTGTCCCAACCTTGGAGCAGAGAATCTTGTTTGACAAGAATTCCTTTTGTTATTTTGGTTATTTGTTTTTTTGTTATCTGTTTTATTTATAAAACAAATTCTAAATAAAGCAAATTCTAATAGAAGAGAATAGTCGTAGCTCAGGATTGAACTGTGGGTGCTTTGGTGCTGCCTGAACAAAAAAATCAAGCAAGCTCTAAAGAGAGTACCAAGGACCTCAGAGCAACTACTATCAATTTGCAATATATTTCCTGTGCTTTTTCATTAAAGCAATTTTTGGCAGGGCTGTTCCAGAAACCACAGATAATTGTATTGATTGTAAAAAAACAAAAAAAGCACTCGTTATCTTTCTCATTTAATAGGTTTGCACATTTTTGGGACATGGATGTATATACAGAGTTAAACTACATAAAACACTATGCACAGAGTAATCCTGCTTAACACACACTTGTTTATTTTGAAGCTACTTAGCAGCTGTTACTGCTGAGAAGCAATCAAGTAGTAAACATTAGCTGCAGTATCTCCCTTTTCATGCTTTGCTGCGAGATTAGAAAAATGTGAGGGGTGCCCCAACCAGGAATTTGTCATTTCTGGCAGCTTCTTCTGTCTTTTGGGGGCAGGTAGGTAGGACAGAAAGCAACATAAGGTGGATAGATCAGGTCCATGACATGCTTTGAACTGCCTCACATTCTCCCTATTTCTGAATAGAGAAGCCAGTGGAGAAGAAGCCATCATGTGCATAGCCCCAAACTGAATCTAATGAGCCCAATTCTTCCCAATATTTCACCCAGTTTGGTGTGATCACAGCACCTCCATTGGTTCCTTTGGCTTATTCTTTCAAGCAGGCACTCTGGACTCAGGTTCCTTTCACAAGAAGCCTCCTTGGCCTCTTCTTTCACCTGTTCCTCTGGATGACATTGGACAGCAGGGTTGTGGTTTGCTGGATTGACTCCCTACTACTGGACCGAAGCTTCACTGTGGTGCTGTGTGAAATCCATGCTTAGGTGAGACAAGCCCAAGAAGGAAGATGAAGATTGTGCAGCTGTTTGTAAACCAGCCTTATTCAAGGTGCTCTCTAGATTTGAGAGATTACAACCTCCCATTATTGGCTTGACTGGCAGAGGTAACAGGAGTTATAGCCCAACACAGGGACCGGCAATTAAGGTTCCTTTACTACCTGTGGACTTCCAATTCCCAATATTCCTGAGCCAACATGAAGAGTTGGAAGTCCACAGGTTGCAAAGGGGCCATAGTTGCTCACCCCTGGCCAGCATCAGTTGCCAAACTCTGGGCAGCATCAGCTTGAGAAAGCCACCCTTGATAGCAGCAGAAAGAATGAATGAGCACCCGCTTTTTCCTCATCATGGACCGAGTCTTCTCCCCAGTGCAGGGGTAGGCAACCTCGGCTCTTTTATGACTCATGGACTTCAACTCCCAGAACAACCTCGGGTCTTTCATAACTCATGGACTTCAACTCCCAGAACAACCTCGGCTCTTTTATGACTCATGGACTTCAACTCCCAGAACAACCTCGGCTCTTTTATGACTCATGGACTTCAACTCCCAGAACAACCTCGGCTCTTTTATGACTCATGGACTTCAACTCCCAGAACAACCTCGGCTCTTTTATGACTCATGGACTTCAACTCCCAGAATTCCTGAGTCAGCTATGCTGACTCAGGAATTCTGGGAGTTGAAGTCCATGAGTCATAAAAGAGCCGAGGTTGCCTACCCCTGCCCCAGTGAAACCAACGGACAATCGATCGGGAAACGAGAAGGCACCGTAGTAGCAGCTTGCAGCCTCCCCTCCCAGTCTACCAAGGTGTCGGAAGAGAGCGCGGCCGGAGCAAAAGGCCATTGAGCCTTCCTTTCCCCATGCAACGCAACACGAGAGAGCACGTCGTTCGACCTGAAAACCTCGGAGACTTAATCAACCCTCGTCTCTCGAGCGAGCCGTCGCTGCTTTTGCAACCCCGCACCGGCTGCTCTTCCCCGCCTCCCTCCTCTCAGGTCTTTGGGGGGGTGTGGGGCGGAGTGGGGGTGGGGCAGCGAGCCAATCGCTCGGCGGAGGTGAAAAGAGCATCAAGCAAGCTCTTTCTCAGCGAACCGGAGAGCGAGCGCCGGTTCTTAGGGCGCATGCGCGCCCGTAGAGCGTCGGCCGTCTATAATAACAACCGAGAACGCGAGGGAGCGCCAGAGAGTCCGCGCGCACCCACCGGTAGCTCCCGGCTGCCGCGTCCGGAACCTCGGCTAGGAGTTTTGCGCTTGTCAGCTGGGAGGATCGGAAGGTAAAGTAGCGGCGAGAGAGAGAGAGAGAGCTAGCCGCGTCTGGGCTCCTTGCTGGCCTCTCCGAAGCAGAGGAAAGAGCGGTCGATTGGGACCCGTTGCCGGGCGGGCACGGCAGGGAAGAGAGCGCGGGAGCGGGAGATTGCGCTCCAGAGCGGCTCTTTCCGACCCGTCTCCGCTATTCCAGCTTGACGTTACCATCAAGCTCCATGGGCATAAAGGAGTTCGACCGGGATCCTCACTTTCGGATACGGGGGACCTTCCCTCTCCGGACTTAAGAGGGGCGAGAACTGGGAAGATGAGAAGCTGCTGAAGGGGCTCCTGCAGCGGGTGCGAGCTGAAAGGCAGGCGCGCGAGAGAAGGGGGGCGGCGGCGGCGTCCCTCGCCAGCCGCCAGGTCGGCTCCCGAGCCCCTTCCCCAGTCTCCGCCAGCCAGGCGCACCGAGGGATCTCCGGGTGTGTTATGGTTCCCGGAGTGCTTCGCTCAGTGCCGCTTGTCTGGGGGCGGCCGCCCCAAGGTCGCCTTTCCTGCCTTTTCGTTCGTCGGAGGGGCTGGTTGCCTCGGGCTCTGCCTCCCGGCCAAAGCGACGGCGTTTCCCTTCCTCTCGGCTGGGATAATTGCGCCCTCGGCTTCCCTAGTCGTGCCCGCCTTTCCAGCATCCGCGCTCTCCCTCGGACTTACGACCAAGCGACTCCCACGCGAGATGCTGAAGTTCCTCGACAGCCAAGACTTTGCGGGGCCACCGAAGCGGGGCTAGAAGACCCGGCTTCGCCAAGTGACTTGGCCCAGGAGAGGAACCGAAGAGCCAGCTTTGGAGTCCACGGGGCTTCTCCCTCCTCCCGTTGGTGGCGGCCAGGAGCGGGTGGGCTGCGGGGCTGTTGACCTCAGCCCAATCCCTTCGGCAGACCGCGGGCGCTCTCTCCCCCATTCTGCACCCCCCGCCCCGCCCGCCCCGTTCCTGGCCAGTTGTTGTAGCGAGGTGACAGCGAGTTGGCACTTAGTTGGGGTCTCGTCTGTTAGTAGCACCCACCCCCTTCACACGCTACGCCCGAACTTCCCAGCGGAGCCCGTCATCTGCGTCTCCCGAAAGCTTCGTCTCTTTTCTCTCTCTCTCTCCCTCTCTCTCTCTCTCTCGCGGGCACACAAAACTTCTCTAATCGCTGCCTCTTGTCAATCCAGGCAGCCGGAAGAAGGGCGGGCAGCCTGCGTAGTTGACGGAGCCTCCGAATCGGGGGCAAGAGCCGCCGCCGCCGCGGCTCCCCGCCCGCCCGGCCGCCTCGTGGTGCCATGTGGCGGGGCCGGCCTTCGCAGCTGCTGGCGGCGCCGGGAGGGCGGCTTCTGCTGCTGCTCCTGCTGGTTGGACTGACGGCGCGGGGGGCGCTGGCCAGCGGCGAGTATTGCCACGGTTGGCAGGATGGGGCGTCCTGGCGGGAAGGTTTCCAGTGTCCGGAGCATTTTGACGACGGCGACGCCACCATTTGCTGCGGCACCTGCGCGCTTCGCTATTGCTGCTCTCGGCCGGAGGTCCGCCTGGATCAAGGCATGTGCGACAACGACCGGCAACAGGGCGGAGCGGAGCACGGCCGGCCGGACAAAGACGTGCCAGACAGCGCGGCAGGTACGGAGCGGGGAGCCTCGTCGTATTTCCACGGTTGCGTGGCTCTTCTCCTCTAAAGTTACCCTTTTCCTTTTGGATTTCATGATCGTGCATATTTCCTTTAGCGATGCCTGTGTTATAGGGAGTCCTCAACTTACGACCACCATTGAGTCCAAAATTGTCGCTGCTGAGACAGTTGTTAAGTGAGTTTTGCCCCCACTTTATGACCTTTCTGGCCACTGTTCTTAAGTGAATCACTGAAATTGTTCAGTTAGTAACATGGTTGTTAAGTGAATCTGGCTTCCCATTTGACTTTGCTTGTCAAAAGGTTGCAAAAGGGGATCATATGACCCTAGGACAGGGGTAGGCAACCTCGGCTCTTTTATGACTCATGGACTTCAACTATGCTGACTCAGGAATTCTGGGAGTTGAAGTCCATGAGTCATAAAAGAGCCGAGGTTGTTTACCCCTGCCCTAGGACACTGCAGCCATCATAAATATTCAAGTACTTGAATTTTGATCACTTGACCACTGTCGAGTGGTAATAAGTATGTCATGGTAATAAGTATGAAAAATGATAATAAACCACTGTTTTCAGTATCGTTGTAACTTCCCAACAGTCACTAAATGAACTGTTGTAAATCAAGGACTACCTGTATTAGCACAGCTTAAAGGGCAATCAGCAGCACCACGTTGCTTGGGGATATGTGTTTATAATGGAAGATATTATTTCCGATAATATATAAATATGATGAGTGTATCATTCTGGTACTCATCACCGGTACTTGCCCAGTCAGTCAGTCAGTCTGGGATACTTGTTGAATAATTTGGATGTTTCAGGCTGGGCGCTAATGCCAGATCTGGATTATCCGACTTCTACTCTGGTCCTTGATTCTCTTTGGATATCTTGGACTTTAAGGTTTTAGATCCAGCTTTAGCTCCACCTTTGGGCCCAGGATGGGCTGTTGCAGGCAAAACAAATCTACCTGTTTACTTGATTCAGCAGTAGGAGCCCATGTAAGACTCTAGATATATTTTCCTCTCTGACTTTAATAGATAGCAGATGTGCATGTATTAGTTGAGACACAAATTATAATTGAATAGAATATACTGTTTAAAAAACCTCAATTTATTAAATGTAGAGAACTTGAAAGTGACTTAAAAACAGGCTCTCATTTAACACAAAGTGCTTGGTTATCTGGATGCATATAGATATTATTGATGAGATGGAAAATATGTATTTTAAATTGAAATGCGTTTTATTTAGCCTCTTTGTATTCACTCACATAGCCAAGAGATGTTTAGAGCATTTTGCCAAACACATTGTTAATATTTGTATAGTTATCCTAAGTTCAGGAATTGCTTTATACTTGCCTTTGTGTAAAGTTTAAGAATACTAGTTTTAAAACAAACTACTTGTGATATATATCTATGATTATTCCATCTGTGAAACTTTCAGAAACATTTTCCCAAGCTGCTTCCCTCAAAGTCCCTTAAAATTATTGTACTATCATCACAGTGCATAAAACCATCATCTATCCACATACAAAGCTCCATTTATTGCTTTGATCTGTCAGTGTCCCCATTATTTTTTTCCTCCTAAACTTTTGTGACTCAAATAACTCAAGAAAACTCAACAACACACTTTTACTCAGCAGACTTTTCAATGTGAGAAGTCATAATTTTGGAATGTTTTCTGAATTGCAATAAATGGCTTAAAGTTCAGGGTTGAGAAATGCTTGATAATTCAACAGCATGTAGAATACCATGGTGCAGAAGGCAACTGAAAATGTAATTATAATTTTGTGTGCTAAGAGCAGGAATTGAAAAGAGTACAGTCATAAAAAGAAACATGAAAGGATTTTCATGGTATAAGCACATGGTGTCTCCATCAACTCATGTCTCGGTTTTAAATGTCTATAAGCTGCAGTCATTTAGTTGGCAGTTAGTACCATTTCACCCAATTGGTCTAACTTTTAGTATGTATAAGATCTGTTGCCATCCCCTGATATGTTTTTTTTAGCAAAAAAGCAGTTAAGAGCTTATTGAACTACCCCCCTGGAAACAGACTGAATCACATATATAAAGTGCAGGTAATCTTCACTTTATGATCAGAATTGGGACCAGAATTTCCATTACTAAGCAAGGAACCCAATTTTACGATCTTTTTTTGCCCCAGTTAAGTGAATCACTGAAGTTGTTAAGTGTAGAAAAAGAGATGGCATAACCTTGGGTGGAATGAAAAGGGGAAAATGAGCAAGAATTCCTAGGTAGCCAGAAGCAGACAAAGTCTAACCCCCACTTCCCCTCCCCAATCGGTGCTGTTGACCCTTATCTAACTCTAAGCAAGTGCCCACCATGGTTGAGAAAATCTGTGTGGTTGAGAACATCCCTCTGCGTAGGATTTTAGTAGTAAATCAGCTTAATTGAATCTTCACTTGTGGATCTGGTCTTTCACACCTGACATTAAGTGAACCATGTGGTCATTAAATGAATTGACTTTGTTGGAAATCACTGGGAAGGCCACAAATGTGATCATATAAACCCAGGATGCTGCAACTATTGTAAATTCATGTCATAAATGCATGTTAGTTGCCAAATGCCCAAATTTTGATCTCATGACTATGAGGATGCCACAGTGGTTGCTGTAATATTAACGATCTGTACGGTAAAATGCATATGGTCAAAGAAGTGATGGTGGGAGGGTTTCTTTTAGTTTTTAAGAAGATAAAGTGAAAAACAACTAGTCAATAAATACAAGGGTTGAAATCAAAAAGAGCAATATCCTATTAGGGCATAGATATAAAAGAATGCTCCCTTGCTGGATTGTGTAGTTAATTATGAATATAGTAGACAGTAAAGTTCACAGGGATTTGGGGTGGGGCACTTTTAAGCAGAAGCTAGTTGTGACATAACAATGTAATTATGGTATGTTGGTTAAGTTATGGTTGGACAAAAGTTGGGAAGTTAGGTTTTAATCTTCCTTCAGCCACAGAAACTTCATATTGTCACTTAGCCCCAATTGCTTTCTCCCCACCCATCCTGATTCAACATACACACAACAGGGTTGTGAGAAGAGAATGCAGATACAGTTGAATTTGGGGTCCTAAGTGCTCTCTGAGCTTGGGTGTTTCCTTGTAGACATTTCAGAACACTGATGATATCTAGTTTGCTAATGAAAAGTATGCAAAAAAATAACCAAGCTCAGAGAGCAGCAGGGACCCACAGAGAAAGAAAATACTTGAACTGTTAAAATGGGATATCAAGGATATGTTTTCTTTGGGAACTATTTTTTTATTTAAATGCAAGTTTAATATATTAATTTAACCAGTTATCTAATACTCATGTTTTTGTATGTGCCCATATTTGCATATTATTTTAACCAGTCATCTAAACTCAAGATGTTTCTGTATGTGCTCATGTTTGTGTATTTAAATAATCAATCATGCATGCATTCTTCAGAGTCAAAAAAAGTTCAACATCAACAGGGTCTTCTGAACAAACTCCGCTTGAGCAGTGGTCTCAGTTATGGAAGGAAGGAAGGCTGGACTCCTCAATTCAACTGGGCTTGTCATATGCCAGAACGTTGATACAAATACAAAGCTAACAGGACATCCATTTCCATTAGGGCTATTGTTAAGTAATTCTAGACTCTAGGGAGTGGTTTTGGGGGGGGGGGCAGGGTCCCCTTTTTAAAGACATGTATATTACCTGCCTCATTCATTTGGGAGGGTCATTTCTTAATTGAGGTTGGAGTGGGAGTCCTAGTCCTGCTGGCATCATCATCATTGTCATCATGTATGTGTGTGTGTGTGTGTGTGTTGTATATATATATATATATATATATATATATATATATATATATATATATATATATATATATATATATATATATATATATATATATATATATATATATATATATATATATATATATATATATATATATATATATATATATATATATATATATATATATATATATATATATAATTTTCTCAGGACAACCTAAAATCATGTCAGAGACTGATATGGCCCAGTTTGCATGGATTAAAATGTAATCTGCTACAATAATGTCCCAGATATTAACTGTAACATGTTCTTATTTCTATCCTCCATCCAGATTTTAATCATCTTGCTTAATTAATACTATAATCACAGGACACAATTAGCCATTAACTAGCCAACTACCTTTTAGAATAGCATAATACCAAAACAGTAGAATAATAAACAGTGTTGGAATTGTCCTTGAACTGGAGTTGAAGCCTGGAACTATTTTTTGAATCTTCCAATTGCTGAAATAAAGAGTATTATCTTAAGATGGATTTTGGATCATTTAATTGCATATGGGAGTTATTTTAGCATCAACCAAGCGCATTGCAATAATCAAAGCATATCATACACATTACTTTAATTGTGTTTGGTTATTCTAACATTGCAGATGAGCTATGGGGGCTGATGAATTGCCCTAGCCTTCCCCAGTCTGATATTTGGGCTACAGCGCTCTCCTGCCATATTTAGTATATCCAGTGATAGGGTATGATGGTAACTGATGGTGTAAAATATGTGAAGACCACCATTTGAGGGGAAACTAGCAAATCTCCTTGTTTAGATTAGGGAATGGATTCTTAACTATGAGTTGCGACTTCCTGCTTCCATATCAGTTTTGTGCCTTCAAGTTAGTGTTGAGTCCAGGCAATTGCCTGGATTAGTCCCTGTAGTTTTATTCGCAAAATTTTGGAAGTGGTTTACTATTGCCTCCTTATTCTTCCTGAGCCTGAAACACAGTGACTAGCCCAAAGTCACCCAAGTTGGCTTTCATAGCTAAAGTGGGAGTAGAATTCATGGGCTGGTTTATGATCCAGCTAATATGATAGCTAAAACATGCTCTATTTTATGCTGAAGGTCATGGGTCATTGGGAGGCTGTACCCTTCAGCTTAAAAAAAAATATCCCCCAAAAGGAAAAACTGTTTTGGGCTGATTCAGTATGCATTCAGGGAACAATCTGGAGAGATGGATTCCCTTCTGTGCCTGGAAGCACACTTGATCTTAATTGCTAATTCTCTCCAAATTGTAGAAATTCCAAAGCAATATATTTTAGACCTGTGACAGGTAACTTGATGCCTTCCAGATGTTTTGAACCTTGGTTCTCTTCCCATATTGACTCAGACTCATTGGCAAAACTGGAAAAAAGTAGACATGTCTTATTAGTAATCTCACCCACAATCTCTTTTATATTTTATAACATGTTGAACTTTCATCCCCCCCATCCACTCATTATAGGAAGAGAATATATTTGTTTTACTTTCTAGATGGTAGCATTTCCTATAACATCGCGATAAAATTGTCTCAAACAGATCTATCATTTCTCTAACAATATTTTATATTGATTTTATAATTTTTTAAAAAAAATCTACAAAAAACAAAACTGTTTAACAAAAAGGGCCAAAAGTAATATCAGCTCAGGTGTTGCTATATTATGAATGAATAAATAGCATTATTTCAGAATCCTTCCTGTGTGATTTATATTCCAAACTAAACCTAGCTTTTGACCTCTGAGGAAACTTGCTCAATTGCTTTCAAGCAATTTTTCTCCTGAAGTTTATGAATTCATCAGAAATTATGTTATAATTGGGGCTAATTATTCATTATTCAACTAACTAAACATCCTTGGATGATCTACAAAAGTTATCAGGCTTAGTAATTGAATGGGGGAACCATCTAAGAATTTAAATTACACTAAACAGGGAAACCAATAAAAGAAGAAACCCAAACAACCCATTCTGATACTGTGTTTATATTGTCAACATGAACTGTGTTTGACCCAAAGGTTTATCCTTATTTCTGTTCCTGAGAAAGCTGCATATTACAAGAAGTGATTAATTCATTTACACTTGTGTGTGTTGGGTGAATCTGGAAGAAGGCAAATGGCAAACCTCTTCTGATTAGTATCAACAAAGTACAGTTTCTTTAGATACAAGAGGAGTAGGGCTCAACCTAACTTTATATATATATACACATACATACATACACACACACACACACACACACACACATATATATATATATATATATAATATATATATATATATATATACTGTACATATACACACACACAAGTCACATTGACATTAATAGAGATTAATGTCTACATGACTAATATTAATGTCTACATGACGACATACATTTTTTTAAAAAAAGATCACTTCTGTTAACTCTATTAAGCTTTGCTTTGAATAGTGCAGTTATAGATATGTCCACCTAAGATAGATTCAGTGGAATTTCATAGACTCGGGCTCAGATCTCTAGCTAATGATGGAGCTACCTTTGGGCCAGGCAGTGATATCAATCTATTTCAGAGTTGTCAAGATGAAATAACGAGATCTCCAAGTGTCTTCCATTGAGTTAGAGGAAGATCAGGAATAATGATAAGATGGGATGGCAAGAGGAAAATTAGTGCATAATGGTGTCATTTATTTCAGTTGTTATAGGTGGTGATGGGAACGAGAGGAGATCTTGTTATATGCATGTTGCAATTTTTGCCAGCACTTCTGGGCTTTGTTTCTGATTGCATTTTGTGAAAAGCTCGTGTTTTCCAATCCTTCCGGTATCAGCCACATGCTCTGCTATTTGGGGAACTATAGTTCAGCATACTTGGGAGTTCAATAGATTGGGAAGGCTGCTTTAGCAATTCCTTGTTTTTGGTGGGTTTTTTTGTCTTGCTGGAGGTAATAAAAGGTAGCCGAAAATGTCTCACTATTGTATAATCTGTATTTTGTCCTGGTAGAATATCTTCACAAGTTTCTCTTTTCTGTTTACAGTGCCTATTTATGTGCCATTCCTTATTGTGGGGTCTGTTTTTGTGGCATTCATTATTCTGGGATCCCTCGTAGCTGCTTGCTGTTGCCGGTGCCTGCGACCCAAGCAAGAACCACAACAGAGCCGGGCTCCTGGAGGGAATAGGATAATGGAGACAATTCCCATGATTCCAAGTGCCAGCACTTCCCGTGGATCATCCTCACGTCAATCAAGCACAGCTGCCAGCTCCAGTTCAAGTGCCAACTCTGCTGCCAGGGCTGCCCCCACCAGATCACAAGCTAACTGCTGTTTACCAGAAGGGACCATGAATAATGTATATGTCAACATGCCAACTAATTTCTCGGTGCTGAACTGCCAACAGGCCACACAGATAGTGCCTCATCAAGGGCAGTATTTGCACCCTCAGTATGTGGGGTATGCTGTGCAACATGACTCTATGCCCATGGCCTCTGTCCCACCTTTCCTGGATGGCCTGCAAAGCGGGTACAGACCAGTTCAGTCGCCATACCCCCACAGTAATAGCGAACAGAAAATGTACCCTGCAGTGACTGTATAACTTTTTAAGAAGGGAAGGAAGGAAGAAATCAAAACGGTCAACAGTGATTCATCAAGCAAAGGAGTAGTAACAACAAACTGTACAAAGCAACAATTTGTAAATAATTTTGGAAAACCTGTGCTTCAGACAATATTTATTCCTGGTTTTCACTGGATACAATAGCAAAAAGCTGTATGAAGGAACTAGAAGTGGTATTTCTAGGTAATGCCTCCATTCCAGTGTATAATTTATAATGGCTAAGAATTATGCTGAAGGAGGCATGATATGTCTATTACCAAACTTGCGTAAATGATTCAGTGCCCCTCAGGTACTTCCCATCAGCAGTATTTGCCTATTGAATAGAAGACATTTTGTAATGTGACAAGACAATATTTTAGGAGTGTCTTGTTTTACCTTTTTCTCCTTGGTACAATGACTCTTCATATTGCTGTACTGACAATCATGCTTCACACTAGTAGGCTAAATGGTGCAATGCTTGTTAGTTACAGTCCTAGGAACTTATTGGTTAGCTCAGTGGTAAAATTGTAGTCATTCCACTTTAGGAAGTCCATATTCATATCCTGATATCCATCTTCCTCCCCACTTCTCTTGAGTTCTGTAGCAGTTGATTTGAGAGAACTTCTGCTGGAGAATCTGGAGAGCCATAAAATGGACAAATATACTGACCTCATGTGGCAGCTTCATATGGTTTCTTTTCTCATAATGATTATTTTCCAATGGACTTGAAATTTTGATTTATAGATGGATTTAAGGAAATAAACCAGCCATGCTCGGTTCAGAAACAAGGAAAATGGGATTTATTTCATAAACTCCTTTTACAAATAGCAAGTCCGCATTACTCCATAAAAATTGCCTTTCAAAATGTTCTCACTAAGCAGCCAGCCACTGTGACATACCTCCTCAGGAGCATGATTATATCTGTGCAGTCCTTTGGATTATGGCCATGGTCAATGCAGAAATATTATTTATCTCAGGCATTTTCAGATCACAGTAAAAATAACAGTATAAAAACATTACAATGAGAATGTGACAGTCCACAGGCATGTAAACATATTTTGGATAGATTGGATAGTTCTTTATGGAAGTTAAAAAGTTTTAAATGGCATTAAATCAAAAGTACTTTATACTAACTGATCTTATTTACAATATCTCATCACCCTAGTGTTACAGTATATTTAATAATTTTATAGAGGTTTATTAGTGACATTATTATATTTCATTAATAAATTAGCTCTTAGCTCAAAAAGAACTTTTTGGTCTGAACAGATCAATTTGGCTTAAAAATATGTGGTGCTTTGGAGCTAACTAGATTCACTATCTTCTCAGAGGCAGATTAGGTTTTTCTGGCTGAAACTAAAGCTGATGATCTTGGGCTGCAATCCTCTATATACAGAATTAGAAGTAAGTCCAGTTGATATCTGTTGAGCTTACTTCTAAGTGCATAGAGCTGCACTTTCTCATCCTGAAATTCATTGCACATGTCCTGTAACTTAGGTGAAAATCAGGTGAATCTTTTGTTTACTTATTTGGAAAAAAATAAGTTAAATTGAAAGTGTTGTAGAAACTAATTTGCAACTATTTGGGAGAAATGGCTTTTCATTGAGAAATTTATGAATGTGAGAAAGTTCATTGTATATTTGTTGACTTAGATTAAACATTGAATTATGGAATTGAAAATAGTTTCTGAATGTCACAATAGTGGTATACCATAGAAGAATCCCATGTGTGAGAATAAATGGAACACTTAGTAAATGGTTCAACACTAAGCAGAAAATGAAACCTTCCTCAAGGATGTGTGATATAGTAGGAGTGATGCACTTAGCAAGAAAAGAGAAAGTAAAATGTATGAGTGATGAATGAATGTTATTGAATATGAAAGTGAGTGTCCAGTATGAAAGTAGTATATTGAGGTGATATGTACATACAGTGAGAATTAATGAGGATCCAATTGTAGAAGGAACTATGAAGTAAGAATGATTGGTTGAGAGAAAGGCTAACACCTACAAAACTTTATGTTTGAATTGATAAGATCCTCAGAAAAACATGAAGTATAAGGTACAAAAGGCATTGTATGAAGCAGTGTATGAATATGAAGCAAGCAAGGATGGTATGCAAACAGAAAAACCTGGGGGAATTAAATGAATAGTATTGGTGTAAGCTAGTTTTCATTATGTTTTCTTTTTTAATGTAATTCTTTTAATCTCTGATTTATTAGGTCTTTTCCGTGCTCTGCTTAACTTTGCTAACCCTGAAAGGGAATAACATAATATGTATGTATGTATATACAGGGAAATGCTTTGAGCTGTAATAAAAATGATTTGTGATGTGGTGTTTTATACGTCATGTAAAATAAGTAAAATATTGTTAATGTTCAGTTTAATTTTTTAAAATTTCTTAAAGAGCATTTGAGTGATTCTTACAAGTGAAAAAAAATCTTTTGTTTCATAATAAATATTTTATGGTGTGAATTTTATTTTGTTTGTTGCTTGCCATTTTTCAAACCCTAACTCTTTGGTGCCATCCAGTGCTTATATGGAGTTTTGCAGGCCAGTAAGAAACTGCTGCTGGAGTACTCAAGAATGGAGACCATATAATTCAAAAACTTTGGAAGATGCAAAGTAAAACATAAATTATATACTTTGGAACAGGAGATTTCTCTGGAAAAATAAATGCTTTTTCTCAAAGCTCATTTGTCAAGGTGTTCAAGCATGGGTGTATGCAATTAAGTTGAAGCGTCCAGTTAAGACCTAATTAATACGGTGCTAGTTTCCTTGCTGAATTAATATATAAACTTGTTTCTCATGGAAAGCTGCTATGCTGTAGCTCCCCACTGCATCCAAATCATTTTTGTTGTTCCATGTTATAGCCTGCACCTAAAACTGCTAAAACTATTTGTATCAATCCTTTAGTTGCCAGGCTAAAGAAGCTGTCTCATCATTTCCCGAAGCTGACAAGAGAAACATATAGCAGAACTTTTATATGCTGATGGTGTAATTCTGCTGTCCCAAACCTAAAATGGTTTAGAAAAGGTATTGCAAGCTCTGTCTGAATATTGCAATGCAAAAAGCCCTAGAAATTAAGTATAATAAAGCTAAAGTGCTGGAGTTTTAGCAGTTTTAGAGAGAAGATACAAGGGCATTCCATTCATATTCAGACAAAGTCCACCAATGTCCATGCAGAAAAGGAATGATGCATTCCACCCAACCTCTCTTTTTTATTTCTTATTTTCTGCAAACCCTCATTATCAATTGTTAACTCACATTTAAGTAAATGACCTGCTCATTTTGAACAGTTTTATTTAAATTCTTACTTTTAGGCTCAGATGACTATTTCTTTAAATGTGGTCAAATTCTGTCATGTAATAGATAATAATAATAATAATAATAATAATAATAATATAATAATAATAATAATAATAATAATAATAATAATAATAATAATAATAATAATAATAATAATAATAAATTTAATTTCTATACCGCCCTTCTCCCGAAGGACTCAGGGCGGTGTACAGGGCAATAAATACAATAGAAATACAATGTACAAAAGTTAATAAAGAATTAAACATTGTAGCCCAATTACAGTAAAAATAATAAAATTAATATTAAAACACCCCAAACCCATCAGACCAGGCCGGCTTGTTCAAATAAGTAAGTTTTTAGGTCACGGCGGAAGGAGCGAAGGTCAGGAGCCATTCGGAGTTCAACCGGTAAACGGTTCCAAAGGTCTGGCGCGCCCACAGAGAACGCCCTCCCCCTGGGGGCCGCCAGTCGACACTCTCTGACCGACGGCACCTTGAGGGGGCCCTCTCTGTGGGAGTGCACTGGACGAAGGGAAGTTGATGCCGGCAGCAGGTGCTCCCGTAAGTAATCTGGACCCATGCCATTTAGGGCTTTATAGGCCATCACCAGCACCTTGAATCTCACCCGGAGGGCAACCGGAAGCCAATGCAGCTCGCGGGAAACCCCCACCACCACTCGCGCAGCCGCATTCTGCACCAGCTGAAGCCTCCGAGTAGTCCTCAAGGGCAGCCCCATGTAGAGAACATTGCAGTAGTCTAAACGAGAGGTCACGAGCGCATGAGTGACTGTACGCAAGGCATCCCGGTCCAGATAGGGCCGCAACTGGCGCACCAGGCGAACCTGGGCAAAGGCCCCCCTAGTCACAGTTACTATATGATCTTCCAAGGAGAGTTGTGAATCTAGGAGGACACCCAAGTTGCGAGCCCTATCTACGGATGCATAGTAATTTTATTGATATGGTTACCTAGTTAGTTAATTAATATTAATTTTATGTATAGCCACCGTTAAGAATCTCTCCCCCGTCAGAAGGTTAATTTATGGAAAGCTTCTTAACCACCTTTGGAACAACTAGATCAGAGTTTCTGAGATGAAATGGAATATTCTGGGATTATCTGGAATGTTTTATTCCTTGTAGTGTGGATTCATTGCTTGTCTAGGTGCATTGGAATTGGATATACAGCTATCAGTGATCTACGTATCCCTCTTTAGTCTGCTTGTTAATACATATAGACACTCAAAATGTGAAATCAAGTTTCCTTCAATATAAGCTTTGCTCCTGGTGACTTCATGGAGATGTCCATACATGGCCATTTTTCTCAGTCTCTTTAAAATGCTGAGCATGCTGGCTGGGAAATTGTAGGAGTTGAAATCCACACATCATAAAGTTGCTGAAATTGAGAAACACTGACATGGGGTGAAGCTTTGCTTTGTTTTCTTGGCAGCAAGATGGAAAGTGTTTGCCATCTCCTTTCAGGAAGTTTTTTTTTAAAAAAAATTCCAAATCAACCTACAGCATTGATAATCCCTAGAGGTCTCCCATTCAAGTACTAACAAGTTGGATCATCCTTAGTTTCCAGCCCCAGATTGGGGTGGGTGGATGGGATATTTGGGTGCAAATTTGTTCGAACATAGAAGTGCTGTTTGCCTCTAGGATCGGTTCAACATGAAGCCCAGTTCAGCATTCTCCAACAGAGGGTGGGAACTATTATTTCCACTTTCATTAGAATACCATATAATGTAAACCATAATCTTTTTGTGGAATCTGTCCAGTGGTGGAATTCAGCCGGTTTGCACCACTTCGACAGAATCAGTAGCTAATGTTTTGTTGCCCAGGCCCAGAATGGACTTCTGGACACAGCATCCACACAGAACCGGTTGTTCACATATTTGAATCCCACCACTGAATCTGCCTGTTAGGGCTAGGCATTATACTTATTTCCCGCAAGTATGGTTAATACAAACTGCAGCTTTATGTGTGAAATAAGACAAAAATAGCCTCTCTTGGGTGGCAACATCTATTGCCAATAAGAGTTGCACAAAGAAATAAGAAATTACTGAACTTAAACATGGGTAAGGGGCACTATTAAGGCTTAACCTTTGGTGGTAAGGACACAATAGGTAACAATGCTTCTACTCCTTTACTGTATCCACAGGTTGCCATCCAGTGGCCTAGTTTCAGATGACCCATGCCCTTTGCAGCAAAGGGAACCAAGAAGGTCACCTTCAAGGCCAGGCAGAAGCTTAGAGTATCTGCTGAAAAATTATGTGAATTTATTCCCAGTTAAAACCATAGTCCTCTACTTACAACAGTTCGCTTAGTGACCATTCAAAGTTACGAACACACTGAAAAGTGACACAATCATTTTTCACAGTTACGACCTTTGCAGCATCCCCATGGTCACATGATCAAAATTCAGATGCTTGGCAACTGCTTCATATTTATGACCCTTGCTGTGTCCCAGCGGTCATGAGATCAGCTTTTGAGACCTTCTGACAGACAATGGGGAAGCCTCATTCACTTAAGCACCAGGCTACTAGCTTATCAACTGAAATGATTCACTTAACAACTGAGGCAAGAAAGGTCATAAAATGGGGCAATACTCACTTAACAAATGTCTCAACAACATAAATTTTGGGCTCAATTGTGGTCATAAGCTAAGGACTACCTATATACATACATATGTACACCTACACAAATATACTTTAATAATTATATAAAATAACTATATATAAAGAATTGTAACTACTATTAAAATGATTTAGTATACCCTTTTCCCTTTTTTCCTTTGTTGCATTTTAAGTACTTTTTATGTGTATGTTTTTTTCTTTGGCAATATATGCATTTTTATCTTTCTGTTTTATCCCATTTCTTTTTTGTCATTAGTTTAAAAGCAATCAAAGATTAAACAAATAACATCTACATGAAATCGTTGGGGGAAATCATCATTGCTATCAGGTGACGTATATCAGCTTAAAGTTTCCAAGATTGAGAAACACTGATCTAGTCCATAGTGAGGAGTGGAGATCTATATATGTTTCCCTGTCCCATTTTATGAATCTTATACCCTTCTCCAAAATCATGCTATCAAAATCTTGCCACAAACCACTGAATGAAAAGAACACAATGATCTCCTTTTTGTTTTTATTTATTTAAAATAAACATGTTAAATAGTTTTTCTAAGATGACAAATATGGCTAGTGGTTTCAGAATTGCAGGGATATTCTACACAATGGGAGCTGTGTCCATAAGGCTAGCTCCATAACAGAGTTCAAACCTCAGAAGCCATCACCTTCACCTTTTTTCTATTGTAAGGTATCAGGATCTTAAGCAAGCTTATTGTAAGGAATTTATAGGAAATAGAAGACAGATAACCTTTTTTATTTGACCCATTGCTCATTGTCTCTTGGGCTACTCTAAACAATTTCTCCCTTTCCCACAATATTTACCCTGCATATATGCCTGCCTTTATCCGTAGTTCAACACTCCCATTGAGATTTAATCTGCTGTTTGTATAAACAGACTGCTGCTTAGTTAATTCCATTTCACATTTCCTCCACAATCCGTACACAGTGTATACAGCTGTATACAGTGTCCTGAAGTTAACATCATCAAACTTTGACAGATTTGTTTTCTTGCTTATTCCATGACACCATATGTAAACCTTGTCTCAGAATTGGAAATACCCAAGTCATATACTTTTCTTCCCAGGAGACTACTTCCATCCATGAAAATATGAGATATGTATAACTGACAGCTCTTTAAAACTCATTATTCTTTCTTGAATATTTGGCTCTTGGGAAAGCTGTATGCACCCAAATATTTTTAGAATGGCAAGTATAATTCCTAGATCTGCTCTCCAGCAAAATTTTGCCCTGGAGAGATTCCACTCTCAACAGCTGTATCTAAAATGTTTGTTTTAAATAGCTTTATGATGTTCCTCTTATGCTCCAATTGTGTTGATGGTTTGCTTCCTTTAGGAGGCTTCTTCTGGGCATATTGATTTGATCCTCATTTTATTTATTTTTTTCCACTTGCTCTAAGTATATTGTTTTGTAACAAAGGTATCTGATAATGTAAATGAACTAAATGTCTTTCTTGTATAATTTAGAGCAGGGGTGTCAAACTCAATTTCATTGAGGGCCGCATCAGCATTGCAGTTGCCCTCAGGGGGCCGGGTGGGTATGGCCAGGGTGGGTGTGGCCTACTGGGTGGGCATGGCTAGAGTGCGTATGGCCTACTGGGTGGGCGTGGCCAGCTCTACATCGTTCGCATCAAGGGTGCCTATGGGGGCCTGGGCAGGAGTGGGACAGATCTGAGGGTCTCTGGCAGAAGGAGGGTCTCTGGGCCAGGGCTGAGGCAGTGGGGGCCATTCCCTCACTGTTTCCAGGATGGCTTTGCGGGCCACATGAAACCACTTCAAGGGCCGCATCCGGCCCCCAGGCCTTGTGTTTGACATGTCTGATTTAGAGCTAGTTGTTGACTTGTCTTTGAAAGCTAAACAGCTTTCAAGTGATCAGGGTTTTGATGGGAGTGCATAAGAAAATATCAGGACTGTAAACTAGTTTGAACTATGAGGAAAAAAATGGCAACCCATGCCCATATTTGTGACTAGAAAATTACATAGCACGTCGGCCATGTCATCAGGAGCTGAATTCCACTCAGACTTTATTGTTAGCCCTTCTGTGAATACAGCACTTTTTCATTTGCCTGAGCAGAGATACTGTATTTATGAGTTATATTAGCTTAAGTTAATACATGTAGCACTTGGCACAGTTTTTGATTCTATATTATGTTTATGGCATTATTTTTCTACTATAACCATGCAAATAAAACTTGGGAGCAGGAGAGCGATTGTGCGAACTATTTCCTATTTAATATTTTATGACAGAAAAAAAACAATAAAGTATATTCTGAGAAGCATTTTAATGGAGAAAAATTAAGAAAAAAGAGAGAAGGAAAAGAGAAGAAAAAAGAAAACACACATGCATACTTCTACTGACCAATCATTCAGCAGATTTTAAAATACCTATTTAAATGTCACCTCATGAAACAATATTGATTAGTCTTTGTTTTGATAAGGTGTCAAATGATACGTGGAAATTGAGCATATATCTATAAACCAAGAGGGTAAATCCAGAATTACTTTGTCTTTCCAGAGATAAATAATTGTGATCTTTTTTTCTACTCTTTCCACGCATGGGAGATTAAAGAAAGCCAGACCACAGCAGAATTGCTTATGTAAGACAATTCCAATCTCTGACCCATTCTATAGTCTATCTGACTGAGAACTAATTGTTGTGTAATTGTAAACTAGCCATTAATCTAGATCTGTAGGTAAACTAACCAATATTCTGAATCGTGACCTTTTCTATGTTTTGTAAATCAAATTTGCCACTATGGAGTAGCAAACAAACCAAATTACTCCAATATAAGGTTAGCAGCTATATGACCCTTTTAAAAGTTGATTTGTGTGCTACTTTTTTTGTTCAAGAAAGCACTCAGAATGGCTTATAACAGGGGTCAGCAACCTGAAACAGTGAAAGAGCCATTCAGAACCAATTCCCTCACAAAAGGAAAAACTGGGAGCCACAAAAAATATGCAAGATATGCAAGGCAAGATATGCACCTACCCTGCATATTTGAATTGATTGGTTGAACTTTTTTAGTCCCACTTTTTTTTGGGGACTGCACGTGGCAGAGGACCGGGAGCCGCAAGAGATGGCTGAAAGAGCCGCATGCGGCTCCGGAGCCGCAGGATGCAGACCTGTGGCTTATAATATAAAACAATACAAACAGTGAGGAATACAAAGTATAATAAATGACAAATTACTGATATATTGCCATTGATCTATATCTAATGAATAGTTCCTCATTAGAGGCTTCCTGTTGATAATGGATACCTAAAATGCTTGTTTCTGTGGTAGGATTGAATATTTCCTGGAATAGCAAGGTGTTATTTATACCCACAGTAAATATCTATGGGAGATCCTGCATTTGGATGGTAAAAACACACCAATATTTTCTCAACTTGTCCTTTTAATCCAGAAAGTCTCCTACACTAGGGGTTCCCAACCTCCGGTCTGTGGACTGGCACTGCCCCGTGGCATGCCAGAAACTGCTCCACGCAAACAAGCAAAGCCCCATCAGTGGGATGCAGTCAGCACATGAAACCACACCCCCTCCAGTCCATGGAAAAACCTCTCTCCATGGAACGGGTCCCTGGTGCCCAAAAGGTTGGGGGCCACCATCCTACACTCTGGGAACTAATCCTTCTTACGTTGCTAGTTCAAATTACCCAAGGTTACAAATCTGTCAGTATTCTCATGCTCATTAGAACTTCCTTCAGTCTAGATGACTTGTAAATATTTTGTTCTGACAGTACAAGGCACTGATGGCAGCAAGGGACAGAGAGGCCTATGTCTGTTTCTTCACAGGCAGTCTTCAGGAACAGAGAAGCCAAAGCCAAAAATGGCTAGTCCTTCCCCATTAGGCAAATTTCCTAAGCTTCACTTTCTCAATCAAGACCCAGCAACCTTGGTCAACTTAGCTAATGATGAGGGAAGCTAGGGCTTTGCTTATTTGGTAAAAGGGGGAGGGAACTGGATCTACCTTACAAATACAAGCTAGAGGCACTGAAACAGTTCAAAAAGTATTGGAGAACTACCTGAATTTCATAAGTAACCCTTTTTCACACTAGCAATCCTTTCTAGCTTTCCTTTGTACCTTCTAGTTCAGATTTTCTCAGCTTTCCTAAGACACAGCAAAGAGGTTTTTATTAGTCACTTTCCTGGTACAGACCAGTTCTGTCTCCAAATACTAACATTGTTTTTGTTGTAAGGTCTGAGAGAAGCATAACAGAGGTGCATTTTATAACCTCTGTGTTCTTTTATACAGTGCAAGACCACTCAAGCAAAGAAATTATACAAAGTATTTCTTGAATAAGGTCCTTTAATTGATTCAGGCGTTATTTACTGGCTAAGAAGTTGGAGTCTTGAACTGGTGGATTTTTAAGCATGCATTGTTTGGTTTATCATCAGTTTTGTACCTTTGGGGAAAATAAGAATCCCACTGAAATAAATTTCTTGTTCTAATATGCATTATTATATACTGCTCAAAAAAATAAAGGGAACACAAGATAAGACATCCTACTATTAAATACAGTACATTGTGTTGTTTAAGTGTTCCCTTTATTTTTTTGAGCAGTATATTTAGTTCTTATAAAACCAGGAGGTATAAAAACACTGTTCTTCCCCCCCCCCCCCTCAATCTAAGCAGATCATGTATGGATGTAAAGGTATAAATGGTAAATGGCTTCCATGACATCTTTCCTAGACATTTCATTTAGTAGTGAAAAGTCAGAATTTAAATATAAGATTTTGAAAGGGGGCATGAAGGTTTTCACTGTTGGTTCTTCAGGAAAAATGTGAACATTCCTTATCTGGATCAGTTAAAGCCTGAGAGTAGTCTTTACACTCAAACAGAATGGTATTAATGTTTTCCAACTAACACAATACATTCATCTGTTTGAAAGTCTTCTCTCCCTCCCCAATTAACAGAGAGGGTTTCCCAACCCTCTTCTCTCCCTCCCATTGCAATTCCAATCTCTCTCTCTCTTTAAAGAGAAGTTAAGCTGCTTCTTCCTCCTCATAAAAGACTTGAAGGCAGCTGCTGTTATCCATGCTGAGCAACATAAGGAAGAACAGTTAGCACAACTGCTTTGTTCAAGACTAATGAACTGTTTTCATTCTTCTGACAGGGACAGCAGCGGCAGCAGCAGCAGCCCACCCAGCCCAGTTACAAATCATTTCCAACCCTTGCTTGGAATCAGAGGCTGGCAGTCAGCAGCACTCCACGCAGCTCATGGGCGTTATGTATGTCTTGCAAAAAAAGAATTTTAAATTGAAACAGTGGGTACATGTAATTTATGCACAATAAGATATTCTGGAAAGGGAAGAAAAAAGCTTGACACCGGGGGACAAACCAAGGGTTCCATTTTATTATTTAATCAGTTGGAGCAAAGCTCAGAAAAGGTAAAACAAAGGGAAAGGGGGTCTCCAGCGAAGCCAAAACTTTTATGCTCTGACCTTTTAGCTAAGTTATGGCAGGGTCTTGTTTGGTTTGGTGTTTGCCAAACTAAAAATCTCTTCTCTTGGGCCTTAAAGTAGGACATGTGGCCTTTTAGAGCTAAGGACCATATCAGTCTTGCAGAAGCAGGCCAAGGATGGAGATATCAGCAGGGCCACAGAGTTGGCTTTATATATGATAACAGTCATCAGGACACTTTATGGCTGTTTCCTGGAAATTACATTTAATTCCTTCATTAGAGGAATAGCAACCTAAAATATGGGGTATAGGTCAACAACCAAAATCAATTCATACACAAATAAACAAATCTCGTGTTGATTTCAGTTAGACCTGAAAATATTTTATGAAATCCAGTTCTGTAATGGGATGTGTGAATGACCTTGGGAGACAGCAGGAAGAGCCATAGACTACTGTCATGCAAAAGGTATCTCAGGCAATAGAAACAGAAGGGACATGGGAAGCATCTCAGAAGGGACCTTCCTTAACTCTAACTTTCAAGACTTAATTTTAATAGTAGTTGAATATAACTGTATTGAGAATGCTGAACTGACAAATTGCCATGAAACTATTTTTCTTTAATTCAGGTTGATATGTAAACATAAAAGGCAGCTATTTCTTTCAGTGAAATACCATGTATTGCTTTGCAAACTTTCCCATGTAAGACATGTAATTTGCCTTTTTTTTACTCGGTGACTGAGGAACAGAGCCAGTGGAAAGACTAAAGGATGTTGAAAGGCTCAAGAGAATATACACTGTAAATATGGAGAAATTTCCCCCAATGTCACTCAAGAAGAGATGCAGTTACATGGGGTATCACATAATACAACATTTCTATCTCTGATTTCATTTTTAATAGTAATTTTATTGAACATTGCAGTAAACTGATCACTTATACAAATTAAAAAATAAAAAGTGCATGAAAGAAAAGATGACCTTCCTTCATAACAAGTATAAACAATTTTAGTATTTACATCTCTACCATCTATCTATCTATCTATCTATCATCTATCTATCTATCTATCTATCTATCTATCTATCTATCTATCTATCTATCTATCTATCTATCTATCTATCTATCTATCATCATCACTGAAGGAAAAGTCTTCATCAAGGTCCAGTCCAAGCCAGGAATAAACAACATGGTGACTGCTTTAAGAAAGAAGTTTGTAGTTTATTGAAGAGGAGAGCCAGACAGAAAGATGGCTCTGAAAGAAAAGAGAGAGCACATGTAGCAGGGAGTGGGTTTTTATACCCTCTTGGGCTTTTGTTTGGAGTTGTTTCCTGTTCCTGTTTGAGGCTTTGTATTTCCTGTGTCATATCTCTATATCTCTATCTCTGTCTCTATCTCTATATCTTGATATAGATACTGTATATCATCTATCATCATCATCTATACCACGGGTAGGCAACCTCGGCTCTTTTATGACTCATGGACTTCAACTCCCAGAATTCCCGAGTCAGCATAAAAGAGCTGAGGTTGCCTACCCCTGATCTATACCATCTATCATCTATCAAATTTGAAGAATGTCCTTTGTACTTACTGAGTGATGGATGCTGGGGCAGTGATTTATTTATACTATAATAGTATAGGTTGCAACAAAACACTTTGCTTTTTGGCTTGAAGAGAGGCTGCTTTCTGCTTTGCATCACATCTTATCCTTCTGGAGTCCCCAAGAGTTTTTATTGATTTATTCGAGTGAAAATCCTGTTTTGGAAGTGTTTCAGTGGTAACTGATGACATCAAATAAGTGAAAATTTCGGTATATTTTTGTATATTTGTATTATACACAAGAGTCTATCAGCCATGCTTTCTATTCAGTCTTGCAAAAGCTTTTTGAATTGATTCATTACTAAAGTCATTACTAGATCTGGAAGTTCCTCTTAGTGAAATCACTCAGTAAGTCTAATAAGCCTAAAAATCAAGAGTTCCTTTTATAACTTTGATATCCTTGCCTCTTTCTGATCTGCTCTCATGCCATAATGGCATTCAGTTTCTTCAGCATTCCTATTTGCCAGCAACATTCAAGGGGGCACATGGAAGAGGGGATGTCTACATGAAACAATGAGGAGCCATGGTTCGGTTTATAGCTGGACCAAATAAAAGACAAGTCAAAGTGTGTGTTTGTGTAATACTAAACAATAGAATTTGAGAAGATGCAACTTTGTAATTTAACAGGGAGGAGGTACCTGAAACAAATTGCTGCTTATTTGTTGCTTTTGTGGGCTGTGGGCTGGCACTGCAGAGTATGGGCAGGTGCTAGGGAGTGCAAGTGGGTGGGCAGGTGGGCACTGCAGAGTAGCAAATCCCCATGCTGCCCAGGGCTCCTCAGGTGAAGGGAATGGGAAGAACGTGCAACCTCCTGCAAGGTTTCCTTTTGACTTTTCTTGTACAAAGCTGCCAGGCAAAGTCACAATTAACCATCACGTGACTGTGGGATGCTGCAACTGTTATAACCGAAAGCCAATTGCCAAATGCCTGAATTGTGGTTGGGACACTATGACAGCTGCAATTTTGAGGACTGGTCATAGCCCCAGCCCTGCTTTATTCAGTGCCCTTGTAATTTTGAATGGTTGAACAGTGGTGTCACCCAAGGATTACCTGTATCTACCTATTGATCCCTATCGTATTTTCCCCAAAGATTAGCTATTACAAGGTTGGAAAATTCTATTTATTCCTCTTTTTTAGAGCTCATTTTTGGAAATTTATGAAAACCAACCATTGGAATTATAATTAAGTTGATTAGGAGCCTTTTCATACAGCTGAGTTGATGCAATCCACCCATTTCTTTTAGGTTGGCAGAACACCATGTTGTTATGAAAGTTACTACCCTCCCTGTTGACCCTGGCTCTAATTGATGACAAATGAGTGACAAAACCTAATAGATTTTATACAGCTGCAGATTGCTGTTGGGCTGTTTCAGAACAAGGGGGGGGAAACACTGAGATTGGTACTGTTACAACTAGTTAACAATGAGTTACGTTTTTGTCATTTATTGATGTCTTTGAGAAAAAGATGAAAACAGTGATATAGGGGATGGAGCATAACAAAAACATTGCCCAGGAATGTTTGAATCATGGCTGGGTGCAAGCAGAAAAAAGCAGTGCCTTTCATGATGGAATGCCCCTTGTATCTCAGTGGAGAAGAGAGATGTATTGTTTCTTTGGGTTTTTTCCCCTCTATTTACTTTTCTCTTTGTAATAAAAATGTGCCATTCCTTTCCATGCTATATATCAAAATTGGTCAAAAAGTAAAACAATCCGATATAAACAGGAGAGAAAGAAACCATACTAGAAAGCCATCAGTCAGTATAGAATACTGTATATCTCCCTTTGTTTTTCACTTGACATTTTTCATCCTGTAGGGTTCTGTTTAAAAAGAAACAATGGTTCCACCCCACAAAATGGCTTTTGGGTGCCCTACGTTTCACTTTCATTGCTGTGGAGCACCTTCAGAGCAGAAACCTTATCAATGAGAAGCTTTACAATCCTCCAGGATGTTCTATTCAGATGGTCATGCCATTTCCTCCAAGGCAGGGGTCCTCAACCCTGGCAACTTTAAGACTTATGGACTTCAGTTCCCAGAATTCCTCAGCCAGCTTTGCTGGCTGAAGAATTCTGGGAGTTGAAGTCCACAAGTCTTAAAAGTTGCCAAGGTTGAGGACCCCTGCTCCAAGGGATCAGAGGGTTACATTCCAAACAATGTTATAACATAAGTCTAGAAATGCTTTTAAAAACTGCTTTTGTGCCTATAGATTTTGGATTAAAGATTTTATTAAAATAGTTCAATAAGGATTTAAAAATAAATAAATAAAGCAGAGGCATTGGCAATGGCTTCCAAAACAGACATGATGAGCTGGAAAATACATTTTGCAAAATACTTTTTGGAAGATGTCAATGGAAATTCTCAATCATCCAGGTCATGGTTGTCCCAAAAGTGCTTTTTCAAAAGGCAACTAGACTTTATTTTACCTTGAAGTCAGAACTGAAGATACTTCTTGGATGAGAAGTGAAATGACTTCAAGGAAAAATAAAATCCAGTTGCCTTTTGAAAAAGCACCTTTGGGATTTTTTTGAAGATGAAGAATTTTGCAAATCTGTTTGGAAGAGCCAAAAGTACTGAAAACTATTTACGGGGAATTTAGAGTCAGATGTAAAAATGTCAATTTATATGGATGAAAGCAATAGAAAGTCCAAGAACTAAGCGAGTTGTTGCTTTCCTTGAACAATGCTAATACAATTGGATTGGAAGAACAGTTAGTGTACAGTATAGAGAATTTGGGTAGAGGATATACTCTATGTGACTAAATAGGCTGAAATTCATTAACAGTTTGGGAAACCACAAAGAAATACTATGTGAATTTCTCAAAATTATTAGAGACTCATTCTAATTAAACAGACATAATTCTTGTCATAATGCATTCAGAAGAAGGCAGGGCATAACTAGTGTGTTATATGTAATAAATATAAATATCAAATTCATATACTGAAGCTTCAAGATAAGACAGAAGTATTTACTTGGCATTTTTAAAATACAATTATATATGTGTGTATATATAAAGGTAAGGCTTTTTATTTACATAAACACTAGATATGATAAAGCTGTGTCTTTGTACACAATAAATTATTACAGTTTTGAAAGGTTACATAAAAAGCAGAATATGTCCGTTGTTTTCATATAGAGTTACCTGTTCATGGCTTCCCAAAGGAAAGTGGGACTGCTGTTAAACTTGATCTCACCTCCCAACAGATAAAAAATTAAGCAAACAAAAATGACAGAAACCTCCATATTTCTTTTTCATGCTAGAAAGACCATGTGAGTATTGTTAATGGTACTGAATAGTGTCATATGTGAGACTTGCAAGGTTGGTGGGATCAGAAGAAGTGAATTTGTATACTTTCCACAATGTTGGGTTCCCTGTCTGACGGAAACTGATGAAATCTTCCTGGTTTGGGGTTGCTTCATTTTACTTTGCCAATACATGTAAACATCAACCACTACAACGCTCTACGCTACACTACAAATGTGATTTTTTTCCAAAAGAGAGAGGAGGAAATTTGGAAATGCTGAGTTTTCTGACAATAATTTCAGATCTTTGAAATGTGCCCTCAAAAGTCTATTTGGGACAAAGTCATTTCAGACAGTTCCTGCTCATTTTCACTTGCCTTAAAGCAGATCTGAAGATATGAAAAATGACTTAATCGGAATGTGAGACATACACCACAGGAAAAGAACTAGATGATTTTGACCTAAATCAAAAATACTAGGTGAGTAACCTCAAGAGGGGTATATACAACAGGGCTATCAGATCCAGTCTGCAAAAATCTAGATTTTTTTTTATATCTCTTTGCTGATATCTTGTGGTTGCCTTGGTTTTTGCAACCAAGATCTGGTAAGCTAAAATAGAAGTCAAAATCCAAGACAGAGTTAGCAAATATAGGTGGTCCTCAGTTTATGATGGCATTTGGGACCAGATCTGCCATCAGTAAGTGACATGGTAATAAAGCGAGGTGTTACTGGCTGTGTGGCTTGGTGACAGCAATTCCACAAGTCCCAGTTCCCATAGTTAAATGAGGATCACCTGGGTTGTTGAATGAGGATCTCACATGACTGCTAGCTCTGAATTCTCCACTGACTTTGCTTGTGGAAGCAGAGAGAATGTTGGAAATCAAATCAAATGATTGCGACTCACTGCAACATTACAATTGTGAGCCAGGAGCTGTAGTCACATGACTGTTGGGATGCTGTGACAGATGGAACGGTGAGGACTGTGGTGACTATCATTCATTCAGCACTGTCTGGACTTTGAAAGGTTGAACAAATGGTTGATTTCATTGTGCATCCTGTAAGGAGCTTCTTTTCAAATAATTCTGTGAATTTAACTTTTTTGGTGTAGATCTATCTAAGTTCTCTAATTCTTAAAGTTGTGAGGAGAAATAAATTAGCTAAACTGGCAGAATGTATTGTTTAACAGCATCTTAACCCTTTGCAAGTTTCCTTAGAAGTAAGACCCAATGCAATAAATGGGTCTTACTCCCAGGATTGAAGTCTAAGCTTTGCAGTATAGTTATAGTTTCAACTGTTCAAATGTTAAGCTCTGAATTCTAGAAGGACAACCGGTTTATTTACCTAGTGATATGGATAAATGTGTCTAAATCATATTACTGTATATGTATATAAACATAATGGGGTAGTAGATAAGACTGCTAATATCTGGTGGGTAGGGTGACCATTTTAAGTCCTATGTAAAGTAATTTCATCAATATGCCCCAGAAAGTTTTAAATTTTTTTTTACAGACCTTTCTAACTTATTTTTGCCTTTATTTCTTTGATTGTTTTAAACAATTGGCATTCTTCCTGCTTTTTATGAAGCTAATTATACAAACAAGAATTTGTAGGCAGTGCTTTAATTCAGCTTATTCATATATTTTTACCAGGTTTAGCTCCAAGAAAACCCAACATCAGTGCTTGCAATCTTTTTCTTCCTTTGTTCTCTAAACCAGACAGCAATGACCAGGAGTTTGGGCCACCATACTTCTTTTTATTTATTAAACTTATGTGTTGCCCATCTCACCAAAGGCAACTCTACTCATAGAGAACAATACTGTGTGAACCTGAAAAAAAATGTTGCTCCTCTAAAAATCAGATGTACTTTAATGAATGGACTTCTTAAAGCAACAGTCAAGTCTGAAAAAAAAATCAGATTGTTTTAAAGAACAGAAAAGAGGTGCTGTGTTTGTACAAGGCCTAAAGCAGTTCTCCCAAATCATTTTTAAGCTCCTTCCCAGTTATGGTCCAAGGAAAACCTTCAGAATGCTGTGGAATAAAAAAAAATCTACAGGAAAACGTTAATTCTTAGAAGTGGTACATACTGAATAATGACACTCAAGCACTGGCCCTTCAGTCTAGGTAAAGAGATGGTTAACTTCTTTTTGCTGGATGAGCGGATCTCTCTGTGACCAAATTTTCTCAAATCTACCTATGTTACAGAAGACTGTCAGCAAAAAGGACTAATAAAGTGTCACTTTTTTAAGGCCTTATATACAGCACACAGGATAACCGGCTGATGCACCTGAGGACAAAGTTGCAGTGCTATTTATCTTAAGCTATTCAGAAATGTAGTGAGGCTGATAGGACTAACTAAGGCTTTGCCTAGATAGCAGTACCAGGTGAGTCTAAGGGCTTTATTCATGTCTCGCTTTCTTTGAAATCATGCATGATTCCAAGGTATACATTGGACATGTTACTCCTTCCAGAGAGGGTATCAACCATTCAAGCCGTTGAATTTGTCAGAATTTCTTTTTTAAAAAATCCAGAAATCAAAATACTACGAAGAAGAAAAGTTTGGAGGATATTCTTCTTGTGGACCTGTGAACACAACTGCTTACTGGCATGCTAACTAGGCATGTCAACTTATTTTTCTGGTAGGATTTTTGTGATGTTAACAATGCATGACAGGTACAATTATTAGCAAACAGAAGCTCCTTTACTAAAAGCGCTACTACCTTCTCTTTAACAGAACTATCTTCACAGCACAGAAAGTCCTGCCAGAAGTAGACAATCGAAATATTAGCCCAATATTTTCCAATACAATCTGGAAGTATTTGTACAGCTAATCCTCACAGGACACTGTTCCCTGAAGTGGCCGTGCCATGACCTTGGGGCTGATTTTAAGAAAAATAAACAACCATCACTAACTGAAATTTCCCTCTACTTGTTGCAATACTTCCCACAAACATAGAAAACATTTAAACCTTCTGATGCCATTTCTCCAAGTGATGAATAGAAACAGAGATGCTTAACTTACTACAGGTTACGTCTTCATTTATTTCCTTGATATATTTTCTCAAGGGAGAAGGTTACTTTTTCACTGTGCTTATTTAAAAGGAGATCTTGTTACACAGCAGCAAAAACTTTGGGGGTCACCTTAATAAGGACCTGTAGTACTTTTCTGATCTTTCCATTCTTTCTTAAGGTCCAGTTAGTACAATATGTAGCCTTATATTGTCTCTCAGAAGTTCTAATCAGTTTCACAAGCAGAAGATGTTAAGGCACCAGCTTGTTTCTGCACATGAGCGCTGGAGTATTTTAAGTCATGAACCACAGTGGGGACAAAATGTTAAATTGACTTTAAAGCTAGATGCTTTCTTTGTCTCTTCCTCAGATCATTAAAATATTTTTTCTTTAGAATCGTTACTGTTTCATACCAGACCAGATCTATTTCACTGCACTTCAGCTGTAGTTTTGAGATACAGGCCTGCCATTCAAATGACTTGGGTGATAGATAGTATTACAGCAGAGTAAGTTATTGTGGATATCTGTGTGTGGTTTGTGTAAACAGCTAAGAATTCTATAAAGTATTATGTATAGTGTTGCTCCATTCCAAGATAAGCTGATGATGGTTGTTCTGGGGCCTTCTTTCTTTCCTCTCCCTTTTTTCTGGGTTATATTTGCTTCTCTGCATTTCTTTGCCTCTCTGTAAACATTCCAGTGAAATAAACAATGAATATTGTAAAGGCTTTATACATGCAGCTAAGTCTGGGCATGACAAAATGGGAAGTCTTAATTCAGCCAAGCTAGATCAGCGATGGGCCTTATCACCTTTTTCATTTTTCTCTTTTGCCCTGCCTTTTGAAAAATGGCAATCGAAACAAAATGTTTTCAGCCTCACACCTTGGGTAGCAGAGGCAAATGTTTCATAAACCACGTAAACCAAAAGAACAGCTGGCTTCCGGCAAGGACTGTCCCCCCCCACCACCACTTCCCACCAAAGTGTGCTCAAGGTCTGGAAGCAGCATAGAGAACAAACTTGTTGGCTAAGGCCACAGTAAAAAGTTTTCCGGTGTTTACATTGTTGCTGCCAGCCTTACTCAAGGGTGTATTCACAGTGGACACATTGATCCACGTCTTTTTCCTCCAGCCACCAATCACAGGGAGAAGTCCATGTTATTCGACTCCGGCTCTCTGCTTTGTAGTGTCGTAGGATCGAACAACTTGAGACTGAGAAACAACCCCGTGCTCCTCCTGAGAAAAAGCGTATCCATCTGGGGGGAGAAGAGGAAAGAGCCGAAAAAGAGATTTGGAGTCAGAGAGAGGTTACAGTTTGTTTCTTTAACAACCATGAGGAGAGCATACAATATGAGAGGAGATTAGAAGCAGTTAAACCCAGTTCAGCCCACACAACTGCAGTCTTTTTCTGATGTTCTTTCAGAGTAATGTGGATAACACAGAACAGAAGGGACCATTATTATAGCCCTAGATCTCCCTCTTGCCCCTTCATTCAATAGAACAAAAATCAGGAATACTGGCAGTTTAAACTTGTCTTCTCCCAAATTCAATAACCTACATGCCTACATCCCTGTTTGTAACTCAAGGGAGAAATATTGGGAGAACTGAACCAAATCTAGAGTGAGGAACCGTGGTGCCTCAAACATAAATGCTGCTCAGGGAGCATTAATAATGAACATGGTCCCACATCCATTATTTTGAGGATGAACATGAGTCACATACCAATGCATAAGGTAGTTTTTAAGTACTGTGTGAGAAAGGTTTAGAGTGTTTCTCAACCTTGGCAACTTTTAAGACATGTGGAATTCTGGCTGGCTAGAGAATTCTGGGACTTGAAGTCCACATGTCTTAAAGTTGCCAAGATTAAGAAACACTAATTTAGAGATTGCTGGGCCTGCTACCATCTTTTCAGTTAAAAATTAACTCTTTAGGTACTTCCATGTGAGGATTCTATACTATCATTTGAGAGCGGAACGAATTCTTTTTTCTGCTTCTTCTGCAGTTTATCTTAATCTGTACTACTGTAGAGATATTTTTTTTAATTACTCAGAGTCAGTGAAGCTTGTCCCCTAAACATCCTAGCCTGGAAGCTTTAGCTTTCCCTCACAGGAACTAATAGATTTTTTTCTCCATCTGACTAAAATTCCACACACATAGAGAGATGTGGTATATGCATTGTGTAAGCAATTGAGTTATATGCTTTTTGCATTAAGTAGGGATGAAAGGATCTTTTGTTAATCTAAGATAGGTCCCCAAGGGGCAGAGCATAATTTTTGCTCCTTGTTCTTAGCACATGGACATTGGCAGGTATGAACAAAAGAATGGAAATTGGGGAGACCAGGGACTGGACATGATGGTGATGTGCAAACCCTCTTTTTCACACTTATCCTGCTTGGTAAATTTTTATTTTGTTTTATTTTGTTGTATTTTTTTTCTTTTTCCCCCTTCTGTTTCCCTCTTACTGCATAACCAGTTTTTAGGCCTTTCCTCACTTTCAGTAATACAGAGCAAAAGCATCTCCTGGTAACATTTTTGTTCTACTATCACCCCATGATACTGCATTAATCTTGTCCTCATCTCATACATGAAACAAACCTGTCAGTTTAGTTATATTAAAGTAGGCTCTTCTGCCTTAAGTTGACAAATTCCAAAGGTGGAATAAGAAGTTAGAGGAAAATCAATTGATTGCAGTGACTTGAAATGGAGACCATACAAATAGGACAGGGATTGGCAATGGAGGCAGTAAAGGTCTTGCTGCAAAGATGTATGGATAGTACTTCAACGGAACAGAGGACAAATATCCTTTGAAACCAATCTCAGCTGAAACATACACACACACAGAAATACTCCTCAACTTACAGCCATTTGTCTAGTGGTCATTTGAAATTACAATGGTGCTAAAAAAAGTGACTTGCGATGGATCCTCCCACTTATGACCATCGCAACATCCCCATAGTTACATGATCAAAATTTGGGTACCTGGCAATTAGCGGGTATTTATGACATTTGCAGTGTCCCAGGGTCACATGATTGCTATTTGTGACTTTCCTAGGTGGTTTCCAACAAGCAAAGTTAATGGGAAAGTAAGATTCACTTAGCAACCATGATTCACTTACCGACTATGGTGAGTTGCTTAATTATTGCAGCAACAGAGGTTGTAAAATTGGACATAACTCACTTAAGAACTGCATTGCTTAGCGATGGAAGTTCTGCTTCCAATGATAGTTACAACTCAAGGACAGATTAAAAAAACACCAATGCCTACATTCACGCACTTATACACATTCATTCATTTAGTCTATTACTCTATCCAGGAATATATAACAACTGTGGTGATTGTTTTAAGTGCAGTGATTCAGAGGTTGCAATCATGGGGGGGGGGGGGAAAGAATGACCCCTGACAATAAATGTCTTAGATAAGGAATGATCCATAGACTTTTAGTTTTAGACCAATTAAAAATCTTTAATGTAGTACTGACCAATTTAAAAATCTTTAATGTAGTATTGACTTTGTAAGATAGAGCTTCTGAAGTTTTAAGACCTGAGCAACTGATAAACATAAAAAAACATTTTGTAGTAGACAAGAATTAAATTGCCATGTGTTAACCTCCCCTTTCCATTAGTTTTCAGAACTAATCAATGCTGCCATCCACCCTTCAGCCCCACTTTTCTATCCCTAGCTGTTTGAAACTGTATGCATGATTTTTTTTAAAAAAAATAAATACTGAATTAAATGCTCTTTAATCTCTCACCCAATCTTCTAAATTTAAAAAGAAGTTCTGAAGCACTTTGCTGCAGAGGGGATCCCCTGACTTTTCCTAGAGTGGGGGTGTCAAACTGCCGGCTCATGGGCCGGTTGCATCATGCGGAGGCCGCGCCCACCCCAGCTCTGGCAATGCAAAAAAAAAAAAGAAGTCATGATACGTCGCGACATGTCACGTGACACGGCGGGTTTGACACCCGTGTCCTCGAGTTAGCTTCTCTTTTCCTCCCCTCCTGTCCAATTTTCTCTGTGCTTGCAACTGTGATGACATCCTTCTCTTTTCATGCATCAGAATGAAGGTTGTGTCCATTGCTTTCTCCTGAACTGTCAGGAAGTGCTCAGGGCATGAACTGTCTCTGTGAGTCATGACTTCCATTGCTCTGATCACCTGCAATCATTACAGGTTGGAAAGATGCCCAGCAGGGCAGCTGGAGAGAAGGAAGTTGGACTTATCAGCTGATGCTGGGGACTGCAGGAAGAAAGGAAAGATGCAGCTCTGTAAATTGGCCTTTGTCATAATCTGAGATGACTCCTGAGATGCTTCAAGTGTATTTTGAAACAACAACAGTATGGCTGTTGTTATTCATACAGTAGCTGAGAATGAAAAATCCATACAGCAGGATTTAACTGTGCAGCCCACTATTTGACATGGATGTCAAACAGGTGCCGGCGTAAGGAATCAAACTTAGTCCTGCTATCAATTTTTATTAGAATGCTTAGGATGGCAACCATGTCAAGCACTTTGGAAAGCCATTAAAATTGCACTCCTATTCTTTAATATTCTAAAAACAGGACCTACTATTTTCAACAGAATCTGGAATGTAGTATAACCCAACCCTCCAGTGGTTTTCTTAAATATTTTCCCCAAACTACAGCTTGACTACTGCAATACATTCTACGTGGGACTGTCCTTGAAGACTACCTGAAGGTTTCATATACTCCAGAATGCAGCATGCCTTTGTATGCCTATTAATACTCCTGCTTTATAGGCTGCACTTGTTGCCAGTTTGCATGAAATTGTGATTCAAGGTAATGGTTGTTTCCTGTAAAGTTCTATATGGCATAGACCTGGTTATTCAAAGGACCACCTCTCATCTGCCAGTCAATTCAGTCTGGCAAAGTTGGTACTCTCTGGGTCCATTTGCTTAAGCAACCTTATCTATGAGGACCCTGCAATTATGTCTTCTTTGTCACAGCCCCTGACCTCTGGAATGAATTTCCCTTGCGACTGGGAGAGCCGCCATTTTGCTGGTGTTTCAAAGGGCCTCGAAAACCTAGCTCTTCACCCAGGTCTTTGGCAAAGGAGGATGAACCTCTTTCTGGAAAACGTGGGTCTGTTTTTTGATATTGCCCAGTTTTGCCACATTTTCCCCTGTTTTTACTGATGTATTTTTAAATTATTTTCTCCATGTTGTCTTACTTACTGTCCAGAGTTGCTGGGAATCCAGTGCTATGCAAATTCATTGTTACTATTATTACTAGGCAAACTCCAGGATACAGCATTAAATTACAGTTCCCCTTTTCTGTCTTCAGATTACAAATCTCCCTGGAACTATCCTCCTTTCCCCAAAAATACTAATTTACCCTACAGAGTGTTTGCATACAATCAATCTTTTCCAGCTGATGGCCCCCTCTGGCCTTTGTGAGCATTCCAGGGATGCCCTTCAAAATGGCAGCTATGGGAAGAAGAGCATGCTTAGTCACAAAATAGCTGCCACAACAGGTATGGCCAAGCACAAAACATCCATTTACCAGGAGACAAACTACTCAGGCTACTCCTAATTAAACCTTACCACTCCAGCTTATTTTTGTCTGTTTTCTGAATAGTTTTTTTCTTTAGATTTTTATCCTTTTTTTAAAAAAAAATCAAAGCCAGTCAGCCATTCCTTTCCTCCCCCACCACTCATTTTTTTAATTTCCCAAGAATGTCAATAGGTCTTCACAGCCCCCAAAAGCTTGTTAGAAATAAAAATAATACTAAAGACTGGTGTTCTGCTGAATATTAGCTTCCTGCTTAATTTTTTAATTACAAGATTCTTGGCGGGAGATTCTCTTGCAGAGCATAGAACCAAATAGGTGGCAAAAGATCTCTCTGCAAACATAAAGATGCCTATAAAAACCAGATAGCCCATCTCCAATATAATACAAAGTTCTTTTGATGTAAGCTGCTGTTTGTTAACAGGAATCTACTGTTTATTTTTTCCCCTTTCTTGGTACTCTGTACTATAACATTATTTGGCAAGGTGTAATTGAAGTTATTGAGGACTATGGATCAGTATTAAACAGTTTTTAAAAAGAGCTTTAAAACTACAATGAAAATTTCTGATCATGAGAAAAACAGACTGACTGCAATTATTCTGAGTCTGGACTGGCTCCTTTAACAATTCTTCATAATTAGTACTTATGAGGGATTAGCTAGCAGAGTTGAATGGATGCCCTTTTCTTTCTTCTTTCTTTGGCTCAGCAACCTGGTAAATGTTATGGGACGACTTTGGCAACCTTATAGAGAATATCTATGAGCACAAGGTCTTTCTCTGCTGCTCTTTCATGGGCTGGAATAGTCTCTCTCCCCACCCCTTGTGCATGGATTTTTGTTCTGGCAGTCTCTCAAATTTCACCCAAGCATGGACAGTCATGATCAAGAGGAGTGAATCTACTCTGGAACCAGTGCAGAACTAAAAGGTGAAGGTACAAACCATCAGTGGTTAATTTACATATGTATATACAGCATCTGCAAATAACTTCTGAACTGGAATCACATATGTGAGATGCGCAGAAATACAAGAATACAAAAAGCCTTATAGGGCATGTTGTGTAACAGGTGTAGAGATCTTTTTCTTTCTTTTTTTCTAATCCTGATTCTAATTCCTCTTCTATAGCTAAAGGCAGCAGGGTTGTTTTCAAAGGCCAGGGCAAATTGAGTATAGCAACGGAGCTGTGTTCCCCATTTTTGTTAACAATGCCCTCCAGGAATTGCTGTCTGAAGCAGCTCTCTTGTTTTTCCAAATGCTAGAATCAAGTCCAACTCCAGTAAACTTAATCCAGGAATGGTTTACTGCAGGTTTCTGTATAAGGGTGAGTATTTTATATCACACACCACCTTTTGTGGAGGGTGAGGGCCACTCCATGGCAGATTAAGACTCAATACAAATGCAGTATTAAATCTCCTTATTTTATCAACCCAAACAAAATGTTGGAAATAAATTATATAAAGGTTTTCAGGATTCTGCCTGCCTGAAGCACACTAAACTGCTTGCCAACCGAAATCCGGATGGCCCCCGACCTCCGCACCTTCCGGCGCGACTTAAAAACTTACCTGTTCCAGCAGTCCGGCCTGGCCTGATAGCTCTAATTGGGGTCCCAGTTTGTTTTTACTATTGTTTTTCACTATTGTTCAATCTGTATACCTACCTTACTCTGTACACCGCCCCGAGTCCCTCGGGAGAAGGGCGGTTTATAAAAACAAACAAATAAATAAAATAAAATTTAAGAGAGTAGAATTATATTTGGTGTGTGGGGAAAAGCTGATAAAGAAAGAGTTTAGATATTGGGCAAATCAAGTTGGGCCTTCAGAGGGGGAAAAATTCTTTCCCCCCAAAACCCCATCTTTTCAAATCAAATTAATTGACTGATTGATTCTTTATGCCACTAAATTCATTCAGAGTCATGGTTGTTTACAAAAATACCAATCAATAATTATAGCATCATATCCTGCCTGAAAAAAATGTTAAACTTTTTTTAAAAAAACACAAGTAAAACATTCTTGCAAAAAAGCACTGAACCTGTATTTAAAAACAGATTATTTGTTCAATTAGAAGACAATAGAAGTTGGAATATGTAAGAGCCTGTGCCATGCCTGTTTGATGCTTTCTGAAGTGGACAGATGTCTCTTCTAAAGCAAGGTTTGAACTCTTTTCTGTTGAATGGGTGACTGAAAGAATACCTACTCATAACCAGCAGTATCCAATAGGAGATGGTAAAACTGCTAAATACCCTTTAAACTGCTTGTGTCTAATGAATTGGGGATGAGACAAAGGCAACATCATGAAGATCCACTATTTTAAAAGGGTAAGAGCAAAACTGATGTTAGTGGGAGACATGTACTCTTTCAAATCCATCACTAGCCAGTTACTTTTTCTCAACTTATGTAACCCTTACAAGAATAACATGGAAGAAGATAGGGTATTGTGATTCTTGAAGGAAAAGAAGGTTATAAATGCAAGAAATTATGGAAGAAGGGCAATTAAATTCATCAGAAGTCATACAATTAGCTCTGGAACACTTTATTTAAAAAAAGATTTTGCGAACACTGACATCTACTTAAAATTTTGGAAAACACATACACTAATTACTACTACAATTGTACATTAATAATAATAATAATAATAATAATAATAATAATAATAATAATAATAATAATAATAATAATAATAATAATAATAATGTTGGAAGGGACCTTGGAGGTCATCTAGTCCAACCCCCTGCTCAGGCAGGAAACCCTTTTGGTCAAGTTCCTCTTGGAATCTAATCTTTGTTTTGCAAAGTTACACAAAACATTGATTTGCACATAAAGTGCCATTTATTGCTTGTGTGTACTTTTCCACAGAGTTTTTATAAGCAAGCTCAAGGAAGACTTTTACTTCTGTGGTATTTCAGAACTGAGACACTCTACACATGTTATAATACTTACGTGACACTCCTTGCTGAATGGAATGAGCACGGAAGAGGCATGGAGGGGTCTTTCTGCCCAGCCTTTTTAACAAATGGTCACGTTCATTCATGCTGCAAGACAAAAGGTCAAGTCAAGTCAATATCTAGAGGTAGATTATGAAGTGCCCTATTAAAAAATTGAAATTCATTGTGACAGAGCAGAACTTGTTCTCTCCATTCTTCCGATACATTTTTAGAATAAACAAGAACTTAATGAATTCTCATGTCCTCTCAGTATGTGGATGTACAGATTTAGTATTTCAAGTTAACATTAAGGTTCCAGAAGACTGCATTGCATGCTTCGGTGTCAAGGCTACTGTAAAAGGAAAGGACAGCACAAAGTATTATAAAACATGGTAATATATGTGTTAAACTTGTATTTGGTCCTTCTCAGATCTACGCATCTTGGGTATAGTGATGATGATGATGATGACGCTAATGAAAAGAAATGCCTTTTTTGTTCTTCATTTCATGCAGTCAGCTCAAACACAAATGCTAACTCATTACACAGGAACAGCATAATATGCTTGTGGATCTGGGGCTTATACAAGTAGTCCTCGACTTACGACCATAATTGAACCCAAAATTTATGTTGCTAAATGAGACATTTGTTAAGTGAGGTTTGCCCCATTTTACAACTTTTCTTGCCCCAGTTGTTAAATGAATCATCACAGTTGTTAAGTGAATAACCTGGTTGCTAAGTGAAATCTGGTTTCCCCATTGACTTTGCTTGTCAGAAGGCTGCAAAAGGCGTTCACATGATCTGGGGACACTGCAACCATCCTAATTATGAGCCACTTGCCAAGCACCCAGATCTTGGTCACGTGATCATGAGGATGCTGCAATGGTCATAAATGTGAAAAATGGTCATAAGTCACTTTTTTTCAGTGAACTTGTATCTTCGAACAGTCACTAAATGAATTGCTGTAAGTCTAGAACTATCTGTACATGCAAGTTGAAGCCACCCTGATAAAAGAAAAGCTGTGTTTTTATTATTCTTAACAAAAGCAGCAGTGCTGAACTAGAAAGAAAACTTGCTAAGGATTCTGCTGAGCTCATTGGAAAATGAAAAAAGGAAGATATAGTCCAGAGGTGTATCTGGAAATACGCCCCCCCCAAAAAAAAGATTAGGGTTCCCATGAGAAAAAGCTTTTCTTTAATATATATTAGGGCTAATGTGGGGAAAAGTCTATGCAGTATATCACTGTATTAAAACCTGTGATCACTCAGTGAAGTTTGACAGTGGGAGAGTCAATGTAGATGGAATAGCAATAGCACTTAGACTTATATACAGTTTCATAGTACTTTACAGCCCCCTCTAAGCAATTTACAGAGTCAGCATATTTTCCCCAACAATCTGGGTCCTCATTTTACCGACCTCAGAAGGATGGAAGCCTAAGTCAACCTTCAGCCGGTGAGGATCAAACTTCTGACAGTGAATAATGAGTTAGCTTGCAATACTGCATTCTAACCATTGCCCCACCACAGCTCTTAAGAACTTATTGACCCTCAACATAATTGTTTTGTGGAAGTTATTGAAGATGTAATGGTAGGTACCATTCTGGATGGTTTTAACATGACTAGTTTTTTCTTGTCTATTTGTATCCATTTCATAAGTCCTGTGGGAAACAGGATGCTGGATTAATCCATCTTCGGTCAAATATAGGACAACTCTGTTCTTCTGTTTATTTTATTTATTTATTTATTTTATTTTAATTCCATTTATATCCCGCCCTTCTCCGAAGACTCAGGGCGGCTTACAAGCTTAGCAGTAGCCTTTATTCTATGTATATGCCTGCTTATTAGGGCTTTCACACACACACCCCCAAGCGGCATTATTACAAAGTCAGCTTATTGCCCCCAACAATCTGGGTCCTCATTTTACCTACCTCGGAAGGATGGAAGGCTGAGTCAACCTTGAGCCTGGTGGGATGCGAACCTGCACTAATTGCAGGCAGCTGGTGTTACTTAAGGAGGCATTAGCCCACTGCTCCACCAAGGCTTTCTGGTTCAAATGTATAATTTTCTTTCTCCATTAAACTAACAGTAAACATATTAGAGAAGCACTCTAAACAATTCATGTCATGTAAATGGCCCTGCCTAAACCCATAGCATTTTCCTTCCAGTAGAAAAACCAACAAATTCATTAAAATGTCCACAGTATATCATGCAAACTGTATCTGCATTTTCCTCACAAATAAAACATAAGCCCAGAAACCTGCATAAGCCTTGCATGAATAAATACATTTTTCAGGAGCTCAGTATAAAGCAGTATAAAGCAGTATAAAGTCCTCTTCTTGCCACCAAATCAGTCACCAAATTACGCAAGAGTATATTCCTCGGCAGTCATACAAGTGTCTTTCCCTTGGGTATCATGGAAAATGGACTGCTTGTGACAATGATTCATAAAGCCTTACTGAATTCATACACAATATCCAGTCAAGTCTTAATAAAATGTCACAAAATATATCAACAAGCATCACTTAATCCATCAAAAGTCCCCATGATAACTTCTAGTACATGTTGCTCTTTTCTTTAAGTGACAAACGTCAGTCCCGAACTAGTTTTTACATAAACAAGATAGCAGAATTACAGAGATGCAGGAATAACAACAACAACAACAACAACAACAACAACAACAGAAGGGGTAAAGATCTTTAAAACAATCTGAAAAATCTTCCTTGTCTAAAAAATATTTCTGAAAATTGTAATTTTCTGCTTGGATATTGGGCATTTACCTATTATCAGAATTTTTTTTCATGTTTAAAAAAAACTTGGAAGAATGCCATAGCACACCACTTTTGTACTGTTGCACAGAAAACTACATGGACATGTTCTCGTATCTACTAGGAAATAAATCTGACTCAAGAAAGTCTTTATCTTTGTTTCTATAGCTTATGAAATATCATGGAGTAACAAAGAGGAAAAACATTGGGAAATTTCACTTTTAATAATTATTTTCTATGCCCAGATGATGAATTCTTCCAATTTCGCCAAGGAAAGAGAGTGGAATGGGAATAAAAATTCCAGGGCAACACCCAAGTTCCCAATTAACAGCCATATTTTTTTTTGTCTTATAGACCCATTCCTTTCCTTCCCCCAAAGCAATGGATCCCTAAGCTTGGGCAAGCAACATCTGTCTTGACAAATTCAGAGGAAGAGCATCAAAACAAACAGAATAATTCAATCCTGACCACAGGGTCCCACTGTCTATTTGTTGGAGTAATTAAAAAAAGATGAGATTCACCACCAATTAACCTACCAAGTGCTAATTAGTGTTAATGAGGATTCAAGGCACTTGCTGTAGTTTGACCCAGAATATCCTCCAGGGTTCACTAATTGGCTGATGATAAAAATGGGGCATAGAGTCTTAAGGTGGATAGATGCAGGAGGATGGATGGATGGACGGAGAGATATAATATTATAGAAACTGCATGCATCCATCCATTCAGGTCTTAAAAACATTCCTGATGATTCTTCTCCATCACTTTTCCACAACAAAAACAAACCAACATTGTTCTGCTTTTCAGAACAATGTTATTTGTAGATAACTTTTAAAAGCTGAGGTCACTTATAAAATACAGAAGACTTCTCTTAGGCAAACCTTATCCAAATGAGCAGGATCACTGCAGATGTCTTATGTGGCTAATTGCTTCTTTCTTATTCTTTTTAGCAGGAGTTGCTTTCAAGTAAATGTGTTTTGAGTTTCAGAAGCTAGAGGAAAGAAATGGGCCAGAAACAGCCTGGGGACCTTAACTCAGAAAAAGATAGAGATATTCAATATTAAGCCAAAAAGAAAAGGAAATATTGGGATAGGCAGGAAAAGTTTCTTTTGTAAAACGTTTGTTTTTAAAGACTGCTATGCCATGAAATAACTGATATTCTCTACTAACTACACAGATTGTTGATTGAAATGAGTATATGGTCATTTCAAAATGCATGGCATGTTTAAGGTATGAACCCTGCATATAAATTGTTTTATATCTTTATTATCTCTATCTATCCATGATATCTATCTGGTCATTAAGAGTCAAAAATGATGGCACAAAACCATTCCAGCATCTGCACACATATGCACATTATGGTCACAGATATTTATGTACACAAATACTTCCTTCTGAATGTCAAGTAATTGCTGAATCCTATCTATGTCTACTAAAAAGGGTCTCTATTTTTAATGTGAGTTATATTCAGGTACAGGATTACAACCCTAGCTGGTGGAGGGAGACCGGATTTTATTTTTGTTCATACTTAACAGCTGATTGTGACAGGAAGTAAAATTCCAATAAAATTTTAGGAAAGGTATATAGAGATGGCACTTCACATTCTCACAATCATATATGAAAAAAATAGTTTTAAAAATAGTTCTAGGGTAAATTCATGGGTTTTATGGTTTTCTTTAATTACCTCAAACTGCTATTAGTACCTGCAGTTTAGGGAGTTTTTTTTTCATTTAAATACAAGGATGAATTACTTTTCAACTTTTCTTTTGCAAAGTTGCCAGATCTTTAAAACAAAGGAAAGGAAAATCTAACTCTGGATTAGATCTGGGACCCTGGCTTAATAATAATGAGGTGGAGCTATTTCTAAGTCCCTTGTTATAACTTTGCACTCATAATGGATTCTGTTATAATTCCCATTTTATACTGGGCCCTGTTTATTCCATTTATTCAACTGTAAAAGACCAATGTAAATCTAGGCCAATGTTTCTCACACATCTTAAACTTGCCAAGATTGAGAAATACTGCCTCTGAGCATATAACTCAGTTGTGACAAAATGATACACCCCATCTCTGTGATTCTACAGTGGGAAGAAGTGCTGTTCTTATGTGAAGATAAATTCTAATTTCATGGCTAGAGTCTCTTTCCTTGAACTAAGGCTATTGTACTGAGGATGTTTGTATCATTAGGAAGCCACCCAGAGCACCAAAGTATGTCAGCAAGGATACCTGCTGTATGTGGGAGGAGGAGCAGGGGCTTCTTTTACAGCAACTAGACAGGTACCAATATTCCTATATCCTGTCAAAATAAAGAGATCAGTAGCACAGCTTCCAAGGCTGCTCATGTATACACTCTTTGCATAGAATTAAATATAATCAGGGCTTTTTTTCTCATAGAACGCTCAGAACGGAGTTCCGGTACCTTTTTTGGATGGAACCTTGTAGCATAGGCAAGGCGGGTTATATGAAATATGTGAGTTCCGGCACCTTTTTCTTTTGCAAAAAAAGCACTGGATATAATAAGAAATGTAAACAAAAAACCCACCCAATCCTGACACAACTTTGTGTCTTATCAGTTAGATTCAAGCTAGAGACTAAAAGGATCTCAGGCTTTGAACCATGAATGAGGAAATATCTGGTTTGTTATGCTTGATTAAAATCAAAGTGGCAGCTAGAATACCTACACCTTTTGATTGTGAAATTAAATATTGTTTCAGCCAGAGAATGTAAATGAAACTTAGGGCAACTGGGGTGCCTTTCCTAACAGTTTTAGTTTAGAACATTCCACTTTTCCTTCAACATGGTGTTTAAGTATATGGAATAGTCCCATGTTCTTCTTTGCAGCCTTTATCAAATTCAGATCTACGTAGCTTCATTAAGGATAAAGGACCAAAATGGCAGGGACCTAACAGAGGCAGAAGAGATTAAGAAGAGGTGGAAAAATTACACAGAAGAACTATACAAGAATGAGCTTAACGTCCCTGATAATCACAGTGAGGTGGTCACTGACCTCGAGCCAGACATCCTAGAATGTGAAGTGAAGTGGGCCTTAGAAAAGCTGAGCAACAACAAAGCTAGTGGAGGTGACAGTATTCCAGCTGAGCTATTCAAAATCTTAAAAGATGATGCAGTAAAAGTGCTACACTCAATTTGCCAGCAAATTTGGAAAACTCAACAGTGGCCACAGGATTGGAAAAGATCAGTTTACATTCCAATTCCAAAGAAAGGCAGTGCCAAAGAATGATCAAACTATCGCACCATTGCACTCATTTCTCATGCTAGTAAAGTTATGCTTAAAATTCTACAAGCTAGACTCCAGCAGTATGTGGATTGAGAACTACCAGAAGTACAGGCAGGATTTCGAAGAGGCAGAGGAACAAGAGATCAAATTGCTAACATACGCTGGATCATGGAGAAAGCTAGAGAGTTCCAGAAAAACATCTACTTCTGCTTCATTGACTATGCTAAAGCCTTTGATTGTGTGGATCATAACAAACTGTGGCAAGTCCTTAAAGAGATGGGCATACCAGACCATCTTATTTGTCTCTTGAGAAACCTATATGCGGGCCAAGAAGCAACAGTGAGAACTGGACACGGAACCACTGATTGGTTCAAAATTGGGAAAGGAGTCCGGCAAGGCTGTATACTGTCGCCTTGCCTATTTAACTTATATGCAGAGCACATCATGAGAAAGGCAGGGCTAGATGAATCAAAAGTTGGAATTAAGATTGCCGGAAGAAACATCAACAACCTAAGATATGAAGATGATACCACTCTAATGGCAGAAAGTGAAGAGGAACTAAAGAGCCTCTTGTTGCAAGTGAAGAAGGAGAGTGCAAAAGTTGGGTTGAAACTAAACATTAAGAAAACCAAGATCATGGCATCCGGCCCTCTCAATTCCTGGCAAATAGATGGGGAAGAAATGGAGGTAGTGACAGATTTTATTTTCCTGGGCTCCAAGATCACTGCAGATGGGGACTGTAGCCAAGAAATTAAAAGACGCTTGCTCCTTGGGAGGAAAGCCATGGCAAATCTAGACAGCACACTAAAAAGCAGAGACATCACCCTGTCAACAAAAGTGCGTATAGTCAAGGCGATGGTCTTCCCAGTTGCAATGTATGGCAGTGAAAGCTGGACCATAAGAAAGGCTGAGCACCAAAGAATTGAAGCCTTTGAACTCTGGTGCTGGAGAAGACTCCTGCGAGTCCCTTGGACTGCAAGGCAATCAAACCGGTCAGTCCTAGAGGAGATCAACCCTGACTGCTCTTTAGAAGGCCAGATCCTGAAGCTAAAACTCAAATACTTTGGCCACCTAATGAGAAGGAAGGATTCACTGGAGAAGAGCCTAATGCTGGGAAAGATTGAGGGCAATAGAAGAAGGGGACGACAGAGAATGAGGTGGCTGGATGGAGTCACTGAAGCAGGAGGTGTGAGCTTAAATGGACTCCAGAAGATGGTAGAGGACAGGAAGGCCTGGAGGAACATTGTCCATAGGGTTGCGATGGGTCGGACACGACTTCGCAACTAACAACAACAAGCTTCATTAAAACATCTGCAACAGGTCACAGATATTATTTTAGCCTTGAGAATCCAAAATAGTCCAAGAAAGGATAGAAAGATTGTATAGGTATATATGTACCTAGCCTCTCTATTCAAACATAATTCAGATTATTGAGACACAAAATCACTTATGAAGGGGATGGAACAGTTTAAGCTTCTTCACTTCTAATAATCATTAGCTCCTTTTGCAAATGTTAATGAAAAATGAAACACAGCCATTTCTCCTTTGCTTTCATAGCCTCTCCCCCATTACTGCCATTGAGGCAGTTGCTGATGTTATAATACAGCCTTTAACATGGCTGTTCAGACCCTGAGATTGTTGGCAGCTACTTTGAAAAGACCCATGCTTAATGAACTCCGGGGGACTGTATCATATGAACACAGTCTATCATCACTCATAAATCTGGCTCTTTACCTAACCAAAATCTGTAGAGCCAGAGGAACCCATTTTTTTGCTAATGTTCTGAGAAGGCTCTCATAGGGCAGTTTAGCAGTTGCAGAAGTGGCTATCTGGTCAGGACAAAAGTTGGAGAGAAAACCAAGATTAGATGACAGAGGACTCTGTATTTACTCTACGTTTTTTTCAACTTTGCTTTAAAGTATGCACTGAAGTATGTAAGATATTTTCAGGGTCAATATTAGAGTGTTATCCTAGTAATGTATTGTCTGGTTCATTTGCATAGCAAAAAGAAGCTCCCAGCCAACTCTTTAGGCAGTTTTCCCCTCATTTTCCCCTCTTTTTTTCATATACTATTCTCACAATGGTTGCTTTGATGGTTTCCACATGCTGCTCAGTGTATATTGTAACTCCTATCAATGAGAGTGATTTTAAAATCATAGAACTTGTTTTCCCCTCACTTTCCCTTTTGATCTCAAGTTGAAATGGGTAAGAGGAACGGCTAAGCAAGAAAATCCATAGGTGTTTTTTTAAGGCTATTTTTTTTTAAAAAAATGCATGCTGACACAGCTGCCTTAACTCTGTATAACTTTACAATCTTTATTTTTAAATCTACATTCCTGCATTATTTATTTAGTTATTAGCTTTCTAGACCACCACAATCACACACAACTCTTGGCAGTGTAAAGAAAGCGCAATTATAAACATAGAAATAAAACATGCAGGATATAATAAATATAATACATTAAAACCAACAACTTAACCAGAGTAATAAAAACATTGTCATCTTCTTGAGTAATTTTTTTTTTTTAGAAAAGCTCCATCTCAACTTGTTTATGGAAGACCGACAATGCTGAAGCTACTCTCATGTCTAGGGAAAGGGTGCTTTCTGACTCTCATTACGAGAAACCTTCAGTTGTGGTTTGAGTCGTGATAATGGGAAATTATAAAGAATATTTTTCCTAAGAAGTTCTTATTGAGCAGGTCATTTCTAACAAACATGGTTGGAGAGTTGCTTAAATAAAGTTTGCATCTTTATAGATTTACACAACAGCTAGTGTTCTTATATTTAAAACTCTATACTGTACCACAGTGAGATTTTGTGATCTTGAATCTTATCACCGCACACCCATCTTTAAAACAGGATAACGTGATTTGGTGGCACCAGAACAGCCAATTTAAGCCTACCTCAGAAAATCAACCACATCAATCAAGCACTTCTCAGTATCTCCAGAAATATCTAGTATCAGCCATTGGTAGCAGTCCTCTTTGGTATTGACGTCTCCCGTATAACAGAGTTTTCCATACTAAAAGTCAGGATCCTTTTGACTTAGATGGGATTGTAGCACTGCAAATTATTTCTACAGCTCTTTGAATGGGATATCCTATTTTCTGATATTTTTAAATGTATTTTAAGAAAAGAAAACGCATGATGATAGTCTGTTTATAATCCAGATTTTGGGGCATTGGGGAGGGAGGAGATCTCTTAGTGGAATAGTTTTGTAAGAATGACTCCCAATAGAACTGACATTTATACTGAAGAAATTGGGAGGACATGTAGCTGTAGAAACATAAATGCATCAATTCAATTTTTTTATAAATAAATCAACTATAATTTCACTGTAATTTGTTTTACTTTACAGAGAACAGTTGAACGGCTGTTAATGGACAAATCTTTATTTGAAGGTTGTAGAACCTAAAGCCAGATCAAAGATTAAACACACACACACACACACACACTGGAGACAAGGACTTTGAAGCAGCCCACCAACAATCCCTGGAGGACAAACAAAGCAGGTGACCAACTCACCAAACCCCAGTCTTTCCCATCATGGTAAAATATTACATTCTTGTATTTCTATCTAAATTACAACCATTATTTCTAAAATTACAAGAAAATCAGTATATACATATAAAGAACATCATGTTACACTTTTGACATTTTAGGTTTCCTAAGTTTTGGGGCCATAATTAAATACACCTTCTTGGATGATTTCATGCTAAATCAAAACAGCACGATTACCAGCAGGGACCTCAAAAAGAGGTGAGTGAGAAGAATGGAAATAACATCAATTTTTTTTTAAAAAAATGTATCCCAATCTATCCTTAGATTGCACTATTAGAAAATTCCCAGTGTACTGCTCTTTCCAAATGCCTGATTTCTGAAAGACAAGCACATTTTCAAGCAGGTGTGAAAGAGCCAGGATACAAACAAGGCAAAGAGAGAGAGAGAGAGAGAGAGAGGGGTTCTCAGAAGGCACTCAAGAGGCCTCATCAAAAGCATGACACATCAACTTCAGGCAGGGTGAGACACTCTACCATTATCTAGTTTGCAGATGGACCACCCAGGAAACCTGGGTACAATTAAGGAGGAGAAAAAACAAATGCAGAGTGGGGGAAGAGAGGAGGGGGGGGAGTCCTTGTGGGGGGGGGCAGAGGAATGGGCCAAAGGGCTGGCAGGGATTCCTTATATTGTCTGCTTACAATCCTACTGAGAATGAGGGGAGCCAATTAAAAAAAAAGGAATACAGAGGAAAGAGATTGGAAAGAGAACATAATAAAACAAATGGCCAAGAAAGTACACTCTCTCGGAATGAAGCAGAACATGGCAGTGTAAATTTATCGAATGCCAAAACAGTAAGTGACAGAGGAAAGCCAATCGCACCCACAGACATGTTTATACACAATGCTGAACACATTTGCAGATGCGCACACAACCATCCAGGTGATGACGATCTGAGTGTTTCATAAATTAAGATGATGATTCCCCCAAAGAGCACGTGGAACAGCTGGAATTGAAGACGCAGGTCTGTTTTTTTAAATAGCTGAAAACACTTGGAGTAGGGGGAGCAAACAGAACTGAAATTAGTCCTCCCTCCCTTTTTTTAACAGCTGATCATCAGAAGGATTTCAGCTTTTTTAATAATAGGGATCATCTGCATCACATCAGAAGAAGGATTAGAGACTGCAGTCTTGGATCCTGACTTCTGTTTTTGAAGTATAATGGACTATGTTTAGCACAGAATAAGAACAACATTAATGTGCTTGTAAGTTGTAACTGCAACTACTGTATGTATAATCAATGTGATTGCAAAAAATCAATCAGGCAATGTTCTAATGTTTATGGGATAAATACACAGGTTAAAAAGTGTACGAAGAGTCTAGAAACACAAAGAAGTATTTCAGGACAAACGTGAGAAAGAAGTATATTCTTTTAATTTAGAAATGATTGCCCAGGCTAGCTTTCGTCAGCAGGTGGAGGAGGGGGGATGTCTCTGATGTAAGAAATAGGTTATATATAATAGGAACTCTGCTCTGACTCATAACTAGAGATCATCAGGTTGGGGAAGGCAGATCTAGACAAATACATAAATCCACCTCACACATCTAATGACATGAGCTCTACTTCACAAAAGCTTATGGCTTTTAATAAAAACTGTTAGTTTGAAAAGATGACACCAGACTAATTTTGGCTATTTTAGGACTGTGGCTCTTTTCCAACAATCATATAAATCTAAGCAATTCAGCGACATTACACAACTGAATAAAAAAAACAACAACAGATCTTGGAATCTTTTATTTATTTTAGCAAAAGTCCTGTGATTTGATAGCACTATTGAAAGAAATGGCATTATAGATTTATTTGTCCCTCTGCTTCAACAACAGTCACAATGTGGGAATTAATTCACCAGAAATACATGAGCCTTGCCCAAGACTGATCTTGCCCTACAAGGTTCAAATTTCTCTCAGAAGCCTCCTTCGACTTACAATAGTATTTGAGAGAGTTTGTTAAAATCATGCTTAATTATTGTGAAAGTTCCTTCTCACATCACACAGAGTCATATCGTTTGAAGAACACTAGTATGAGTTACAAAACCTTTCTGAACTTGTGACACTTTCCCATTTGCTGAAGCACAATTGCCTTATAAAAAGGGCTAACTGAAACCCTCTGAAGCTCAAAGAAGGGGTGCAGGGAAGGGGTGGGCTCAAGAAAAGTCTCTTCAATCTCTTTCACATCAGATTAAAAAAAAAAATCCCCACATAGCATACGCATTAGCTCTAGTTTCCAGAGGATCAAGTGACAATACAGAAACACTTAGGTTATCATCCAAAGGAGAACTCTGTTAAGAGTTTAAAAGTAAAATTTGTACATGCTGAAAGATAGTGTTAGCTGGCCTATCGTGGTCTTCAGTACAGAAATAATTCTTGTACTACTCAAAAGGACTCTGGCATGCTTAAATAATATGTCGGACAAGCCTATGTTCTGTTGGGTAATATCTGGAACTGTCAATGGGGCAAAATAAATAAATTTATTTTAATATATTCAGAGGTTATTTTGAATTCAAAAATTAGATGACTGTCAACTAAAGTCAACTAAACTTTTTTTTTGTTTCAGTAACAGCCACTCTTGTTTCTAAACTGTTTTCTACTAAGCTAAGTCTGAAAAGCAGTTTGTGCTGTCAAGTCTCTCAATAAGATTAAAAAAGCTTTTCAGATCCTGGAGATTTTGAATGAGTGTTGATGCTTTCCTATCCATAAATTAGAGATCAAGTACTAATGCAAAGTTCTCAGTTATCCAGTAATAAATTCTCTAGCTTTCTTCAATAACTCTGATTCATTTTAAGAAGGGTGGTAGTGGTAATTTTTTTTTTGAAAAGATAGATCTGCTCTTCTTTATCCCTGGTTTTTAATATGGTCTTAATATATTTTTGTTCAGAACCACAACATAATGAGCCAAACTAACATTTTAAAAAAGAAGCAAGTTGAAATAAAACTTTAGATTGGCAGCACATCTAACAAAAATATTATAAGCTATCGTGCAAAACAAAAAAACAAACACCACCTACATATGGAGCCTTGCATTTGGCCTCATGTATCAACAGATAAGGGATGGAGCAGTGAAAGATGGAAGCTTTTTGAAAAAAAAGTAAATGAATAACATTGCTCTTCTGAAGGTAACCATTACATTAAAATGCATGGCAAAAATAATGAAGAGGCAGGAGGAGGAAAAAAATGGATCTGGCATGCTTCCAGTTAAGATGGAATTCATCCCACCTCTTTCCATTGCTATCACGCAGCATAGACTTCCTCAGCTCTTTGGATTTAGCTTCCAGCTCTTGAACCTGCTCCAGCAAAGTTTTACGGTAAGTATGCTTGGCCCTGCATCATAGGAGAAAGACACAAAACAAAGAATCTAACACATCAACTTTTATTGACTACATGAGAGTCAGGTTTCCTGTTCAAGGTCAGACAGCAGGAATGGCTAGGCTAGCCAATGGACTGTGTGTTGTCCTGGATCTCTTGCAAACTTTCAGATGATGCTGAGCACAATTGAATTTCAGCCAAAAAAGGCGAATATCTTTTCAAGAACACATATGTGGTTGAGTTAGCCCTGAGTTTTTGAGCCACAAGTGTACAGAAATATAAGAAATATTCATACAAATAAAATACTAATCTGTTCCATCCTTTATGTGGTCTACTCTAATACACAAAAAGTAATTTCTAAAAACTAATAATTCTTAGAAACACACATAAAGAAAGTTGAGTTTTTCATTCATTTTAAATGTCTTATTGGCTGGATACATCATCATGGCTCATGAAGATGATGCTCAAAGGGTGGACCATAGTCCATAGAGTACCATAGTCCAAATGAGGCATGGCCCAAGGCATGAGTAGCACTTCTTGGTCCCAAAATTGGAACCACTGAAGTACTCGATAGGAATTATGCAAAAACCTTCTAACCACAACTGCCACCTGCTCCTTGACCAAGAGCTATGAGCCCAAGATGAACTACAAGTTGTGAAATAGTTTAATTTGAAAGAGCACGACACCATCCAGAATCAAAGAAGAAATATTACTGGTCTCAGCTTTCAAACCACAACCACTCCATCTTGCTGAGATTGAGTCTGTTCCTCTCCAGAAAAATCCATTCAGTCTCCAGGATAGCATCTCAACAGCATCATTTGGCTTAGGGTCAAAATATACACCAAAATATTATCCACATACAATTGATATTATATGCCATGCTGGCAGCTAATCCCTTCCAGTGGTTTTATGTAACTGCTAAATAGAAGTGAGAAAATACAGCCCTGTGGCACCTCATAATATAGGGCTGTAGAGTTCAAAAACTCAACTCAGACTGAAACTGTGCCTAGAGGAAGGAGGACAACCACAGCAAAACAATGCCTTCATCCAAAGGTGATCAATGATTGATGATCGAATTTATAGATCAAATAGGATAGGAGGGGTACCCTCCCCACTCCAGTTCTTCTGCTTGTCATCCAAAAGAGTGATCAGGGATTCTAATCTTGAATTTGGACTGACATGCATTGAGATCTTATTGATGTGTACAGGACTAATATAAGTAGAAAAAACAGAGGACCATCTATTAGTCTTTTCTCCTTTCTCTCCAGTTGATTTACTGATGAAAGTCCCTGGGTTTCAGCAGCCATATTATTCAATTTGAAATAAGACCATAGTATGATATTACCTATGTGCTCTGTTTCTCAGCTCATTAGATAATATACAGTTTGCTATTACATATGACAGTCAGAAATTTGGTAGCTGAATAAATATCATATTATTCAGGCAATTAAATATTTGTAGAAATCTCAAATGCATACTTTTGTGAATCAAATTTAGTAATATTTGTTCCAATTAGAATGACTGTGTGCCACCAGATACATCAGTGGGAGAGTTGTTCAAATTAGTGACTGACTGAATTAAGCATATAATGGCCATATATCATACTCACACACATCCATAGACACAGGCATATGCGGATACATATATACTCAGATAGTTTATCTACAGTGAAAAACCTAGAAATCTGCTAGATGATAGCAAGACAGTATCTGCACTTCCTTATGATCATCTATTTGTTCTCAATGTTTTGCAGCCCAGATAAAGTAGTACAAAAGAGAGGAAGAGGGAATGAGAAAGAGAGAGATTGAGAGATCTGTATATTCCAGTTTATTTTCTCACATTTAATTGAATGATTTCCTTTTACTTTGAGGGCAACAGCCAAAAATAATAGTATTTTTGCAGTGGCTGCAAAACCTACTTCAGGTTTTGATACTGATGGAATAGGTCATCAAAAGATTTTACAGTATAAAAGCAATGCAATACAGTCTCACCCATACAGTATGTATTTTTTCACACTATCGTGAAGTACGACAGCAAAACTTTGTCAGTGAAATATGATTATTCTTTTTTGTATTTTCAGAATCTTAGTATCATTTTAACAAAGATGAGAGGGAAAAGATGTTATTGATGGTGTTTCTTCTGGAGACAGATATTTTGTCTAAAATATTTTTCCAAGATTTTTTTTTAGGGGAACCCCCCCCCCCCACAAGACATACTTGATACAATTGACATGACAGAGAGATCTGCACTCTTAAAAATTAAATGGCAAATAGATCTCTTCCAGTTTCTTTGTTTTCTTTGGTTTTTTAAAAAACAATTTTTTAAAAATCCTGTCAGAATGAGCATTTGCAATCATTTTTTTCCTTTCTTCAGCACTTCCTGTAATGGACAGAAAAATGTACATGATTCCATGACCATTCAACAAGTGTAAAAAAGGCCTCCAACTTGCAAGCCCTACTATAGGTACTGGGTCATTTAAAAGTTAAAAGAAGATGAAACAAACTTCTTAGCTACCTTCTGCTTTTGAGATAGTTAAGAACACCAATCTTCTACTGCAGATTTTGTTTTCCTATGGAACAAGAATGTTACTTGGACTTTCTCCTGTTGAAAGTTACATGATATGAATCCATTTATTTCCATCAGAATATATATACTGCTCAAAAAAATAAAGGGAACACTTAAACAATACAATGTACTGTATTTAATAGTAAGATGTCTTATTTTGTGTTCCCTTTATTTTTTTGAGCAGTATATATATTCTTTTAGGCAGAAGCAGAAAGGCCATGGAGCGACCGTTCTGTTTATTTAAAATGAAACAATAGCAAAAGGGGAGTGAACAGCTAGAAACAAAAAAGGATTTTCATTTGGAAAATTTTGCATTAAATATTCATTATTATTAAGTACCATCCTATATAAAATTTGACTTCTATACTCATTTAGAAAGCAATGTTATACGTATCTTCATAGATGAGGAAATGGAAGGTTGTCTAGGAAAATAAATGGTTGCATATTTGCAGAGAACGTAAGAAGAACCATTAGCACTGGTTATCATTTTGTACCCATCTAAGTGATTTAGGATTGAGATTAAGGGTCAGAAGCTGTAGGACTAACCTGAAATATTGTAAGTTTAAGCAAGTAAGGTTTTTCAAAAGAATGTAAGTAATAACTTACGCTCTCCATGCCACATCTTTAACAAGGCACGCTGTGGGCACTAGCAATAAACCAATCCAGAAGTGTCCGCATCTCAATACCATTCCTGCCTGTAAAATATAATAATAAATACAGCATTAATTATATATGACACTTTTTTGGTGGATTGAAATGAAAGAGTAAGATGAGATCATTGCTAAGAAATCTATAACATAAATCCCAAAATCTGAAGATGTTCCTCAGTCAAATTTCTTTGGAGTTATCCCTCCCAAAGATGGACATACAAGTTTGTCTTTGGAGGGATAAATTTAACATGAACATTTTCCTGCAGCAACACAACACTATCTAAACTTTGATTTTGAAAGGCACAAAAGGACCATTTTCTAGATGCGTTCTAGATAAGAATAGCTCTCCTGTGGGCTTTACAGAAGAAGGTCCTAGTGGTAATGCCAAAAGAACTCTGAATAAGAAAATTTCTCTGCTCTTGGATAATCCCAGTGTATAATTTTTAATGCAATAGCCAGCACAGTTTATGGTAATCACAAATGGTAAAATGGCTGTTGATAGCATATCAGCTTTTTTCACAGTATCACATTATTTTTCACTATAAATGTTTACTCATAAAGATAATATATTCCTTGGGATTATTCCAGGACAGATCTGTATATTAAAACCCTGTGTTTTAGGAGAAAAAGCATGTTTGGTTATATCAAATATTTACATCACTTGAGGCTCTTTCTCCAGCAAACTGACCATTTTTCTGATCTCCCAAATACATTGCAATGTTAACTCTGCTAACTAAACAGGCAGTTACAGAGCCTAGAGCTGATATAGAAGAACATATGTTGGATAAATCAGTATAGATTTTAAATAGATCTCTGGATTGTTGAGAGACTGATGTGTCTTATACCAGCTTTCCCAGGCTAATGTATTCCAGATGTCTGGACTGTTTTTGGTATAAAATTAATGTAGTTTAATACAACTAGAGAATACCAGTTTGGGAAAGACTTGTATTAGAATATGATAGTTTTATTTGGATGTTTTGCTGGGAGGAGATCATTTTACAATTCATGTATGTTTAGCCTTAAAACTGTAGCTGGTCTACAAGAATCACAGCCAAGTAATTTTCAATGTATTAGCTTCCTGAGCTTAATTCTTTGTGTGGTTAGTGGAATGGCAGAAATATGGCAAATTTGGTAGCACAATTAAACGTTTAGTGAAACTCTAACACACTACACAAACAGGAAGTAAAGTAAAAGTAGAATCAGTTTCAATATTTCGGATACTGCTGCTTAATTCAACCACATATTCTCCTGGCTAATCAATAAAACTATCCATTTGCTGAATAAAATACATAGAAAGAATATTAAAGGGTCAGAACAGTTACATTTTTTAATTTCCTTGCTACTTAATGAAAGCATTTCATTGCTTTAAAATAATGCTGCTAATGTTTATAGTATTTTTATAATCCACCCAGAGAATTATATTTACATTAATAGATATTTCAAGAAAAGTGAACTTTTCTCCACACTTATCAAAGCGAAATGTGAAAAAAAATTGTATTTACATGTAGAATTGGTGCCATAGGAATAAATATGAGTTAAATAAGTAATAATTCATAATTTACAGAACACATGGACATATATAGGGAGAGAAATGTTCCATATCACAAGACCAATCTTTACACTTTGTCTCTGCAATGGACTGCTTTTCAGAGATTTGTGTGGTAGTTGGAAAATCCTAATTACGTGCTTTTCTTCAGACATGGTGTAGATGACCTTTTCCTATACATTTTGGAATATTGTGAGCTTCCTTCCAATAAAGATAGGAAAAGTGGTGCCTTTTTGAAACTTTGCCTCCAGTTTCTATCAGTCTATCATCAGGGTTGGTGGGATTAGGGTCCAAACCAGTATTTCCTAACCTTAACAAGTTTAAGGCTTTTAATTCTGCTGGCTGAAAAAATCTGGGAATTGAAGTCCACACTTCTTAAATTTGCCAAGGTTGAGAAATACTGGTCCAAACTATCTGGAAAACACCCGACTGAGGCACACTGAGATACAGAAGCTGAGATCTAAAGAGTTCTGAAGATACCTCAGATTGAACTGGGGACATTTTTATCTGTTAAGAGGAGGTTCATTACTGAATTGCAGCCACTCCTTGAAAAAACGAATCAAGGCTTTTACCAATTCACTAGAATGCCACCAGCTCTCACCCATGTGATCCAATTATTGCTTATTTGCAGCAAGTGAACCATATCCTATTTTCTCGTCAGAAAATAGAGGGTGTAGTCCTGTACCTCTATTTATAAGACAGAGACACAGGGATCAAGTGCCAGTCAGTTTCTGAGATGCAAATTTCCCCACAATATTTCTTGTTTACAGAAGAATATGAATGCAAATTGTTGACTTAGAATTACACATTATTATACCTATTTTTCTAATGTGATGCTACATGGAATCTACTTGCCTCCATAAATGATTAAACTCTTTTCTGCTGATAGGGTTCCAGCCCTAACTGGAAAACCAATAGATTGAAGCTGTGACATAGAGAGTAAAGCACTCCACCATTGAGTCACATCCCCTTTTCACATATTCTGTTCCTTTTAATCCTTGTTCATTTTTGCTCTAATCACTATCACACCTTTTAAAAAGCCTTTTGTGCCATAAAAATAGAAGAAATGGAGGTGCATGCTTATCTGTCATTTTTTTTAAAAAATGGTCTCTCCAATCTATCTCATGCTTTTCTGCTTCCATTATAAAGTTGAACACGTATATTTTATAATGGGAAATGTCACAACAAGAGACTTGAAAGAGGATCACATACCTTGACAAGACATTTTATCATAAACATTTGTAGGAGCCAATTTTTAAAAAAATATTGAAAAAAAATACATAAGACATTATCAGATCTTAAGCAAAGATGAATTTGTAAGATTCCTGAAGGCAAGTGGCTTCATAGGACCATTTGTCTATAACCATGCTAGGAAGAAAATGGGAACTGACATACAAGCAGTAACTACATGCACCTCAAATTTTGAAATGTTCAATATTTAATTTCTGAGAAAATATATCTTATCCATACGTATTAGTTCTCAAAACATTTTTATTATTATGTTCCGGATATAGTCAGAGTTATTGTGTAGGAAATATTATAGTACCAGATTCCTGGAACAGCTCTGATCAAGAACTAGTTGTTCCCAAGAGCCAATGATATCAGCACAAAAGAGAACAAAACATATTTAATCAACAAAAATCATGTTTTCTTTGGCAAAACATCATAAATATATAACATTTTCTAGTTACCCACCATTCATGATAGCTAAAAATATCCTCTACAAGCTCTAAAGAATGGAAACAATGTACAGTAGAACTTAATTCAGCTCTATCTGCTTCACTAAAATACATGTAAGATTCTCTTTCTATTCTGTTCTCCTAATCATGTAACATTATCTTAAGTTCCAAGTACCTTTTGAAGAATGTCAAGATAAGATTTTTCTTCTGCAGCAGAAATGTCAGGCCCCATGCTCCCTGACATCTTCATTATTTTGACCAAATCATCCTTCAAACTGCTGCATGTATATCAAGTCTCAACCAGAAATATTACATTCCATTGTATATTGGACTTAAAAGCAATCTAATTCAGTTGCCTAGGTTTGTCCCTACATCAATAAGAATTCTGTCCTTGAACACCTTTCAAACTTTCGGCTAAGGTGGCTACATTTCAGGATGTAAGAAACAATTGTGATTCTCAAAAATCAATAACTGTAGGCCTTGGTTCAGGAAAAAGAGGAGGAAGAAATCTAATAGTTTTACTATTTATGTTTTCCTTCTAATTAATATTACTAGGAAAAGCGCTGGGTGGGAGTATTTAATAGAGGTTGTAGTGCAACTTGTTCTCTAGAACTCTAGGTACTCTACCTGTACCTTTACAATTAATGACTTCCACAAGGACATAGGGCCAAAGCCTTTTCTGTAGCCTTCTTCATAATCCCCAACATCTGTTCCATCTCTATTCCAGGCCAGCTATGGGAATTGGCTGTCAGCAGCAGCACAGATGAGTAGATATATAAATGCCTATGTCAGTCAGCCCTGTGATTTCAGCTGAGAATTCTGGACAAATAGCAAGTTTCTGATTTAAGCTATTCACTATATAGAGGAAGCACCTGCTCAAAAATGTATCCAAAATACATTTTTCAGGAGCTTTAAGAAAAGAAAAAGTCCCATAATTGACTTCTTTTCAATTATATTTCAGTCAAGGTATGACAAGAACACAGCCCATATCATTCTTGCTAAAGGAGCCTCATTAATAATATAAACCACTTGCTTTCCTTTATAAATACACAGTTGCAAGACAATTTTTAATCTTAGCTTGAACTGCAGCTGAGGCACATGATCTTTACTGTAGCATGGATAAGCTATAGGTCAGGCAGTTGCTGATGCATAAATCAACATGGATAAAGGCAAAGGTAATCTGATAGTAAATAACTGCCAAATACGATAGCATCCACTTGGTAACAACAGAATATAAACTATGAATATTCTATCCTCTCTACCAGGTTAGTCATATCTTTTTTCCACCAAGAATTCAGAAACAGTAGAAAAACTCATTTTTCATTTTCAGTGAAATCTAGTGTGATCTAGTGGTAAAGTGATATAAGAACACTATCCACATGGCAAAATCCATTAATTTGGAGTCTTTTGATAACTTAAGGAACAGAACAATAAGCTACCTAACCCCCCAAGCCATCTCCTGAGAATTACTTCGATGTACAGGATATAAATTAATATCTGAATATATATTTATCAACATTTTACTACTAATTAATAATAAATTTAAATGTTGCTTGACTCTCAGCAACTCCGGGAGGTTTACACATTTACAAATTCATCAAATAATAAAAAGATTTTTTTTTAAAAAAAGTTGCATTAAAAAATCAGCTATTTCAGAGACTTTGGACATACTACAACTTACATAAATTTATTCCAAAAAAGCTTTATGGGGTGTAAATAGCCCTAAAATGTTTTGTTTTCTTGGCAATTACCTAATTTTATTTTAGTTAACCACACCTGATTGACCTTATTTCTATTATTTATGTATGTTATAAGACTTATCTAACTGCTTATCCAACTACTATACTATTTTTAATACAGCTGTTCTAAAAATAAGCTGATTTTCATGCACTTTTATTAATTTTTCTAGCGAAGAAAATGGGCTAGCTAAATCCCTTTTGGAAGATCATGGTTTTTCTATGTAAAAGAAATCCATGACAGATATCTAAATATACTACTTAGATTTTTAGGCACTCTAGAAATTCACTATCTACATCCCTTTGTACTAAAACACAATTATTTTTGAAATGTGGATCCAAATGTAGTCAGAATGGCTCCACTTATGTATGAGAAAAAGAGATAACAAGCTCTGGGAAATCCTATGGAATGCAGAAACAGAGAAATCTGTAAGAAAAATAACCTAGATGATTTCCCTAGCATAAAAAAGAAAGAAAGACTGAAAGCTCAGCATGACCAATAGCCCCTGAATGTTTTTACATTGTTGTTATTAAAATTAGGTTGGGAGGACAACAGATGGCTAGAATGGTTTGTGTATGACTGGCATTCTGAACAAAAGCATACAACACTGCAATTTTTCTCACTTATCTTAATATTACTAATCTTAATAGCAGTGATACTGGACTGTTGCATGACAAACAGTAAATTGTGAACATCCCGTGCTATATTCTTAAGCTTCTGTCACCACTGCATAGCTAAGATCCTGAACTTACAGTAAAGATGGCAGTGTTTTTTTTTCTTATATCATCCTGCCATAGAAAGATAAAAGGTAAAGTTAAAGGTAAAGGTTCCCCCGCACATGCATGCTAGTCGTTTCCAACTCTAGGGGCCGGTGCTCATCTCCGTTTCAAAGCTGAAGAGCCAGTGCTTGTCCGAGGACGTCTCCATGGTCATGTGGCCGGCATGATTAGACATCAAAGGCGAATGGAATGCTGTTACCTTCTCACTGTAGTGGTCCCTATTTTTCTACTTGCATTTTTACGTGCTTTCGAACTGCTAGGTTGGCAGAAGCTGGGATGAGTAACAGGCGCTCACTCTGTTACGCGGCACTCGGGATTCAACCCGCCAAACTGCCGACCTTCTGATCGACAAGCTCAGCATCCTAACCCACTGAGCCACCGCGTCCCTTCATAGAAAGATAAGGTAAAGGTAAAGGTAAAGGTTCCCCCGCACATGCGTGCTAGTCGTTTCCGACTCTAGGGGCCGGTGCTCATCTCCGTTTCATAGCCGAAGAGCCAGCGCTTGTCCGAGGATGTCTCCGTGGTCATGTGGCCGGCATGACTAGACGCCAAAGGCGCACGGAACGCTGTTACCTTCCCACCGGAGTGGGAAGAAAGATAGGCATGGCTAAAAAACATGTCTAGGAGAAGAATAGGGATTTGAATCTTTTTTAAAAAAAATAGGACAACGATAAATATTTTAATCTATTTACACATGATAATTGACTCTTGCTTCCTCCATCTATGTTTTACTTGGAAACAGTGCTGTTTGATTTTTTTTATTACATTATTGTAGAGTTGTTCTTTTTGGTTCTTGATATGTGGAATTTTACTGATGTTTATTATATAACAGTAACATAGATGGAAGGGATGTTGGAGGTCATCTAATCCAACTCTCTGCTCTCACAGGAGATCTATACTATTTCTGATAAATGCTTGTCCGGTCTCTTCTTCTTTTTTTTTTCATCACAAATTTTATTATTTAAAATATTTAGAAACTTTGGACACGGTGTTATCGGTCTAACATACGTTCTTGTCTTGCATCATTTTTGTGTGTTATATACATTATATATATATGTCATTTATATACAATCATACACCTTAAACGTATTTATACATTTATGCCAATAATTTTCTTCAGTCTTGTCATCCACCTTATTCTAATATTGCTTAAGTTCATAATCCTGAATCTTTTTAACACAACTTTCAACAAGGATAGCAAATCCAGACAAGGAAAACATCAACACTTTCCATTTCCCCATATAGACAAATTGCTACTGTATATATTGTACTGTATATATTGTAGCAGAGTGAGCGCCTGTTACTCGTCCCAGCTTCTGCCAACCTAGCAGTTCAAAAGCACATAAAAATGCAAGTAGAAAAATAGGGACCACCACGGTAGGAAGGTAACAGCATTCCGTGCGCCTTTGGCGTCTAGTCATGCTGGCCACATGACCACGGAGATGTCCTCGGACAAGCGCTGGCTCTTCGGCTTTGAAACGGAGATGAGCACCGGCCCCTAGAGTTGGAAACGACTAGCATGCATGTGCGGGGGAACCTTTACCTTTTTTACTATATTGTACTATCTATATATTACATACATATATTACATCTATATATTACATATAGATAGAACATTTGCCTTGTATTGTATACAACTGCATTGCATACAATATAGAACATTTTGTATGGGATTAAAGAAAGCTTCTCCCACAATCCAACATTTTTAGGGTTTGAAAAACAAAATGCTTCTTTACATACCCATACCCATACCACACCCACAGAATACATGTTGCATTATGTTTGGCACATTATTAAGCATATACAGTATCCCTGTTTTTGATCCTGGTATGTTGGCAGATATGAGCACAAGAACGACAAGAAACTGACAATTTTCAGTAAAAAAAAATCTTATATTCCTTTGCCTGACATTTGGTGATACCATGCTAGTGAACTTCGAGCTGTGAAGAATTTGTGTCAAAAGTCATTAATTCATTTTTGTGTTTCTTAGATAGGAAAGCTCTAAAAAGTGACAGAAAGTTGTAAAAAATAATGATAAGAAACAAAGCACAAAGACTGCAAAATTTGGGAGTCTAAATTATCTACATTAATCTGTCATAAGAATGTATACGCTGATAAAAATGTTTGACACAAGCACATTTTACGATTTGAGAAAGGAAATGGTATTATCTCAGGTTATCTATCCATTACTATTTATGAAACATGAAAAATGAATTCTTAAGAAAATAATTAGAGAGCAAAGTAAGAAAGGGAATGTATGCAACAGTCATTTAGCTTTCCCAAGCAGACCACTTGATTAAATAGTTCAGAAAAACCTTGCAAGCAATTATTTGTATCAGATTTATGTAAAAACATTTTAGGTTTTGTATTCTTTTGTGACAGTTTTCACTTGCTTAACCTGTAATTTTATTTTATTTTATTTTAAGTAAAAAGAAGAAATAGATCTGCTTCAGAGAACAATATTGTTATTAAGACCCAGGAGACACATGCTGAGTGAGGTAAGTTTCATAAAATACTTAAAAATACTAGTGTATGTATGTATGCTATATTTACAATATATATTGCTAGTCCATGTATGATATGCCATATGCTAAATAAATAAATAGTGCATCCAATAACTGATTGGCAAATGGTTTAGATCAGGGGTGTCCAACCTTGGCAACTTTAGGACTTGTGAACTTTAATTCCCAGAATTCCCCAACTAGCATACCATGTTTCCCCGGGGGGTGTCTTTTCCACAGTTTCACCTCATGGTGGTGGTACCAACAACTCCTCCAGCTGGCCCACTTCTTCTGCGACCACTCACCGCCACTGGCGTGTGTCACTTCCGACCTCCATTTCGCTGTCAGAGGCCTTCAGGAAATGCCTTTGCCACTGAGAATGGAGCTCCAGGTTGATACACGCAGCACCGCCTGGCCTGCATTTTGCTGTCAGAATCCTTCCAGAAAGGCCTTTGCAGCTTAGTTCTCAGCTGCAGAGGCAGTTCCTGAAGGCTGGGGGTGACCCGTGAGAGTGTTGGCAATCTGCCACCAAAGAAATGGTCCGGCAAGGCAGATGTCGATTCATGGGAGGCCTGGCTGCAACAGTATGTAGGTGCAGGGTAGGTCTTACTTTCAGGGAAACACAATACCTGTCTGGGGAATTCTGGGAGTTAAAGTCCACAAATCTTAAAGTTGCCAAGGTTGGACATTCCTGGTTTAGATAAGATATCAAGAGATTTTTTCAACATAGCAGAATAGTTTCAGTCTTTAAATCTTTCTTTCTTCCATCTAAATCAGAGGTGTCAGACTCCCGACCCATGGGCCGTACACGTCATCCAGAAGCCACGCCCATCCCATTGCCGGCAATGATGAAAAAGCTCCAATACGTCATGTGACATCACGAGTTTGACATATCTGATCTAAATGGAGGCACAATTTAGAAGAAATATTGAACAACCACACCCATCCTACAAGCATGTAGTAATATGATTATTGAGATGATGATTACGATTATCTCTTCAGTTTTATGAGACTTAAACTAGTGTTTCAGAAATTTAATTTCCCTACTTTATAACTAGTATCAGACTTTCCTTATGCTTGCAAGGCTATATTTATATTTTTTCCAAGCTTACTTTTTAAATAAGGGGAACTCATGCCCCTTGGTGAGTTGTTTCATATAGTAGCCTTTCAGTTTGCCCTAAGCTTGACTATTGTGTTGTTCACTAGAGTATTACAAAAAATATGGAAACTAAAGTTAAATTGGGAAAATTATTAGTATTTTTTTGCTAGCTGGAAAACCTGTCATGAAAAAAAATCAAATATTACATGTGATTCCAAGCTACGGTAGGAGAAAGAGTGATCATATTTTCTATGTAATCAGAAAGATTTTTGGCCAATTTCTTCTTTAGATATTATTTTTCCCTCTCACTGTCTCCTGGCTTGTGCAATAAACTCATTTGTTACTCAGTTACAGTAAGGTGTTATCAAAGTTTTTATTAGTTAGCATATTGCAAGTATTCTTCAACTGTTGGGCCTGAACACATCCCTGATGATAAGAACACTTTCATAACCAGCATATTTTAAGGAGGACCAGAACAAAAACAAAGAAATCCAGAATAGCAATAGCACTTAGACTTATCTACCGTTTCACAGTCCTTTATAGCAATCTCTAAGCAGTTTTACATAGTCAGTATATTGCCTGCAACAATCTGGGTCCTCATTTTACCGACTTGGGTGGATGGAAGGCTGAGTTAACCTTGAGCCAGATATGATTGAACTCCTAGCAGTGAGCAGTGAGTTAGCCTGCAATACTGCATTCTAACGACTGTGCCACCACAGCTCTTCATTTGTACAAAATGTTCGTTAAGCAGATTGCAGCACAAAGATGGATAGTACATAAGTACATATATAATATTCCCATTGCATCCAAGGGTCAAAACACTATCTGTAATGTAAATTAAAAAGCAGTGGAATCTTCTCCATGTAGGCATATATTTCTATTTTTAGAAATAAAAAAAGATTTTGGGAACCATGGAAAGATGAGATGAGTTGAGAGCACCACTGTGCCAAAAGAACTAGAGGATTTAAAGTACGAGTTCTCCCCTAAAGATTCAGAATAATTTGGGATGATATGATTCTAAAACTCAAGAGATTTACATGCTTCAATTCAAAAAATTACTAAGCACTCAGTAGCAAAGATAAGACCCTATAAATATTTCAGGTGGTTACTCTTTTGGCAGCCATAGAGAATGGGTACCACCTTGTCTTTTCCTTTCACTTAAATGGTAATGACTGGATTTCTCAATTCGAACTGAAAACAAACTGGACTGTTTCTGAGGCACCAATCCATTAAAATCAGAACATTCTTTGTTCTCATCAATCTGCCTCCAGCAATAATAGTAAACATTTTGTTCACATGAGGAGCAACAGAAGCTGATGGTAATATTTTATCTCAACCAGCTCCCTGGAGAAATTCAGTGACACAAGATTAATAAATTGTAAAGGTCTGTGTCTAGATAGCATGCTTAGGCTGCCTGGAGAGATGCAGCACAATCTATCTGAAACAGGTCCAAGAAACATTTTAATAGCTTCTATTAGAGTCTCTTTATGCTGTTGATAAAAGAGTCCTAGCAAATTATTTTTCCTCCTGCTTTCTTGAACTTGGATATGGTCCAAGACTCCTCTGTAGGACACCAGCTCTTTAGGAACTGTTGCATCTTGAGCAGTTAAAACAGCAATACATTTCTTACTGGTTTCAATCTTAGACTGATGCTCTTTGAACTGCCTTTTTATCTCACCATATTTCCCCTCAGTGTTTTCAGCATAACCCCAGGATCTGAAAAAAGGTCTATTAATGAATTTAAAATGACAAGCACATCTCCAAAATGTGCTTCCTTCCTAAAGAATAACATCAGGTAGCATTTCTAGGGTAAACATAATTCTCTCCTTAGCTCTCATTTCCACCAGGTGAGCAGGAAGAAAGCTCTTCGCTGGAAGTCTCATTGTCCAGGTCCACTGCAGCCTTATAGGAAGCCACATCTTAGGAGTGAGTGAGTGGGTGGCCAGGCTGATCAAGAGGAGGAGGAGGAGGAAGAGGAAGAGGAGGCTGCTTCTTAGGCTTACCAGGCATTTTAATTTTCCTCAATTACCAAAAGTGGCAGAAGAAGAAGCAGTTTAATTAGATTTTCATATGCAGTTCACAAGCTTTATATTTGTAGCTGATGGGGTGAGAAAATAAATTATTTCTTAGCACATTGCCATCCTGCAGGAATATGAAGGAAGGCAGTTTATGGGGTTTCCAAATCTGCTGCACAGAAGCACAGAGAATTTTACCATGCTGATTTCATGGCTAGACAACAAGGGATCAATATTTTATTTCAATATTATCCAGGAATAAATAAAAAAGTAAAGGATAACAATAATGAATATTTGTCTTATCCTTGGAAACTAGGAGGAATTTAATAAATCTGAAAAGGCTGCTAACTATTTTAAACAACTGAAGGCCTCTGATGCAGGTGTAGGCATTTTACTAAAAAATGATCTGTTGGTTTGGTGAGGCACAGGTTTTCCAGCTACTCAGGATTTTGTTTTTTTATTAGTGCCTCCTCTTTCTTTCCCTCCTATTTGCAGCTTCAATGGGGAGAAAGAGGGCCTGGGTTATTGACATGTCCCTACAGGGAACCCTAATATGCCCAGATTTTATTTCTTTGAATTTATTTTTTTTTCTTTTCTGCATTTTAACATCAATATTTAGTTTTGATAACAGTTTTGAAAAGAATGTTTTAATAGCATATATTTTGAATGTTTTCTTTCTTCCATTTTGGTTTATTGTTCAATGATTTTCAGAGGTTAATTTTTCCCAAGATTTTCTTCAGCAATAACTTTCATTATTGTTTCAGAACTGAACATATTTGAAACTATGGGTATTTGTAATTTAGACCTGGATCCATTCTGGTTGCTGCTCCACTTAAAAGATATTTGAGGCAAGAACAGATTATCAAAACAGAAATTCAATATCTGCTTGTTGTTGTTAGTTGCGAAGTCGTGTCCGACCCATCGCGACCCTATGGACAATGTTCCTCAAGGCTTTCCTGTCCTCTACCATCTTCTGGAGTCCATTTAAGCTCACGCCTACTGCTTCAGTGACTCCATCCAGCCACCTCATTCTCTGTCGTCCCCTTCTTCTATTGCCCTCAATCTTTCCCAGCATTAGGCTCTTCCCAGTGAGTCCTTCCTCCTCATTAGGTGGCCAAAGTATTTGAGTTTTAGGTTCAGGATCTGGCCTTCTAAAGAGCAGTCAGGGTTGATCTCCTCTAGGACTGACCGGTTTGATCGCCTTGCAGTCCAAGGGACTCGCAGGAGTCTTCTCCAGCACCAGAGTTCAAAGGCCTCAATTCTTTTGCGCTCAGCCTTTCTTATGGTCCAACTTTCACTGCCATACATTGCAACTGGGAAGACCATAGCCTTGACTATACACACTTTTGTTGACAGGGTGATGTCTCTGCTTTTTAGTGTGCTGTCTAGATTTGCCATGGCTTTCCTCCCGAAGAGCAAGCGTCTTTTAATTTCTTGACTACAGTCCCCATCTGCAGTGATCTTGGAGCCCAGGAAAATAAAATCTGTCACTACCTCCATTTCTTCCCCATCTATTTGCCAGGAATTGAGAGGGCCGGATGCCATGATCTTGGTTTTCTTAATGTTTAGTTTCAACCCAACTTTTGCACTCTCCTTCTTCACTCGCAACAAGAGACTCTTCAGTTCCTCTTCACTTTCTGCCATTAGAGTGGTATCATCTGCATATCTTAGGTTGTTGATATTTCTTCCAGCAATCTTAATTCCAACTTTTGACTCCTCTAGCCCTGCCTTTCTCATGATGTGCTCTGCATATAAGTTAAATAGGCAAGGCAACAGTATACAGCCTTGCCGGACACCTTTCCCAATTTGGAACCAATCAGTGGTTCCGTGTCCAGTTCTCACTGTTGCTTCTTGGCCCGCATATAGGTTTCTCAAGAGACAAATAAGATGTTCTGGTACTCCCATCTCTTTAAGAACTTGCCACAGTTTGTTATGATCCACACAATCAAAGGCTTTAGCATAGTCAATGAAGCAGAAGTAGATGTTTTTCTGGAACTCTCTAGCTTTCTCCATGATCCAGCGTATGTTGGCTATTTGATCTCTAGTTCCTCTGCCTCTTCGAAATCCTGCCTGTACTTCTGGTAGTTCTCGATCCACATACTGCTGGAGTCTAGCTTGTAGGATTTTAAGCATAACTTTACTAGCATGAGAAATGAGTGCAATGGTGCGATAGTATGAACATTCTTTGGCACTGCCTTTCTTTGGAATTGGAATGTAAACTGATCTTTTCCAATCCTGTGGCCACTGTTGAGTTTTCCAAATTTGCTGGCAAATTGAGTGTAGCACTTTTACTGCACTGTCTTTTAAGATTTTGAATAGCTCAGCTGGAATACTGTCACCTCCACTAGCTTTGTTGTTGCTCAGCTTTTCTAAGGCCCACTTCACTTCACATTCTAGGATGTCTGGCTCGAGGTCAGTGACCACCTCATTGTGATTATCAGGGACGTTAAGCTCATTCTTGTATAGTTCTTCTGTGTAATTTTGCCATCTCTTCTTAATCTCTTCTGCCTCTGTTAGGTCCCTGCCATTTTGGTCCTTTATCATGCCCATTTTTGCATTGAACGTTCCCTTCATCTCTCCAATTTTCTTGAAAAGATCTCTGGTCCTCCCTATTCTATTGTTTTCTTCTATTTCTTTGCACTGTTCATTTAAGAAGGCATTCTTATCTCTTCTAGCTATTCTCTGGAATTCTGCATTCAGTTGGGCGTATCTTTCTTTTTCTCCCTTGCCTTTTGCTTCCCTCCTTTCCTCAGCTATTTGCAAAGCTTCCTCAGACAGCCATTTTGCTTTCTTGCATTTCTTTTTCTTTGGGATGGTTTTGGTTGCTACCTCTTGTACAATGTTGCGAACCTCTGTCCATAGATCTTCAGGCACCCTGTCTATCAGATCTAATTCCTTAAATTTATTTGTCACCTCTACTGTATATTCAACGGGGATATGATTTAATTCATACCTGACTGGCCTGGTGCTTTTCCCTACTTTCTTCAGTTTAAGCCTAAACTTTGCAACAAGAAGCTCATGGTCTGAGCCACAGTCAGCTCCTGGTCTTGTTTTTACTGACTGTATAGAGCTTCTCCATCTTTGGCTGCAGAGTATATAGTCAATCTGATTTCTGTGTTGACCGTCTGGTGATGTCCATGTGTAGAGCCGTCTCTTGGGCTGTTGGAAAAGAGTGTTTGCTATGACCATCGTATTCTCTTGACAAAATTCTATCAGCCTGTGCCCTGCTTCATTTTGTACTCCAAGGCCAAACTTGCCTGTTATTCCGGTTATCTTTTGGCTTCCTACTTTAGCATTCCAATCCCCCATGATGATAAGGACATCATTTTTTGGTGTTAGTTCTATAAGGTGCTGTAGGGCTTCATAGAACCGGTCAATTTCATCCTCTTCAGCACCGGTGGTTGGGGCATAGACTTGGACTACTGTGATATTGAATGGTTTGCCTTGGATTCGAACTGAGATCATTCTGTCATTTTGAGGATTGTATCCCAGTATTGCTTTTCCTACTTTTTTATTGACTATGAAGGCTACTCCATTTCTTCTGAGGGATTCTTGCCCGCAGTAGTATACCTGATGGTCATCTGAATTAAATTCACCCATTCCTGTCCATTTTAGTTCGCTGATACCTAAGATGTCGATGTTCAGTCTTGTCATCTCTTGTTTGACCACGTCCAGCTTGCCTTGATTCATGGATCTTACATTCCAGGTTCCTATGGAGAAAAAATCTTTACAGCATCGGACTTTCCTTTCACCACCAGACATATCCACAGCTGAGCGTCCTTTCGGCTTTGGCCCAGTCGCTTCATTCTTTCTGGCGCTACTAGTACTAGCCCTCTGCTCTTCCCCAGTAGCATATTGGACGCCTTCCAACCTGAGGGGCTCATCTTCCAGCGTCATATCATTTTGCCTTTTGGTACTGTCCATAGGGTTTTCATGGCAAAGATACTGGAGTGGGTTGCCATTTCCTTCTCCAGTGGATCACGTTTTGTCAGAACTCTCTGCTATGACCTGTCCGTCTTGGGTGGCCCTGCACGGCATAGCTCATAGCTTCATTGAATTACGCAAGCCCCTTCGCCACGACAAGGCAGTAATCCATGAAGGGGTCAATATCTGCTAGAGGAGTGATAATTTTAATGACAGCATCATCTGATATTATAGTTCAACAAATGTTTGTAAGATCATTGCTTCTGGAAAAAAATATCCCAGCTGCTAGAAAATTGTAATTTTAATAATTCTTTGTTACATCTAAAATATTTGTTCATGATACAATTATATTTTATGTCTCATGGAAGGAAAAAAATCATGGATCACAGCAGAATCAAAAATAAAACAAACCTTAAAAGAATACTTCACTTAACTGATTTGGGAAGCATATCATGCTTTTAGATCTACCAAATCATTAGATCTAAACCAACTATGTTTGATACAGAATCTTTCTTTTAAAAACGAAACAAATTTATTGGCAACAGAAGAAAATTCTGAGTTCTCAACTGAAACATTTTGACAACATAAAATATTTTAGTTCCAACAAGAAATTTCTTGGAAATAATGCACACTAATTGTAATGAAATTAATCTTCATTTTTAAAATTTTATGAAAATGTCACTTCCATGGATATAGTTACAACAAAGCAAACAGATGATTTTTTAAAGCTCATACTCCATCCAGTAATTTCAGATGTAAATTCAGAAGAGCTAGCTACATCTGTAACTCTACGGGAACTCTATATTACTACTAATATGATGAAATCCATAAAAAGAGTCCAAGACCAGATGGAATAAAAAGATAATGACATGAAAGATTTTAAAAAATGTAGCTCCTACATTCCTAGAGATATTTCAGACATCTTATGAAAATAAATTCTTACAAGTTCCATACTATGATACTTATATGCTATTGAACGTTTGAAGAACAGTGAGAATTCTAGTCAAAATAAGAGTTATCCAGTTTCTTTGTTTAATGTTCATGCTAAGATTTTAATAGCTACATTAACAAGAAAACTCAAAAAGAATAATCCACAATAATTCATCCTGCACAACCTGGTTTCATGAAAGGAGGCCAAAGTTCAGATGTTAAAAACGTCCTAGACATAGTTGATATAATAGCTTTATACACGGATATACATGGGCCTGCAGTGCTAGCTTCACTGCATGCAGAAAAGGCTTCTGGTATTGCTTGAATTAAATTTTTGGTCCATCTGCATAGGCTGAGGGAGACTGCTCCTCATGAAGGCTATTGCTTCTGCCTGGATTAAGTCCTATATCTCACCACTTGCTTGATCTCACCAATGTTTTTACTTCTCTGTCTCCTCCTTGCTACTGGTGGACATGATGGTGACAGGACCGGGGGTGGGTGCAGGGGTTGGAAATAGGCCCCAGTAATGGCGGTGACAAGACTTCAAGGCTCTCTTTTTCTCAACTTATGGTGCCTGAGATCAGCAACCTCTGCACTTCACTCTTTTCCTCAGCGTGTGCATTAAGAAGAGGCATGCATATTTTCTGTGCCACTGGTGGACTCCTTTCCCCTCCTTCCTTTCTGTTATCCAGCCATTCATTTTACTTGCTCTCATCTTACGTTTTCCTCATTTACAAGAAAACTGGCATGGTGCATTGTTGCCATCCTTTGGGCTCATCTTCCCTACACGAGAGATTTTTGCTCCACAGGACTTACTCTTTCCTGAACATCGTTGCAGACTGCAAATGTTAATATGAAATCAATTATGGCCTATGATTCATGAATTTGAGACCGTAAGTCTACCATTCCTGGATTTTAAAAGAATGGATGATCATTTGATTAGCAAAAAGATTTCTGCATCTATGTCAATGCAAAAACATCCAATGTTAGCAGCTATGCTACTCAAATAAAGATTCTTTAAGGTAAACAATGCCTCGAAGTTCTTTGAAGAGTTTCATCTGTCAGAACCATGACAATCTAGGGATTATCCATATAGCCAAGGCAAGGTTGCCTTAATTAATAGATTCTACAATAATCACAGTGGAAAAATATCTAGATTATACCTTCCTTCTTGAATCCTCAACAGTCCTCACTGTACTGTGCAGCTAAGAGCAATCCCTTGGCTACTTTAAGTGGAAATTTAATCTCTCCTCAGTGATGATACAAACTCTGGAAACATTTGCCTTGAAAAAGTTGCATGCTTCAAAATATTAACATGTATCTCATCCTTGAGCTCACATCTGCTCAAGCTATGAAATAAATATTTTCCACATTATAAATATAGCGCCCCTTCATGGATTACTGCCTTGTCGTGGCGAAGGGGCTTGCGTAATTCAATGAAGCTATGAGCTATGCCGTGCAGGGCCACCCAAGACGGAAAGGTCATAGCTGAGAGTTCTGACAAAACGTGATCCACTGGAGAAGGAAATGGCAACCCACTCCAGTATCTTTGCCATGAAAACCCTATGGACAGTACCAAAAGGCAAAACGATATGACGCTGGAAGATGAGCCCCTCAGGTCGGAAGGCGTCCAATATGCTACTGGGGAAGAGCAGAGGGCTAGTACTAGTAGCGCCAGAAAGAATGAAGCGACTGGGCCAAAGCCGAAAGGACGCTCAGCTGTGGACATGTCTGGTGGTGAAAGGAAAGTCCGATGCTGTAAAGATTTTTTCTCCATAGGAACCTGGAATGTAAGATCCATGAATCAAGGAAAGCTGGACGTGGTCAAACAAGAGATGACAAGACTAAACATCGACATCTTAGGTATCAGCGAACTAAAATGGACAGGAATGGGTGAATTTAATTCAGATGACCATCAGGTATACTACTGCGGGCAAGAATCCCTCAGAAGAAATGGAGTAGCCTTCATAGTCAATAAAAGAGTAGGAAAATCAATACTGGGATACAATCCTCAAAATGACAGAATGATCTCAGTTCGAATCCAAGGCAAACCATTCAATATCACAGTAGTCCAAGTCTATGCCCCAACCACCAGTGCTGAAGAGGATGAAATTGACCGGTTCTATGAAGCCCTACAGCACCTTATAGAAGTAACACCAAAAAAATGATGTCCTTATCATCATGGGGGATTGGAATGCTAAAGTAGGAAGCCAAAAAATAACTGGAATAACAGGCAAGTTTGGCCTTGGAGTACAAAATGAAGCAGGGCACAGGCTGATAGAATTTTGTCAAGAGAATACGATGGTCATAGCAAACACTCTTTTCCAACAACCCAAGAGACGGCTCTTCACATGGACATCACCAGACGGTCAACACAGAAATCAGATTGACTATATGCTCTGCAGCCAAAGATGGAGAAGCTCTATACAGTCGGTAAAAACAAGACCAGGAGCTGACTGTGGCTCAGACCATGAGCTTCTCCTTGCAAAGCTTAGGCTTAAACTGAAGAAAGTAGGGAAAAGTACTAGGCCAGTCAGGTATGAATTAAATCATATCCCTGTTGAATATACAGTAGAGGTGACAAATAGATTTAAGGAATTAGATCTGATAGACAGAGTGCCTGAAGAACTATGGACAGAGGTTCGCGACATTGTACAACAGGTAGCAACCAAAACTATCCCAAAGAAAAAGAAATGCAAGAAAGCAAAATGGCTGTCTGAGGAAGCTTTGCAAATAGCTGAGGAAAGGAGGGAAGCGAAAGGCAAGGGAGAAAAACATAGATATGCCCAATTGAATGCAGAATTCCAGAGAATAGCTAGAAGAGATAAGAATGCCTTCTTAAATGAACAGTGCAAAGAAATAGAAGAAAACAATAGAATAGGGAGGACCAGAGATCTTTTCAAGAAAATTGGAGAGATGAAGAGAACGTTTCATGCAAAAATGGGCATGATAAAGGACCAAAATGGCAGGGACCTAACAGAGGCAGAAGAGATTAAGAAGAGGTGGCAAAATTACACAGAAGAACTATACAAGAATGAGCTTAACGTCCCAGATAATCACAATGATGTGGTCACTGACCTCGAGCCAGACATCCTAGAATGTGAGGTGAAGTGGGCCTTAGAAAAGCTGAGCAACAACAAAGCTAGTGGAGGTGACAGTATTCCAGCTGAGCTATTCAAAATCTTAAAAGACAGTGCAGTAAAAGTGCTACACTCAATTTGCCAGCAAATTTGGAAAACTCAACAGTGGCCACAGGATTGGAAAAGATCAGTTTACATTCCAATTCCAAAGAAAGGCAGTGCCAAAGAATGTTCAAACTATCGCACCATTGCACTCATTTCTCATGCTAGTAAAGTCATGCTTAAAATCCTACAAGCTAGACTTCAGCAGTATGTGGATCGAGAACTACCAGAAGTACAGGCAGGATTTCGAAGAGGCAGAGGAACTAGAGATCAAATTGCCAACATACGCTGGATCATGGAGAAAGCTAGGGAGTTCCAGAAAAACATCTACTTCTGCTTCATTGACTATGCTAAAGCCTTTGATTGTGTGGATCATAACAAACTGTGGCAAGTTCTTAAAGAGATGGGAGTACCAGACCATCTTATTTGTCTCTTGAGAAACCTATATGCGGGTCAAGAAGCAACAGTGAGAACTGGACACGGAACCACTGATTGGTTCAAAATTGGGAAAGGAGTCCGGCAAGGCTGTATACTGTCGCCCTGCCTATTTAACTTATATGCAGAGCACATCATGAGAAAGGCAGGGCTAGATGAATCAAAAGTTGGAATTAAGATTGCCGGAAGAAATATCAACAACCTAAGATACGCAGATGATACCACTCTAATGGCAGAAAGTGAAGAAGAACTAAAGAGCCTCTTGTTGTGGGTGAAGAAGGAGAGTGCAAAATTTGGGTTGAAACTTAACATTAAGAAAACCAAGATCATGGCAACTGGCCCTCTCAATTCCTGGCAAATAGATGGGGAAGAAATGGAGGTAGTGACAGATTTTGTTTTCCTGGGCTCCAAGATCACTGCAGATGGGGACTGTAGCCAAGAAATTAAAAGACGCTTGCTCCTGGGGAGGAAAGCCATGGCAAATCTAGACAGCACACTAAAAAGCAGAGACATCACCCTGTCAACAAAAGTGCGTATAGTCAAGGCTATGGTCTTCCCAGTTGCAATGTATGGCAGTGAAAGTTGGACCATAAGAAAGGCTGAGCGCCAAAGAATTGAGGCCTTTGAACTATGGTGCTGGAGAAGACTCCTGCGAGTCCCTTGGACTGCAAGGCGATCAAACCGGTCAGTCCTAGAGGAGATCAATCCTGACTGCTCTTTAGAAGGCCAGATCCTGAAGCTAAAACTCAAATACTTTGGCCACCTAATGAGAAGGAAGGACTCACTGGAGAAGAGCCTAATGCTGGGAAAGATCGAGGGCAATAGAAGAAGGGGACGTCAGAGAATGAGGTGGCTGGATGGAGTCACTGAAGCAGTAGGCGTGAGCTTAAATGGACTCCAGAAGATGGTAGAGGACAGGAAGGCCTGGAGGAATGTTGTCCATAGGGTCGCGATGGGTCGGACACGACTTCGCAGCTAACAACAACAACAAATATAGCGCATGTTTCTAATACTGAGATACAGTACGTGAATTCATCAAACAGGAGAAGGAGCCAGCTTCTGGAAGTGAGATCTTCATGGCACTGCTTAGTTTATAAAGAGAAAAGCAAATTATTTTCTGCAAACAGTTTAAATTTGCTTCCAAGTTTATATCTCTCTTGTGATTATAAACAGATACAAACAGTAGTTCTGCTGAAAGAGCAGCAGAAAAAAAAGAGAAAATTCCCCCCATATTGCAGTGTTACTGAAACAGAGCTTACTGAAATGAAATACATACTTCTGAGAAGAGACAGACATGGTTGCACTACAAATCACTCATCGTTCTTTCTTAGTTTTAAACTACACAGTCTGTTTCCTTAGCTACACTGGGTGACATATAGTCCTCAGCTTATGACCACAGATAGGACTGGAATTTTGGTTGCTAAGCAATGTGTTCATTAAGCGAGTCATTATGTTACTGAACCCAATTTTACAACCATTTTTACAGTGATTGTTAAGCGAATCACACAGTTAAGCAATCCCATTTTTCCCAACAAGCAATTGATTTCCACCAGCTGGAAATGTCACAATCATGTATCCACAGGGTGCTGCAACCAGTCATAAATGTGATCCTTTAGAGTCTCTGTGCTTTGTTGTCATCATCCAAGTGTTCACTGCTATGGGCAGAATGACAGTGTTGCACAGTCAAGAGTTCTGCTGGAGTCTCTGTAGTTGATGAAGACCAAACTGCTAACACTTTCCCAATACTGTAGTTAATATCTGCCTCAATGCTTCTGATATTAGGAATTAGGCTTCCAAAGTAGATAAAGTGCTGCACAGCCTAATGCATTGGTGTCCAACAACTATTAGTGCATTTTGCAAGTTGGTCATGCTCAGGGCATTTCCTTGAGCACAACCAGCTTGCACAGTCTTTGTTTTTTCACTATTTATCTGTAGCCAAATTGTATTGGCTTTCATAGTACTGGCCATGTCCTGTAGATTTTTCTTTGGTTTTTCTAAAAATGCGATATCACATGTGAATTCCAGATTGTTAAGTCTACATTGTTAAGCCTCCTAATGCAAATCTAGCTTATCCTAGAATGAAATCCATAGTCATAAAGAACACAAATGGCAAAAGTTATGACCTTGTCATTCTCCAGGGTGGATGGTGTGGTCTTGTGATGCCATTATCAGCTTCTGAAACCCAGTTGCTGGATTTCAGAGAAAGGGTTTGGAAAATATTGACAAAGTGTTGGCAGACGCCCTATCTTTCTACTATTTTCTATAATTACTCTGTATGCACAATGTCAAAAGGCTTTTTTAAAGTAGTTGTAATTTATTAGTAATGACTAGAATTTGTTGTTCTGCTCAGCAATGATGCAGAAAGCCAAGATGTGTTCATTGTTCTGGCATCCATCAGAAAGCCCTGCTTGTTCTTCCTGTAGATACTTGTCCACTTTGTCTAGCAATCACCTGACCAAATGGTGTGTGATGCTTCTCCAAGTGTGACAATCAGTGGTGCTGCTCTTCTTTGATAGTCTGAGGAACATGTCTTTTGCACATTCCACTCACCAATATTCATTCATTAGCCCTATTGGTTCTTGCAGCAAGCATCAGTAGGTGGGCTGGGTTTCCTCTAAACTTGCAGCTTTATTATTCTTCAATATTTTTATTATCATATTTAGGTTTACATACAGTTCATCAAGTGGATTGGATGTACTGAAGTCACAGCTTGAGGCTGAGCTTGGCTGATTCCATGTTTATCTGAAGTGCTCTGCCCAGTATGCCTCTTGTCCTTCTTTACTTAGCAGTATTTTCCCATTCTTGTCCTTGTTTTGGTTATTATTCCTGTTAATTCTTGTTCTACCATATTGGCAATATCTCCAATTATTCTGGAATTTGTCCTACTTGGGTATATGTATTTACTTAAAACCAGAGAAACGGATGACAGTTTACAGTATGGGGAATGATGAATATACCACATAATGGGAAATAATATGTTCCAATTAGCCATGTTTTAGAGCATTCAGTTTTCACCACTCTATTTTTCAGTCTCATTTGTTACATTTTCCCCCTTAAGTTCTTTGTACTTCTGCAAGACTTAGATTTTCCACAAATTTCCTTCCTGTCCATTTGTGGCTACATCTAGTCATCCTAGAAGGATTTGTGGGCTATTTTGCTTTTTATATGTATCTTCATATTTACAAAGGAAAAAGCATGGAAGTGAAAATGTCAGTGACTCCCGTCTCCCAGTTCTTCTAAGGTTACGCTCTCTCTCCCTTGGGCCAAATGCAGCCATCTGTATGGGTGAGCTTTACTCCAGATGACACAACATGGAAAAATGCATGTGAGAAATATTTCAGCAGCAAGTTGCTTAAGGAGACTATATGTTCTCCAATCAACCATACCAATAGGGCATACCAATAGGTGCCCATTACTGCTTGCACTGCTGCATTTTGAGTCAACTGTACTTTTCCAGTGGTCCAGTAGTATATTTTTACAAGCTTATAAAAAGAGAAGGCATACTAATTGTAGTACAATACTAAAATGAAGTTTTCTAAAAAGCTTTTTTGACTGAACAGCTTCTGTTTCTTCTTGAATGTACCCAAATCCATTTTTTTCAACCTTGCCCTGCCTAAAAGCTTCAATCTTTCCCAGCCTTCTCCAATATAGGAAATATGAAGAAATGCATAGCAGCTATTTATCCCAGCTCTAGTTTATTAACTGAGATCAAGCAACAAACTCACCTATTCCTGTTTCCCTTCCCTCCTCTTTTAATGTACCCTGATTCAAACAAACCTTTGTGGTTGATGAAATCACTTTCCTACAACACCAAACCTGGGCAATTAGCTTAAATATTCCCAGTAAGCCAGATTGCAACACATATTTTTATCCTCTGCTTAGTCCTGATTAGGAGGGAGAACATAAAAGTTTCTCACCTTGGGTATCACAGGAGACAAGGTCAATTAACAAAGAAGTTTCCTTTAGAAGTAGGAAAGGGGTAGAAAACAAGGGAGATAGCAGTATGCTAAAGTATTGCTCCAGTCTACTTGTGAATGGAATCCTATGTTGCTGGAACCTCTCTTTTTTAAAGGAAAAAAGCAAGTGTTGAATGGAATGAAGTAAGGTTCACAGCATGGGTTTATTTTGTTAGGTGTATAAAACTAACTTACTTTAGGAAATAATTGCAGTTAATTGGTGTTATACTTAGATTTCATATCAACTGACATATTATTCAATTATAAATGTTCTTCAGTTCAGAGGGTCCTTCTAAATATACACATATGTATTCTAGTATCTGTGTAGTAACATTTAAAGATGGATTACATCTTTAATGCATAACATATACTATGCATGTGTATATATACTGTACATATATGAGCTTATGATCAGAAGGTTGGGTCTATCTGTCCATCCATCCCTTCTGGACATAAGGACATACAATACATGGATAATACACACACACAGGCATTATATATAGTCTAGTATCTATGTGGTCTCACACACACACACACACACACACACACACACACTGTCTGTGTGTGTGTGTGTGTGTGTGTGTGTGTGTGTGTGTGTGCCCTTATGTCCAGAGGGCCTGTCTGTCTTCTATGCCTTCTGGTCATAAGAACATAGAGTACATGTATAATACACACACATACACACATTCTAATATCTACATGGTGACATTTAAAGATGAACTATATACAATGAAATGCACTCATATTTGAAAATAATCTTAAGCGCTTCCTCCAATAATCACCATAACAGAATTGCCTCTTTGGCCTGTTTAAAAACAAATGACTGCCTTTTATCCTGGTTTTGTTTATCTTTGTTTTGTAGAACCATGAAGTTGAAATTAAAAATGAATTTTATTTTCAAGAGCCTAAAAAGCTTGCTATATTTTAAAATTTGGGACACTGGTTTTCTTTTTTTGTTCACGTCTGACCCTAAGAAACATTAACAGGGAAGTCTTGTAGATCTGTATAAAGACCCCATGAATGGTTTTAGCTTGCGTTCTTCTGGCTTTCCTCAACAGCTGGCTTAATACACTTCAACAGAAAGCTGCAATATCATAAGCTACCAAGATTAGATCTTTGTTATAAATGAGGTTGGAAGCATTTCCCAGGGGAGATACACCACATGTCTGTTTGCATGATCAAACTGCGGTGAGGAGGATGGAATTTCCGATGCCTGTATATGCTTTCCATATATTCATTAACAGAGATTCTCCCTAGAGCCTTGTTTGAATGGGGTATTCACTTTCCCTATTGTATACTATACATTGCCTGTCAGAGAATATAAAAATGATTCTATATTTGCATTTTGAGTGGAATTAATAGAGAGAAGCCAGCCTGAAACTACAAGTAATTGTGAGCAAAATATAGGCTTTACATCTTTTTTTTACTATTAACACAACATATGTTAAGATACACACAAACACTCAGTATTATTTTATATATTCGTATTAATAATATATGCATAATAAATATGGAATGTGTTAAGCACTCAGAAATATTCATTGTTTTTAAGGGACTCACTGACAGAAAATATGCGGAAGCTCTGTGTATACAAAATTGAGTTAATAATTCACTATTTCTAAAAATACACAATTAGAACTGCAAGGCTTTTTGTGAATCACTGTTTTGAGATGACTGAACATATAAATTATTTAAATAAATAAATATAGTACCAACTGCTGGAAAAGAACTATAGCACCTGTCAGCTTTTACGGGCAACAGGCAAGGTCTGTAATTAAAAATGCTGATTAGTATTCACTAAGAGTGGCAAGGATAATGACTAAAAAAGTGATAGTTGCATGATACAGTCTATCAATGGATGCTTGAAAGAACTTGATAAATTAATAAACCAACTTGTACATGTTAATTAATTATGGAAACATAGATTATACAAAAAATCTCTGAGTGAAGCCTGAGTCCTAGTAACTTCATGGACATAAACAATTCATGTAGTTTTCTTGGCAACGATATGGAAGTGATTTGCCACTGCCTTTGTGAATGTTTTTCAATTTTTTGCTTGTATCACTGGGATGCCCTGATAATGTCCCCTACATATACTAACACCGGGCTGATTCTGTTTAGCTTCTGAGTTCAGATAGATTCTGTTAGATTCTACCATATGTTAAAGACAGAAAATGATCTTAAATGGGGGGAGCATTTTTTTTACTTTATAAAGACAATCTTTTGTTTGAAGGAATGCTTTATTAGAACTGCTAGTATAAGACTGGTGTATAAAAGAACAGCAGAAACTTTAAAGCTACTCAAGAACAGCTGGCAGGCTGACCACACAATGCTTTGAATACATATAACATGCAGGTACTTTGTTATTTTATCTACTTTGCTCTACAATAAGGTCTTGTAGCCGAAGCTAAATGAATTACTAGATATGGGTCAGAGGGAATTTATCCTCTTAGGCAAATTTACAAAATTGACTCCATGTGTGTGTGTGTGTGTGTGTGTGAAAAATCAGTTGTCACTAATGACATTTTAATGAATAAAATCTAAATCTTGATTTTTGGGAGAAGAGCAAATTTTGCACACCAAGGGGCTACTTCTTCCTTACTTTTGATCCAGGAATCAAAAGAAAAATCTTCTTTGAGTCAAACTTGACTCTTCTGATTTCATGATCATAGAATCATAAAGTTAGAAGTGACTTTAGTAGTAATCTAGTTCCATCTCTGCTCAGTGTCCATATAGATTTGCTTTCCCCCTCACAAGAGTATAGAAGTTGTCAAAGTGATCTGTTATTGTTTTCTTCAGGGATATATTTTCAACTGCTGAAGCCACCTTATATACCTGTATTCCCTTGAGGTTCTCCTGGAAAAAAATGTCTTTGTGGTCACTAAGAATTGATGCCAGCACAAACTTGATTAAAGATATAATTGAGGTCTCCTGTTCAACTGCTAATCAGTTATTATTGAACGTATTCTAGTTTACTTTAAAGAACTGAAGAACCATTGCATTCATTTTCTATACTGAGGCACAAGTAGCTCATATCAAATCAGACCACTGATTCATATTGCTCAGTACTATTTATGCCATTCTCTCTCCCCCCAAAATTGTCTTCTTAATGTGTGAATTTCAACTCCAAAGGTTCTGCAGGCAGCATGATCCTCATTAAGAAATCTGAATGTTGAATTCTGCACATCTAGAACTTGTCACAATGAGAGATACTGGTTTATACCACTGGATATTCTCCAGATTCTGAAATACAAATGTCTCCAACTTACCTACCTAAAATGCCAATTGAACTGGGGACCTTCATCCAGGCCACAGTTCTGTCACTGACATCACTGTGTATATGTAGCTATTACTGGAGCCCATCTAAATATAACAACAATTCTTTGCAATAAATCTTAAAAAGGTAAAGGTAAAGGTTCCCCCGCACATGCGTGCTAGTCGTTTCCAACTGTAGGGGCCGGTGCTCATCTCCGTTTCAAAGCCGAAGAGCCAGCGCTCGTCCAAGGACGTCTCCGTGGTCATGTGGCCGGCATGACTAGACGCCAAAGGCGCACGGAACGCTGTTACCTTCCCACCGTAGTACTGTAAATATAGAAGTACTCTTATAGTTATAAGTCAGGGGTGTCAAACTGCCGGCCTGTGGGCCGGTTGCATCATGTGGAGGCCACGCCCACCTCAGCTCCGGCAATGTGAAAAAAGTTACGATACGTCATGACACATCACATAACGCAGTGAGTTTGACACCTGTGTTATAAGTTGTTAAAATCTGCAAAGCTTATATTATCTTGCAGATTCTATTAAAAATATTATGAAAAAACATTGTGATGCACAATTAAACAAATAACTGCTTATGCAAGCATCTGCTGAGGCAGTTTGTACTGTGATTTGTAAGCTGCCAAACTAGCAGTCCAATGCTTTCTATTTTTGTCTGTGTCATCACATGGGTATGCCCAAAACCACCATTCAGTGCATTTTCTCTTAGTTCAACTCAAATTAGTCCCCTTCTACTGAACTCCTACTGAGATGCCTTGATCTGTCACAGGACACTAGCTGAGAAAATCTCTTTACAGCTGGGGAAAATCAACCTGCTTCTTTGACAAGGCCTCTGCAATTACTTATTACATAACAAGCTCTTGCTGTTGAGGGTCAATTATTCCACCAACTAGGTATTACAATAATTCTCAGTAATTAAAAGAGGTACTTAATGTGAATCTGGATGCATATTGAAAGAAACATTAGTTCTTTTGTTATCTTGGCAAGTCCCATTGTTCCTGCCAAACCTCACCAATTAGCATCTTCAGCCAATCCCTGTCAGCTGAGGCTGGGAGAGGAGTGAAAAGAGGGTCAGCTCTGATGCTAATTTAGATACAATTGTGACAGTGCAGTTTAGACAGACTTGCTCCAAAGGCACCATCAGAGTTTAATGAAGCAAACAGCCTGGGTCTCTGTGACCCTGCAGAGTTAATTAAAAGAGACTGTTCTATGTTGTGATGCCAAAAAAAGGGGGGGACTAAAGTGGCATCAACCCCCTCTTTGGCACAAGGTAAGCACTTTTAAAAAGACATATAATCATCTTTCTAATCTGCTCATTAAACCAGTCTCTCATGCAGACTTAAATTAGCACTTTTGAAATGGCCAAACTTTGACACAAAGCAGAAGGTTCAAATAACTGGACAGGTCAGGCTTCAAATGGGCATCTACTTTTAATATTACTTGGGAATTCTCCAAAGTGGCAATAATAAGACCTTGGCTAAAAATAAAATGTAGGGTTTGCAAGGAATTTAGGCTACTCATATCAAGGCAATTAAATAGTATTGCATTAAATTTAGAAGCACTGAAATGAGGAGTTGGGGGAAAAAATCTGGTAGGATCTCCAGTGCAATGCTCTGCTGGCCATCTGAATCCTCTATCAAGACTTCCTTCCATCCCAGTCACATTGTGGTTTGCAATGTGAAGCTAATTGAGTTGTTTTACTCCAATCTAATTGTGATTTATTCAATCAACAATGATATAGAAACAATAATATAGAACTATATTTATTTTTTTTATTTTAATCCCATTTATATCCCGCCCTTCTCCGAAGACTCAGGGCGGCTTACAATTTAAGCACAAACCAATGTGCTTAGCAATAGCCTTCATTCTATGTATATGCCTGCTTATTAGCCACTGAGCTCAACTCCATTATAATGCAGGAAACCAAATCTAAATTTCCCTAATAAATGTATACCACATCTTTGCTTCAACTTATCTCACAAAGGGAAGCCTGTCCCTTTTTAGGGAATTGGTTCCCCTGTTCAACTCTTTTACTGTTAGGAAGTTTTTCTTAACATTCAGTAGCTTCTGGTTTTCTTTGATTATTTTCAATCAGTCTTTATGATTCAATTTGTCCTTTGCTCTGGCATAAGAGAACAGAACACTGCATTCCTCTACATCACGGGTGTCAAACTTGCTGCATCACATGACGTGTTGCAATGTAATGTGACTTTTTTGCATGGCAGGAGCTGGGGTGGGTGTGGCCTCCATATGATGCCACCGGCCCACAGGCCGGTAGCTTGACAACCCTGCTCTACATGAACCAGATACTTGAAGACAAACATATCCACCACAATCACCTTTCCCAAGGCTAAGTAGATTGTTTTCCCAATTTATTTCTTGTTATCGTCATTGCTCTTCCCTGTACCTGTTTCAAATCATCTGAATTCCTTTCAAATATTTATACCCAGAGCCATTCAAATATTCCAGGTGTGACCCAAAGGTGCTTTTCCAAAAGGCTTGGAAAAGTTTCCCTTCTTATCCAAGAAACGTCTTTAGCTTCTTGGATGAGAAGCTAAATGTTTTCAAGAAACAAAACCAAAAATTAAGTCCAGTTGCCTTTTGGAAGAGCCTTGGTGGAGCAGTGGGCTAATGCCTCCTTAAGTAACACCAGCTGCCTGCAATTAGTGCAGGTTCGCGTCCCACCAGGCTCAAGGTTGACTCAGCCTTCCATCCTTCCGAGGTAGGTAAAATGAGGACCCAGATTGTTGGGGGCAATAAGCTGACTTTGTAATAATGCCGCTTGGGGTGTGTGTGAAAGCCCTAATAAGCAGGCATATACATAGAATGAAGGCTATTGCTAAGCACATTGATTTGTGCTTTAGATTGTAAGCCGCCCTGAGTCTTCGGAGAAGGGCGGGATATAAATGGGATTTTTTAAAAAAGCACCTTTGGGACAACCATGACCTGGGATGATTGAGAATCCCCACAGACATCCCAACTGTGATGAGCCCCTAACCCTTAATTTTTGTACAGCCATGTAGCATTTGATTATTAATAAGGAAAATAAAATCTGGTCTTCATTCACCACCCTCTGTTGGACATGGAGCTCATGTCATTCAATAATTTATAGCCCTTGTTTACTCCACAGATTGGGTTACAACTTCCAAAATTTCCAGCCATCCATGTCACAAATAGGGCCGGATTGAAGAAGGCTAGTATAACTTATAAAAGCCCTAATAAGCAGGCATATACATAGAATGAAGGCTACTGCTAAGCTTGTAAGCCGCCCTGAGTCTTCGGAGAAGGGCGGGATATAAATGGAATTAAAATAAATAAATAAATAAACTTAAAAAGGACAGGTCTTGTCACCATTTATACACTCTGCTACATTGCTTAGGTAAATGATCTCTTCCTTGTTAACACAATTAAAAGAATGCAAGAATGAACACTGATATTTTCCTTGGAGGTCTGTTTTGTTTTAGCTAAGCAGGGCAATCTTTGCTGATTTTTGTTTTCCTTATGAAGGTTGGATGGTTTGGACTAGAAAGTGTGACACTCCCCCCTTGTTTCTCTCTAGTCCTGAAACAAGTGAAACCTAAACTTGTGATTCAGCAACTGCACCAGCCTTGGGATGTCTGGAATTTGTGGTGTGCCGCTTATCCTTAAAAGGAACAGCTGTTGGGAGGCTGACTCTGTTACACCCTTATCTACAACTTGGTATGAATAGCTACGGTATTAAGGATATGTGGCTTCCAATTGACAGTGCTTTGCTTAGCAGAAAAGGCTTTGTAGGCTACTTTGTTTCAATATCTAAATTATTCCTATTTTAAAAGGAAAATAAGTACTTTGTAAAGAACCCACAAGTTCTGGAAATATAGTGAGTTAGTCTCTGTTAGTTCCTATTAATTGCACATAAATCAATGAAGGTTTTTTTTCCATCTATTCATCTATCATCCATCCATCATACTATAATGGATATTTTTCAGTATATTTTTTAACTTTAAATTTTTCCCAATAAATCTATATATGGCAGATGTAAAGCTGTCTGATTTTTGTATCCTCTTATATTTATGAAAAGTAAATGAAACCCCTAGATTTTCCTTGACCACAACAAGTTTGTTTCTGGGACTATTAATACAATAGTCAAAAGCCTCTAAGCACACATTTTCTGGAAAATTTAGATTGTTGCTTAATAGAATTATACAGAAGGAAACTTTCTGGCATTCACCTCTATCTGAACACATTTATTTGGGCCAGCCATTCATTCAAATCACCTCCCATAACCATAGTAGAACATCCCTAACTCCTTTGTAGCAGGATCATCTCTTTCCCAAGGCAGGGGTCTTCAAACTTGGCCCTTTTATGACTTGTGGACTTCAACTCCCAGAATTCCTCAGCCAGCATGCCTGGCTGAGGAACTCTGGGAGTTGAAGTCCACAAGTCATAAAAGGTCCAAGTTTGAAGACCCCTGTCTTGAGGAATTACTTCACATCAAGATGACATGAAACACCACCTAGGGAAGTTAAGGAAAACAGCCTATGCGTTCTGGAAGAGCAGTGGAAAGACCACAACAGAGTCAAATTCCTCACTTGCAGCAAAGTGGGAAGATTATAGCAACAGTTCACACATAACAAAAACCCTCTTGACCAAGCAGCAGAAACCATTTCTGAGCTTTTCATGGAAGAAATGGAAGCAGATTATTTGGAGGCTACATTTGAATGGTCAAGGATTTACAGGATTCTAGCTTTCTGGTCAAGATATGAAACAAGTCTCATAACTACCCCCTCTATTATAGTTAATTCCCTCTTACTGATGTCATCAAAAACAGGAAAAGACAAAACAAAGCAATGGCACAAAGAAATTGTCCGTCCCTCTTTCCTGACAGTTGCAGTGGAGCTCAAGCTAACTCAAAGTGTTTCCCATTTTTAACTGATTTGGGAGTATCTGTTCTTTGCTTTAAGCCAGAATAATTTATGCCCTTCACCCAATACCATGCAATAGATAATGGCCAGATAGGGAGAGGCATCTATGTCTGTACCAGAACATACATCTAAGTTCAGTAAAATCTAAATGAGCACTACAATGTATATGCACATCAAACATACATTGGTAATTACCTTGGTAGTATAGGTGGATGTCTGCTGTTTCATTGCATTGAAACTGTTTTTATTCTGTTATTACTTAGTCAACACTTAGGATGAGGTAGGCTATACATGTAAATAAACAAGTACAAAGGACTAAGATTTATTTCCATCCCATCATTTCAGCTCCAAAATGAACTTCTACAATCCCTAGAGGATTGTGCATTTTAATCTTTATTCTTTCCATTCCCTGATCCAGTAATGCATTTTTCAAAAAAAACATTGCATTCTTTGATTTGAGTGGTATTCTATCCTCCCACTGATATTGCCTGATATATTTCTCTTTTTGGCTGCAAAATTAGAGTTGGCAAACAGCAGCAAACCTACTTGCATGCTAGATTTCAATATTCTTTATGATCATTTAAATTTATGTCTGCTCCATTTATGATATAATCTGTTTCACATGGCTGATATTGGACGCACTGTTTGACATCTGTTTGCATTAAACCACAGTTGCTGTTTAATTACTAGGTCTCCTAATGATCTGAATCTTCCTAAATATAGTTGCTTATGAAGTGTGAACTATTTGGCAAGTGCTGAGAGAGATGACAAACCACTCGTCTAGTTTTGGAGTGTGCTGATGGAAGATGTGCATTGCTTACCTTCTCTGGGATACCCTTAGCAAAACTGGATATTTCTGCACAAGTGCAGAATGCCTCTTGTAGCTCTGGAAAGTGCCAGATAGGAGACAGTGAAAGCTTTAAGGCCAGATAAACGGCTTCATAAAAGCAACTGTGCTGACTCCAGCACACATTTATTCCCAACTCTAATGGACATTTTTGAGGTATCTCCTTTCCCCTTCCAGGGCTTTTTTAGATTTGAACTGGACAATCCTGGGGGAAAAAAGAGGAGAATCTCAAATATCCCGCTAGAGCTCTCAAACAGAGGATGACTTTCTGTTAAAGAAAACATATCGCTAACTTAATCAAGTTCAGGCTGCCTGTTTCTAATATATCAAGCTGCCTTAAACTGCCCATTCACCAAGATCTTGTCTCTTCTGTCTTGCACAGCCTCGTTTGCTCTTATGCCAACTGAAGGAGTGCTTGCACATGATCCTGGGGGGAAAATGCAACTGCTGTAAAGAGTTGCTACGTTCATAACCCTGTGCACTGTGAAGCACAATTTTTAGAATTGAATCAAAAACATTGCACAGCACCACAGCGTAGCTCATTCTTCAAAAGTGTTCTTTGCCCATAGAAGGCCATGACTTTATTCCTGGCAATTCTCAATGTCATTCCAACATCATGCCCAGGAAAGGACCCCTTTCTGAGATTAGGACAGAAAGATCTTAACAACAATTTTTGCCATTTGTTTAAAGCTAACAATTTACAAGTGTTTACAAGTGTGTCCTTATATGTGTCCCTAGCATGTTTCAATGAGAAATGAAATAAAACCATTCTTTCAAATTAATTATTCTCTCTTAACATATTTACAGTAACAGATCTGTGACCATGTCTGTATAGTTGTAAACAAGAATGTCCTGTTTAAAAATACAGGTAGTCCTTGACTTATGACCACAACTGAGCCCAAAATTTATGTTGCTAAGCGACATATTTGCTAAGTGAATTTTGCCCCATTTTACGACCTTTCTTGTCAAAGTTGTTAAGTGAATCACTGCAGTTGTTAAGTTAGCAATACACCTGTTAAGCAAATCTGACGTCCCCATTGTCGTTGCTTGTCAGAAGTTGCAAATGGTGACCATAGGATCCTGGGAAACTGCAACGATCATGAATATGAGTCAGTTGGCAGGCAGGCTTCAACTCAACCCGGACAAGACTGAATGACTGTACATACCGGCATGCCAGGATACTCAGAACGTTCCATCCCTTAACATCGGGGATGAGTTATTACCCCCTGTTGATAGGGCCCGCAACCTGGGTGTCCTCCTAGACTCACAGCTATCCTTGGAAGATCACATAGGAGCTGTGGCCAAGGGGGCCTTCACTCGGGTTCGACTGGTGCGCCAACTACGACCGTATCTGGACCTGGATGCCCTACGTACAGTCACCCATGCACTTGTGACCTCCCGCCTTGACTACTGTAACGCTCTCTACATGGGGCTGCCCTTGAGAGCCACTCGGAAGCTTCAACTGGTGCAGAGTGCAGCTGCACGAACACTTTTGGGGGCCTCCCGATACTCCCATATCACACCTCTCCTCCGTGAGCTGCACTGGCTTCCGGTTGCCTTCCGAGTGAAATTCAAGGTGCTAACAATGACATACAAAGCCCTACATGGCATGGGTCCGGATTACCTACGGGAGCACCTTCTGCCAACGTCAACACCCCTCCGTCCTCTGCGCTCCCACAGAGAGGGCCTCCTCAGGGTGCCACCGCTCAAAGAATGCCGGCTGGTGGCCCCCAGGGGGAGGGCATTCTCAGTGGGTGCGCCAACCCTCTGGAACTGCTTGCCTACCGAAATCCGGATGGCCCCCGACCTTCGCACCTTCCGGCGCGACTTAAAAACTTACCTGTTCCAGCAGTCCGGCCTGGCCTGATAGCTCTTGGGGTTTCATTTGTTTTTTACTATTGTTTTTACTATTATTTAACTGTATACCTACCTTACTCTGTACACCGCCCCGAGTCCCTCGGGAGAAGGGCGGTATATAAAAACAAACAAATAAATAAATAAATAAATAAATCTTAATTTTGATCACATGACCATGGGGATGCTGCAACGGTCATAAGTGTGAAAAACGGTCATAAGTCACTTTTTTCAGTGTCGTTGTAACTTCAAATGGTCATTAAAGAAATGATGGTAAGTCAAGAACTACCTGTAAGTACTTCAAATTTACCATCCCAATAATAGTTTCTGGAATTCTGAAAATTACAAAATGGGGAAACAATCTTAGAAACTCTTCATTAAGTTTAAGAAATGGAGTATCAGTTTCTCCAAATGTTCCACATCATTTTCTACTTTTTTATTTGGGAAAGATGTGTTAACATAGTTTCAGAATTGAGAATTCAATGCACACAATGTGGTGGATACGACTGCAATTAACAATGTGCAGATTAGTAACTGGATACTGGAATTCTAAAGATAAGAGAATCCTTCTTCTGCCCCATTCCTATTAAATCCAACTGGTTTTTTTTGTTTAGAAATAGGCTTTAAAAAGAATTCAAACAATATCAGGTAACTTCATTAAGATAAATCCAAGATACATATAAAGAAAAAGAAAGATATATAAAATAGAAAAAAAGATCGTCAATGTGAATAAAGAGACAGGTACTATATGTATGAAAGTTTACCATATATATGTATAGTGTACATCAAATTATAATCTATTGCTATTAAGGTGAACCATAAAATCCAAACAGATTTGATAAAATTGTAGCTCTTAGTTCTGTCGTCTTATTACTTTACCTTTGTGATTTTTTTTCTGATGTGGAAATTGGCCTGGTTAATTCAACTCTTTAGCAAATCTTTCCTAGCTCTTTAGAAATGGCCTTGAAATAAAGTAACTTTATGGCATTCCTTTAAGGTAGATACTGTGTTTCCCTGAAAATAACGCCCAACCAGAAAAAAAAAGCCCTAGCATGATTTTTCAGGACGCTCGTTAATATAAGCCCTACCCTCAAAATAAGTCCTAGTTAAGATCATCAGCCAGACGGACGCATTTAGTACCGTATTTCTCTGAAAATAAGCCCTGACCGGAAAATAAGTCTTAATGCGTCTTTTAGAGCAAAAATTAATATAAGAACCAGTCTTATTTTCAGGGAAACACAGTAGCACTGTTATACCATTTACAATCTTTTTAAAGGGATATCTGCTTGCTTACAGTCATTCAGTGCCTGTGTGTGAGAGATGGGAATTAAACTTAATTAAACTTCCATCTCACTCTCTTAGCAACTACATCAGATTAATTGTAAAACGTGCAAGAGGGATTGGACAGAGGATTCACACATTTCCCTTTCTATTGGATAAGCATAATTAGAAATCCAGGCAATGTTACAAAACATACATACTGTCATATATATCTTCCATACTGCTGAATACCGGCCCACTTACAGGTAGTCCTTGACTTATAACAGAAGTTACAACAGCACTGAAAAAAGTGACTTATGACAATTTTTCACACTTATGACTGTTGCAGCATCTCCATGGTCATGTAATCAAAATTCAGATGCTTGGCAAATGACTCATATTTATGATGGTTGCAATGCCCTGGGGTCATGTAATCCCCTTTTGTGACGTTCTGATGAACAAAGTCAATGGAAAAATCCAATTCCTTTAAACAACCGTGTTACTAACTTAACAACTGCAGTGATTCACTTAACAATTGTAGAAAGAAAGATCATAAAATGGGGCAAAACCCATTTAACAAATATTTCACTTAGCAACAGAAATTTTGAGCTCTATTGTAGTTGTAAGTTGAGACTACCTGTATTGGATTTGTGTGTATCTAAACATTCTATCATATTGCAAAAAGGTAAAGACACAATTGAGTCTAGCTTGATTCTCTGTACTGCTCAAAAAAATAAAAGTAAGACGGTTAGAAATGAGGTACATATGAAACCCTAGCTTTCCTCTAGAAATGTACCAAATTTCATGATAACTATAAAATCTGGTCATAACATGGCATCACCTTAAAATATGACACTCTTGGGGATGAAGAATTCTGGTTGAACAATCTCATTTAGGAGAGAAAAACAGAATTTACTTATATGTTCAGCCATTAAATGTGTATTAAACATGTAAGAACATCATACTATTATGGATTTAGAAATAAAGTCATCCAAAAGGCACAGTTTGGACTGATAGTTCATGTCAACTCTGATTGGAAAAGGAGGTGTCTAGGCATAAACTGTATAAGTGCATTTATCCTGAAGTTCTTGATTAAACTAACCTTAATGCTTATATACAGAATTAAATGTGCAAGTATTCAATTCATTTTAGTCATGTACATTGCCCAAATCACTACTGTCTGTTGGGAGGATGTATAACTCATATTAAGAAGTGTATAACTGAATAATGATTGTCATAGGTTGACAAATAAATATTTCAAATTCCCATGGATTTTTAAAAGCCATTTTGCAATGACGCAATAGTAAAGAGGCATTTACAGAAAACCCAAATTGCTAACATTAATTACACAAAGACCCTACTGTGACATTTGTTTTCCTATTATTTTTATGAATCAATCCTCTACATTATACTATATAATATATGATATAATATGCTATTTTCTGCACTATCCAGAAATCCAACAGGTATTTGGATGGAAAATTATTGTAGATGGCTTTAACATTTGGTGAATTCTTAGCTTACACAGAATATATTAACAATATAGAATAACCAAGATGGAAAGACTTGGAAGGAAAAATGGATTTACTGTCTCCATCCTCTTCCTTGCCCCATAGGACTATGGATAAAGGCTTAATGAACATTGTTTTTTTAAAACAATAACAACAACAACAAAAACAAAAAGATGGATTGGAATACAACCCTATTGATCAGACAATTAAAACAGACTAGCTTACACTCCTAATTATTAATGTCAATAATGTGGACACAACCCAGGACATTAACAAGTATCTGCATGGTTGTTGCAAGTCATCATTAGAAAATGATGCTCTTTTCTAGAACACATATTCCCCCAATTTAAAAATAGAAAAACTTCAAAAGAGATACAGAAACACAAGCGAGATAAATACAATTAAACAAAAGTGTGACTAGTTCTTTCATTATTTAAATCAAGGTAATCCAATCAGTTGTCAGGAGTCAGTACTAACTTGAAGGCACAAAAAACAAAACAAATAATATATAGAACTAAACAAGGGCACTATATAATTTCTCTTTGTTTGAAAGAGTCCCTTTGTTGCAATTATTGGTGGTTGATTGTATTCCTTTGTTCCAATATAGTTGTTTGAGTGTTTATTGCATGAAATCTTATATATTTAATGATTAAATAAAATATTTATGCAGTGCTTTACCTGTACAGTGTTTGTGTGCCTGCTCACAAGGATGCTTATCTAATTTATAATTCAGAAATAATTTGATAAGATTTTGGTCTTAGGTATTTTTTATTCGAATGGAAGCACAGGCACTCCTAGATAATTAAGTGAGTCTCTGGAAAGTTAGATAACATGGTATGCACTGTGGAGCCAAAAGGGTTAGCAGCTGTGAAATCAATAGGCCTGTGTCCTTTTACAATATACCATTTAAATCCTTTCATTCTCAGCTCTTTGCATTTATATAGGGGATATTTATAACAAGAATCTTCAAATGGCTTTTAATTATAGTTTGCCTGCAGTCACAAAACCCAGAAATAAGGCCCTGAGATAATTTTTTTTCCACAAAAGCACAGTCTTGCCTAAGTATACTTGCAAGTATTTTTAAGCTTTTCAATTTTATAAAAGGGGAGATAAAGCCAAACGAAATGATTTAGTACCCTGTGCAAGCAGAACTAGCTCTCTTTTAAAAAAATTTTATTTCTAAGTCTATGGAGAAGTTTTTCAGGTCTACCGAAAGTCATACATGAACACTACTTTATTAAAAATTAGTAATGTACCAAAAGTACATATAAAGAAAGAAGCCCAGAGACCTCCAGGTTTATCTGGAAAACGCTAGTGCATTGATTTAAGCTTACTGTCAAATCAGGGCAAAATGTTCTACCTCAGTAGCTTCCAGCATCTGGATAAAAAACTAGAAACAGCTTAAAAACATCATTCTTTTGCTGATGGGGGTTACTGAGAGTCAGAAAAACTCTTCTGAGCATTTCTGAGTAGATACAGATATGTACAGATGCACGTTGTGGCTTCCTAATTTGGAAGATGACATAATGTAGTATTCCCCTTTGAAAAAGAATTTATTTGATTTTAGAGAGATGAGTGCCTTTGCTGTTGTTTAAAAATGATGGGATTGTAATAGCAGCTGGCAACATTCCATTCCAGAAAATCTCAAGACAGGAGTTCCCCTTTCATTGCCGTAACCATTTGATCCACAATTTTTAAAAATGAATTCTTAACTCTTTCAGTATAGTTTTTCCTCCATGGCATGCGCATATTATTTGACAGCAAACAATATGGGCAAACTATGACAACTACTTCTGGGGATGGGAGGGGAGAGAAAGATTTCATTCTCTGGATTTCTTAACTTATGCTTTAACATACTGAATCTCTATGTAATTGTAAAAAGAAATGTTATACAAATCTAATTCACGTGACTGTAGGCTCTAAAATCATCTTGCATCTGCAAAGACTTACAGGAAGTTCCACAATGAAAAGATTAACATACCAGAACTAATTTTTTTGGTACAGCACTGTCAATACCCTACAGGTCAATATCCTCTATTCTCCTCAATCAAGTGCCCTTCAGATGTTCCTGTACTGGCTAAGAAGACATGTCTGGAAAAAGAGGGAAGACTTCTGGACAGCTGGGCAAAGTTTAGAATGTTCTGCATAGCAACAAAAGTTGGTTGTCATGCAGATGTAATTTAGAGGTAGATAATAAACATATTGTCTGTACTTGTCTTATTACTCATACATTTGTTACTGAAAATAACAAAACCCTTAATACGACCCGGTATTTTGAATCTAGCGTTAAAGCACTTTGGGGACATGAGTTAACTAATTATAACAGCAGAAAGTAAAATCTCAACCTGATTTGTAGCCGTTAGATTATTAATAAACATTGCTTATCAACATTTGAATATGTTTTTTTTAATTAAAGTTTTCAATTTAATTATTTTGTAAGTTACACTTTGTGCTTCTGTATCACCTCCTCAAAAAAGGAAGGGACTAGAAGGTGTTACTACACAGTCTTGATGATAATGATAATAATTTTCACTTTACTAGCAAATAGCTTCTCTTGGAAGATGGGGCAAAGGGTGTTTATAACTCAGATGATTGGGAGTGGAGAATTAAGAACCTTCACCTTTCATCCCCATTCTCCTATAACTTGAGCTTAGGCTAAATAAGTACTTAAAAAAACACCTAGGAGATACCTTATGATATTAGCTAAGGTACTGATTATATTAACCCCATTAGATGATGTTATCCATTCAGTCATGTCTGACTCTTAGTGATTCTATGGACCAGGTCTCTCCACATCTTCCGATCTTGCACTACTTGAGTTTTTCTATGTTCTGGCTGCTGTCAGCTTTGATGTTATCCAGCCACCTTGTTCTCCGATGGCCTGGTTTCCTTTTACTGCTACCTCTTCCAAGCATAACTGCTTTCTTCAGTGAATGCCCACGCCTGACATAGCCAAAGTAAATGAGATGCAGTTTTGTGATTTTGCCTTCTAGTGACTTACCTGGTGTTAGGCACTCCAGTACTTGCTTATTAGCCACCTTTGCTGTCCAAGAAATATGCAGGAAACTTCTCTAGCACCACAGCTTAAAGGAGTTACCCTTTTCAGAAAAGACTGTTTTTAGCTGTTTGCTTTTCAAGAGGCAAGTAGCAAGCCACTGTGGAATCCAAGGCAATCATCATGTAAATATCTTCAAATGTTGATAAATAGCTGATCAATTCCAGATAAATAGCTATGTCGGTGTGCTCACTTTAATTTATTTTTATTTTAAATCTAAGTCCCATCTGACTCATCCTTGCTGGATTTCTTAATAAATGTACCGAACTGGGGATTGGCACTGATGTTGTGCAGAGATTTTACCTTTGGTGAATCAGGGTTAGGGTCTAAATGGAAATCTTTGTAGCAGGGAAGGCAGAGGAACAAAAGAGGGAAAAAAAGAGGGGGGTGGGTGGGAAGGGAAAAATGTTTCACATTTAGTAATAGATTCAGTAATATATATTGTGATAAACTCTTCTTGGTGAAGCCTTAACTCATGCCTAGTGGAATCACCTCAGAAGAAAAGGCTGTGCCGTACCTCATTGTTTTGGAGTGGGGTCTCTGCCGCATGTCTTCAGGTCAAAGTTTCACCTGAGGTTCAGAAATTCACTTTAAGCTGCAGAGACACTTATTAATGAGGAATATTTTGGAAAATGCCCTTCAGTGCTTTCCTGTGACTGGAGGACTTTGCAGAGATTTCAAACTGACTGCCCCTTAATTTCTTTGAAGCTCCTGCTGGGATACAGTGTTAAGCCGTCTAGGGCAACCAGAATACTCCCCCCACCACCACCTAGACCTGAGGTTATTCAATTAACTGCCTTGGCTCTCACAGATTGTTAGTAGGAAGCGCTCTTGCTCTTTTCTCTCTTTCTCTACACACTCACTATGCACACACCTTATCATCAGTGCTTGTTCCTTAGTAAGAAGCCTATCAGGAGAAATGAGCAAAAAAATTGAACTCTACTCTGTACTGTAATTTAAAAGCTGTTTTGCCCGGACTCCTGCTGACCTACACAGGTTGGAGGAAGAATCTGGAATCAAAACTCCTCAGGAGTAAAGGAAGAATAGAAGTTTGAATTTTATCCGGGAGAGGGAGGGAAACGTATATGTGTGTGCAGAAAGAAAGATCTATATTTCCTTTTTTTATGCATGAAGGAAAGAAACCATCTCTCTCTCTCTCTCTCTCTCTCTCTCTCTCACACACACACACACACACACACACACACACACACACACACACAGAGAGAGAGAGAGAGAGAGAGAGAGAGAGATGGAGCTAAGAAGTACATTGGGAAAAATGTTATTCCTACATATTTATTAAATTGCCATTTCAAAACTATTGCATTGTGGCGGATAGCAAAAATAATATATGGCAACTACAAGAATCACAAAATAATTAACATTTTAAATAAATGCTCACAGACCTCCCTCGACAATAAAGCAGTAATTTGATGGCATATCTGATAAAATCTCAGTCATAAAATGGATCTTTGAACATCAGGAATTAATGAAACTGTACATTAATGAGATTGTTCCACAAGGACGAGTCTATCCTTTGGGTCTGCCCTGTGATGAGTACCAAACCACCCAAACATTCCTAGGATCTGATTCACACAAACAGGCAAATTATTCGATGATGTATCACTCAATCTGCAAATTTATCTGAAGAAACTCCCAAAGAGTATCTGGTAAGGTATTCTGTCACTTTCGTACAAGTTTTCATGGCTCATTTTCTTATTATGTATAAATAAGGGCCATCGTAATACAGAAGAAGATAGCAAACAAGTGAAAAAATCCGGTCACAACCATATATCCATCACGCTATTAAAAATAAGCAGCATCCTGCAACATGAAGAAAAAGGGTTAAGAAATAGTAAGCTAAACAAATTAAATACTTGAGATAGTGGGGCAGGAGGAGCAAATGCTGTATAACTAAATCTACTTTACACCAACAAAATCCTCTTATGTATTTAAGCAGGTTTTTTTTCACTTGAGTGAGATCTGTCAAGTTTGGTTTTCCTTTCTCAAATCCAATAAGCCAACATTCTAATCCAAAAAGCCTCCAAAACTTTGGTTTTTTTCCTTGCAGCAAAGCCACTCTCTAATCATCCCAATTTCTTTTTTTGCATTTTTCTCAGTTTTGCACTATTTCTTTTTGAAGTGAGATGACAAGAATTATCCATAGTATTCTAAAAGCAGTTATTAAAGCTGCCACTTATATTTACATTATCATTTCCAATCTTTTCCTTATTATTCCTTTCATAGTTCTCACCTTTTCGTAGTGTGACATTTTCATTGTACTATCATCAAGACTCCAAGATTCCTTTCCAGTTCAGATCACCTTAATGCACATACTGTATTTTCCAATATAAGACAAGATGCACTTATATACACCCAACTGAATTTGTCATCTTAAAACCTGTTTTCTTTTGCTTAGAGAAAATCCTCCAGGTTCTTCCCAATCTCCTTCTGATTTTACTAGCACAAATAATTTTGAATGTCCAATTGGTCATTCCTTGCTCCCTCTAAATTCACCTAATTTATAAACAGGTTGAAAAGACCTGGTCAGAATTCAGATTGTTTATATATACTGTATCTCCACTACATGTTCCTATTTTGTGTTTCCTGGTGTTTAACTAGTTATCAGTCTGTGACACAACCTGCCTAAGCTTGGGACACAGTATAGATGAGTACTAAGATGGCCTTGAATAAAATATGGGGCAGCTGTTAGGAAAATGTGAACTTAACCCAAGAAAACAGTATGGTAAAGAAACTCAAGACTGCTCCATCTTGATTCCCTTTGGTATTAGAGGAAGGGATGGAGAAACAATGTCCGGCTTTTTAGGTTCTGTTTTAGCCTCTATGAATAGAAATGACTTCTATCATTTCATATGAAGTCTGTTTCCTAACATCATCTACCTTGAAGGGCTGTTAGTGTCAAGCCATGTTAGGACTGTATACATTAAAACCATTTGAATTGCACCTGTATACCAGTTGCAAATGCAATTAGCACAGGTTTAATTTGCTTTTGGCAAATAACAACATTAGTAACTGGGACACAGCATTTTGAATCAATTCTAAGTTTCTAGATGGTCTTTGAAAGGGATGTGGAGGCTCAGTGGGTTAGGATGCTGAGCTTGTCAATCAGAGTGCCGCGTAACAGACTGAGTGCCTGTTACTCGTCCCAGCTTCTGCCAACCTAGCAGTTCGAAAGTACGTAAAAATGCAAGTAGAAAAATAGGGACCACTATGGTGGGAAGGTAACAGCATTCCGTGAGCCTTTGGCATCTAGTCATGCTGGCCACATGACCACGGAGACATCCTCAGACAAGCGCTGGCTCTTTGGCTTTGAAACGGAGATGAGCACCGGCCCCTAGAGTTGGAAACGACTAGCACGCATGTGCGGGGGAACCTTTACCTTTACCTTTAGATGGTCTTTAAAGGCACCCCATGTAGATGTGATGACTACCCACAGATTCGTCAGTGGCTGACCCTTCCACTGTCAATGCCAAAGCCTCTCCAGGCCCTCTTCAGCCACCACCAAAGGTCCAATAGCAAACATGGTTCTAAAAAGTGGGGAAGAACAACTGTGCATGCTTGCTGGGGAGATAGTTTAACCACATAGGTCAGGGGTGTCAAACTGCCAGGCCGCAGGCCGGATGCATCATAGGAAAACTGCACCCATCCCATTGCCAGCAATGGCAAAAAAGTTGCGATATGTCATGTGATGTTGCGAGTTTGACACCCCTGACATAGGGGCTTCCCTCCAGTTACTGAAAGCAACAAGCATTGTTGCTTCCCTGTTCCTAATTTCCACATCATTCTTGATCTTGGTATGTTCCTGACCAAGTCTGACCCTGGCTTTTCTCTTAGCACTTCCAAGACTTTATATTGTTGTAGTTATATCAGATTATGGAATCTTGACCTGGATTTACAGCTCTACCTCAGCTGTTGGTAAGCTTGTGTACAAGTACATTTCTCATTGTCACTTATCCCCAAATTCATCTTTTTTATATATTAGATGCTCTAGCCTACCTATTCTCGTGCCTCTTTCTTGATCTCTTGCTGCCGATCTTCCAACTAAACACTCTCTTAATGGGTGTTTGGCTCCTAGCATCTCTGCATTACTTAGCCCTGATGATGTAACCTAGTTGGGTAATGAAATGTCTGCAAGAAAATAACAAAGCTCAGAGAGCACCAAGGACCCCACAGTTCAATCCTGAGCAAAAAATATTCTCTTTTATTCAGATTCTTATGACTGATTAAAATGTGCATGAAATAATGTGCATGAAATACACATTATTTCATATTCTGCTTCAACTCCGGATGAATTTAGATAAATTCATGGAGGATAAGAGAGTTACTAGTTATGATAGCCAAACACCTTCTCTGGAATTAGATTTCCAGGTAGATGAATATATTATTTGGAAGACAATTTGTTAGCTGCGAAGTCGTGTCCGACCCATCGCGACCCTATGGACAATGTTCCTCCAGGCCTTCCTGTCCTCTACCATCTTCTGGAGTCCATTTAAGCTCACGCCTACACCTTCAGTGACTCCATCCAGCCACCTCATTCTCTGTCGTCCCCTTCTTCTATTGCCCTCGATCTTTCCCAGCATTAGGCTCTTCTCCAGTGAGTCCTTCCTTCTCATTAGGTGGCCAAAGTATTTGAGTTTTAGCTTCAGGATCTGGCCTTCTAAAGAGCAGTCAGGGTTTATCTCCTCTAGGACTGACCGGTTTGATCGCCTTGCAGTCCAAGGGACTCGCAGGAGTCTTCTCCAGCACCATAGTTCAAAGGCCTCAATTCTTTGGCGCTCAGCCTTTCTTATGGTCCAACTTTCACTGCCATACATTGCAACTGGGAAGACCATAGCCTTGACTATACACACTTTTGTTGACAGGGTGATGTCTCTGCTTTTTAGTGTGCTGTCTAGATTTGCCATGGCTTTCCTCCCCAGGAGCAAGCGTCTTTTAATTTCTTGGCTACAGTCCCCATCTGCAGTGATCTTGGAGCCCAGGAAAATAAAATCTGTCACTACCTCCATTTCTTCCCCATCTATTTGCCAGGAATTGAGAGGGCCAGATGCCATGATCTTGGTTTTCTTAATGTTAAGTTTCAACCCAAGTTTTGCACTCTCCTTCTTCACCCGCAACAAGAGGCTCTTTAGTTCTTCTTCACTTTCTGCCATTAGAGTGGTATCATCTGCGTATCTTAGGTTGTTGATATTTCTTCCGGCAATCTTAATTCCAACTTTTGATTCATCTAGCCCTGCCTTTCTCATGATGTGCTCTGCATATAAGTTAAATAGGCAGGGTGACAGTATACAGCCTTGCCGGACTCCTTTCCCAATTTTGAACCAATCAGTGGTTCCGTGTCCAGTTCTCACTGTTGCTTCTTGACCCGCATATAGGTTTCTCAAGAGACAAATAAGATGGTCTGGTACTCCCATCTCTTTAAGAACTTGCCACAGTTTGTTATGATCCACACAATCAAAGGCTTTAGCATAGTCAATGAAGCAGAAGTAGATGTTTTTCTGGAACTCCCTAGCTTTCTCCATGATCCAGCGTATGTTGGCTATTTGATCTCTAGTTCCTCTGCCTCTTCGAAATCCTGCCTGTACTTCTGGTAGTTCTCGATCCACATACTGCTGAAGTCTAGCTTGTAGGATTTTAAGCATGACTTTACTAGCATGAGAAATGAGTGCAATGGTGCGATAGTTTGAACATTCTTTGGCACTGCCTTTCTTTGGAATTGGAATGTAAACTGATCTTTTCCAATCCTGTGGCCACTGTTGAGTTTTCCAAATTTGCTGGCAAATTGAGTGTAGCACTTTTACTGCACTGTCTTTTAAGATTTTGAATAGCTCAGCTGGAATACTGTCACCTCCACTAGCTTTGTTGTTGCTCAGCTTTTCTAAGGCCCACTTCACTTCACATTCTAGGATGTCTGGCTCGAGGTCAGTGACCAACTCATTGTGATTATCTGGGACGTTAAGCTCATTCTTGTATAGTTCCTCTGTGTAATTTTGCCACCTCTTCTTAATCTCTTCTGCCTCTGTTAGGTCCCTGCCATTTTGGTCCTTTATCATGCCCATTTTTGCATTAAACGTTCCCTTCATCTCTCCAATTTTCTTGAAAAGATCTCTGGTCCTCCCTATTCTATTGTTTTCTTCTATTTCTTTGCACTGTTCATTTAAGAAGGCATTCTTATCTCTTCTAGCTATTCTCTGGAATTCTGCATTCAATTGGGCATATCTATGTTTTTCTCCCTTGCCTTTTGCTTCCCTCCTTTCCTCAGCTATTTGCAAAGCTTCCTCAGACAGCCATTTTGCTTTCTTGCATTTCTTTTTCTTTGGGATGGTTTTGGTTGCTACCTGTTGTACAATGTCGCGAACCTCTGTCCATAGTTCTTCAGGCACTCTGTCTATCAGATCTAATTCCTTAAATCTATTTGTCACCTCTACTGTATATTCAACGGGGATATGATTTAATTCATACCTGACTGGCCTAGTGCTTTTCCCTACTTTCTTCAGTTTAAGCTTAAACTTTGCAAGGAGAAGCTCATGATCTGAGCCACAGTCAGCTCCTGGTCTTGTTTTTACTGACTGTATAGAGCTTCTCCATCTTTGGCTGCAGAGCATATAGTCAATCTGATTTCTGTGTTGACCGTCTGGTGATGTCCATGTGTAGAGCCGTCTCTTGGGTTGTTGGAAAAGAGTGTTTGCTATGACCATCGTATTCTCTTGACAAAATTCTATCAGCCTGTGCCCTGCTTCATTTTGTACTCCAAGGCCAAACTTGCCTGTTATTCCAGTTATCTTTTGGCTTCCTACTTTAGCATTCCAATCCCCCATGATGATAAGGACATCATTTTTTGGTGTTAGTTCTATAAGGTGCTGTAGGGCTTCATAGAACTGGTCAATTTCATCCTCTTCAGCACTGGTGGTTGGGGCATAGACTTGGACTACTGTGATATTGAATGGTTTGCCTTGGATTCGAACTGAGATCATTCTGTCATTTTGAGGATTGTATCCCAGTATTGCTTTTCCTACTCTTTTATTGACTATGAAAGCTACTCCATTTCTTCTGAGGGATTCTTGCCCGCAGTAGTATACCTGATGGTCATCTGAATTAAATTCACCCATTCCTGTCCATTTTAGTTCGCTGATACCTAAGATGTCGATGTTCAGTCTTGTCATCTCTTGTTTGACCACGTCCAGCTTTCCTTGATTCATGGATCTTACATTCCAGGTTCCTATGGAGAAAAAATCTTTACAGCATCGGACTTTCCTTTCACCACCAGACACATCCACAGCTGAGCGTCCTTTCGGCTTTGGCCCAGTCGCTTCATTCTTTCTGGCGCTACTAGTACTAGCCCTCTGCTCTTCCCCAGTAGCATATTGGACGCCTTCCGACCTGAGGGGCTCATCTTCCAGCGTCATATCGTTTTGCCTTTTGGTACTGTCCATAGGGTTTTCATGGCAAAGATACTGGAGTGGGTTGCCATTTCCTTCTCCAGTGGATCACGTTTTGTCAGAACTCTCGGCTATGACCTGTCCGTCTTGGGTGGCCCTGCACGGCATAGCTCATAGCTTCATTGAATTACGCAAGCCCCTTCGCCACGACAAGGCAGTAATCCATGAAGGGGGGAAGACAATTATATACAGATATAGGTATTTGTATCTTATAACTGTGGAAACTAACTGAACCATTTATTCAACCATTTATTCAATTCATTGTTAGGAGTTGAAGACTGTTTAGCCATTTAATAGTGTGAATGTCAGTCATGGATGACAAAAATGTACCAAGATCACCCCAAAAAAGAAAAGAAAAGAAAAGAAAACACTAACCCTCATTCTGAAACTTCAGCCATAGACATTAAAAAATATTTTGTAATGCCAAATCCAGTTAGGGTACCAATTACCCCAACAGGTGGCTGGCCTTTCATCATTAAATATCTTTAAATGGAGACTAGAAAACCATCTGTCTGGGAGGGTTCAAACTGAAATTCTTGTATTAAGCAGAAGATTTCGACTCCAGCATTCTATGATTTATTATTGTTTCCTGAATATTTAATAATTTCTATTCTTTATGGTTAAAATTAATAACAGATTTCAAAACTCAGAGAGAAATAGTAAACCAATATGAGTTAAACACAGTTCTGATTATGCACTGCCTGCAAGAATGGGAATGCATGATCCCAAGGTCAGAAGATCACAAAAAATGGTCATATGATCTGTGGATATGATTTTCAGGAGGGAACCACTTGTACTGCAATAAGGAATCTCTATATGGTTCTGTCAGAGCCACTTGCAATGTGTAACTTAGCAATGGCCCAGTGGCGTAGCGTGGGTTGTCAGCACCCGGGGCAAGACAAGTAATTTGCACCCCCCCTCCACAGTGGGCGGCGACCCGGCGGCTTGGATCGGATTCACACAGCCAGCACTGCAGTGAGAGAAAGTGAGTGAGCCAGGCAGGGGCAGAGAGCTGTGAGTGCGAGCGCCCCCCCCAGATGTTGCGCCTGGTGCGGCCGGCCCCCCCTTCACCCCCCACGCTATGCCACTGCAATGGCCAAAGAATAACCAAACAAGTATCCCTGTAGCTGCAAAGCATTAAAATAACATTAACATTTCTGAACAGGAAACCACAAATGCTTTTCTTTTTGATTCTGAAAATTCTAATTCTGCAATGATGCCCTATTCTAACTGTTTTCAGTTGCTCTTCACACAAACCATAAAATGCTTTTGGCAAAATGCAGTATTACATCACCACAGGACGACTTAGTTCAGCACTCAGACAGATAACTATAATCTTGACCACTGTATTTTGGTAGAAGCTCCAGATTAACACATTGTAAAGTTGTTTGAGGACAAATAGAGGATGCGGGGAAAGATAGATGATTTTTTTTTAAAAAAGCAAAATATCAAAAAAAATAGTCAACAATTTTGTTAGTCATAGAATTACTGATCTGGAAGAAATCAAGTTCAATCTTTTGCTTAATGCAGGAATTTTGCATCTATATTACTTTTGACAGATGGTCAGTCTCTAAGTAGAGGGGTCCCCAACTTCTGGACCGTGGCCCAATACTGGGGCGCAGCCTGTTTGAACTGGGCGGTCAAGTGAGTGCATGCACCTCCGCTCGCACAGAACCATCCCCTCTCCCCTCCTGCTGGTCTGCAAAGCCAGAAAGGATGGGGACCACTGTCTAAGTACATCCAGTTAAGGAAAGTCTGCTATCTCTTGATGCAGATTTATCCAATACTAAAATACAAAAAGATTAACTAAGCTCTGCTTTCCTGAAATTTTTACCCACTGGATCCAGGTCTGCTACAATATGAAAAAAAAGTTTGCTCCAGATATGCTAGAGATAGATTTTGGTCCTGAAAATAGAAATTCCTGAACTCCATCAACATATTTCCTCTTCATGTGTGGGCATAGGATGTCACATTGTAGATTTTCTTGGTCTCCTGTTCCCTATATTCCCATAACTACATGACAGCCATAGCACTTAGACTTATATACCACTTCACAGTGCTTTACAGCCCTCTCTAAGCGGTTTACAGAGTCAGCATATTGCCCCCCAAAATCTGGGTCCTCATTTTATCAACCCCGGAAAGATGGAAGGCTGAGTCAAACCTGAGCCACTCAGAATCAAACTCCTGAAATGAGCAGTGAGTTAGCCTGTAGTACTGCATTCTAACCACTGCGCCACCACAGCTCTATGATAGCGGCCATATAAATTAATTTTAATAAGGGATAACTCATCACTGGTTGATCTTTTCCAAGGAAGGCTGTCTTCATAATTGGTCATATGGAAGTCCAGCATCACCTTCTATGATCAGTATTACTATCAAGATTTATCAGCTCCTATGTACAATTTTAATTTAAATCACATGGTTTAGATTTGCCATCCCTCTCTTTTATTCAGTGATTGGTTTGAACTAATTCTTTTGGACTTTGTATGAGCACATGTGAATACCCTGCCACTGATTACCTATCAGCCAATATACAACTGTATGGCTTCATTTTATTGCCAATCCACTATCTCTGCAACCCTAGCTGCATCTGCCTATCTGTGATTTCTCAGCAAGAGCCAGGTTTTTGCATCCACTGGCTTTGCATTCCTGCCAAAGCCCTGCTGAAACCAGAGCTGCTACAGCTGCCAGGGTTTATTTACACACATTCCTCACTTAAATTGAATTAATGAGCATAATTGAACTCAGGCAATGTCCTCTGTAGTTCTTATTTCTCTTTGCTCCATGTGACATTTCTTTTCTGGGACACGGAACTGCTCTTGTTGTCTTAAAGGGGGAAAAAAGTACTGGTATGTCTCGTCTAACAAGGTATAATTGTTAAAGTGCTTCCCATTCAAGCTATATAGCCTCTGACCAATCAGTTCCATCCTTTACTGCTATTGCAGCTCTATTTATGTCTTGTGGATTTCTATTGGATGTACACCTAAGTAAATTGTTGTAGAAATACAGCTTAAAAGTTTCAACAAACAAAGAAAAGGCTAAGCTGTGATTTAGTTCCTCAATTTGAGCATTTATGATTTTTAAATTTAATTTAATCAGGCTGCTGAATTTGTTATTAGTGATCTCTCCTTATTATATCAAATGGCATATTTGCTCAGAATCAAGGATCCTGTATCATTCAGGGCAAAGCAAAGTTGTAGAGTCGCTAATAGATTCCAAAAGAATTTAAGCAACTTTGGTTTTCTCCACATAGCTTTTGCAGGCTCTTAAGTTGCATGTCTTCAAAACTAAACAAAATTCCTTCAAACAGAGAATTGTATAGCACTCAGCCAATGAGTAAAGATTTTTTTTGCATCTGCTGTCAATGAGTATGTTTGAACCCATTATTGCAGGGGTGTCAAACTGCCAGCCCGTGGGCTGGATGTGTCATCCAGAAGCCACGCCCACCCCATTGCCAGCAATGGCAAAACCATCCCAATACGTTGCGCGATGTCAGGTGACGTCGCGAGTTTGACATGTCTGCATTATTGGACCACCAGAACGCCTATGTTTTATATATTTTACACAGAATAGGTCAAACATTTACAACCTGGGCACATTATGAATGTAAGTAAGATTTACTTACATGTAAGTAAGATTTACTCCTCTCCATTCAATAAAATCAAGATTGGTTTACCAAACTGGTCCAGAATCTTAAGATCAGATTGTGGTAACATCATTATTTCTGAGAAAACTACATTCTTAGTTTAGAATTCAAACATTAGTCAGTCTAAAGTAGTTCTTGTTCTTTAACTGATCAAACTCAGAAGTCTTAATGCCTTGCTAATAAATTTGTAGAGATCCATGTTCTGTATCTGGTTACCTGCATGGGCCATGGATTCTTAACCTTTGTTTATATTTTGCTTTCTTTGTGGTTCTCTGCCAAACTTCACTGACTCACTTGAAAAATGATGTATTTTCCCTGACTCAACTTACTGCAGTAAATTTCAAGAATAATTTGACTAAGTCTATTAATAACCAGCTCTGTAAGTTTGCAAGATATTTATTACTCAATTAATATCTTTCCTTTTCACCAGAGCTATATAAGGCAGTGATATTGATGAATCAGTGCTAAGTCATGGTAATAGGGCCAAAAACTCAAGATCAATCTAGATAAATCAGAGCTATTATTAATACATCTGCCCAGAAGAGTGGTGTTCAATCTCTTTTGAATGGGGTTGAAACCACTTCTAAAAGATCAGGTTCATAGCTTCTTGGGGATTTTTCAGAAACGATGTTTGACACTAAAAGCACAAAAAATCTTGGGGGCAAGTTGCAGCTTTTGCCAGCATAGATTAGTGCATCACCTGGATAGATAGTTTCACTGCAGTAATCCATGCACAGTAATTCTTCTATAAAGGTAAAGGTTCCCTGCACATGCATGCTAGTCGTTTTCAACTCTAGGGGCCGGTGCTCATCTCTGTTTCAAAGCCGAAGAGCCAGCGCTTGTCCGAGGATGTCTCTGTGGTCATGTGGCCGGCATGACTAGATGCCAAAGGCGCACGGAACGCTGTTACCTTCCCACCATAGTGGTCCCTATTTTTCTACTTGCGTTTTTACATGCTTTCGAACTGCTAGGTTGGCAGAAGCTGGGACGAGTAATAGGCACTCACTCTGTTACGCAGCACTCGGGATTCGACCCGCCAAACTGCCAACCTTCTGATCGACAAGCTCGGCGTCCTAACCCACTGAGCCACCGCGTCCCTTAATTCTTCTGTGGATTACTGCAAAATGTTATATGAAGAAATACCTTTGAACATGATTAACACAAAATGCTGAGTCAAAAAGTATTGAACTGGATGAGATGAACACAGTTCATGTGGATCACAGTGAATCATAGCCCAACACGAGGTGCTTGTTTTATTATAGAAAATCCTTCAAGTTTTAGAATTGACTTGAACTTTCTTCAAAGATTCCAGGGGCCCTCTTAGGCTAATGCAGTGTTCTTCAATCTCAGCAACTTTAAGAAGTATGGACTTCACCTGCAGAATTCCTCATCCAGGCTGGGGAATTCTAGGAGTTGAAGTCCACACTTTTTAAATAGCTGAGATTGAGAAACACTGCGCTAAGGCATGCGAAACAGCTACCCAAAAGCTAGCCTTTTCAATAGTTAATCCAAATTCTGGAATGCTCTCCCAGGGAGATGTTTATCTATGTTTTTAATATCTTTTCATACCATGAAAAATATTTTTATCTGCCCAGGACTTTTGTAATGCTGCTGCTGTGCCTGTAAATTTAACTTCTGTGGCTCCTTTTTTCCTTTGTTATTCTTTTTTATTTTATTCTCTTCTTTTTTCTCTTTTCTGCTGAACCAGGATCAGGAAACCTCGGGCTTAAGTCCATCTTCTGTAATGGAAACTCACTGGGTGATTTTGGTCCCATCATTTGCTCTGAGTTCTACAAGGTGGTGGAGGAAATGCTATTGACATGGGGGAAAGGCAGACTATAGATATTAATAAACAAATAAATACATTATAGTGTGTTAAATATACATAATTTTAGTTAGTTTTTATTGAAAACCATTTTGAGATTTTTTTAGGGACACAAACATATTTGGGGTGGGGGTATTATTGTTTTTACTCTTTGTATATTGGGTTTTTACTTTTTTGTAAGCCTCCTGGAATCTCTGAAAGTGAGTGATCAGCCATATATATTCTCTAAATTAATAGAATGGAATGGAATGGAATGGAATGGAATGGAATGGAATGGAATGGAATGGAATGGAATGGAATGGAATAGAATAGAATAGAATAGAATAGAATAGAATAGAATAGAATAGAATAGAATAGAATAGAATAGAATAGAATAGAATAGAATAGAATAGAATAGAATTCTTTATTGGCCAAATGTAGTTGGACACACAAGGAATTTGCCTCTGGTGCATAAGCTCTCAGTGTACATACAAGCAAAGTCATAAATCATAATCTTAACATAAAAATACATTCATCATAAATCATAAGATGCTTATGATTTAAAATATTAAAAAATATGTTTGCATATTTATGACAAATTGTCTCTAAATACTGGAAAGGGATAACCTCAAAGAGGACAATTGCCCCCACTTCCAGCTTATGTGATTCCCATCAGCATCTGGTTTGTCAGTATGGGAAATGGGATGCTGGATTAGATAAGCCTTAGGTCTTCTTTGAGACTATTTAATCTTCAGACAGCTATGTGGTAGGCACCTGCTTTCTCATTATGAGACACATAAGCCACATGCCTATACAGGCTGTCTGGTGAAGACTGCCTGTTTCCTCAGCTTATCTGTGGCCTGCAAACATTTTGATCAGACCACACTCAGCAGAGCTGAAATGGACAAGTTGAGGATACTGAAGGCAGGAATTCAAACAAATGGAAGTGATAACACTGATGTTAGCCAGCCCTGTTCAAGACCATTCTTTCTTCCTGCCCTTTCTCATTTTGGGTAGGATGAGAGAAAAAGGAACAGCAGTCCAGAAAATGTACATCATCTAGTAAGATGGAATAGTTTTAGTTTAGAAGCAGTGGGTATCCCTCCAACTTAAAAATCCCTGGACTGCTTCACTTTTTCCAGGAAAATGTAACTGAGGATTAATCAAACCAATCTAAGACTACAAAATGAAAAAGCCATTAATGGTTCTCCCCTGCCCACTCCTTGGATTCCTAGAAAGGGAAGCATGGCGAATATTTCTTGACTAGGCTTTTTTTGTTTTTGTTTCTGCAATTTACTGCAGTAAGGTAAAGGTAAAGGTTCCCCCGCACATGCGTGCTAGTCGTTTCCGACTCTAGGGGCCGGTGCTCATCTCCGTTTCAAAGCCGAAGAGCCAGCGCTTGTCCGAGGACGTCTCCGTGGTCATGTGGCCGGCATGACTAGACGCCAAAGGCGCACGGAACGCTGTTACCTTCCCACCGTAGCGGTCCCTATTTTTCTACTTGCATTTTTACGTGCTTTCGAACTGCTAGGTGGGCAGAAGCTGGGACGAGTAACAGGCGCTCACTCTGTTACGCGGCACTCGGGATTCGACCCGCCAAACTGCCGACCTTCTGATCGACAAGCTCAGCGTCCTAACCCACTGAGCCACCGCGTCCCTTCCTTTACTGCAGTGCATTTGCTAAAAATATCACAGCCTTAACAAGTATAAGGTTTACCACCGCCCACAATGTTAGGTTCATTTTTTTAAACTGAGATCAACCATTTATCATAACAGCAAATTTCTTAAGATAAGAAAGGATTTAAAAATAACAATGTAATTAATAAAATCATGGTCTGCAAAATTGTTTTGGAATGGGCAAAGCAGGAGTTTCTGCCTTTTTTGAATCCTTGTTCCAGACAAAGCTGCTACTACTGCTCCATTTGGTTAAGTCCAGCTCACCGCTTGAAAAAAAACCCCACTGAATTCACTTCCATATCTCTGCAAAGGCATTTACTCTTCATTATGTTATGCCTTTCATCTGACTGGAGTGCAGTCCAAGAAACATCAGAAAGGCACATCGAACAGACCAATAACCAGTAACAATGAAAGTGAAAAAATTGGCACTGGAATACTTATGTCGGTAGACAGAAATCTGATTTCTGACTTAATATGTGAATGAAGAATTTTTAGCCAACCAAAACTGTATTTTTACATTTTGATTATTGAAAGCCCCCAAGAATGAAATGAGTACAGTGTTAAATAGCGGGTTCTTTGGCGCAGGAATAAAGACACGTAACTGAGTACAGGGTAACTCATAGTTTATTTTGTGCAGAAACTGTACTGGGGAAATGGCTGCAACTAGTTGCAATATATAGTCTAGCCCCTGGGCGGCAGCCAATAGGTTTGAATCAACCATTGCCGCCTGGAGATAGCCAATTGCAGCACAGGAGACTTGTAGTCTGGGTTGCTGGAGAGCCGTTAGCTGCTCCAGCAACCCACGTGGTATTCCTCAGGAGCCCAGTACATAACATACAGGAAGTTCTCAACTTATAAGTTTAGTTATAAAGTCCTTAGTTTAGTGACCATTCATAGCTACAACAACACTAAAAAAAGTGATTTACAATTGGTCCTTGCATTTATGACTATCACAACATCCTCATAATCAAAATTTGGGCAGCTGGCAACTGGCATGTATTCATGATGGTTGCAGCAACACGGGTCATGTGACTGCCATTTGCAATCTTCCCAAGAGGCTTCCAACAGGAAAGGCAATAGGTGAAGTTGGATTTGCTTAACAACTGTGTGATTCACTTAACAACTGCAGTAATTCCCTTAACCATTTCAAAACAGGTTGTAAAATTGGGTGCAACTCACTTAACAACCGCTTTGTTTAACAACATAAATTCTGGTTCCAATGGTGGTTGTAAACGGAGGACTAGCTATAAGTAAGCAAATAAGTCAGTCAATACCGTGGTGTAAAATGTGAGAGATCAGACACAAAGAAACGACAATTGGAGCAATCAGTTTTCCATATCCAAGCATATCCAAGGAAAAAATAAAAGTATGAGGAAATAAAAAGAAAAAAGAAACAAAAGCAAAAAAAAGGTACTGAGAAAAACATCCTGGCGTAGCCTAGTGATGTGCAGAATAGTAAAACACTAAGAGTAAGGTATTAAGGCCAACAAAATGGTTTTTGATTCAGTGAAGCTTTGATCAAATTGCCCCACTGAATCAGATTAGTGAATTGAAGCAGAAACCCTCTTTGAAGCAGCAAATTGAGTCAGGGGTCTTTGAAGCTTCTCAGAATTGATGGCTTCTCTATGCTCATGGGGTAGTTACTGTATACACAGAAGTTGCCTACCTCTGGTATGATTCTCACTGCACAATCTTGTTTCTGCTCCTCTGTTAATTAATTAATTAACTAATTAATATAGCATACTGAACTGACAACAAGTCTTGGCTGAAGTAAAGGAGTCCTTTCCAGGAAGGACCAAGTTTGCTAACCCTTCTGGTAGCCATCCCAAAACAGTACTCAGAATCAGCAAATAACACAACCTAAAAGATAGTCAGTAAAGTATGTCAGTGATGATTCCTCAGTATGAAGTCTGGCACTCCAGAAAAACAATCTTCCAATGCTTTTTTTCTCTCTCCTAAGGATAGATTTCAAGGCAAATGACACCTTGAGTATTAGTATCATAAACTTGTTGGAAGAGTAGTTATTGACTATCAGTGCTCTCATTCTTTGGGTACTGTGTTCCCACAAGAGTCCCCACTGAGGCTTTAATCTTTTTATAGTACATTTAGCCACCTAACCCTTTGGAACTATGCAGTTCAGGCAATGCATGAGTTCATATTGATGGTCTTACTGATTTCTTTTAGATATATAATGTAATCCCATCATCACCACTGAAGAGAGAAGTTAAAAAATAAGGCTGAAATTTGATGCTGATGGTTTCAATAGTAGGTTCCAAGTAGGAGTAATAAAATTGTACTGTTAAATTTCCAGTTGTCTGGAAGGCATAGAGTTGTGGGAAGCCATAGCTGGAGGTCTATCTGTTCTTGCTTCTCACAAAATCCATTTTTCTCTGATCGATGACTTCAATAACTCTCCCAAAAATTCTCTAAAGTGGAATCTTGGTAAAATATATTAAAGATTAGCCACATTTCAGGTTTGATACTATAATTGTCAGTTGACTCTGGGAGAGCAGCTGAAATAATATTGGATTTTCACAGAGTTGTCTTCTGGAAAATACAACCAGGATTGTCAATTAAACATGTAGGTTGAAAGCAATGTACAGGTACTCTTTGTTGTTGTTAGCTGCGAAGTCGTGTCCGACCCATCACGACCCTATGGACAATGTTCCTCCAGGCCTTCCTGTCCTCTACCATCTTCTGGAGTCCATTTAAGCTCACGCCTACAGCTTCAGTGACTCCATCCAGCCACCTCATTCTCTGTCGTCCCCTTCTTCTCTTGCCCTCGATCTTTCCCAGCATTAGGCTCTTCTCCAGTGAGTCCTTCCTTCTCATTAGGTGGCCAAAGTATTTGAGTTTTAGCTTCAGGATCTGGCCTTCTAAAGAGCAGTCAGGGTTTATCTCCTCTAGGACTGACCGGTTTGATCGCCTTGCAGTCCAAGGGACTCGCAGGAGTCTTCTCCAGCACCATAGTTCAAAGGCCTCAATTCTTTGGCGCTCAGCCTTTCTTATGGTCCAACTTTCACTGCCATACATTGCAACTGGGAAGACCATAGCCTTGACTATACGCACTTTTGTTGACAGGGTGATGTCTCTGCTTTTTAGTGTGCTGTCTAGATTTGCCATGGCTTTCCTCCCCAGGAGCAGGTACTCTTTGACTTATAGCCATTTGTTTAGTGGCCATTGACTTATGACCAGTTTTCACACTTACAACCATAGTAGCATCCCCATGATCAGGTGATCAAAATTCAGGCACTCGACAACTGGTGTGTACTTATGACAATTGCACTGTCTCAGGGCCACATGATCACCATTGGTAACCTTTCCAGCTGGCTTTAGACAAGAAAAATTAACGGGGGAAAACAGATTCACTCAACAACTTCAGGGGTTTAATGGTGGCAAATAAGGTCTTGAAAATGGGACACAACTCACCTAATAACTGTCTTGCCTAGCAACCAAAATTTTGGGCTCCATTGTGGTCATAAGTCAAGGACTATCTTTACCAGGGGTAGGCAACCTTGACTGTTTTATGACTTGTGGACCTCAACTCCCAGAATTCCTGAGCCAGCTGGGAGTTAAAGTCCACGACTCTTAAAAGAGTCAAGGTTGCCTACCCCTGGTCTTTACTATTTAAAATAATCCAGTTTCTATATATTGAATTTGAAATATCTAACCTTATATGCCACTTTTTTTAAAAAATAAGGCACATGAACACAGATAACTTGGCTCATCACAGTCTACATGATTGGCAGCAATTCCCAAGAATTTTAAGTATTGGATTGATCTGGGAGTTCTCTGCATACAAAGTGTAGGACCCTACCATGGAATAACAGATAATTTTCTGATTTATTTTTGACAATGCATTATGATTTCTGTCTTATGAAACCATATATAGTCCATAGGACCATTTAGACACAACACTAGTAAGTACCATAAGTAAAACAAGCATATTGGTGAACTTACATGTGGTCTGAAACAACATCATCCCTAAACGCCACCCTTTGAGAACATCTAGATGAAAGGACTCATCTTTACATGTGGAAGCAGTCTAAAAATTGCTTTTGGGAAAATGTGGAAGTTTAAATCCAAGTTCTCTTCATGAGTGTGATTTTGCTTCTGCTCTTCCCTTTTCTGTCTGGAAATGTAGAGGAAACTGGATACATAACAAAAATGCTTAAAAAATAGACCTTTGGCCACTTGCTTAGTGGTGGAAAATTTGAGTGATGTATGATCAAATGAATGATCAAATAAAAATAATCCTTTCTCAGACAAGACAAAGCAACAGGTCACTTGGGGAAAAAACTCTCAAAACCATCAAATACTTCATACTGCATTCTAACCACAGCAGAATATTTGAGATGTAAGCAAGGCTCTTCTTAATGGAAACATTTTTTTAAAAAAAGGAAGATGGTGAGATTACTATGCAATACAAATCACCTTTGGGCCTTGGAAGCCAAATACAACAAAACATGAGAACCTTATACTAAGATTAACAACTCCCCCCAACCCCCTACCCCCCCCAAACGGAAAGATACCAATAATCCATTTGTTTCCTATCTCCAAATATGACCTTTACCAAAGGCTTCAAAGTTTGCCCCTCCTGTGAGAAGCATCTTGTGTTGCTGAAGGGAAAAATTTCACCAACTGGAACAGAATAGATATTGAAAGAGCAAATCCAAAATCCCACCAACATTCTAAGAGTTAACTATAAGTGACATGCGGAGCTCCTTTCTGGTTATAATCCCCAATAATTTATTTTGCAGGTATATTTCCTTTCATTTCCACAAGTCAGAGAAAAAGAACACTCAAGATACTGAGGAGACATATAATATGCCTTGCAAAAACTTTTGTTTACAAATGGTGTTTTGTAAAAGAAACCACCAACTAGGAAACTTTCTAAGGAGAGTATTAATGTACAATCAAATTTGGGTCACAAAATGCATGCCAATGACTAGGAGTGGATGATCTGTCAAGATCAATCTTGCTCAGATTTCTCTTTTTCTAGCTTTTGATTACCTCCATCCCATTACATGTCATTTGGCAGTTTGTATGTAAAATGTCAACATAAAATTTCGCATATGTTTTCATAAACGTTTCTTCTAAGGACCCAGTTCTATGCAATTATCCCCCTAACATTATTATATGCTACCTTTACCATTAAACTATTAATTTGTCTATGGGTTTTTCCCTTACGTGAGCATTCATACAGTATTCAGCTATTGTTGCTGTTTACAATTCCTATTGCAAAATGTGGGAAAGTTGGTCAAATTGTGTTCAGTGCACATGTTAAGTTCAGGATGTTTGTAAATTCACAATAAAATGCAAAACATATGTTAAACGCATGTATCCAACTAACGATGTATACGGTACACAGGAATTACGGTACTTCTCCCTTGTTCTCTCCACTGATAGAAACTGAAACTGGGTTTTTGCAGCAGAAAATATATTATAATATAAAATATGTATTATACATAATAATGTTTTTAAATGTATATAGTAAGGATTATTCATAAGCACTTTGCTTTGGGACTTGTGTTTGTTTTTGTTTTGATTTCTTTCCAATTTATTGATGATTATTAAAGCAATATTTAAAATATTTACTCAAAAAAAATCTGTGACTGGATGCATAACAATTCTCAGTACTTATTAAAACAACAAATGGGAGACACCACTGCTGGAGAAGAAGTCTCATAAACAACACATTCTGAAAGTAAGTCTTCCCACTTGGATAACCTTTTTGTTGTTGTTGTTCTACCCAAATGTAGGCAGTTTTAATTCAGTTTTAATTCAACATTCCCAGAATGGGCAATTCTGTTCCAAAGGTCCCGAAATGGTCTTTTAGCATCATTTTGGTCTGCTCTGGCATCCCAGAGTAAGTGTGACATATAAAGGTTTAAAAAGTAAGGAAACTCCCAGCTAACCTAAAAGAAAGATACAATCATGGCAAAATCCCAGCTCAATCTATTACTCACTCCCATCAACGCTAGCCTTTTCCTCAATTGTTGAATGCAACTCCCTATCCACCAAAATATTCCTCACTGCAATTAAGGAAAACTAATTTAATAATTTACATATCATGCTAAACTCATTTGCTACGAATTCCTGGTTTTCTGTGACTGATTAACATGCTTGCATAGGTTGCTCAAACACTCTCTTCTTGCTAGGTGGCAAGGTCTATTGTTTATAACTGCTTTCCAACTCTGACTTGTTACAAGAAGAACAAGCCAGAGTTCCTAGCTTCCTTAATAATCAGCGAATGAATTTCTATGATTTATTTATCCAGTTCCCTTGGAGGAAGGATTGAGTTCATTCAAATGCAGACACAATCAATGATTAATATTTGTTTGACTGAGTAAGCTTTGTGGCAACTTCAGTAAATATATTATGTGAACAGTGGCTTTCTATCACTTATTGGCTGGAGTCACAAAACACTACACCACATGAAAATGAGAAACTTAGTAGTTTGTGGTTCACAGTGTTATAGAAACCACGCCATCATGTTGAATCATAATATGTGTTTTTATTCACCACTATTAAGTTTCTTATCTGAGCCCACAGAAAAGTTACATTCCCCCAACATTTAAATGGAAATAAACTTTGATTTGGATTGAAGTCTCATTGTTTACATTTTATGCAATTATCTATTTTTTATTAAAAAATGCAACGTTTTCCACTCTTGAGAATGTTTTAAATAAAATGAAAATAAGCTTTCAGTGGATTTTCTTCTTACAATCAACCAATCCATGGGTTTACTTAAATGCCACTTAGGATAGTTTTGGGTGACCAAATCTCCTTGATCTTTGATAGCAAATGACTCACCTGTCCAAGCATGTCTGGGGCTATAGGAATGAGAGGCCAGATAGTAGAGTAGACGCCAAAGAAGACAAGCCAGAGCAGCATGCTTCCCCAGACAGCCAAGTGACTGAACTGTAGGAGAAAAGAAACACACCGTCAAGATTGCACAGATCTTCCTTCTCCCTTGCTAGCCTCACTTGGCCCCTCAGCTATTATTTTACTTGGAGCCCCTTTTTTTCTCCACCAAAGCTTTGACCAATCTCACTCAAGACTGACACTTGATTTTATGCCAGCAGCAAGTTTTGGTTGAACCTCTGAGAAAACTCCCATGTTGAAACTTTTTTTTTCCCTTGGCCAGCATGTTGCTCTCTGCTGTCACCCACTCAGACTTAAAAAAATATGCAGATTCTTAGTGTGCATTCACACGTGAAGTTCTCCATGATGTTTCAAGTGCACTAAATTGAAGGAGAAAAACATTTTGGTCCTAACAGTGCTATAATATTTGCAAAAACCGTATGGATTCCCCAGAGGTGTGAAATGTCTGGTCAGTCAGAACATAATTCTAGGAAAATGAATGTAACATTGCAGCCTTTACATGACCAACAGGTTTTCTACAAGAGGTCCACCTGAAACATCTACTCTTTTACATTAAAAGGCATATTGTTTCTATGAGCTTTGAGTTTCTAATAGCCACCTAGACTTCTCTTGCACTGCTCCTCACATTCATTTGAGCGGAGAGACAGCCAAAGTGAGTGAGGCCACTCCAAGTCCTTACACTCCCCGCCCCCTCTTGTTCTAGCATTTCCTTCTTTGCACCTTGCCTTTCACCTGGCCCAGGAAGGAAAGATTGCATTTGGCAGAAGATTGGAGAAAGGTTGTCAATTTAAACCCTGTGATAAGAAAGAAAGAAAGAAAGAAAGAAAGAAAGAAAGAAAGAAAGAAAGAAAGAAAGAAAGAAAGAAAGAAAGGGGGGAAGGAATAGCTATAAATAAACTATGTATTCTTGTTTGTTTGTTTGTTTATATATATATAATTCTAAACCATAAAGTCACTGAATGGCTTGTAAAGTCCTTGCCAGGAAGAGGATTAAAAACAATACGTTAAAACACTATAGAAATTTTTTTTAAAAAAGAAGGAAAGCAAATAAACACATAACACACTTCAAATTGGGGAGGAGTCTTGCAAACAACAGTGGAGTCCTGGCACTGAGGCAACATAAAACCCACTGCTGATTGCATATCATCATCATCATCATCATCATCATCATCATCATCACCACCACCACCACCATCATCATGTTTGCAATCCATCCTAGTGCCAATGCTATTTTATAGTTGAATAAGGAAATGTAATTTCAGCTCAGGAAATAACAATAATAAATTATCAGAAATGTCAAGGTTTCACACCAGAAAGGACAAGAACTGATTGGCTGATAATTCTGCTATGGTCCACAACCAGACAGAATTATAGTTGTGGTTCCACATAGCACTTAACATAGCGTTGCATTTTCCCCTCAAATCCATTATATAGATTGAAGGGAATAAATCTATGCAGTGAAGAAAATTGGCTTGTTCAATACAAAGACAACTGCTGAGATGCAGCAGAAAGGAAACAGGAAAATGAAAGAATATGAATATGAGAATTAAAGCTGGGGACAGACTAAATGTAAAGACTAGCAAAGACTATACTGCAGATTAGACAAACAGTGTGAAAGTTAAGAAATGATAAATATAAAAAGTTGTGGATTTATAGATAGATTAAAAAAATTACTCTAAAATAACAAATCAAAATAGAGACTCTCTTTCTGTCCCCTAAGTGATTATGGCCAAAAAAATGTTTCATGTATTATGATTGCTAATTAATTTCATAATAAATTAGCTTTAATTTATAGGGATTTTTTTTAGTAATGCTGTCTCTTATAATTCCTGTAAGCCACTAGAAAATAGCTTCTATATAGTGCCTGATGTCTTGACTACACAAAGCAAATTAATTCCTAAGAATGTTTTTGAATTTTGAACCTTTTTCTGCAATCTTCCCTTCAAACTACGTAAATCTAATAATAGAAAAATGCTAAAACATAAACAAAGCTCATCATCAAACAAATGACATTTTCATAGACAACTTTTAATTCTTCAAATTCTTACAATGTGATTCAGAGACTGACAATTTAGGGTTCTCTAGGTGTTTTAAACAACTCCAACATTCTCTGGACATGCTAATGGAAACTTTTGGGAATTTTAGTCCAGCACCTATGAACAGTTCCAGATTAGCAATTATATTTGTGAAGATCTTTTGTTTTCCAATACTGGTCACACCATATTGTAAAGTATGGCTCAATTAGCCAGGTAGATGGAATGCTGGCATGGATGCTTGTGAGTAAATTGTGAGTAGGAAGGAAGGAAGGAATGAGTAAATGAGCCAACTCCTCTCAAGTTCCTAGGAATAATCAGGAGCTGTACTAAGCTTTTAGGAAATGGAGATGAGAAGCAATTCTGCTTAGCTGCAGCTGCTTTTCCCAAGTACAGGCAGCAATCCCAGTTTCACTTCCTCACAATATGAACCAGTGGTGATGATAGGCTTCCAGGGTATTAAGCTATGGTCTAATTAATTAAGGTTTTGCCAGGAATTGTGGGAGCCATCTTCAGAGTTTAACGTGGTCTACTTTGTAGCACATTTCTGGCAACCCACAAGCAACTTAGCAGGAACTAATGAGCTTTTATGTTTATAACAGAACAAATCTCTAATTGGAACAGATCATTGGAATTCTTGAACGTAATTTCTGATTGGTTTTTCATCCAAGTAAATTTCTAATTGGTAAGATTTGGAAAAGTTCCAAAGGAGCTAATGTTTTATTGGTCTCCCTTTGAAAGATGCTGCTGATTATTATTTTTCAGGTAAGATTGCTAAAAATTCTGTAGTGTTTGTTAATTCAATTAATTAATAGTTATGGCTAATTAGCCTGGAAGCTCAAAACGACTGGGTTTACAAATATATTTTAACATTTCATTTTACATATTATCCTTATTATATTAACAATGGTATTGTTGTATATAATATATATACATTTTTTTTATATTTCTACATTTATGAATATGAAGCCAAGACAGTAGTGTGAATATCCATGTATGGAAATATTTTGGACAGAGTAGATCACTTGTTTGAAAGAGGGGTCAAAAGGGGCATCTGTGTCAAAACTGAACAGCCTCTCTCAACAGAGGGGGGGGGAAATACGACATCATCTATTTCCAGTCTACAATACAGTCCTGGATGAAGCGGATTATCTGGACCCGTACCAATCGGGTTTCAGGCCCGGGTACAGCACGTAGACGGCATTGGTCGCTCTGGTGAATGATCTCTGGAGGGCCCGGGATAGGGGATATTCCTCTGTCCTAGTCCTATTAGACCTCTCGGCGGCTTTCGATACCATCGACCATGGTATCCTGCTGTGGCGTCTCAGGGGATTGGGAGTGGGAGGCACAGTTCTTCGGTGGTTCTCCTCCTATCTCCTGGGACGTTCGCAGTCGGTGTTGGCAGGGGGGCAGAGATCGGCCCCTAGGTCTCTCGTTTGTGGAGTTCCTCAGGGTTCGGTTCTCTCGCCTCTCCTGTTCAACATCTACATGAAACCGCTGGGTGAGATCATTCGTGGTTTTGGAGTTGGGTATCATCAATATGCTGATGATACCCAACTTTTCATTTCGACCCCAAACCACCCCAGTGATGCCCTCGCTGTGATGTCCCGTTGCCTGGAGGCGGTTCGGGTCTGGATGGGGAGGAACAGACTTCAACTCAACCCTGACAAGACTGAGTGGCTGTACATTCCGGCATCCCGGGACATTCAAAATGTTCCATCACTTTCTATGGGGGGGTGAGTCTTTACCCCCCGTAGATAGGGCTCGCAACTTGGGAGTCCTCCTAGATGCACGGCTTACCTTAGAAGATCATGTAGTGGCCGTGACTAGGGGGGCTTTCGCACAGGTTCGCCTGGTGCATCAGTTGCGGCCCTATCTAGACCGGGATGCCCTGTGTACGGTCACTCATGCGCTCGTGACCTCTCGTCTTGACTATTGCAATGCTCTCTACATGGGGCTTCCCTTGAAGACCACTCGGAGGCTCCAACTGGTACAGAATGCGGCCGCGAGAGTTGTCTTGGGAGTTTCCCGGTACTCCCATGTTACACCTTTGCTCCGCGAGCTGCATTGGTTACCAGTTGTCTTCTGGGTGAGGTTCAAGGTCTTAGTGATGGTTTTTAAGTCCTTACATGGCATGGGTCCGGAATACCTCGGGGACCACCTGCTGCCGGCATCGACTCCCCTCCGCCCTGTGCGTTCCCACAGAGAGGGCCTCCTCAGGGTGCCTCCAGTCAGAGAATGTCGGCTGGTGGCCCCCAGGGGGAGGGCCTTCTCTGTGGGCGCTCCGGCTTTGTGGAATCAGCTGCCGGTTGAGCTCCGGATGGCACCGGATCTCCGCTCCTTCCGGCGCGGGTTAAAGACCCATTTATTTGAACAAGCTGGCCTGGCCTGATGGGGAGTTACTTAGGGTTTTAATATTTATATATATTTTCTATTGTTTTTACTGTGGGCAATAATTTAATTCTTTTTTAATTTTTGTATTTTTGTAGTTTTATGATATGCCCTGTTCACCGCCCTGAGTCCTTCGGGAGAAGGGCGGTATAAAAATTTAATAAACCTTAAACCTTAAACCTTTCAGCAGTTCAGCAGTTCCAAGAAGGCTCCACACCCATTTGCACTATTCACAGAAAAACCTCACCAACTTTCTAAAGGAATGCAAATGACCAGCTGTCTGCAAGGAGTATAAATCCTGCCATTCCCCACCATCACGTCAGAGCTGAAGAAGCTTCTTGGATGAGAAGCAAAGTGTCTTCAAAGAAAAAACAAAAAAGTCCAGTTGTCTCATTTAAAAGCAGCTTTGGGACATTCCTTATACATTTTAAAGAATATTAAGCTATTATAACTGTTTCCATCAAGAGATCAGTAATTTACCATGACCTTCTTTTTTGGTCTCAATACTTTCCTTTAATAAGACTCAATGAGTATTCCATATTAAATTCAAATTCCAGTTTAACTGAAGCAACTGTATAGCTCAAGTGGGGCTTATCTTGTTTATGTTTTTAAATATTCATAAATATTATTTTCCAAATTTTCTTATTTAGATTTTTTATTATTCTTTCATTATTATTCTTTTCCTTACAACTACAAATACTGGTCATGTTTTAAATGATCCCCAAACATAGCAAATTTACAAAATGTCTATAGCACAAAATTTTTCAAAATCTGGTTTCATCCCTTTTATAAAAATGTAATGATGCATGTAAATATCATTGTGAAAAATTAAACAACTTCTAACTATAATAATTAATAAAACTTAAATGTGTCCCAGTATTGCAATAAGATTTATATTCTTATTATTCAATCATCTGTAGATTTAGATGAAGACTGAAAGGTTGGGAATGATATGAAAATGAAAAAGATATGTATGCTTGCAATGAAGGATTTAAGTTTCCACATAAGTACTGAATTCAGGTCTAGTATATTAACTTGTGATCTTTTATTTTTGTTTTTGTCAGTGATCTGTTTTCCATCCATAGATAATGATGAGCATTTGCTGCTTCCCAAAGGACTCCATAGTATAATATTAAAATCAGTAGAACAATCTTTCATGGGAATAGTTTGACAAGTGAACTACAATAAAATAAAACAAGACAGTAAAACATGTCAACTTGATCCCAAGTGCAGACAAACAACAGAGAGGACTTGGACGCTAAATGCTAAAAAGAATAGTTTAAAGAACTAGGTGTATTTAGCCTAAAAAGGGGATACTAAAGAGAGACCTGACAGTGGTCTTCCAATACCTGAAGGGCTGTCACAGGGCAGAGGGTGTAGAGTTATTCTCCAGAGCACCAAAGATAGGAGAAGAACCAATGGGTGGGAGCTTAACAGAGAGAAATGCAAATTTGAAATGAATTTCTTGACCATAACAACTATCAAACAATGAAACAGCTTGCCTCTTGGAATTTTTTGTGATATCTCACTGGAAGTCTTCAAACAAGATTAGACAGCAATTTATCCTGATTGGCCTAAGGATTTCTGCCCTGGGCAGAGAGTTGGACCAAAAGATCTGCAAGGTCTCTTCCAACCCTGTGATTTTATGATTCTATAAATTATTAAAATAAGTTTTTTTAAAAAAAGAAACCTTTCATAACAATTGTTATTCTGGCATGGTTTTTCCAGTCTTCCCAGGCTCGGTGCCTCATAAGACCAACAATCCCAATCTTGTTAACTCCAGATAGTATAGCCATTGGTTATGCTAGCTGGAGTTGGTTATGCTAGTTGCAGTTGGTAAGATAAATATATCATGCTGAAGATAAGATAAATATATTATGCTGAAGATAAGATAAATATATTATGCTGAAATTCAATATAACATAATCAAAAAACAGATCTGCAAACAATTAGAACCAAACAAAGTTATAACCAGTAGCCAGCATGGGTTTGTCAAAAACAGATCATGCCAAACCAATCTTATTTCATTATTTAATAAAGTGACTAAATTAATAGACCAGCAAAATGCTGTGGACATGGTGTTCTTAAACTTCAGTAAGGCTTTTGACTAAGTAGACCACAACCTACTGCTTAGTAAGCTAGAAAAAGGTGGAATAGATACCACCATCAGATGGATCTGTAGCTGGCTGACAAACCGTATTCAGCGAGTAGTCCTCAATGGTACTACATCCACATGTAGAGAAGTAAGCAGTGGGGTACCACAAGGCTCCGTCTTAGGCTTAGTACTCTTCAGCATCTTCATTAATGACTTAGATGATGGAATAGAAGGGTAACTCATCAAATTTGCAGATGACACCAAACTGCCAAGAATAGCCAACACCCCAGAAGACAAGCTCAGGATCCAAAAAGATCTTGACAAACTTGAACAATGGCCCCTATCCAATAAAATGAGTTTTAATATGGAGAAAAGCAAAGTTTTACATTTAGGCAAGAAAAATCAAAGGTTTAAGTACAGACTAGGTGAGACTTGGCTCAAAACAAGTAATTGTGAGAGGGACCGTGGAGTCCGAGTGGACGATCACTTGACTATGAGCCAGCAGTGTGCAGCAGCAACCAAAAAAAGCTAATACAATCCTGGTTGTACAAACAGAGGCATAGAATCAAGATCACACGAAGTATTAGTACTGGTTTATAAAACCCTAGTAAGACCACACCTGGAATACTGCAACCAATTCTAGTCACCATACTTCAAAAAAGATTTTGAGACCTTGGAAAAAGTTCAGAGAAGAGCAACTAAAATGATCAAAATCCTGGAGGCTAAAACAAAAGAAGAACGGCTGCAGGACTTGAGTTTGGCTAATTTAAAGAAAAGAAGAAACAGAGGCGACATGCTAGCAGTATTCCAGTATTTGAGGGGTTGCCACAAAGAAGAGGGCGTCAAACTATTCTCCAAAGCACCAGAGGGCAAGATAGGAAACAATGGTTGGAAACTGACCAAAGAGAGAAGCAACCTGGAATTAAGGAGAAAGTTCTTGACAGTGAGAACAATCAACCAGTGGAACAGCTTGCCTTCAGAAATCGTGGGCACTCCATCACTGGATATTTTTAAGAAGAGACTAGACAGTCACTTCTCTGAAATGGTATAGATTATGCTGCTTGACAGGGGGCTGGAATAGAAGATATCCTAGGTCCCTTCCAGCTCTATTCTATTCTATTCTATTCTATTCTATTCTATTCTATTCTATTCTATTCTATTCTATTCTATTCTATTCTATTCTATTCTATTCTATTCTATTCTATTCTATTCTATTCTATTCTATTCTAATATTGTATGTGGGAAGGGGGGAAATTATTGTGCATGAGCTGGAGGCCTCTTCTTTCAGTTACTTTCCAAGGAAGATCATTTCCAGGTAGAGCAATTCATCTTGTGACTTCTGTGATCTATCTCTTTCCCATTTTAATTGTCAAATACAAAAGATGGTAATGTTTATTAATGAACATGCTGTTTTTACTGAATCATACCTCCATGAAATTCTTCAAATGTCTATGAGCCCCCAGTGACTGTCTACATCCCTACGTAAAGGCTACATCATTGTCCTCATGTTATTTTAGGTGTGAATTCTGAAAATGAATTGATGAAGTTTTTTCTGGATAAAATTGCAATTCAATTTTAGATAGAAAAATGAATTTGAAATTCATTCTATTGACTTAATAGTTATACTCACCTTTGTCCATGCTGTGGTTTCTAAGCCAGCTTTCAAACACACTGTTACCACAACATACTGCAGTAAAAAAAAGTAGAAGAGAAATTTGAATTCCAGAATGTATTTCCCATTCATAGTTGTTCTCTTGTTTTTCTTTGGGTAAAGAATATACTACATTGCGAAAGCATGGTCTAAACCAGCAATCCCCAACTTTTACGGTTTGGCGGTCCAGCGGGGGAGGGGGAGAGGGGCCCATGGAAGTGGCATACATGTGCTGGCCCACCACTCATGCAACTCAAGCTGCATGTGTGTGCGCCAGTCCACCATTCATGTGACCCAGTTCTGAACAGACAACGGCCCGGTAGTGGGCCGCAGCCCAGGGATTGGGGACCCATCTAAATAGTAGAAATTAACTGTCATTTCCTTTTGCTAAATGTAATATTTAGCACGTTTCAGAAGTACAGAAATTCAGAAATGATAGGGGGAGATACACACACACACACACACACACACACACATACACACACAGGCCTCTGTCCTGATTGCAGGATCTAGTAATTATTAGCTAGCTATTATATAGTGCAGCTACATGCTTAATGACAAGGCTAATAGAAGCAGAATAAATTAATTCTATACATTCCTGAACTTCTATAGCCACATGACAGGGCATGTAGGTAGTTTCTACTAGGATGTGTGGGAATCCCAGGACTTGGTACATTGGAACTGTGATAAGAACTAGAATAATTCAATCATGAGTCAGAAATATCTGTATATAAATTCTTATATATTTCCAATAGACCTAAACCCACATCTCTTCCTCAATAACCCCAGTACCAATTACCTTCCAGTAGGTTGCCATAACTTCCTCTGGCAAAATTCTTTGTCTTTTAATAGCTGCCCAGTTTGAGAAATTCAATAGGCACAACTTTCTATGGCATAATAATGGCACCCCTAAACACACTGTACACTGTTTATTTTACTTTACTTTACTCACTTTTCTTTTCTTTTCTTTTCTTTTCTTTTCTTTTTTTCTTTTCTTTTCTTTTCTTTTCTTTTCTTTTCTTTTCTTTTCTTTTCTTTTCTTTTCTTATTTTGTCCAACCATAGGAAAATATCAGATCTAGCCCACGGATGTCTTAGAACAATCCAACCAAAGTTCAGTTCTCTATTGCTCATGGCAAATAGACACAATCTTACTCTCACCCTAACAGATGTACCCTAGGACAAAGGTCCCCAACCTTTTTGGGCGCCAGGGACCAGTCCCGTGGAGAGAGGTTTTTCCACAGACTGGAGATTGTGTGGTTTTGTGTGCTGCCTGCATCCCACGGATGGGGCTTTGCTTATTTGTGCGGCCCAGTTGCTGGCATGCCACAGACCGGTACTGGTCCATGGACCGGGGGTTGGGGGTTGGGGACCTCTGCCCTAGGGGATTCTAGGGAGTGGCTATCCTAAATCTCTGATCCAGCTCCAGGTTTTGTCTCCGCCAATCGGGGCCGTCCGGATTTGACAGCTCGGAGCTGTCATCGGTAGCGCGTGTTGAGCTGTCAATCGCTGGCGCTTGCGCAGTTCCGCCCGGCAGCTTTTGACAGCTGTCAAAAGCTGCCGCGGTTTTACCTCAGCCCTGTTAACTTCTATTTAACTCAATGTGTGAATACATAACAATCACAATAAGTAAATACACAACAGGGGACCTCTGCCCTAGGGGATTCTAGGGAGTGGCTATCCTAAATCTCTGATCCAGCTCCAGGTTTTGCTATCTCTTGTTTCACCGCTCTTCTTGGAATCTGTTTCCTCCTTCCTAGGAAATTGCTACTTCACACCATATCCCCCTTCGTAGAGACATTCATCACAGAAATACATCCATAATCAAAGTCAATCAGATCTAAGGATATATTGCTTCACTTTTTATGGATTAGCTTACCGTATAAACAATATTTCCAACAAACAGGTAGTCAACAGCCTGGCCACTTGTAAATACTGTATCTACAATAAATAGTTAAAAAAATAGATACCCTGTTCAGTAAAGGATTTTTTTTTCTCATGTAAAGGTTATTTAAAGTAAGATTTGCAAATAAATGAAATACAATAATGCATTCAATGAAAATGCAATGAAAATACAATCAATGAAAATGCAAATACAGTATAAGCAGTTACTCAAAAGTAAATCCCACCAAATTCAATGTAAACAAGATAGTATAGAATCCCACTTAACTTAAATTCAATGCTGAAATATCTTAAACCAAACAAGAGGCCCAGCATAAAAAGCAGAGGGATGTATCATTTAATTTGTGCAACTTAAATATCATTTTTTCCTGAAAATATAAAAGGTAACCCAACTGACTAGGAGACATTTAGAAAGAGTCCATAATGCGTGCATTTCTTCGCAAGCTTTAGACAGTTATCTGTTGTGAAATTTGCACAACAGGTTTCTCAGAACTCTTTAAATAAAACACATTGAAAACAAACAGTATAACAAGTAGCTTACACTGAACCACAAGTTAAAAATAATATACACACATCTGCAATCACATATTTCTCCTTCAAGAATTGAAAAGACCAAAAAATTCTGCCAAGAACTAATAATCAAGGTAAAGGGTCAATGATAATAATAATCAAACATCAGAGATGAAAACTTCTAGTAACCACATCATCTTGGTGCCTGCCTCTGTACTACATTCAGCTATTCCTGCTCTGTTTATTTTTGTTTGATTTCCCTTGATTTAAAAAGAATTCTGCATCCAAATGATACATTCAAAACTGCCTTGTTTAACACAGACAATAGATACATTATCTTAAAGAACCGAGTGAAGTTAATGACTAAACAACTTGTCATCCAACACTGACATCCAATCCCTCAATATAATTGTAAAAAATCCTACAGTATGTCGATTAAATATATGAAAATAACAAAGTTAGCAGTGCTTCTGTCAACACCATATTTACTTCTGCTGGATAAAGGAATAAGATAGTCTGAGAAAAAGAGAACACACTGCTGCAATTGATATCCCCAAATTCATTCATTTGGGTTACAATCCAGAAAAATCACCCAACCATAAAGATTCATCAGTTTCAGTATGGCAGCCCAAGAACTATACATCAATGTAGGTGAGAGAGTTCTAAAATAGAAACATTGGCTCAGGATTCACTAATCACTTGTTGCCTGAAATTGTAAGTTACATATCCAAATGGGGGATGGCAAGAAGGGACTATATCACTAATTTAATTTGAATATTTGCTTGATTCAAATCAGTAATGACATAACATACAATTTTTAATTATATAACATACAGAAATTTAGTAGACAAAAAAACCTCTGTAAACTAGAACAGAATTTTGATTATGATCACAGATCTGAATTACCAATAGCACATTAAAAAAATAAAAATAAAGTAAAAACAGTTAAGAAATATTACACATTCACAGTGGGCTCAAAAACTGCATGAGGTTTACCCTATAAATGAAGCTGAGAACAAGAAAGCCTTTGCATAAGAAACTAACTTTAGCAAAAGATTCTATATGTCTCTCTAACAGAGACTAGGTTAGACCTTGCTGACCATTCTTTTATGGACCTGATCTCATGACATTGTCTTCATTTCATTCCTGTAATTATTCAACCACCTATTTTCATATTTAGCTAATCCAAATATTAAAATGGCATTTTCCTCTCTCCTGCACAAGCTTTGCTCTATGCATGATTTCTGGTAGTTCATGATTTCTGGTAATGTATGTATGTAATGATGTAATTGGAGGCTGGAAAGAGCCCAGCATCTCTTGATTACTTTTGGCTGCAGCCCATCCATCCTCTACTTTCTGATTATTCCACACAAACTTTTGTGGCCATTTTGGCTTGGGATGCTGACAGATATGACACTTGGCTTCTGAAGGCATAATGCCTTAGCTGGTGCTGTCCAAACTAAAATCAGATCCCACACATGCTACTCATTAAAATGTGTTATCTCTCTGGGATGCTAGAGAAAGTACTAGGCCTTCCTTTAAAAGCAAATGGTTCTCTTTAAAACAGAAAGGCAGCAGCAGCAGCAGCAATTGATAAAAATAAGTGATAAAAATCACTTTGTATGCTAATCTTCTTTGAATGAAAAAGGAACATTGGTTTTCACAGCAAACCTGCTTTTGATCTTCATAGCAATATATCAAAAAACGCACCCGAGAAGAGGGTGAAGAACAGAGTCCAGCTTGCATGGTCTCAGCGTTTCCTCCTGCTTTCCAATTCCCCTTCCCTGTGCCAATTAATCTGGGACTGACACATGTCTATTACTCTCCCAAAATAAGATTAGAATTATTTTTATCTAGTCCACTGTTGCAGAGAATCTTCACACCAACAGCTAGTCACTGGGGCAACATAATAGGTGGCATAGGACAGTTTTATCACCTTGTTTACAAGTCAGTCTTGACTCCTGGTGACTGCCTGGACAAATCCCTGCAGTTTAGAAGTGATTTACCATTGCCTTCTTCTAGGGCTGAGAGAGTTTAATTGGCCCAAAGTCAGTCTGGCTTCATATCTAAAGTGGACTCGAACTCACAATCTCTGCATTTCTAGCCTAATTCCCTAACCACTACACCAAACTGGCTGTCCTCTGCCTATTAGTATCTACAGTGGGACAAACATGTCAGTTAAAAACCAGGATCCACGAATACCGGCTGGCAGTGAAACGCCAAAATCCCAAATCCTTAATCTCTACCCATACTGAGACCAAACAGCACCAGTTCAATTGGAACAACAGAAAAATCATCAGCCATGCTACCACCTGTCCCGCTTGTGTTTTCATCGAAGCCTGGCACTCCACCAGCAATTTCATCAATAGAAAGTTCGACCTACAACCAGCCTATGAACCCTTCAGAATCCAAATCAACTGCACAGCCAACCAGAGACAGCACCAACTCTCAACCAACCCATGCAAGCCTCCCTCCCACCAGCAGTTCAGCTCCCAACGACCTTGACCTGATGTATTTTCCCCATCACAAAATCCATCACCCATGATACACCAACACCTTGAGCCCTTAAAAATAGAAGAACACTGACACGGACATCTCCTAAACTCTGCTGAAGATGTTACCTAGCCTCGTAACGAAACTCACAAGTTTGGAGAATGAACCTTCACCCTCAGTATCTACAGTATTTAGAGTAAGATTAACCAAGATTGGTGACTCTTTCCATCCCTGGCATCTCTGTATCCTTCTGCAATTACTTTTCCAGGGGATATGGATTATGTCCTTCATCCACTGCTGGACTTCCTTCCAGCGCTCACATGGTAAAGACAGCAAGTCAATACTGACAAATTGCAAGACGTCCAAATGTCTGGTTGCTCAGAACATCTGGAACAAATTTTGTGGAACATACATTTCTTCTGTTCTGTCTTGTTTGAGTGAGGAAACTGACTGCCCATCTTGCTTCTTTTCTCTTGAAAGCTGCTGAAATGTTTTACAAACTTCAGCTTGAGGACAAAGCAGAGGTCAAAAGGGTTTTAGCCCTTTGAGGTAGTCCAGAATAGAAGCATCACTGAGTAATAACACTATCTTTAGGGTAAGATTACAATAAGAACATCTTGCAAGTGTAAAAATATATTTCACCTTCCTTAATTTAATTCTCCCTAAAACTAGTATTCCTACTCTCTCCTTTGGATTCAGATTTCATTATCAGAGTGCTGTATAGATTGCAGCCCTTCTTCCGGTCTCCCAAGGTCTTTTTCAGATACCATTACAATGGGTGAGGTTTACTGAGCAGTGAGGACATATTGCATTTAGGACATACTGGAAATTTCAGAGCTTGAGAGCACATTGGGAAAGTACTGTGGAACAATCAATTATATTCTAATGCTTATATATTGATAGTTATATCAATGTCATTGCTTTGTTTATATATTTTACCCTGACATATGGTCCTGTGTCTAGTATCTCATGATTTTGCAAAGATTCCTTTTGAACCAATTCCTAACAATTGACAGAGATGATAAAGACATATTGCAAGCATGCATTTCTAAGGCTGATGAAGTCTCTATTAATTGCAGAGATGTTTAAAGGACATACCCTTATATATAGGTGAAAGACAATTTTCATTTCAACAGTTAAAAGATTTCTTCAAACACAGATAGAAATTTTCTGATCCCTTCTGCTTAAGTAACAACAGGAATTTAGCATTTTCATGTGAAAATAATTTATAAAAATCTTTAACAGTTCCAGTTTAAATCTTCTGAAGTGCTTCTGAAGATGGCATTTTAAAGTCAGTAAGTTTTGATCTAATATAAATTTAATGATCAGTATTATAAAACCTGCTTCTATCTAGCAGTTATCTGGATTTTTGCAGCCTGAATCTGACACGCCTAATGCAGCAGAACCAGCAGAACTTTTGAAAAACAAAGTTGGGCAGGATCCATCTCACAAAAATTATTCTCTTTAAATTATCAGGTCATGTAAGTAAATATTTGACCAAATTCCTGTTTTCATTAGTCTAAACCAAATGATAAGACTTACAGTAAGGGAAGCTGCATAACACCAATGTACCTGGTTCTTTTTAATGTGTAAATCAATTTTAAATAAACATAGCTTCACCAATGGACATTGTGATTTATAATGGATGTGAATTGCTATCGATTAAAGATGACATACAGAAAGGGAGGATTTGGAAGGTCATTGCTGATAAATGTTAGAAAGCTGTTGGTCTGTCTGCAATGATTAATTTCCAAGCAACATGTTTTGACCCTAATATAAAAGTCCTGGCTTAGAAAGATTGAAGATTACTTAGTTAACATATGGGAAAGAACAACACATTTATTTACCATGTTCTAGTGCTTTCAGGGGAAGCCAGAAAAGAATGACCGAGTGGATCAAGGCATTGATGCAATGACCCCAGAACACCTAAAGGAAAAACAAGCAAGAAAGTCAGGAGAGTGATTGAACTCTCCAACACTGTTAAAGTTCCATCAAACGATTCATTAAGTCCCATGAAATAAGTGAACAATTTTTAGTAGAAAGTGTTTTCTTTCATTGCAAAAGTTGGCGTGCTGCCACACACAGAGAGACAAAGGCAAATAAAAAACAAAAAAGAAAGAAAATTCAATGTTACTAAATTCCCCATGAAGACATCCCTATTCTTGTTAAGTTTTGAAAAAAATATGCAGCAAAGCCATCTAATTGTACTTTCCATGTTTTTGGTTTTTTTATAAAAATGTTTTTATATTTATCAGTCCAAACACTATGATGAAGCATGCCTTTGTGTTTCCTGGAATTGAATTTTAGGTGGAGGAAAAGCATGCCTCAAGTATCCATTTTCTATTCTTTATTGTGTTTGGTTGTTTGTTCATATAAATCAGCCAAGGAAACCATGAAAATTTGACACCGAGTAAATTTAGCTTTAAATATATGAATACAATTAATAGCGGGGTGGGTGGGTGAGTGAAGGGTTAGTTATATAATTAACACAGGGAACTCTAGGCAGTTCCCAAAATGCCTCAGAAAATCTAAATATATATCTGAGTAGCACCAGTCTAGAGTTTGGGAATCTTTTTGGACTAGAAATCATTCTTTTTAAAACAATTAACTTCTTGTGGAGTCAAAGGATGCAGAAACCTTTGCAGAGTTATTATATTATTAGAAAGAAGTAGGGTTGGATTTTCAATTTTCCCCTGACATATTCAAATATTTTACTCATTCATGAACTTTTTGTGTGAGCTGGTAATTGTAGGATGGGTATTTTTCCTTTCCCTATTCTTATTGGAGAGGGCATTTCTTAATATAATACTGTAATAATAGCAGAAAACATTTGCCCTTGTTTCATCTCCATTCTCTCTCTCTTGTGTTACATTTAATTCTTTTATTTTATCCCCACATTTTGACAATCATTTCTTCTCAGAAACTGCCATCTGCTTTATAATTCAAGCAAATGTTCCCTTGAAATCTAGTGAGAGAAACAAAGTTTTTACCTTGTTGCAGTGATGAAAATTTTATTTCCTAAATTTGCTGAGTTTTGAAAGTCATTTACCACATTCAGAAATATTTTTAATCACATTGATCACTGTCATCTAATTTTTGAATATGTACTAAAACACACGTTGCTATGTAAAAATACAGTGAGCAGGCAACTAATTCAGATGTTCAGCAAGACTCAAAACAATCCTGTTTACTCTTTATTTCTGTAATAATAGGATGACAGAAAGATACATGCAAAACAACAAAATCCAGTCCTCATAGTTTCTTATGCTATTTTTAAGTTCATTAAGAACCCACATAAAAATGCAATCTTTTGAAATCTTAAACCACCATAAGCAGCACCATCTTAGACCTTTTCTGTCTCTTAAGCTCTGAACTGCTAAATTTTTATTAGATAGAGTAGGTTAATAAAAAGTGAAAACTGAGAGTGGAGGAAATTCTGAAAAATATGAAAAGAAAATATTAAGTGTAACTTTACCTGCATATCTCCCTGAAACATCTTTTTAAACCTATAACCTGAAGGGAACAATAAAGTCATCTCAATATTTTTCCTAGAATCTCTTGAGAGGAAGTGGTGAAAAGGCAACAGGTAAAAGTGTGAGAACATTTCATTGCCAAATACCAAATCAGTTGGAACTTGTTGCAAAGAACACACAGTGATATTAATTCATATGTAAGCATAGAGGCTCTTATAAATGTATATGGCTAATATTCCAGTTTGGAACCCTATGCCTGACCTTTTCAACTTTTAGCAGGGAAGAGGGGATTTCACCCAGTGAGAGTCATCATGCTTTGGAAGGAATTAGCAAGCGTAACTCCTGCCAATTTAACATGCTAAATGAAGCAGACATTTTTGGGTACCCTGTTGCAGCTGGATGCCAAAATACTGCCAATGTTGTAGACAGTCTAGTTGCCGTGGCTCAAAAGATAATGAGAACCAGCTCTTAGAAGTTAATATTCAAAGCTTAAATTATTCTAAACGTTACCATAAATTTTGTACCTATTCCTAGGGCTGAGCTGCCTTTCAGAATAAGAAAGATATAAGCATGAATGTATAAACTGCATTTCCTCAGTACAAGGAAGCTCAACCTATTCTTAAGTATAGGTGTCTACATGGATTTGAGCATTTCTTATTTCAAGAACCCAAACACTGACAACACTGACCAGGGAGCAACATACTGGAGTTCCACATGAGTTATCTGTTAACATGGTCTTGCTCAACCTAATGCTTGATGACATCCATTATCTTTTAACATGGGCTTGTTGGTAATGTGAGATCATTTGGAATTTCCAGATAGAAATGTCAGTATATAATGTTGCAGTTGTACTGTTTCTGACATTTGATTGTCTTTCATGGCTAATGATATGAAACATGGATTGTTAACTTGTATCCATTAAGATTTTAAGCCTTTTTTCTTTTTTTGCAACTAACCCCCTCTGCAAAATATAGATATTTATGAGGAAAAGGCCTTTTTTGTGAGGTCTAGGACAACATGTCACAGCCAACTTGCTGTGGCTCACTTGCAACAACCCACTAGCCATGGCCAACTCACCGTGGGACAATTCAATGCTGTATTAATAATTTCATTCATTTACTTTTATTATTGGTGACCACATTTTCATCGCAATTATTCTAACTCTTGTATCTTCATAAATGACTTAGATGAGGGAATTGAAGGGGAACTCATCAAATTTGCAGATGACACCAAATTCACAGGAGTAGCCAACACTCCAGAAGACAAACTCAGGATCCAAAAAGAGCTAGACAAACTTGAACAATGGGCCCTATCCAACAAAATGAGTTTCAATGCGGAGAAAAGCAAAGTTTTACATTTAGGCAGGAAAAATCAAAGGTTTAAGTACAGACTGGGCGAGACTTGGCTTAAAAACATTAACTGTGAGAGGGACCTTGGAGTGCTAGTCTAGTGGATGATCACTTAACCATGAGCCATCAATGTGCAGCAGCCGCCAAAAAAGCCAAAACAATCCTGGGTTGGATAAACAGAGGCATAGAATCAAGTTTACATGAGGTATTAGTACCGCTTTATAAAACTCTAGTAAGACCACATCTGGAATACTGCAGCCATTTTTGGTCACCATATCAGAGAAAAGATGTTGAGAGTTTGGAAAAAAATCACAGAAGAGCAACTAAGATGACCAAAGGCCTGGAGACTAATAAATACAAAGAACAGCTGCAGGACTTGGGTTTCACTAGTCTAAAGAAAAGAAGAAACAGGGGAGACATGATAGCAGTATTCTGGTATTTGAGGGGCTGCCTCAAAGAAGAGGGGTTCACGTTATTCAACAAACCACCAGAGGGCAGGATGAGAAACAATGGTTGCAAACTGATCAAAGAGAGAAACAACCTGGAATTAAGAAGAAACTTTCTGACAGTGAGGACAATCAACCAGTGGAACAGCTTGCCTCCAGAAATCATGGGCTCTCCATCACTGGAGATTTTTAAGAAGAGACTAGACTGTCACTTGTCTGAGATGGTATAGGTTCTCCTGCTTGAGTAGGGGGCTGGACAGAAGACCCTTAAGGTCCCTTCCAGCTCTATTCTATTCTATTCTGAAGAAAATATTTATTTAGCATTAGCATAGGGTTTGCTTGTAAAAACAAAAATAAAATAAAGGGGCAATATTCATTTTAATAACATTAACTTTGGCCTACAAAGAGAATGGAATTTCAGTCCACCTATTTATATCCTCTTAAAACTTTTGAAACAGTTTCAGCATACCAATTTCCACATATATTTTTAAAACTATAAAGTCCCAATTATTTGGGAGTAGACAGTGACTTGTTTGAGATGGTATAGGTTCTCCTGCTTGAGCAAGGGGCTGGACTAGAAGACCTCCAGCTCCTATTCTATTCTATTCTATTCTATTCTATTCTATTCTATTCTATTCTATTCTATTCTATTCTATTCTATTCTATTCTATTCTATTCTATTCTATTCTATTCTATTCTATTCTATTATTATTACCATTCTCTATTCTATTCTATTCTATTCTATTCTATTCTATTCTATTCTATTCTATTCTATTCTATTCTATTCTATTCTATTCTATTCTATTCTATTCTATTCTATTCTATTCTATTCTTCTATTCTATTCTATTTCTGGACTGACTTCTTTATTTTATTATTATTGGCCACAGTTCCACTGAAATTAATTTAACTTTTATATTTGTTGAATTGTCCTGTGGCAAGTTGTCCTGCAGTGAATTGTGAGTTGGATATGGTGAGTTGTCCCAATCCATTTTCAGTGATGGTGTAGCATTATTCTTCCCCAAGAGGTCTTACTAACATCTCCTCAATTAATCTTTTGGGGCCAAAAACAGTTAGCTATAATGATGCCTTTTTGTCTATTTCTTAATATTTCACAACCTTTTAATTCTTACTTTTTATTAGGTATATAATTATATTAGTATTTTCTGATAGGGTTGTTTTGCATGTAATCTTCCCCCGTAGTCTGAATTCACATAAACCAAAGAGTAGTCAGCATTGCTTTTCTTTCCCCCAAGCAGACCTTCTTTTCTGTTAGGGCTATGAGGAGATCATAAATATTTACTTTCATTTTAGACAAACCACAATTGAGTGTGCCATGATTATTATTCACAGTTGGAAACTGATTTACTACCCCTACCAGACCTAGCATTTATTAAGGATGAACATTAAGGATTAATCATTTCAATCTGAAATAGCAGCTGTAAATTAAAATTTCAGCTTTAAGCTAATATAGCCCTGTTGTTTTTAATCCTTCCCTCTAGGTAAACATTGCCTCTTACCCTGCTATTGAACCCATCAGCATTTTGAGTAATTTTGTAGAGCTCGGGAAACCTAAGCATGTTGTCTTGGGAGCACGATCGTTCAAAGATTCCCAAGGTGAAGGGAGGTAATGCTGTAAAAATCTAGAAAAAACAAAGGCAGTAATTAAAAATAACAGACCATTAACTTTATAAACAAGTTGAAAAGTATACGTCATACCTGGAAAGAATCCTGACATTGTTAAAATCCACATCAACAGCTTTACTAGATTCGGTTGGATGCCTGAAGTAGGCAAGCTTTTATTATATGGTACTGGACAGCAAAGCAGAAGGCTGCAGCTGACTGAAGGAAAGTGTCCCATGACTTCCATTCAGTAAAAATAAATAAATAAATAAGAGGCCTCTGAATCAACAGCTTATAAAATGAAGGCAATTCAAGCCAGTGGTCCCCAACCTTTCTGGCACCAGGGACTAGTTTTGAGGAAGACAATTTTTCCATGGGCTGGTGGGGAGGAGGGAGGGATTGTTCTGCACACAATTTAGATCCTGTGCATGTACTGATGAAGCTTCCTCATTTGCCCACTGCTTGCGTGGCCTTGTTCCTAACAGGCCATGGAGCGGTACCAGTCCCCAGTCTGGGAGTTGGGAATCCTTACTTTAAGCTACCTTTAGCAGCCTAGATTGATTACTGCTATCGTGTATTTTGAAATAATATAAATGTTCAAGGCTAACCTATAGCAACTGAGTGAAGATTGTCTCTTCAGTTCCCTTCATGACAGGTAATCCTCATTTAATAAGAGTTGCTTAGCAACCATTTGAAGTTAAAGCAGACCTCCTCAGAGCTGTTTTCAAAGTTCTAACATTTGCCTTCCCCTTTGCACTTTGGGCTCTTGGCAACTACCTTGTGTTTATGGCCATTTGCAGCATCCCATGGTCATAAGACTGTGATTTTTGGCAGTGTTTGCTGGTTTCTGGCATTTACTTCGAGTTTCTGGCAAAAAACGCCCATTGAAGAAAATTGACTTCTTTAACAACCACTGCGTATACCTAACAACTGCTGCAATAAAGGTTGTAAAATTGGGTGCGGTCATGTGGTAACCCATTTACTGTACGTACGACCATTATTCTGGGTTCAATTACAGTCATAAATTGAGGACTACTTGGGAAATGGTTTTCTAAACCATTTAACCATTAATGTTAAATTAATTCATTTACTGCCTGCCTGTTAATTATTTCCAGACAAGTGGACAAATAGTTTTGGTCCATAGCAAGCAAAAGCAAAAAAAAAACAAACAACTAATAAAGACTAATAAAGTTTATGAGATGAATTACAAAAAAATAATATATTTTCAGAATGCCTCTGTGAGGGAGAAGAGTGATTTTGAAAATATGATAAATATACATGCATACATGTGTGCTTGAATTTTATAGTAACATTTAATCTATTAGTTAGAATGAGTGAGTGTGAGTGTTCTTGTGTTTAGTAGCAGTCTCAGCTTTAAGTTATCTTCAGATTGAATATAGAAATATTTTTATGGCTCAACAGTTATCCTGGCATTTGGAGAGATTACAGTTAGAATTAGGTTTCTTTGTAACTTATGTTAAAATTTAATATATACATTACACCCAGAGTGAGTTTTTTTATGCATAGTGTACTCTACGTTTTAAATTAGAGTTTTTCTGCTGTTATTCTAAGTAGGTTAGGCCAGGATTTGGCTTTTCCAAGATTTATGATCACTTAATAGTTGCATAGTAGTTCCCAAGATATAGTTTAACTTATCTTTGAAACCAAGGAATCTTCTTATATGATTTAGAATCAGTATAGAATGATCTTAAGATTGAATTTTTCTATTGGTATTCTGTACAAGTCAGTGTTAGGGTTCAGCTTCCTTGAGGAATATTTAATATGTGCTATTCTGATCTAGAACAGGTTTTGTTTTATAGTTAATTGTAGCCTTACAGTATATTTACATGGGATTAGGGCTGAGTTTGGAGAGAGTATTATGTTAAATATTTAAAATGGCATTTCTGAGAGGTTAGGATAAAGGTTCTGTTTCCTTGACATTAGTGGAAAAATTTAATATGTGCTTTTAGAATTGTGCATACAGGATCTTTTAGGTTGAATATTTATACTGGCACTTATCTAAGGATAGGAGTACATTAATGCTTCCTTGATGCTGATAGTAAAATCCAGTATACATATTCTGTGCATATGGTGCATCTTTGGATAAGGGATATGGAGACTAGTTACAGTGAATGAATGAATGAATCAATGAATGAATGATGATTCACTTGAAATTTTATGTTTAGTAAGAAACAAGTAAAAGGACCAGTAGACAAATCAACCCAGATTTTTCATTTGAGGTGCAAATTATGAGGTTCAAATACAGTATAATTCAGACACATTATACTGTATTGTACATTGCACCTAGGTCTCTAGAGAAGCCTATAATACTGGGAAAGAGGGAAGGAAATAGAAGAAGAGAATGACCAGAAGCAAAGTGGATAGACTCACTTACTTGCTTAGCCCCTACCTGTACTCTTTATACACTTATGATTGTGTATCATCTGACCCATCCACTGCGATAATCAAGTTCGCAGATGATACAACTGTGGTGGGTCTTATTACAGGTGGGGATGAGACAGCATATAGGGCGGAGGTACAAAAACTATCCATATGGTGTAGTAACAACAACTTGCACCTAAACATCGGCAAGACGAAAGAGATGGTGTTAGACTTCCGGAGAAAAAAGGAGGAACCTGCCCCACTTTACATCGGGGAGGACTGTGTAGAGAGAGTTTCCTCCTTTAAATTTCTGGGAGTCTACCTCTGTGAAGATCTGACCTGGAAAGTTAACACAACCCAGGTGGCTGGAAAGGCCCAACAGAGGCTTCACTTTCTTAGGATCTTGTGGAAGAACAGGGTAGAACAACAGCTAATGACCCTCTTTTACCGGTCTACCACAGAGAGCGTCCTCTCGTATGGTATTGTGGTTTGGTATGCTGGTCTGACAGCCGCGGACAGGAAAGTATTACAGAGGGTAGTGAGCACAGCACAAGACATTGTGGGCTGTTCCCTGACACCACTGGATGACATCGCCAGGGCTCGTTGCCTTGGAAGAGTGAGGAAGATTCTCAGGGATGACTCTGGACGGTATCTCTTTACTCTACTACCATCCGGTAGGAGATACAGGAATATAGCCAGCCGTACCAACAGGCTGAAAAATAGCTTTTATCCGTGGGCTGTTAGGCTTTTAAATGGGACATAATCTTATGCAGAATTGACTTGGGAGACCGGTGTGTGGTGTAGTTGGTTCACATGGTGTGGTAGGATGGAGGGTTTGTTGTCACTGTGTGTTGGGGGGAGAGAGCACGGGGGGAGGCTCAGTTAATCTCAATGTACACATGTACTTTGACAATAAAGGTTTATTTTATTTATTTATTTATTTACAGTAGTTATGAGTGCACCATTGGTGAAGATCTGAAATACTAGCTTACAGACTGATTGTCATGGAGCAAATCTATCTATGTTGACACCAACTAGATGGCACATATTCAATCAAAACAATGTTAAGTTTAAATTAAGGCTTCTATAGAGTGTTGAGTGATTCTTAGCTTAAAAATTTGTATTGTCACTTTGTAGGAGGAAGAATTAGGCTTTCTTGAACTTGGTAATAAAATTGAGAATTACATCAGATTCAGGATTAACTTTTAACATTAAAGATAACCTTATGTTTCAAGGTTTTGATTGAGGATAAAGGTAAAGGTAAAGGTTGCCCCGCACGTGCGTGCTAGTCGTTTCCAACTCTATGGGCCGGTGCTCATCTCCGTTTCAAAGCCGAAGAACCAGCACTTGTCCGAGGACATCTCTGTGGTCATGTGGCCGGCATGACTAGATGCCAAAGGTGCACGGAACGCTGTTACTTTCCCACCGTAGTGGTTCCTATTTTTCTACTTGCATTTGTTACGTGCTTTCAAACTGCTAGATTGGCAGAAGCTGGGACAAGTAACAGGCGCTCACTCTGTTACGCAGCACTCGGGATTCGACCCGCCAAACTGCCAACCTTCTGATCGACAAGCTCAGCGTCCTAACCCACCGAGCCACCGTGTCCCTTAGATTGAGGATAGGATTGAATATTTATTCTAACATATAGGTCAGTTAGAGTTACGTAGGCTTCCTTGAGGTTAATGGTAATATTTACTATTCAGACTTGACCACTTTTTTATGTTTTGTGGTAGACAAATTTATACTGAGTATAGCAGGATACCAAATATTTGGAGTGTCATTTGGGAGAGCTTAGTGTTAGTGTTAGGTTTCCTTTGTTTTAGAAAAATTGCATGAGTATCTTAGAATAATACAATATTTTTGGGAATATTGTATTTTTATTAGTGTTGAGCTGAAATATATTTATGATGGTAAATATTTATACAAAAAATTTGGTAGATTATGCTTGGGTTAGGCTTATTTGAAATTGATAATAACATTTAGTGGTTGGTTTTCCTTGTCTATTCATGAATTAATCAAGCATGACAAAATGTCGTGTCTCCAGTGTCTTCTCCACTGAGTGGGGTCATATCAACTAAATTAGATTTCCTATTAAATATTAAAATATTATTATTAAAACATTAGGATAACTATGTGATATTATGTGACAACAGCTGACTCAACTAGTAAAAATGAGCCATCAGCATGTATAGTGACATATCAGAGAAAATGACTGCATATCCTCTATTAGAATGCTCTCAAGAGCCAGTCCTCTATCTAAGAAGTAGGAAAACCTTGGTTTGCTACTTCCATTCCAAATCTTGAAATGCATCCATCTGCCCAATTAGTATTGTCAATTTCTGTGACAATTCCACTCTCTGGTGACCTCAACTGTGGCTGTTCAATGCAATCTCTGAGCCTTGGAAATGAGCCTATCCTTCTGTATCTGAACTGTTGCCTACTTTAGAGTTAACATAGAATTCTATTCAAAAGACAATTGAACCATATCCTCTTGTCCCCTGCTTGATTGTCAAGTCAGTTGAAAGTTTACGGGGCCACTTGGACTTGATTGGCCATAAATTGTGGAGGCATTTGCTAGGTTTGAAAGAATTATTTACATTTTTAAAGAATTATTTCAGATTAGGAATAAAAGCAAAAGCTTTCTATTTTTGTTCAGACTTACTGGCCAGCAAGCCTAAGTGAAATAGCCCAATAGAGAGGATCAGATGAAATACACTGCACAGACATGAACAGCCCTGGAATGCCATCCCCTGTTTGGCCTGTTATCGAATGGAGGGGGGAGAACACTTACCACATTGTAGAGTCCAATGCACCAGCGCTCAAATAAAATCTGTCCAGAGAACCCATTAACAAATGCAAACCAAAGCTGAAACAGAGAAAGGTTGCACAAAGCTTTAGATCAGTGTGACACAACATATTTCTACACATTGGAAAAGCACATGGAATGTGGACTTCTTTAGAAGCAGCTGCTGAGCAAATTCTAAAAATAAGCACTCACAGTTGTTCTTTCTTAAATAGAGAATACTACAGGAGTGGTGGAACAATCTGTAGAATTTGCATCAATACACTAAAATAACAAACTTGTAAGCATATACAATGATTCGTCAGGGCTAGCAAATTCTTAGCGAGTATTCTTTAGCACCAGAAGCTAATCTGGTTTCAGCCACATAGCATGTAAAGCCTAAACCGCATGCCAAGAAAAATAATCCTATAAATACATGATACTATTCTAGTGGCCTATGTTTTACTCAAGTTCTCTCCCACCCTTAGCATTTGAAATGGATGAAGTAGTAGAAAAGAATATTTTAAACAACTATTGAAAATAATAATAACAACAAAAATCTGCTTCCAAACAGTGGTCTGGGTGGCAAAAGCTGATGCTTCAAAGACTCCCTAGAGTTTCAATATTGCTATGGAATATGAGGAATTAGAAATTAGAAGAAATCAAGCTCTAAAGCTATATATTTGGCAATAAGCCAGTAGCACTGAGTTCTGAGATACTGAGTAGAAGGAAAATCCCTTGTGTTTGGACAATTCATTTCACAGTTCTGTAGATATGACTATAGGGTTACTTAAATACATATAAAACAAATACAATCCAATGTTGCACAAATAGAGATAAGCTTCCAGTCCAGTTCTGGAGAGTTGTAACCTTCTGGAGCAGTACTAGGTGAGGTTGGGGGGGGGACACAATTGTGGTGTAGGAGTAGGAAGAATCTCATCCAAAGATGTCTGTTCTGCTTTCAAATAGGTTTAGTTAAACATAGATAGGGACTAACAGGTAGATTAAGAACTACTTTGAAATGATATCTAACTTCAATATTATGGATTCTGAATTGTCTATTTTAAGTCTAAACTTTATATATAAAAGGTAAAGGTAAAGGTTCCCCCACACATGCGTGCTAGTCGTTTCCGACTCTAGGGGCTGGTGCTCATCTCTGTTTCAAAGCCGAAGAGCCAGCACTTGTCCGAGGACATTTCCGTGGTCATGTGGCCGGCATGACTAGACGCCAAAGGTGCACGGAACGCTGTTACCTTCCCACCGTAGCAGTCCCTATTTTTCTACTTGCATTTTTACGTGCTTTTGAACTGCTAGGTTGGCAGAAGCTGGGACGAGTAACAGGCGCTGCTCACTCTGTTATGCGGCACTCGGGACTCGACCCGCCAAACTGCCGACCTTCTGATCGACAAGCTCAGCATCCTAACCCACTGAGCCACCGCATCCCTTAAACTTTATATATATATATATATATACATATACATATATATACATAATTTTCCCAGAATGTTGGGAAAACTCCCACATGCCCAAACCAGTCATCCCTCTTCTTCTCAAGGTCTTGACTTTAGCAAGAATTGCTAAAACTATGCAGGCCAGCAACTGACCATGGTTGACTCAGACTTGGTGAGTCTATAGGAAAGCCTGCCAAGCATAGCTTTGTGTGCCAAGCCCCTGGGGGCTGCAAGCCACAGCTATGAAATTACTATGAGCAAAAGCATCCAGAGTTATTAAAAGGCTTTTCTTATCTTAGAAAAAAATCCTTCTTAAATTTTATTCTGTTCTGTTAACTATTTATTGCCTGCCGGCCAGCCTGCCTATCAAAATGGCCAACCTCATTAAATATAAAATAATTGCAGAAAAGAAAACACTGAAAATTCCTTGAAAAGACATTCAAATGCGAGTACAGTCAAATTTAAAGCTGGAAATCCTGGCTTTCATTAGTAGTACCAGGCAGGGGGAAATATGAAGAAGACAGGGACAGGCCACTCCTAGGGAAGGTGGTTCTGATTTCCATGTTCAGTCCCAAATCTGAAGCTTTAACAGCCCTGTACTGCAGCTGTTTTTTGTTTATTTATTTATTTAATATATAGATTTTATTAGTTTTTATAGGATTAGAGATAAGGTGGGGACAGGATTAGGATTGGGGTTTGGGTTAGGGTTAGAGGTTGGGGTTTTCCCAAATAACATTTTCAATATTTAGCAAGCAGCATAGTGTCTAGGTACATGTATTTAACTAACAGTAATAGATATAATTATCATAAACAATGTTAATTACTCACTCAATAGCCTTTCTTACTAATATATATATTCAAAATTACATATCACGTTCCTTTGTCTCTGACTCATTTTTCTAGCCATTGATAGAAATTATTCCATGTTCTAAAGTACATCGAGTCTTCTTTATTTATTTTTTTATTTATCACATTTATATAGCTGCCAATTTCACGAATGGTGACTCTGGGCAGTCCACAATGATAGTGTGTGGATGTGGGTATGTGTAGAAAAAAGCAGTAAATTCAAATATAAAAAAGCAGAGTAATAAATTTTCCCCAAATCTCAAAAATACAATCCAAGTGAATAATTTTTTTTAATTTATTTTTATTTATTTTAATCCCATTTATATCCCGCCCTTCTCCGAAGACTCAGGGCGGCTTACAGTCTAAGCACAAATCAATGTGCTTAGCAATAGCCTTCATTCTATGTATATGCCTGCTTATTAGGGCTTTCGCCCCCCCAAGCGGCATTATTACAAAGTCAGCTTATTGCCCCCAACAATCTGGGTCCTCATTTTACCTACCTTGGAAGGATGGAAGGCTGAGTCAACCTTGAGCCTAGTGGGATGCGAACCTGCACTAATTGCAGGCAGCTGGTGTTACTTAAGGAGGCATTAGCCCACTGCTCCACCAAGGCTCTTAATGCTCCCCTCAACAGTGGAGCCATCTAGCAAAATCTCTGGTTCCAGATCTGATCACATAACTGGGTCTTAAAACCCTTTCAGAATATCCAAAGGGATGGGTTTATGCTACTTAATGCCAGGTTGGCCTGCAATAAAGCTGTAAGTGGATTGTAACTGAGTCCATCTACCTTCTCTTTACCTTATACTTTTTCCAGCATTCTTCACATTTACAGCCTTCTTCATATAATTTGTCTAAGTAGGATAATTTCAGCCTCATCATTTGTGCTTTGAGTGAAAACTCTGGCTTGAATTGTCCCCTGGCCCATTTGCTTGTTGTTGTTGTTTATTCGTGGTATTCTCAGGAATACCACTATCAATATCATATTTCAAACACATCAATAATCTTTCTACTTCTTCAAAGTCTACCTTTCACTTTCATAGAGTGTCACAAAGAATAACATTGCCTCCACTAGTCTGATCTCCTGGCATCTGAATATCTTTTCCAAGGCCTTCCTGGTTGTTCTACTAAATGCTAGTGGGCTGCATATTTCTTGACTACTTGTGCCTTTACTATTGATGGTTTCTTTTAAAAAGCAGAAGCTATCTACTATTTTGGTATCTTCATTGTTAAAGATGGATAGATAGTTGAAAATGAATCTACCCGAACAAGATTCTGAGCAATTTCATCTTCAACTAATGGCATACACATAATTAATATGGAATATTTAAAGCTTGAAACAGTTAAGAACTAATTTATTTAAATGCTAATTTATTTAAATATGTCAAGATGTTGAGATAACAAGCCACCTTTTCTAAATACAGTCATTTATGCAAAATAGATAGCTTAACAATGGGTAGAACTATCCCTCTCCCCACTCCTGCTAAAGGATATGGGTGCTGAGACAACTGTGGTACCAACAATTACCACAGGCTGCTGTTATAGCTATAGAATATATGAAGAACATATTAAAATCTCAAAATAACAGTTCTTTCCACTGATATTCACTTAATTTGCATGACTTTTCCAAATATATTTACCTAACAAAGCAGGTTATTTTTATCTTATGGTATTCATTTATAATATATCATTTTAAAATCTTTATGATGAATACATTTCAGGAGTGTATATATAATCGTTAATATCTTTGTAATGGAAGTATAGTACCCACTTTATTCTTATCATCTGAATACAAGTAAAGGACTTCCCCCTTAACCTAACCTAATCAGAAAGATCCTATGTGGAATAGTTAAGGGATATAAATTGGCAAATACTGAGCTTTATTTGCATATCAGACCAAGTCTTACAAACTAGCAGTTCTGTTTGCGCAACGTATTAATCTTGATTAGATTTTTATGGCTTCTTAGAACATTGTGCAAACAAGACAATGCTTGGTTACTTTAACAATCCATGCAATGTCTTGTGTTAATTAATTATCAGACCAGATCCTTACAATCTAGCAGTTGTGTTTGCACAATGTATTAACCTTGATTAGGTTTATGGCTTAGCACATTAATCCACATTAATGGAATAATTCAGCAACAAATGTGTTGTGTGAATCTAGTCTGAATAGAACAAAGAACATTGCAGAATTTTATATTCATTACAGAAAGCTGCATGTAAATAAAACCAATTCTTCTTTCTCAAGAAAATATTCCATGGATTAGGTGAAATGGTCTGAGACCTACTAAAGCTTATGAGATAATATATTTGTTTGTGAATGGGGGTCTAAACTGGCAAAGGATGGGATGAGCTTTCCCAAAAGGCAATTGGACTTTCTTGCTTATGTTTTCCTTGAAAACATTCAGCTTCTCATCCAAGTAGTTTCTTCAGTTCTGAGGGAACTGAACTGGTGGGCTGAGCTATAAATAATACGAAAGGCCAAGTAGTGTTTTCAGACTCACATATTTTGTCTGAACAACAAGTGAGGAATTTTATATAAATCCATTTATGCATGTCCAAAAATACTCTGTGCCTGTTGTCAGTATAAAAAAAACTTGGCAAGTCACAATCTTTTACTTTCTTCAGCAAAATATTTTAATTTTCTATAAAAGTTTATCCAAAGCCTATATCTGGATGCCAGGACCAGTGTATCAGGAATGAATTTCCCTTATGTGATAAATAGACAAATTTGTAGCTGCTTAATCCAAGCACATTGGTTTAATATTGACTTTCAACAGAGCAGAGCTGTTTTACAACTGCTTAACTGTGTTGTTCAGTAGACTTTAAGACTCAAATAAAGAACTGGATTGCTTTCTGTGAACTGTGGGTAGTTTTTCCCCCCCTAAGAAGTCTAGGAAATGGCTGACCTCTAGAGACAGAGAGGTTTGCATCACAGTCAGACTAGCCATCAAGAGGCCCTTCTGTCTCATTGCAACTTCTAAGCAGATCTGGAGACTATCAACTGTAATGTGTCATCCACTGGAATCTGCCATCATAGATCTCCAAATTGTAAGGCTTAAGAGAATCTGAACAGAGACTTTTTAAATAATCTGCAAAAACATGAAGATGGTAAATGCATTAGGCCTCCTTCAACTTGGGTTAATTCATTAGCCTTCTCTTTCTTTCTTTCACACATTCACAAACAAATACACTTGCTTTTAGCTGATCAGCAGTTCAGGGTAACTAATATAGGCATCTAACTGATATCTACCTGCATAGCAATGCTTGATTCAACATCAATAAATACAGCACGTTCAAAACACAACTGAACAATTGAAAAGTAAAATTTTGTGCTGATTTTTACAAAAGTGGGGAAAGAGAAAAAAAAAGAGTTATTTGAATAAGTACATGTAGACCTATCGGTACAGAACGAACTAAACAGATTTGTCTGTCTCAGGTTGCTTTCTTATGATTTTAACTGGGCATGAATAGAGCCCTCCTGTATTCAAACCATATAAGATAAGATAACCTTTATTGTCATTTTTTTTTTACTGTGGGCACAACGGCACACATCAAAAATGAAATTTAGTTGCCCGCTCTCAAAGTGGAACACATACATGACACACATCTAACCATACTATACACACATATGTATAGACCCACATCCCTACATATACATAACAAATAAATATGAAATACTGTCCTTCTTGAATATATAACGGAAGGAGGACGCCTGAGAGTTCACAAGGTTAATGCTGTATGGAATGAAACTATGCCTGAATCTGGATGTTCTGCTACGGATACCACGAAGCCTCCTCCCAGAAGGTAACGAGGAAAACACGTTGTGAAGAGGATGAGTAGTGTCCCAGATAATCTTGTGGACCCTGCTCAAGCAACGCTTCTGTGCTATGTCCTGGATGGAAGGGAGGGAACTGCCAATGGTCTTTTCGGCCATCCTCACCACTCTCTGCACCGCCTTCCTTCTGAAGCAGTGATGCTTCCAAACCAGACTATGATGCTGTATGACAGGATGCTCTCAATCGTCCCTCTGTAGAAAGTGGTCAGGACAGGGGAAGGAAGATGAGCTTTTCTCATGCAACGCAGAAAATACTTTACTTCCCCAATGTTTTTCCATTGGTATTTAATACCGTATCAAGGGGTGTTTCCTTATCAGCCCAGATTGGTCAACAAATATTCTGTCCTTAATATTAAATGGTTTTAAAACTTTTTCATACTGAATTGCTTTCTTCAACTCATTTTTGTACAATACAATAACTGTGCCCCTTAGTTTATTCTTCAGACATTTAACAAGGTTGTTTCCAAATAAGAGTTTAATATCAGTTCTTTTGAAACTTGCAATAATTATAAATCATGGATTCTACACATTCCTAATTGACTAGCAACTTGCCTTAAGAGAAAGATATACTTCTAATGTGCTGTACACAATCTGTTACCTCTTTCATCAACAGTGCAGCATTTCAGTTGCTATTTAAAGCCACATGATTGATAGATGGAGATGTTTCAACTGATGTAGGAAAGGATTATAGCAAGGGCTTGCCTTTAAGAATTGGTTTTCTAAAAATCTGGATGTTTTTTACCATGTTATCTTGGTCTTATTACCCAACCGTTGAACTTTGTATCTGAAAATATTTTAGTGATTGCAGTAGATTTCACGCAGCTTCTCAAATGTAGAATAACTACAGTAGTAAGAAAGAAGAGACAACTCCAAAGCACTGAATGGGCTGGCAAAAGATAATCCTATGATTACAAACTGAATGTTTCAAGAGTCTCCAGTATAGTGCATTGGGGGAAGAGATATTAAAGCAATGATGAGCACATGTGCTATAAGCAATCTACTGGCAAGTGATCATATAATTTTCTGGTTACTATTCAAAGATGCTTTTCAGCCTCTGCAATCTAATAGGAAGCTGCTTCATACTCTGAGTCAGATTATTGATTTATATAGTTCATCACTGTCTACAGTAAGCTTCCCTCAACTTAATTTCAGAAGGGCTCTACAAACCAACCTTTGTCAAGAGATATTACTATAAGCCTTCAGTCAAAGGGTGGAGAGATAAGAGAGAATACTTCAAAGAGAGAAAAGTTAGAAAATGATCATTTGGGGCTATGTCCCTTATTTTGGCTTAAGCCACATCTACAATTAGTATGTATCTCCAAGTTATTACCAATAGGACTGAACAAGTCATAATTTCTTCTAGTCAACCAACTGATTTCCATATGCCAACAATTCAAGATCATGTATGACTGGTTTAGTCACATTTAAGTACTTTATCAGATCTCAGGGCTAATGTAAATGAAACTAAGAAGTTGTCATTTCTATTACAATCATTTCCACAGTGGTGCATATATATTGGGTGCCCTGAGGATAGATCAATCATCTTTGAGCTCTCCGGTCCAGGCTGAGAATTTTTAACTGGGGTTTTTATTTTCAGGGATAATTTAATCTTTTTAATTGTTTTTTAACTTTTGTATTTTGTATTGGTGTGATTTTAAAATACCCTGTAAACCGCCCTGAGTCCTTCGGGAAAGGGCGGTATATAAATCTAATAAAATTAAAATTAAATTAAATTAAATTGTGTGGCAGGGACTGCAGCACCTAACCAACCACAAGGGCAATACGAGGAACATGGTTAATACCGATGCCTCATTGGCAGAGGAGCTGAATATCTTCTTCACTTGCTATGAGGTGAAAAGACCAGACCCCGTAGCCTCTGCTGGCCGGCCTTCTGATTCCCAGCCACTCACCCTGTGTGAACACCAAGTGAGAGCTGTACTGAAGGCTGTGAATCCCAGCAAAGGTGCAGGCCCAGTTGGGGTGCTGGGGATAGTGGTTAAGAACTGTGCCGACCAATTAGCAGGGGTCCTGACAAGGATCTTTAACATCTCCTTGCAAACGGCATGTGTACCATCATGCTTGAAAGTAGCTACCATTGTCCCAGTCCCAAAGAAAACAGCAGTTGAGTGCCTGAATGACTACAGACCTGTCTGTAGTGATGAAATGCTTCGAAAGACTGGTTCTCCAACATCTTAGGACATGCCTCCCACCGGACTTTGATAAACATCAATTTGCCTACAGGGGGAACAGGTTGACAGACAATGCCATAGCTACTGCTCTACACTCTGTAGCAAGCCATCTAGAGAAACCTGGAAGCTATGTCAGGATGCTTTTTGTTGATTACAGCTCGGCTTTCAACACCATTTTGCCGAGCACTCTCATTGAAAAGCTGACAGACTTGAATTTTTCCCCCTCCATCTGCGATTGGACTAAAGACTTTCTCAGGGACTGGCTACAAACAGTGAGGGTCAGTTCTGTTTTATCCATCCCCCTGAAGCTTTGCACTGGCTCGCCACAGGGCTGCGTGCTTAGCCCCTACCTGTACTCATTGTACACATATGATTGTGTATCGTCCAACCCATCTACTGCGATAATTACATTTGCAAATGATACCACCGTAGTGGGTCTTATTACAGGTGGAGATGAAACAGCATACAGGGGGGAGGTACAAAAACTATCCATATGGTGTTCCAAGAACAACTTGCACCTGAACATTGGCAAGATGAAAGAGATGGTACTAGACTTCCAGAGGAAAAAAGAGGAACTTGTCCCACTTTACATCGGGGGGGGGGGCTGTGTGGAGAGAGTTTCCTCCTTTACATTTCTGGGAGTCTACCTCTGTGAAGATCTTACCTGGAAAGTTAATACAACCCAGGTGGCCAGAAAGACCCAGCAGAGACTCCACTTTTTCAGGGTCTTGCAGAAGAACAGGGTAGAACAATGGCTAATGACCCTCTTTTACCAGTCTACTATAGAGAGCATCCTCTCACACTGTATTGTGGTTTGGTATGCTGGCCTGACAGCCACGGATAGGAAAGTATTACAGAGGGTGGTGAGCACAGCACAAAACATCGTGGGCTGTCCCCTGACACCACTGGATAACATCGCCAGGGCTCGCTGCCTTGGAAGAGTGAGGAAAATTCTTAGGGACGACTCACACCCTGGTCGGTATCTCTTTACTCTCCTCCCATCAGGTAGGAGATATGGGAGTATAACCAGCCGTACCAACAGGCTGAAGAACAGCTTTTATCCATGGGCTGTTAGGCTCTTGAACGGGAAATAATTTTATAATTTTATGTGTGACTGACTTGCGAGGCTGGTGTGTTGTGCAATTAGCTCACATGGTGTAACAAGATGGAGGGTTTGTTGTCACTGTGAGTTGTGGGGGAAGGGGGCACGAAGGGAGGCTCAGCCAATGTCAATGTATACATGGTTGTACTTTGACAATAAAGGTTCATTCATATTAACCTTTCCCCTTTTAGAAGCTTTGTAGTTATGTCTTCCTTTTTTCCTGTATGCTCTCCTTAGTAGACATATTTTGTGATTTTTATTGGTCTTGTGCTTAAGATGAGTATGTCCATATAGCTTATAGATGTCATAAAATTACGACACTTAACAATCGACACTTAACAATTGCCTTGCTTAGCAATCGAATTTCTGGTCTCAAATTATAGTCGTAATTTAAGGACTACCTATATATGACAACTGAGATCAACCAGCATGACCAATAGTCAGGAGTTTTAGTTCAGCAAAATTGGAAGGGCTGCTGATACCACAGCCTCACTAAGATCTATTGATCTACCTGTACAATTCTAGATACTTCTCCCTTGGTTTCTTCACTAGTGGAAGCCAATTATATGAAAACTAACTAGATAGTTTTCTCTGTGGGAACACTTCTGCCTCTAAAATGACCTTCCTCTGAAACTCACCAGAAAACCACTGTTATTTTGGGGTGGTAGTAAAGGCATATTTCCTCAAGCGTTATGCTGGCTTGCTCTGCTGCTTTCATGTTTTTGATTTGTTTTTATTGTGATGGTGTTTTAGAATAATATTGTGTTACATTTTACTTATTTTGGACTCTGAGTCTTTGAAGCTTAACCCTTCATATTCTGAGATGAATACTATTTAGACTAAGTGTAGAAAAGGTAAATTGAATTCACTTGGCCAAATGCTAGAAAGTTTTAAAAAAAGCCATTGTTTTTAAAACATGAGTTACTTTGTGGCAAAGCAAAATTAAAAGGTCTCAGAGAATCTTTTGGATGCTACCCTGAGGGATCTGCCCAACTCCACTGAAAGAAATAATCCCATTGGCATCAAGAGGAGAATTCCTCTAATGAAGATAAAAATGTCAGAGATATAAATACAAGATGATGACACTCACCATCAGGTTCAAGTTTGCCCCTATATTATAGTAAGATATATTTCCCTTCTATGCTTTCATGAACAAGCGTTGAAGACTATCTGCATGAATATTTTTGAAAGTTATTACCTTTTCCCTCCTCTATTAAACATAAAAAATAGAATAACAGAACAACAAAGTTGGAAGGGACTTTGGAGGTCTTCTAGTCCCACTTCCTGCTCAGGCAGGAAACCCTATACTATTTCAAAGAAATGGTTGTCCAATCTTTTCATAAAAACCTCCAGTGTTGGAACACCCACAACTTCTGGAAGCAAGTAATTCCACTGATTAAATATTTTAAACCTTTTCATTGATTGAATACTATGTGAATGCCATATTCTGAGGAACTGGCAACTGGACAATTTGTATCCACAGAGTTTCCATTCAAAAACCCATTCATTTGTGGCAAGAAGTTGCATTTCTGTCTTTATCCGAACGATCAATGGGGCTTTAAGGAAAAATTCATAGTGCATGGAAGTTCCAAAAGTAGTATCTCAGCATCTTGTCCCCTCCTCCCCAATCCATTATTCTTTTCAATGTTGATATATGATTTGCATGCTTAAGGTTCCAAGTTCCAAGAGCCTTGGTGGAGCAGTGGGCTAATGCCTCCTTAAGTAACACCAGCTGCCTGCAATTAGTGCAGGTTCGCATCCCACCAGGCTCAAGGTTGACTCAGCCTTCTATCCTTCCGAGGTAGGTAAAATGAGGACCCAGATTGTTGGGGGCAATAAGCTGACTTTGTAATAACGCCGCTTGGGGTGTGTGTGAAAGCCCTAATAAGCAGGCATATACATAGAATGAAGGCTACTGCTAAGCTTGTAAGCCGCCCTGAGTCTTCGGAGAAGGGCGGGATATAAATGGGATTTTAAAAAATATTCCTGCCTAAAAAATGCTCAATAACTGTGGTTTATCAGTATAATCCTCCTCAATCTGATGTTCACCAGATGTACAGGCCACAATTCCCATAATTCCCATTCAGCCTAGCTTGGTTGGGTATTAGTGATGTTGTGGTTTAACTATACTGTAAACTATACTGAACAAAGCTGAGCAATGACTTAACTCAATATAAGATTTCTTTGGTATGTTTTGACAATTTGAAAGAGTATTGAAACAAAGAATTTCAGAGTGTAATAATATTTAATGTATTATAATCAAATCAATTTTTCATTTAATTGGTGAGTATAGAGCATTACAGCTCTTTTTTATTCGATGCAGCTGAAATATGCTAAATTGCAATTCCCCCCCCCCCAGCTTTTTTACCTTCAGGATAGAAAAACTGAGAGTCTCTTGTGAGGAGGGAAAAAAGCTCTGACAATTAATGACCAGCAGAATGCCTTAGGACTTAAGGTCATGAATATGCCCTCTGGCCTTGTGGCTTTTCACTCAATTTTGTAGAAACACATTAGCTGACATAATTATTCAGGTAGAAATTGGGAGTGACATCTGGAAACAGAATGGAAAATGGAAGCAAGGCTTGAAGTGGAAAATGGGGAGAGAGAAAAGGTAAAATTGCTGTAAGTCAGGCAAATAACTCTGAGAATAAAATAAACAGCCTGGTGCCTGCAGTTTTTCTGCATATAAATCACTCATCATTGGAAGCAGATATTTGCTTCGTAAGCCAGTACAAGATGCAAAATAAGCTCATGAATGATTGGGAGTGACCCAGAGAATATATTAATTAATCTAAGAACCCATTCATTTCTGGCAAGAAGTTGCATATCTGCCTGCTTGAGCATTACACATTGAACAGATGGCATTCTTCTTCCCAGAAGCGACTTATTTTAAGTGACAATATATAGGCAATCTTAGTTAATCTCAAGAAAGCTAAGCAATCAGACTTGGATGGGAGACGATCAGGATATTTTGGAGCTGTAGGCAAAACTGAGAATAAACCAAAAAGTATCCCAGAAGAAGTTAATCCTAAATCACTTCTGTATGTTGGCCAAGAAAGCTTCATATGTTCATATACTCACTAGGAGTCATGCTTAACTGAGGGATTCTTCACTTTTTATTATTTATATTGTGTACATTTAGGCAGGAAAAACCAAATGTACAGGTATAGGGGGTACCTTGCTCAATAGTAGTAACTGTGAGAGGGATCTCGGAGTCCTAGTAGACAATCACTTCAATATGAACCAGCAGTGTGCTGCAGCTGCCAAAAAAGCCAACACAGTACTAGGCTGCATTAACAGAGGGATAGAATCAAGATCACATGAAGTATTAGTACCACTTTACAATGCCTTGGTATACTGTATCCACTTTTGGTCACCACGATGTAAAAAAGATGTTGAGACTCTTGAAAGGGTACAGAGAAGAGCAACAAAGATGATTAGAGGTCTGGAGGCTAAAACATATAAGGAACAGCTGCTGGAATTGGGTATGTCTAGTTTAATGAAGAGAAGGATGAGGGGGGACATGATAGCAGTGTTCCAATATCTCAGGGGCTGCCACAAAGAAGAGGGAGTCAAGCTATTCTCCAAAGTGCCCGAAGGCAGGACAAGAAGCAATGGATGGAAACTAATCAAGGAGAGAAGCAACCTAGAACTAAGGAGAAACTTCCTGACAATTAGAACAATTAACCAGTGGAACAACCTGCCTCAAGAAGCTGTGAATGCTCCAACACTGGAAGTTTTTAAGAAGAGACTGGCCAGCCATTTGTCTGAAATGGTATAGGGTTTCCTGCCTGAGAAAGGGGTTGGACTAGACCTCCAAGGTCCCTTCCAACTTTACTATTATGATTATGATTACATATACATGCATATTCTGATGGTAACCATATGTTTTTCATTAACTTAAAGCAACTCTTATGTTAATTTTCTATTTTTTAAAAAGAGCCACACAAGAAGAATTTGATGCGGGTCAAACCAAAGGTTCTTCTTTCTAACATATTCTTTCCAATATTTCAGATCCTTCCAAGAAACTCAACTTTACAGCATAACAATTATTTTATGATGTTCTTTGCTTCAAAAAAACAACTATTAAGAGGGCATTTTTCAATATGGGAGAATGATATAGTTTCATCACTGTTTGGCTTCTAGGTGACCAAACAAAGAACAGGAGATTCTTCTTTACTTTTTCTAATTAGTCATAGCATAAATCTTGACAACTTTGAAAAGTGTATAATAAACTCTGTACTGTAGCTTTCTAGTATGGCTTTAAAGCAAATTTAGAGGTAAACTGCCTCTGTTATTTTCATGTGGTTTCCCTCAAGCTTCATAGTTTCCATTTCAAAATGTTTATGTTCCTATTGACAACCTTCTAAATTTAAGAGAACTGTTTTTACTATATTAAATACTCTGTTAATTAAAAAAACATTTTAAGTATAATTTTGAATTAGTCATGTCACACATGCGTCATTTCTCTGGTTTTGAAGCTAATATGTGTATTATAATTAATCTCTCAATTCGTGTTGGTCAACATGATTCTTTCTAAACAATGCTTCATATTTTGCAGAATTAAAAGAATTATAGTAGAACACATATGGAGGTTACTAGATTGGGGAATGAATTTTTGAAAGTTTGTAATTCTTATGGTTTAGTTCAGGGGTGTCAAACTGCCAGCCCGCAGGACGATTGCATCATCCAGAGGCCATGCCCACCGCACCTCTGGCAATGTGAAAAAAGTCACGATATGTTGCGACATGTCATGTGATGCGGCGAGTTTGACACCTGTGGTTTAGTTCATAAAGAACATTCAATTTATTTCTCCATGTTTGCCTTGTAACCATAGCAAGACTGCACAGATGTAACATAGCTTTAATTAGGATCATTTAAAAATAGGGAAGGTGATGTCCACAGTCCCTATTAGACATTTTAATTTTCCACTTTTACAGTATCAGGCAGCAAAGAAACGGTCTTAACTTCTGACTATAGGTACAGATATAAAACACAAAGTAGAAACTGCCATGAAGGTTAAATACCACCAAGGCATTCATTTTTTGATTTGGTCTAATAATAATATAAATTTTCAGTAAAAAAATGCCATTCCTTAAAGCTTTTTGAAGCAAGCTGTTGCTAAATATATGATTATTTGTTGATGTATCTTTTTTCAACATATACTTTTACATGTTGGAAAAAAAAATGCCAATGTCTGAAACCTATTTAAATTTCTTTGGAAAACCTTATACCACTAGCAGGGGAATTATTCATCTTCCTTCAAAATTTGATGACTCCCAAGAGCCCCTGCAGCCCCTTCTCTTGTCAATGAACATCTTTGAGCAACAGCCCTACTAACCTTTGTTTATTGCTCCTTGTCCATGCAATGGCAGCTTGCTTTGGTAAGTCATGTCACTTTGCTCCCATGGTCTGCATCCTTGGTCTGAGGAGGCCATTTGTCTATTTCTCCTTCATAAGGACCATTTATTTACTCTATATTCCAGCTGAATACAAGTAATCTTCGACTTACGACCACAACTGAGCCCAAAATTTCTGTGGCTATGTGGGACATTTGTTAAGTGAATTTTTGCCCCATTTTGCAATCTTTCTTTCCACAGTTGTTAAGTGAATCACTGTAGCTGTTAAATTAGTAACATGTTTGTTAAGTGAATCTGGCTTCCCCATTGACTTTGCTTGTCAGAAGGTGGCAAAAGGTGATCACATGATCCTGGGTTGCTGCAACTGTCATAAATATGAGTTAGTTGCCAAGTGTCTGAACTTGATCACATGAACGGGGGGGGACTACCCACATGACAATGGGGATGCTGCAATTGTAAGTGTGAAAAACAGTAATAAGCCATTTTTTTCAGTGCTCTTGTAATTTTGAACTGTTGTAAGTCAAGTACTTCCTGTATTATGTTCCCAGGCACTGATTTTTTCCAATCATCTGCTACCTGTTCTCTTTAACTGGTCTACTTGGATCACAATATATTTTCAGCTACAGCTCATCTCTACCTACACATACTTTCTCTCTCTTCTTTTCCTTCTTCCTCCAATATTTCCAATACCTTTGAACCCATTAAACATAAGTCATACATGGAAACAGTACCATAGGCAATTAAAGAAAAACTGAATATGAATATTACCAATATTATAAACAGGACTTTTCTCTCTGTGTGCAAAGCTTGGCTGAAATAATTCATATTTGTCGGGAATTTAAAACCAACAATGTGTCAATAGGAGAGAAGTTGCTGCAAGCCATTTTTAAGCAAGCGAAAAAGGGTCTTCTTAGGATTTAATGCCAGCAGCAAAAACATTATTCCTGCAATTGTCTCTCACTGCATGCATTCACCTTGCTGAAGCTACATATATTATAATCAAAGAGACTCTCTTTGGCTGCATTGCCAAAATGGAAGGCAGGGAAAGCAATATGTGTGGATGAAATGTCTTTAATTTCTCTTGAAAATGTTACAACTAAAGATCAGAGTTTTCAAAGTCTGAGTGGATTAATAACTCAACTTAGCAACTTTTGTCTTCTCCAGACAACAATAGACAAATGAATCTTTTGTTATATTTCTGACAGCATTGTGAAAAAATGTACCAATGTCTGAAACATACTATATTTAATTTCTTTGGAAAACCTTATACCACTAGTAGGGGAATTATTCATCTCCCTTCAGAATTTGATGTCCACAAGAACTCCTGCAGCCCCTCCTCCTGTCATTGAACACAATGAACATAGACCTCCCTGAGGACCAACAGAGTGCTTTAGAGGAGCCCGCAATGACCACGAATGAGAATTGTGGGATTCCTTCCATGAATTCTACTTGCACTCTGGGAGTTGGGTGGGGGAGAGCTTCCAATAAAGTGAACAGAAGATGATTTCTTCTTCCAATGCAAAAAGAACCAGGAACTGATTAAATCCCCCCTTATCCTTACACTAAGTTCTCAGACGGTACTGAGGATCCTCTGTGATGTTCTTTAAAAAACAGCCACACAGTTATAATTGATTGAATGAATGGGGTTTTGGTCTTATTTGGCCTGCTAGCTCCATTCAAAATATATCCCAAGCTGCGAAATCTAGAAATTGCCTTGCAACTGTTCTGAGGTAATATCTGATTTAAAGCAAGGTACTATATTTTTGCTTTACACAGCCCTCTTCAACTGCAGTTATTTGTGGATGATGATCCTGACTGTCTGAGACCACGGCATTTGAAAGACTGCACATTCTAAAGCAGGGGAGACTGATGCAATGTTCACGAGCACCAACATGCCTGGAAACACCTCCTCGATTTCTACAAGGTCCCCTCTTTTAATTGCCTTTTAAAAGCTATGCTTTTAATAAAAATAAAAATTAACTAGGAAGCACCATCCTCTACCTTTATATTGGTATTTACGTGTAGCAATGCCTTTGAGCCCCACAAAAATTTCAATTGGATTCTAAAATAGAAGAGCAATTTGTCTTCTGGAAATATGTATTTTGCTACTTATCATATTGTGGAATACTTTCTATTAAAACAGTCTCCCATGAAAGGACACCTTCATGGTCTTAAAATTCCAGAAAAAGTTATTATCCTGTACTCTAAAGTATTATAAGAATCCTAAACATTGTTATTGCTTTGCTGTCAATAGACCAAAAGAGCAAGGTGGAATATTTACTTATAAAATTTATTGGCCACGCATCTTACCATAGGGTAACTCTGAGTAGTTTACATCTAAGTTAAAACATAAAAAGTTAAAATCAAACATTCAGACCAAAGACACATGGGGAAAGCGGGGCGGAATGGGGTAGAGGTGGGATCTATTATTATTCAATCCATTGAGGCGTTCACTCACTAGGCCCCCAAGCCGACTGGCAAAGCCAGGTCTTTAGGCCCTTATGAAAAGATATTTGGATTGGGGCCAACCTCACATGGGGGGGGCAAGATGTTTCAAAGGGCAGGAACAACAGCAAAGAAGGCTCTCCTCCTGGGATCCTGCCAGCCGGAATAATTGGGCTGACAGGAACCACAGCATGCCTCCTCTGCTGGCACAAGTGGTATGGGCCAATCCCAGTGAGGTGAGACAATCCCTCAAGTAACCTGGACCCATGCCATGAAGGGCTTTAAGGTGATCACCAACACCCTGAACTGCACCCAGAAGCAGACTGGTAAACAATTTTCCTATTACCACTTTACTGATTTACTATATCATCCATGTCTCTGAAGTCTCTCTGGAGACTACAGATCACAATACCATCTTCATTACACAGATTTTCACTACTCATATTAGTTAGGATAACGCAGGAATAGGCCCAACGGCTAAATCTGTCAATAACTGTCCCTGTAGCCTCCTTTGCTACTTCCTATGTCAAAGCATCCTGAGGCTGTTTACAATGCAACATTAACAAGCTTTACATTATCAAATGTAAAACAATATTCAGCATAAGGGTAACAAAAAGTATGCACCCTTATCTGGAGCAAAGATGGCAAGAAATAACTTGCAACATTTATTTATTTTTATAATAATTTAAAATACATGTCCTAATAAGTGATCTTGATTTCATATAGGTCTTTCAAATTCTGTCATGTTTCTCAAGGTTCCACCTCCTTTCTTGAAATCCCTTTTTTATTTTATTTTTAAAGAGGTCTCTTGCTCTTTACGGTTTGCACAGAATGCCTTACTTAATGTTAAGAGCTGAAAGTGGGAAAGCAAAAACCAGCAGGAGGCCAAATTAGAGAAAACTTTTATGCAAGCATCCTTCAGCTGCCTCCAAAAGCCTTTGAGAAATTGGTTGAATAGCAGTTAACTCAGAACTGTGGGTGGAAAAGCCTAGAGTTTTTATTTTGGACTCTAGAGATACGTAAAATATAATTATTTTATACTGAAGTGGGCTATCAACAGTTGTGTTTCGAGATTGATTTTTGTCTACAATAAAGATTCTAAACTAGTCAAGTCATGTCTTGGAGTCTAGCCAAGAGCTAATTAAGGATTAAGCATCTGGAGATCTGTGATTTACTGCCAAGCCAGCTGTAAAGTCTCACACTTATAGTATCACAGCTTGTTGATTCCTGATGATGCACCCACATTATATAGAGTGGCCACCCCATTAAAATTAAGAGGGCTTCCATCATGGACAGCTTCTGCTACCAATTAAAAACATACTTGCTTGTTTTGAGATTTCCATAAATATCCTGTTGTCACCTAGTAACCAGTGTTACTGTCTACATGTTTGTATACATATATCTATATTCATCTTTGATATTTCTTATTAATTTATTTAATATTGTTAAATATTAATAACAATAATTAATAATATTTATTTACCATTTCTTATACATACATGCATGCATGATATAGATAAGATACCAGCATACATACAGGGAGGTTTTGTAAATATGATCATATTGAAATGTATAGGAGTTATATAATTGTTATTATTAACAGCCTCTAAAGTACTTAAGTAAAATTATAATAAATTCTATTAGACTTTTCATCTGGCTTACTATTAAATCTGTTTCTTGCCAGAATAGAACAACAAATACATAAAACAAACAATAGCAATAGACTAAATCAACATGGCAAAAAAAGCATGGGAGCCAGATATCATGTACGTCACTTCTGTTTATCTACAGCATGGGTGTCAAACTCACCACGTCATGTGATGTGTTATGATGTATCACAACTCTTTTTGCATTGCCGGCAATGGGGTGGGCAATGATGAAACTGGCCCACGGGCCAGCAGTTTGACACCCCTGATCTACAGTATCTCTCTCTCTCCCCCTCCCTCCCTTCCTCCATCCAGATGTGATTCTGGGTGGCATTCAATACCATTAGCTGTTTATGGAGCAAAACATATAAAACCATTTCTCAAATGTACAGATAGTCCTCAACTTACAACCATTCATTTAGTGACTGTTCGAAGTTACAACAGCAGTGAAAAAAGTGACTTATGACTGTTTTTCACATTTATGACTGTTGCAGCATCCCCATGGTCATGTGATCAAAATTCTGATGCTTGGCAATTGGCTCCCATTTGTGATCGTTGCAATGTCCTGGGGCCATGTGATCATCTTTTGTGACCTTCTGACAAGCAGTGGGGAAGCCAGATTCACTTAACAACTGTGTTAATAACAATTGCAATGATTCACTAAACAATTGTGGCAAGGAAGGTCATAAAATGGGGCAAAACTCACTTAACTGTCTTGCTTAGCAACAGAAATTTTGAGCTCAATTGTGGTTGTAAGTCGAGGATTACCTGTATATATTTCAAGGACATCATTTTTCTAATGCAATAACAACTTATTGTAAAAGTAATTCATTTACTTCGGGACTTTTTCTAGAGTTTCACTCCTCCTTTCCACTTCTTGTTACCTGTTGTGATTCAGGGTCAGCCTGTGGGTTCGGCAGTTGGGTCGGACGATTCAGAGGAGGAGGAGGGGGGTGTTGGAGAGCCTGCAGAGGACAGCCCTGAGGCTTCTCAGAGCCCTCAGCCAGGCCCCTCTCATCTGGTCACTACGCAGACCCAGCTGTGTGAGCCTGACAGCGTGGATGAAGATGACCCACAGCTGGCCCTGTTCAAGGACGCCCAACGCAGGAGGCAGTCAATCAGGAGTAAACAGAGGAAGGCAATGGGGCACCTCGGCAGGAGGCAGAGAGAAGCCACACCTTGAACTGTTTAAAAGGGGAATGTGTGGGAGGGCTGGTTTGCTGAAGGCAACCGTTTGAATAGCTCCTGTTTCATGGTTCGTGTTTTGGTTTTGCTCTGTTTGCTCTGTTTTGTGTCAATAAATTTGGCAGGCTTAGTTCCAGCCTCTTGCCTTTTTGTAAAGGGGTTGTCCCTGCCTTTTCTGCAGGGCCAGTAGTAGGCTGGTACAGAACATTACCTATGGGGGGGTGGTGTTTTTTTTGTCAGCAACAGACTTAGGTCTGGGTTTAGTCTTCTCTTAGAAATTTAGGAGGAACTTGCCTCAGGTTGAACAACTGCTTTCTTAGTTTTCGTTCATAATTCTATTTGGCTACGTCAGCAGAACTGGTGAAGAAGAGGCTATTTTTTCACCTCCTATTGGACAAATAGAGCCTGTTCTTACCTACAGGAATGTTTTGGAATGTCAGCTTCCCTATCTTTGGAAAAAATCTGAAATCAGATTAAAGTTATTTTCTTTCCTCTCAGATGAGCCTTCAAGAAGGACTATTTAGAACCTGTTACTTCAAGTTCTACAATAGCAGTAACTAAATTCTCCAAAGATACTACAGAATTAAGAGTATAATAATACAAACATATAGTCATGTTGCATCTAATGCAACAAGAATAATGTACAGATGGATTTTAATCTAACTTATACATAAATAAATGTATCAGAACTTTAGTCAGAAGTTCAGGGTAGCACATTCACTCTGGACTATGTACTACAATAAACGTGATGATCTGAACCATGAATGTATAGATTTTAATCTGGATTTCTTTGCTTTGAGATGTATTTATTTATTTATGTGTCAGATTTTTAATCCAGGAGTTCAAGGCAGCACATTCGTTCTGGACTATCCATGCTGAAAAACTACAACAAATGCGATGATCTGAGGCAGGAATGCCAGATGATAAAACAACATATGCTTAGATAACTGCTCATCCTTTATACAAAATATATTCATTGTAGAACCACTAAAACAGATGAACAACAGAGAAAAAGGCCGCAAATTACCCTTAGAATTAGAATTATATATTATTTGTTTTCTGAGATGCACTTATTCCCTGTAGTCATCCAGTTTAACTCAAGATGTACTTTATGGATTTATACTGGAGGATATTGCTTGTAAAAAGGCATATATTGGGAAGCATAGACAAAACATATTAGCAGAAATGTACATAAAGCACAACCAACTTGAACTTTTTTAAAAATTGCAAGCTGATGCAGAAATGTTATGGAATAAATTTAAAACTGGGAACAAGGAGAAAATGATGGTTAAACTAAGCATTAGATTATTTATATAGCAAGCAGCTGATTCTGACGATTTAAGTTACTATACAGCAGACATGTCAAACACAAGGCCCGGGGGCCGGATCCGGCCCGCGAAGTGGTTTCATGTGGCCCGCGAAGCCATCCTGGAAAGAGTGAGGGAACGGCCCCCACTGCCTTGGCCCTGGCCCAGAGACCCTCCTTCTGCCAGAGACCCTCAGATCTGTCCCACTCCTGCCCAGGCCCCCATAGGCACCCTTGATGCGAACGATGTAGAGCTGGCCATGCCCACCCAGTAGGCCATACACACTCTAGCCACGCCCACCCATTAGGCCATGCCCACCCAGGCCACACCCACCCAGACCCTTGAGGGCAACCGCAATGCTGATGCGGCCCTCAATGAAATTGAGTTTGACACCTCTGCTATACAGGAAACAAACCTGGTCCCAATCTGGATTCTTTTTAGATTTGAAGTACTGTACATTAGTCTTTGCTTAGCTTCACACTGAATTTATTTTCCATGAAAATTGAAGGAAAGATTTTAGGGGGCACGAGCCCGGACAAGCTGGTCAGAGGCATTAATGAGTCTATCCCTACTCCCTATAAAGAGGCTCAGCTGCATACTAAATAAATAAGGTGAAAAATAATTAATTCTGAAAGATGGTGAACTTGACAAATTTGCCCCCATCCATCCAAACATGTGTTGTGTTGGAAATTATGTTTTGATGCTTTAAAAATGTACTTAGAGACTGCCATTACCCCATTTCTTACTACCCAGTTTATGAGACACAAAGGGGCAGATACTAAATTACATATACATTGAAATGGCTGTCTAAGTTTAAGTTCTAATAAACCCTAATTTTTGCCACTCCGAGAATCTTCTCTGTATGAAGGTGAAAAAATATTTTAAATGTTTCAAAGTAGGATACCTACAGGAATCTCTTATACCAGTGATGGCAAACCTTTTAGAGACCGAGTTCCCACACTGCAACCCAAAACCCACTTATGTATCGTTGGGTGCTCGGTGGGCATGGCCCATTGGGTGGGTGTGCCCCATTGGGTGGGTGTGGCTGCAGTGGTAATGGCAGACTGGGTGGGACTAAAAAGTTCAATCAATCAATTCCAACTTTGCATGATTTTTTTCCCCCGCGAGAAGTTGAAATTGATTGATTGATTGAACCTTTTTTTTTGCACATGGCGGCAGAGGCCTAAAGTGAAAAGGTTTTATAAAACCCAGCTGAAGGCCTAGGACTAGGGCGACAGTGTGCGTGCCCAGAGAGAGGGGTCTGCGTGCCATCTGTGGCACACGTGCCATAGGTTTACCACCACGGTCTTATACCTTCCCACTGGAGGCAATCGGCTGAATTACTATCAGCTTTGCAAAGGCACCAGAGACACCTTTCTGACATTTCTTAAGATGCCTCACTCAAAAGGAGCGCTCACTCATTCCTTCCTAACTGAAAATATACACGTGATATACATTCCAAGTCATCCTCAAGGCATCCCCCAGCTGTCAGGGGGAGAGAGAAGCTAGTTGAAGTATCTCAGTACAGGCGCCCACATAGCAACCTAGCAAGAACACAATCTTCCCAGGCTCAACCATACTGGGATGGTGTATGTCCTCATACTTGGTATATTTTGCTGCTCAAATTTCTTTTACAGTGGTGCTTAAAAGTTTGTGACTCTTTTGAATTCTCATGTGATATTTTGCATAAATATCATCTAAATGTGATCACTTCTCCAGACACAGCCTAAAACTAGACAAAGATGATCCAGTTAAACAAATGAGCCTAAAACATATTGATTGATAAGATAGATATATAATGAGAGAGAGAGAGAGAGAGAGAGAGAGAGAGAGAGAGAGGGAGAGAGAGGGAGGGAGAGAGAGGGGGAGGGGGAGGGGGAGGGTGAGGGGGAGGGAGAGGGAGAGGGAGAGGGAGAGAGAGAGAGAGAGAGAGAGAGAGAGAGAGAGAGAGAGAGAGAGAGAGAGAGAGAGAGAGAGAGAGAGAGAGAGAATCATGTTTATTTGAATGGATGCCTGTGTGTACATTACACACTGGATGTCCATGGCGTCCTATGGCAGGGAAGGAACTTTGTGTATGTGGTGGCAGAGAAAGAAAAGGAGGGAGACAGGAGTTTTCTAAGTGTTAAGCGAAGGAAAGCATGTATAAGCATAAGCCAAGTGTTCTTGTCTCATTTCTTCTCACTAACAGCTACAGAATTACTCACTAGATAAAAGGAGTGTCAATCCTGTCTATTTATAAGGAACTGATTCTCTAGTTTGAATGCTCCAATAGCCAAAATGGCATTATTCATCAAGAAAATGGAAGTACCAACTACTACCAGCTTCCATGTGGGTTTCTTTATTTATTTCATTCTGAGGCCACATGATTTCTCAATGAACCTAGAAACTTACAATTAAAAGGAAACAATACAGAGACATAAATATAAATATAACTGACTAGAAGACCAAGTCCGTAACATTAGTACCCCTCACCACCAAAAAAATCCCACCATCCCAGCCTGGGAGAACAACCATTTTTTAAAAGGATTGCAGAAAATCAGTAAAACAGAACCTTTTTGAGACTGGGGGGTAACCATAAGCCATGGGTGTCAAACTCGCTGCGTCACGTGACGTGTCACAACATATTGCAACTTTTTTCACATTGCCGGAGCTGGGTTGGGTGCCGCATCCATATGATGCAACCAGCCTGCGGGCCAGCAGTTTGGCACCCCTGCTAAGCTATGTAAAACATAAAAATAATTTGGGGGAGGAGCGGGTAATATTGATGAAAGAACTCCAAAGAAGCCAACAAGAATTTAATAAGGTCAGGGAGCACAGAATGTTGCCTAAAAGTTTGGGATGGGGGAGGGTGGGAAATTGGACAGGGAAGAAGAGGGAGCTGAATGGAGTATCCTAAAAAACAGTTCTCTGTGAGGTTGGCTTGATCACAAGTGTCATTTTATTAGAAGTCCAATAAATAATCCCTAACAAAATTAACTTGTAATAAATAGTTTATTATTTATTAACTCATTTCTATAAAATATTTAAGAAATGTTATAGGTACTATAATATATGCCCATCCCTTAATTATAATTGACTCATATATTATTTCTTTCAAGGTTTTGATTAATTAGGAATACAAGTGTTTATCTCTATCGTAACTTGTTTGAAGAACTGAGCATAAAGTTGTGTAGAACTCTAGAGCTATAGTTCTAATCAGTCTAAATTGACTAAAAATCAGTAAGAGGCAATTCCTTGTATCGCTTGGAAAACATTATGAAAAATGATCCATCCATGGCCTACAGCATTGAAATATAAGGCAATTAACTTAATCTACATTAGCTAAGGGTCAGCAACTTGGCAATAGCCTTAAATGCTATGCAATCTCATTACAGAAAACCAAAATCTTCACGTTTTCATGCAAGAATACTAAAAGTTTAGAATTTGGCAGTTTTGTGAGACGTGGCTATACATGCAACAGCAATAGTGATACTAATTCCATCTCACTTTTCATATTAAATATTTCACAATGCCCCAATGTTTTTTAAGTCATACTAAAGCAACAGAAAAAAAATGATACGTTCTATGATTAAAAAAAACAAAAGGTGACTGAAAGAAACAAGAAATATTCCCTCCCGGCAAGCTTGGCTCCTGATGACTACTAAGTTACGTCTGTATTGTTTTCTAGGCAGCCATATGGAAGTGGCTTGACATTGGATTTACCAATAAACTATTAGTTAAAAATACTGTTATCTCCACTCCAAGCCTTCTCATGTGAGTTTTAGGTTAGACCCTTAAGAACGCTCCTGAATGTCTGGATCTTGCTTAACAATTGAAGTTCTGTCAAATGGGTTTTAGAAGACCTGCTTCAGGCATCCTCCATATCTTCTGGCACTGCTCTTTACAGATGGTTGGCAAAAAAGTATTGCCAGAATCATCAAGGCACATCATTTTGTGAGTCTGACGTTGGAACTCAAAGAAGATTAGCGTTAAAAAAAATCCACAAACCCAAAGCTTTTGCAATTCAATAATAGGAATAAGATTGCAACACTTTTATGTAGTTATTGGCAGCTTTGGTGTTATATATTGCTATCTCATTAGCTGTAAACAATGAATAAATTTATAGGCTTAAATTCAGTTTGAGGACAGTAGATAGTAAATTGTCACTGTTTTTTTCAGAATACAGTTGTTAGTGTTTCTTATCCCAGCCTCTTCCAGATATGCCAAATTGCAATTTCCATTATCCCCTCCCAGCATTATTGAGTTAGCCCGCATAGATGTGCTTCTGTTGATTTTGCAAAATTTATAGAGGCACAGGTCACCCTATAGCTGTCCAAATGTTACTAAACTCCAATACATCCATCACCACTGGCCATGCTTTGTGGGGATGGTGACAAGTGTAGGCTTGCAACATCTGAACTATCCAGTTTACTTTGTCCTGGTTTACCTTATCCACTGCCAGTGAAATGAAAACTGTACTCCAGCAGTTTGAGTCCTAGCACCACATGACGGAGTGAGTTCCCGTCACTTACCTCAGTTTCTGCCAGTCTAACAGTTTGAAAGCATGTTAAATGCCAGTAGATAAGTAGGTCCCATTCTGGTGGGAAACTAATAACATTTCATGAGGTAGCATGAAACCAACCAGTGCTGGACCTGCCTGAATGCAAGGCAAAATTGATGGAGAAAAGTCCTGGATGAGGCTGGCACTCCTGCCCAGAATGTTATTAGCTACTTTGGGTATGGAGCTAGTTCACCCCCTGCAGTGCACCCTGGATAGTGCAAGTGTAAACTAAGCAATAAGGGACACGGTGGCTCAGTGGGTTAGGACGCTGAGCTTGTCGATCAGAAGGTCGGCAGTTTGGCGGGTCGAATCCCGAGTGCCGCGTAACAGAGTGAGCGCCTGTTACTCGTCCCAGTTTCTGCCAACCTAGCAGTTCGAAAGCACGTAAAAATGCAAGTAGAAAAATAGGGACCACTATGGTGGGAAGGTAACAGCGTTCCGTGCGCCTTTGGCGTCTAGTCATGCCGGCCACATGACCACGGAGACGTCCTCGGACAAGCGCTGGCTCTTTGGCTTTGAAACGGAGATGAGCACCGGCCCCTAGAGTCGGAAACGACTAGCACACATGTGCGGGGGAACCTTTACCTTTACCTTAAACTAAGCAAACTAGCAATCTTAGGCAGCCAATCTACTCTGCAATAACATTGTAAATTTCTTGGCTCTTAATGTACAAATGCCATGTGCCAAACAAACAAACAAACAACTGCAGGAATATGATTTCTGACTTTTCTCTGGAAATAAGCTTATTATGATATAGGAATAACAAGTACAAAAATAAAGCCTACTTCAACTTGAATTCAACTCTAGTTCAACTCCAGGTGACTTAATGATCAAGTACAAGCAGGGGTGGGGTTGTTGGTTTTTTTGGGGGGCAAAGATATGGAAAGGGTTTACTATTATCTTCTTCAAAGGTATTTTTGGATACTGCAATCTAGCTTACAGCCCTGTGATGCTACTTCCAGAGTCAACTGGACAAGATGGCTGATTATCAGCAGACAGCCAGAACATGCAAAGATGAAGTCAGGAAAGCAAAGGCTCAGAATGAACGAAGACTTGCAACAGAAATCAAGGACAATAAAAAAAGTTCCTTTCAACATATTAATAACAAAAAAAGTCAAGGAAACTGTAGGTCCACTAAACAGAGAAGATGGCAGGCAATAGGGAGAAAGCAGAACTGCTTGACTCATTCTTTGCATCAGTATTCACACAAAAAGAAATTATAACCCAACATACCAAAAAAAAACTACTGCAAGAGACAAATTAGAAACAAAAATTAAAATAAGCAAGAAAATGGTAAGAGAACACCTATCTGACCTTGAGTAATATAAATCACCGGGACCTGACAGATTACATCCCGGAGTTCTGAAGGAGCTGGCAGATGTTACCTCAGAACCACTGTACCATATCTTTCAAAAATCCTGGAGCCCCGGGGAAAAGGGCTGATGTGTTTCCCATATTAAAAAGGGGGGGGGGGGAAACAGACCCAGGAAACTACAGACCAATCAGTTTAACATCAATACCTGGGAAGATCTTGGAAAAGATGATCAAAAAACAGATCTGCGAACAACTAGAAGCAAACAAAGTTATAACCAGTAGCTAGCACAGTTTTGTCAAAAACAGATCATCCCAAGCCAATCTTATTTCATTCTTTGATAAAGTGACTAAATTAGTAGACCAGCAAAACACTGTGGACATAGTATACTTAAACTTCAGTAAGGCATTTGACTAAGTAGACCACAACCTACTGCTTAGTAAGCTAGAAAAAAGTGGGATAGACAACAACATCATCAGATCGATATGTAGCTGGCTGATAAACCATACTCAACAGTACTACATCCAAATGGAGAGAAGTAAGCAGTGGGGTACCACAAGGCTCCATCTTAGGCTCAGTACTCTTTAATATCTTCATTAATGATTTAGATGAGGGAACAGAAGGGGAATTCATCAAATTTGTAGATGACACCAAACTGGCAGGAATAGCCAACACCCCAGAAGACAAGCTCGGGATTCAAAAAGATCTTGACAAACTGGAACAATGGGTCCTATCCAACAAAATGAGTTTTAATGTGGAGAAAAGCAAAGTTTTACATTTAGGCAGGAAAAATCAAAGGTTTAAGTACAGACTAGGTGAGACCTGGCTCAAAAACAGTAACTGTGAGAGGGACCTTCAAGTCCTAGTGGACGATCACTTGACTATGAGCCAGCAGTGTGCAGCAGCAACCAAAAAAGCTAATACAATCCTGGGTTGTATAAACAGAAGTATAGAATCGAGATCACGCGAAGTATTAGTACTGCTTTATAAAACCCTAGTAAGACCACACCTGGAATACTGCAACCAATCTTGGTCACCATACTACAAAAAAGATTTTGAGACCTTGGAAAAAGTTCAGAGAAGAGCAACTAAAATGATCAAAGGCCTGGAGACTAAAACATATAAACAATGGCTACAGGACTTGGGTTTCACTAGTCTAAAGAAAAGAAGAAACAGGGGTGACATAATAGCAGTATTCCAGTATTTGAGGGGCTGCCACAAAGAAGAGGGGGTCAAACTATTTTCCAAAGCACCAGAGGGCAAGACAAGAAACAATGGTTGGAAACTGATCAAAGAGAGAAGCAACCTGGAATTAAGGAGAAACTTCCTAACAGTAAGCACAATTAACCAGTGGAACAGCTTGCCTTCAGATGTTGTGAGTGCTTCATCACTGGAGGTTTTTAAGAAGAGACTGGACAGCCACTTGTCTGAAATGGTATAGGTTCTCCTGCTTGAGCAGCGGGCTGGATTAGAAGACCTCCAAGGTCCCTTCCAGCTTCTAATCTATTCTATTCTATTCTATTCTATTCTATTCTATTCTATTCTATTCTATTCTATTCTATTCTATTCTATTCTATTCTATTCTATTCTATTCTATTCTATTCTATTCTATTCTATTCTATTCTATTCTATTCTATTCTATTCTATTCTATTCTATTCTATTCTATTCTATTCTTATAGAATGGGCTCCAAATGGAGCCTACCATGTGAATAAAACTTTCTGGCTATATGATATATTTTGCAAAGTGATTTCAAATCTGTATTTTTGAAAGTCACTGCGGTAGTCCTGATATTGACATATATGATAAACATCCTGCTTTTGTAGACCTGAATAAGGTATAAATAGAAGAGGCTTGTTAAGTTCCTCTTTGGTCATCAGATATATTTCAGCTTTGTGGTTACAAAAATTGTTCAGAAAACTGACCTCCAGCATATTTGATTTAATGTCATATCATCAGCACTGTGAATTGTTACTAGAAACTAACTAGACTAACAACTAGTAATGTTATTTTCCTTTGTGTTTCTTATAACTAGTTCCAGTTATGGTGCGGCTGCAGCATTCTGGACCAGATGAACTTTCTGAACAAATTTTAAATTATATCAAAAAGTGTGATACAATGGTCCAAAACAGGATATGATCAGAGCATCTGTCATTGTGGTTAAATTTCAAGAAAGGTGCAGTAACCCTGACTGGACAACTGATTTCTGACTTGTCTAGTTACTGATACAGTTTTCAATGAGTGTGTATCATTCAACGTTCATTTTTAACTAAGCATTTTGGTTCATAACAGTAACAGAAGCAAATAAACCCTAACCATTTGTGTCTAAAAAGGGTGTCTCAAAAGGGTGTCCAAAAAACCCTAACCATTTGTGTCTATTTTAGACAAAGATTAATCCATTTTGGTACTACGATAACTGCAGCTTCTAGAAACGAGTCCAACTAAAATCTCCCAAAACCATGTAAGGAAAATAAATTGAAATCATGCTTTCATTTAGAGAGCTGCTTTTCTTTAAAACTGTGTTAAGTCACAGCACGGTCATATTATACTCTGTGGTTTTCCATCTTGCTGAAATGGCTTCAAGCTCTCTTCTCTGAATGCTCACGCATAATCATTTTTGAAACTTAACATCTCACTTCATTATTTTTAATGTGACAGGTATAGGTGGCAGGATGAAAATGTATTTATATTATGAAAGCTGTAGCAAAGCAAGTTTAGTAGAAAAGAAAAGGCCAATTAAATAAGATATTCTTATTCTTTTCCTTCACTGAATCTTAAAACACTTTTTAAAACCTATTAGACATATTAATAAATATTATATTTATTAAATGTTTTGGTTTCTTTGATGCCAAGACCTTACTTTAAATTCAGCAATCTTGGGCCTGAAATCTGAGATTATTCAATAATTTCACCTAGTATATATGTTATTGCAAGAGCTGCAGTGAGATATAATCACATCAGCTAAATTTCCCCTCTCTGGGTTTCTCTTAAATCCTTCCCATGCTATGCAGTAGCTAAGGGTGTGTGTGTGTGTGTGTGCGTGCGCGCGCGAATGTACGTGCATTTGTGCCTGTGTGCTTTAAATGTATGTTTTCAAATTGGGCTTGCATGAGGTATCTTTGGCCACAGAATTTTTAAGAAAGTGGGACATTATTTATTCTGCATTCTGTATTCACAAATTAAAAAGATCAAATGAAGTTAATCTGATGGTCTCTATATTTATTAACCATTTGATTTATTGATTTGATTAAGATGCAGCTGAATCAGAGATCTTAATCAAATCAAAAATTAAAAATTTTCCACAGATACTCCCCAATACAGTGAGATTAGCTGCAATTCCATTCCAGGGAATTCAATGGAACTGAAGTGTGCAATTGGCCATGTTTATTGAGAAGGATTAGAAATCAGCAAACCTCATTTGAGTATAGAAGATTTGTTCAATAGCAGGGTAAATAGAATAAAGATTTCACATGTTTTGTTCTTATTCTTTTGTCAAAGATACCAGTTTGAAGAAAACCTCCATTCAGTCAGTCCTTCTCTTTCATAGTTTGAGCATTCTAAGGCAGACTAATAATTGGTTATTCTTTTCAAATAATTCAAAATATTGAATACTTTATGTTGTTCTCACCTGCTGTGGCTACAGTTTCAGGATTTTTTTTTCTTAGCAATATAAATTTTTAAGTTTATTTTTCTGTAAGAAACATTTTAGCTGAACTCTATTTTCCCAAAGTAGAAAGGCTTGAGTTCAAATGCCCATAAATTTCATTGACAAAAGTCCTGCAGCTTTTGATGAAATGTATTTACAGAAGGAAAAAAATCAGAGTAGGATCTGTTAATGTTCAGTACTACCCCTCTCCACCCCCCCCCCCACAAAGCGCAGGCTATTTTTGTAATCTTGGAAGGAAAGGTTGCAGACAGAGGATTCATTCTGTGTTTTGTTTTTTTATATAAGAAGTTCAAGATAACCCATACGATCTGCACTTACAGTTTTACAACTAGGTTTCTATAGTTCTACACACTCAGCCAAAATTCACCTAACCATTGTTTACAATTTTACAATTGGGTTGTATAGCCATATTGAATGGGCACTGGAGAAAAACAAAGGTGATTTCAGAGGTTTTGCTTTGTTTTCAGACATCAACAGTTTTATTTACTGCTGCTGATGGGGAAAAATAGAGATCTAAGTGAAGATCGGGAGAAGGGCTATAGATTTTACTTTCTTGATGTCCTTCACTCTACCCTCCTGTAAAAAAAAGTCTTCCTGGATTTACTCTACTCAGTGAACTGGCAAACACAGCTATCAATGCAGATATCTTTCAAGGCAGAGAAAATAGAGCTGAAAGTGCAAATCTGCGAGGACCAGCAAAATTCATGCACATACGCATGGTAATCCAGAATAATGCATACTTGAAGAAAACATTTCCAACAGAGACCAAGTAGAAGATATTTTACTTCAGTGTACAGCAGATGGAGAGAATGCAGAGAACAGCAACAATGATGATTAGGGGACTGGAGGCTAAAACATATGAAGAATGGTTACAGGAACTGGACATGGCTAGTCTAGTGAAGAGAAAGACCAGGGGAGACATGATAGCAGTGTTCGAATATTTGAGGGGCTGTCACAGAGAAGAAGGGGGTCAACCTATTTTCCAAAATACCTTAAGACCAGACAAGGAATAATGGATGGAAACTGATCAAGGAAATATTCAACCTGGAAATAAGGAGAAATTTCCTGACAGTGAAAACAATCAACCATTGGAACAGACTGCCTTCATATGTTGTTGGTGTTTCATCACTGGAGGCTTTCAAGAAATGTTAGAAATGGTGTAGGGACTCCTGCTTGGGCAGGGGATTGAACTAGATGACCTACAAGGTCCCTTCCAACCTTGTTATTCTATTCTATTCTATTCTATTCTATTCTATTCTATTCTATTCTATTCTATTCTATTCTATTCTATTCTATTCTATTCTATTCTATTCTATTCTATTCTATTCTATTCTATTCTATTCTATTCTATGGGTCAATGGAGATATGAATCTACCAGAGACTCCTATTATCAACATCAAAGGTAAGAGACCATTTGTTAATAAGAACTTGCCAATGTAGACAGATTAGTCAGAGCAATTCTTTGACCAATGATGATGACATGGCATCTTCAAATACACAGGGATTGGAAGGAGGGGAGGGAGGAAAGAAGAAAGACAAATATACATTTCAAAAAATGTATTGGTCCCCTATGGATTCTGAAGGAGATTGAAGCAAACTGATGGTCCCATTCTTCTCACAGAAAATTTTACAAGCACAGTGAGAACAAATGCACACCAATGCCAGAAAAAATAGATGCTAGCCAATGAAAATATATGGAAAAATGCCGACACCTTTGCTCACACTTGTTTCTTTCATGTTTTATTTTAAATGTATCCTAGGCTGTTCAAACCCTTTGGGACTGAATAGAGTTCAAAGAAAAATAACTAAAAATGAAATTTTACAAAATGGGAACACCATTAACAAAACAATAAGACATCAAGAGCCTTTGTGTATGAGTCTCTCTCTCTCTCTCTCTCTCTCTCTCTCTCTCTCTCTCTCTCTCTCTCTCTCTCTCTCTCTCTGTGTGTGTGTGTGTGTGTGTGTGTGTGTGTGTGTGTATGAGTGCATTCAGATTTCTTTTCCCAGCATTCTAATAAATAACAATTATTCCTATAACAAAGAAATAATTTGAGATTTCTTCCAAATATTTCTTCAAACAATTTATCTGCCATTTAGTATTATCTCAAGTATTTTTTAAAATTTATTCTTACGTTAAGATTTGCCACAGGTGAAATGTTCTTTTGAGACCCAGCATCACACATAACTACTGCTGTCTCCCGAGAAATGAAATAGTTTTAAAAGTACTTGGAAGGTTTCTGTAAAAAGAGTTTGCTAAGAAATCTCTTTACATAATGAACACATTCATGAACATCAGTTGATATTTCTTTAGATTTTTTTAAAAAAACTTTAAAAATTAAAATCTCACATTAATCCCAGGACAATAATCTTTTTCCTCTATTCCTGTATGTTGTTACTTGGATATAAGCCAACTAACTTATTTTTTTTTTGAAAATCCAATTTTTTATATATAAGGACTCTTACAGGATTGCAAGTTTTGTTGTGTCCTATAAAACTAAAAGCTGTCTCATGATGCTCTATGTACTCTGTGCACACAGATTTATATAACATACAGTCAAATGCTATGTACTCAGAAATCATAATGGGTTCCATAAACTTTATTTCTATATGTTATGTATAGGACAGCAGTCTTATTCTAGTACCATTGAAATGAGTGTTACTGATCTGCTTGAATCCTGGCAGTTGTGGTGCATGGAAGGAGTAGTAGAATCCTAAAACTGGAATCAAACCATCTTGTGGCTAACTTAAATTTTAGTTAAGAAAGTTCTCCATCACTCTGAAACTACCACGTTCTCTTGTATCACCTGGTCTAAGCAGTGAGTCTATGTGCCATCTTGACCCTAAACAAATAGGGTTATGTTTTGCATGTGGCTTAAATAGCCATTTGCCTTTCAGAAAAATGAGGTAAAGCCTCAGGTCACCCAGTCCAGTCCCCTATGCCTTTCATCATAACCCAGAGGCATGCAAAGAAAGGGGGAAAGATCAGCCCTCCTTAAGTTAAGTCCACTAAGAAGGAACTGACTCCACAGAAGCCAGCAAGGGAAACCAAGAATGCTCAATCCACCAGGTTTGTCTGCAAACGTGGGTGAGCATCCTTGCCAAGTAACTTCTTTGACTGTATTGCATATATACCAAATCTTTCTGTATGTACTCTGTGGTTGAAAATGAATTCCTTAAGGAAACTGTTAAGCTGAATGAGGGATGTACTGAATAAACTTTCTTTGCAAGATTCCAACTGAGTTCAATGGTTATTGTTGCAAAAAATGTAGATCTGGTTATAGATCAGACAGTTTTATTTCTATATTTAGAACATTCAAGAAGTAAAATAGAACTGGTCTCAAGTTTTGCTTCTGAATGCAATCAACTGCTCATATTTCAAGACTCATACTAGTCGTGAATCTTATTTGATCTGTATAAGGTGCTTTAGAGCATGCTGCTCGTTGGAGAGTTAGCAGCAGGCTTGGTTGGATAGGAATTAAATAAAACATTGGCAGGGACCACATGGATGAAAGTTTTCTGTGGGGAAATGTCTTCTCAAAAGTAGCACTAGCCATTGTGAAAAATACACTACTAAGAAGAGTTGTATGTAGAAGCACAAGGCTCTATCTATCTATCTATCTATCTATCTATCTATCTATCTATCTATCTATCTATCATCTACCTACCTACCTACCTACCTACCTACCTAAAGCTTTCTCCTCCTATTTCTGTAACACACGAACAACTCTGTGAAAGGACGAACAGAGAGAAAGGGATTGGGTGAGAGTTTCCCAATGAACATGTGTGATTGAGGGTGGAGAAGAGGATGGAGTAGATGGTGCCAGTGCTTTGTCATCTATCCTATGTTGACTGCCATGAAAAACGGGCGTATGTATATGCCACTGACTTTCCTCTTATTAAGCAAAGAACCTAATGCCATTTGTGGAGCACAAACCATTGAACAGGCAGGTCTGGTAAGAACAGAAAATATAGATGAGTTCATGTGACAAAGAGGAGAGAAATGAGAAAGACTGAACAAAGCCATCTTGATTTTAGGGCTTTGCTCCCTTTCCTTTTATGGTTTGAAAAGTTAAGTGAAAAATCAGAGGTTGAAGACTTTTAATAGGTTTCCTCGAGGGAGGGGGGCATCTGTTATTTGTTCAGGTTCAGATCCATCTCTCTAGTTGCATTTTATCTGGGGAAAGTTATTTGACTCTTTCAGCCTCTACTGTTTTCCTTATGTAATACTTGCATTAGAACTGGATGTGCCTACTGCAGCAGTTACTTAGTAATGATGTCCAACATACTGTCCAAACTGCATATGTATCCAAATCCCTCAAAATATTAGAAGCGCACCCCCCATATGCCTACACAACATATTATAATGTTAAAAATCACTGAAAAAATTATATTCCCAGTGCATGTACAGTTACATGCATTTCTGGAAGGAGAGGAGTCCACCTCTCCTTCCAGAAACTGCTATGCTGGCATATTCTATCACAGCCAGAGTTTTATTACAAACAGAAGCCTTCCTGTGTTGGCCAGAAGACCATGATACATGGGGGCAGGAACAGGGTAGAAGAGCCAATTAAGAAAAACCAGATAGCAAAACAGCTACTATAATAAACAGAAATTTCTATAGAAACACAGTCAGTCACAGAAACTGGCTGGAAATTCAGATAACAGAAACATACGTTTTGGATTACTAGATATTATGAAAGAGAGAAGACTTAATGTGAAGCAACCTGCCCCTTGCAGCTTTCTTTCGTGAGTATTGAACAAAGGATATTCTTCTGCCACCCTAAGAGAATATATCACTTCCTCATTTTGCTCTAATTTCTAAACTTGCATTTCAAAACTGGGTTAAGATATGCTTTTATAAAATCCCAAAATAAAATAACATCTCTGGTGGTTAATTAGCAAAGTTGGATCAAGGTGCTTGATTATTAGCCAGCATTTGATTGAATTAGTTTTTCACTGTGGTACAAGGAATAAAAATAATTTTTAAAAAGAAATCTAGGTCTGCAATGTTTAGAAAAGAATAATTTGCTGATTTTTATCATGCATGTTTCATCAACTGGTCTTTTTTTTTAGTCTAGTAACAAATTGAAGACAATTGAAACTTTTATTATGGCTCCAGTTCTGATGATATTAAAAACATGCCCCAATTCCAAAGGATTTTTTTAAATGAAAAACATTATACTATCAAAAGTAGTTAAATATAAAGAATAGAGATACAAAGAAAATTATCAGCTCCTTATCATGTGTTAGTCATTTAAGTAACTCCATTAAGAGGTGTTATGTAAAGCAGTTTTGTAATTCTTGACAAAAGAGATGACAAAAGTCAGAACTGAAGAAGCTTCTTGGATGGGAAGTGAAATGTCTTTAAGGAAAAACAAAGAGAGTCCAGTTGTCTCTTGAAAAAGTACCTTTGGGACAACCATGGCCTGGATGACTGAGGATCTCCATAGACATCTTGACAATTTACTCACTGGAGATATACAGTAAATACCCAGAGCTGTTATAGGGCCAAATTTAGGCTGGCCATTGAGAAACAGTGTTCTTCTCAGATATTTCCTCCTTTTCCTGAACTTTCTGATTCCTTGGAACTAGGATAATGGCTAAGGTTTCCCAAAGGGTGATATCTGGTAGTTTTTATGTTATGATGATCAGAACTGGGATAAGCAGTAAGATAACCAGGTGTGTTGATTATATCAAGTTATGGACTGCCTATGGAAGAGCGCACTGTTCCTTGGCTAGATTGTAACAAAGCTTGTTGACTGCAAATATCTTGTTGAGAAGAAAGATCTCATTCCTAGATGAATCTTGAAGTCTCTCTGAAATAGCACAGACGCAAGCAGAAAGTAAACTGTCTTTAAGTAGTGCATGACCTATCCTTAGAATTAATGGAATCTGATGTCAGTAATTGTCATTGCAGGTATTTTTTGGTGCTAACTGAGACCAGCTGAGCTGGATAGCCAGGATGCTATTATTTCCTAGCATGTGAATTGTGAGAAAAATTGAAAAATATCAATTCCAAATGTGCAATGAGAAGTATAAAAGGAGCATGGACTTGGTGCTGCTTGTTAATGTCACACTGTATCCTGTTTTATAGCCACCAGAGATATAAATCTCTTCAGGAAGATATTTTAGGCAGAGATGACAAAAGCTAAGAAAAACAACAAGGAGAGACAGAAGCAAAGCAATTGAATAGCAGGATAGTCCAGATTCTCATCCAGGTTATGTCAGGATTCTTAGGGTAGCAGTACAAGTGAAATAGGCGGTTTAAGACAATATCTTCATAGATCATAGTTCTGGAGTTATATGGTGAAGACTCAAAATATATTGGGCAATTTCCAATTGCCCTGAACAATGAGAGTCATAGACAGCTTACTTGAAATTTGCCAAGGAAGTCACCTCCACCTAGATGTCTACCTCTACATGTTATCAGATGCTCAATGCTTCTTTGCCTCTGCAATGAGAGTTATGTTACCGCTTTAGAAGGAGGAGTTGGGGGTAGCTCTTTCCACATTTGGAGAAAACCTCATTTCCAGCTCTTCCATGAGATATGGCTGATGCTCTCCTAAGACCTGATCCAGAAAAGATACCAACATTTCCTCCTAATCAGAACTTATTTGAAGGCAATATGTTGTAGAGGGAAATCCATGTATATGAATCCAAGAGACCATTATGAGGTCACCCACTGAATTAAATATGGGAAGACATAGGACTGATTAACGGAAGTACATGCTTATTTGTTTATCTATTAGATTTTTATTAGATTTTTTTAATATGATGTATAAATTACACTATGGAGTTCCCTGCTCTCAGATTGGTGATGGACACTAATTTAGAAAATTTTTAAAGGAGGTTGGAAAAATTGTTGCTATGCTATACTGTCCACAGTTATAGTTTTGATATAGTTTATGCTTTTTAAATCACAGCACACTTAAATACCAATTGCTAGGATGCAACAATGGAAAAGGATACTTGTTTGTGAAAATGCTGAATGTAGTCTGGTTCCACAAGACAGCACAAATTGCTGGATTAGATGAATCATTTGGCTCATTTCCACAGAATCCTTCTTCTGTTTGTATGCTCTTATTGCAGAGAAAAATTAAACAGGACAAAGGACAATTCCTTTTCATAATACAATGTACTTTTGTGTATTTCTAAGAGCCTTCATCAACTAAATGGCCCTCTGGTGTTTCTGTCTACAAATCTCAACATTCTCAGCCAGAAGGGTAATGAAATTCTTATCAAAAGGTTGCTTTTTCATAATTTTGACATATAATACAATTTGAAACACTAAGACAGTTATAAATGACAGTAAAATAAGTTCCCAAGGGATAAGACTACAGTAACTTTCCGTAGTTGGCTCTGAAATTTCTGAAAATTTTAAATCTCATAAATATTCATCAACGCCCTATAAGTTTGCCAGTGAACACATTTGAGGGTCTCAGCTAGCAAATGCTGTTCCTCTCACAGACCAATACGTCTGCTTTATAAGAAGTTTGCTCTTTCAAACTGATCCATCTGTTTTCGTAGCAGTTCCATTTAATCCATCAAAATAATACTTGGCATGAAATGAATGTTATTTTTTTCCTCCTTGGTCTCAATAAAAACTGTCCAATTGACTAAACTTGTCTAAGCTTTGCTACTGAGACAGCACATTTTAAAACAAAATTGCAATGGCGAAAGCTTGTGAACTTAAATTATAGAATTACAGCCTAATTAGTCAAATATCCCAGAGAGTCGTTTTTGGATGAGTCTGTCACTTAATTCTTTTTGTCAGATTGCAAATTCATTTGTATGGTTTATATTTATATGATTTACATTCAAGGAGAAATACCTTATACCGTTATTTTACCTTATACCTTTATTTTACCTTATTTTATACCTTATACCTTTATTTTATACCTTTATTTTACCTTATTTTAAGCTGACTTTGTAATAATGCCGCTTGGGGGTGTGTGTGAAAGCCCTAACAAGCAGGCATATACATAGAATGAAGGCTACTGCTAAGCTTGTAAGCCGCCCTGAGTCTTCGGAGAAGGGCGGGATATAAATGGAATTAAAATAAATAAATAAATAAATAAATGTGGTGTTACAAGCATATCTTAACTGATATTTAAGAACTCCGAAGTCTCTGATATTAAGTTCCTGTCTTTCAAATAACACTTCATATTAGATTAATATTTTTCTGAAGGTACAATTTTATAACTCTTAAAATGAAAGTGATCTTAATCCTGGACTTAAAATCCTTCTGAATGGAATGAGCCTGTTATGGAATTCATAACAGCTGGGTGCTAGATGCCAAATATTATCAGGAAATATAAGTGTCTAAATTCCCAAGCAGGCTGTATTCTTTTTGAGGAGAATAAATAAAAGATGAACTACTCCGATCATTTATTTTACTATCATACATGGTGTGAAGATGTAGGCTTTGGTGACGTAGCATATTATATTCCTTAAAATTCACAAATTTCACTATAGCACTATAATTGAATTTTCTCTGATCTTGTTTTAATTGAAAGTGAAACTCCCAGAATAGCCAGCAGCATAGATCCTAGAGCAGGCTGGGAATTTTGGGAGTTATAGGACCTAGAACATCTGGAGTGTGTCAGATTGTGGAAGACTGCTATAATCTTTTGCTTTACTGAGATAGAGGAGCCATATGTCCAGTTTCACGGCAGCTAAGGAACAATAATCCATCTGAAAATGCTGCTTATTTGTATCAATCTGATTTTAAAATAAATAATCCTGGAAAGGGACAGCAGAAATCTTAAAATTGTCCATCAACAGACAATAGCTAGACAGATTAAGGGCCAGAATGCAAGCTGTCTGATCAGTTTCTCCAACTATAGTGAGATGTTTTTTAAATTATGCCAATGATTTCTTAAGTTATAAATATCTTTGCCTATATATTAACAGAGATAATTTTTTATTGCAATTTAGGTCAGTGATTTGGTCCATGTCTCTGTAATCACTCTGTTCTTGAGTTAAGGATATGACCAGATTTTGCAATTCATAGTATTTATTCACTAACCCCTTAAATATTTCACGTTCTGTCACATGACATATACTCTACAGAAAATATAGCCAAATAAAGCTTTTTCTTTTTTTTTTACAATTTTCAGTTTAAGAAACTTTATGGTCTCTATCCACTCTATCCAATATCCACTATGCAGAATATAATATTATAAGGCATAAAGAAACTAACAAAAATTTATCTTTGGGGCCAATTTCTTGGTAACTCTTGGGACTAATATATTAAATTAGGAATCTAAAAACAAAAAGTCAGGTATGGACTAAAGTTTTAAAAAGAGCAAACACATATGTAATTCAAACTACATATTCTTTTGCAACAAGGGATTGAGTCTATTCTTCTAGAAATAGGTTATATCTAATTGTGCACCTATACATGTATAGACTTAATCATAGTTTCAACTGGGAAACTGTGAGCATCCTAGACTCAAAAGTACAAAAACACTAGAGAATTCCTGGAAGTCTGGCATTCAGACAAACCAGCTACCAACAAGCACATAGAGATAAACAACATTTACATGCCATTCAAAACAATAAAAACAAAACAAAAAGAAAACAAAAAGATGAAACAACCAGGCTCAGAGAGCACCAGGGACCCCACAACAGCCTAATCAAGGCACTTCCAAGAAGAAACAACTCTCCCATTAACACTAACAGGGCAAGCCACTGTATATAAACAAAGAACAAATCCCACTTTTTTATAGCACAGAAGATGTTACCTAGTTGGGTAATGAAATGTATGCAAGAAAACAGCCAAGCTCAGAATGCACCAAGAACTCCATAGTACTATCCAAGCACCAATTTGTTATTTGGGGTTTTCAATCTATCATATTATCAATGTTATAATTTTTTTAAAAAAAATTCTATCAATGTACAGTTAAATAAGATTAGGATTAAATTGCACTGGGTAAAAACTAAGCAGCACTTTCCTAAAACCCAGTGATTAGGTGAGTTACTGTGCTCGCACTTCTCCTTAACATTTTTGAATTCAAGGAAAGTCTGCATATTACTAAGCATTTAAGAACAGAGTTAAAATTAATTACATGTAAATATTATAAACATGCTTGGTGAACATGAAGGAGTGCCTTATACTTTTAAAGCAGTCATTCCAAGGTACGCTTTTCCTGACCGTGTGGTGCTATCAGCAATATCCACCGTGTGTTTGGTAGTGGATTAGCTGTCTGAAAGGAAGGAAGAATGAGCAACAATAGCAGGATTCCATGCCACAGGCAATTGCAGATACCCATTAAGATTACTGGATATGGAGAGAGACAGAGTGGGAAGAAAGAAGATCCTACAGAAATAATTGGTTTGGCCACTTGCATACAAATATCCTGAGGTGGACTCAAGGATAAGGGTGTGAAGGCAGAAGGAAATCATAACACTATTGCTGAAAAAGTATACTTTTCTAAGTGTAGAAAAGTAGAAGTCCAGCAGGGGCCCCTAACAGACATCAGAGAACTCATTTTCATAGCCCCCCCAGCCTCTGACTCTCAGTGCTGCTTCCAATGTTTCGCCATGGCAACAGAGCTGTTTCAAAGGCCTCTGTCCTAGTGATGAGATGGGATGGATCTCTACCTCTTTTTGCTCCTGTCAAAGCTATGTTACCCATCCCACCAGTCTTGCCCGATGATTTAGTAGGTACTGATGCAGTCACTATCTTGACTTTTATTATTATATTCTTCAGCACCCCTGCTAGTTATTATAATGGACTGGTCTGATCTCGGCCCTTACTACTCAGCTTGTTTGATTTAGTCGTTGCATCCTGCAACCAAATCAGGATCCAATGCTGGGTAGCAAGTGTTAACATTTATTTTGTAGGGCTAGATCAAATTCTTAAAAGCTTTTGACAGTTTCCCCAAGGCTGCTTGGAACTTTCCCTTAGACTAGTTGGAGACAGAAGTGTAAAAAGCTAACTTAACTGGTAAAGTAGACTATATCCCATCTATCACAGACTATAGTTGAAGCAAGCATATGTTGAGATAAAACTACATTAAAACCAAAGCTTATTTAGATTCTTGGCTTCTTACCTTTCTGTTTTAGATATTTAGATAGATCAACCTTCACTATAAAAAAGGGTACAATTATAGTATAAAACTCACTGCATATTCAAAAAGATGTGCTGATATGCACAAAAATTCAGTTCCTGTAAATGATTTTAGGAGCTGCCATCAGTTGCCACTCTTGAGTAAACATTTACATGTTTTAATGGCTTGAGAAATAAGTTGAAATATGACCCCATTGATTTCAGAGGGCATAGATTTCTCCCCTTTCTCTCAGACATTTCTCATTGTTTATCTAACCCTGGTTTGTTCTTTTTTTAAAATCAACTTTCTATAATTTCTGGCTATCCTCAAACTTCATCAGTTAGAACAATGTCCCCTTTTATAAGAACAATCAAAAAGACATGAATCACCTTAGAATGGTATTCTTTTGTGGTTCAGTTACCCACAGCACTCATTCCAATTTATCTTGGTCAAGAAGAAGCCTCCAGCATAGTTAAGTAGAAAAACATGGCTAGCTAAGTGAGTTATTTTCATGGTGTTAGTAACCCAAAGCTAAAACTCAGTGGTAGAGACTTGCGGTTTGTGTCGTGGTGGAATGGAACACAGGAAGGCAGAGCTCTGCCTTCCGCACTCGATTTTGCCCTGCTCGGGGCCCTGAAAAGGGCCTAAAATCGCCCCAAATGGGTGATGAAGAGGAGAGGTGCCTTGTCAATCATGGAGACAGTGGTATTTCTGTTTGATCCAAGGAAAGCCCTCCAAACCAGCAGGGGAAAGACCAGCTACATTCCTGTGGCCAGCCATTAGCTTCTGACAACAGAAGGAGGGGGAAAAGGCACTACTTAAGACATCGTAATGTTTGGAACTGGGTGAGAATATTCATCCTTTCTTTACTATTTTAGAACGGAATTTCTTGGGAGAGTCTCCCAAGAAGCTAAAAACCTCCAAATGTAAACAGAAGTGGCATTTTAATTTTATGGGGGACAGAAACACACAATATTGAAGTGAAAGCAATACAAAGCTACAGTTTCCATAAATTTGAAAACTGAGATAACTGTTAAGATTTTCTCTTTGGAAAAAAAAAACATTGAGGTGAAATATAAGAAATCAATCCTTTGTTTCAAGAATGGAAAATGGACTTTGAATGAAATCTAGTGGTGGATTTGTGTATAGCCCCCATAATTTGCTTTGCTTGGTGATTGCTACCTTGGGAGAACAGCTGGCAATAAAGGAAAATATTTTGCCATACTTATCATCCTGACCTTCTTGGATTATAAATAGCTACTGAGCTTGGATTTTTAACTGCAAGAGCTAGTGGGAGAAAAAGAAAAAATTGGCCTTGGACTACACTAGGCTGGGAGAGACTTTTGAGTTGTTTTCAGAGAGGTTGAACATTTTGAACATTTCGTACATTGTGGATTACAACCTTGCCTGATTGACAATTTTTGGGATACTTGAGATAAGGGATTACTATAAAATATTGCTTTCAGAACTGAAACTATACTTTGGAAACTATTGGATTATAAAGGATACATTTAAAGACTAGAAAACTAATCTCCAAGAATGATGCCTCAATAAAAAAACAAACACCTTTCAGATAGAAATATATTCTATGCTACAACTAATTCACCAAATAATTGTTGAATGCAAAGAGGACATAAAAAGAAATCATAATGAGACTAAAAACAATTTAGACAATATAAACAAGCATATCTCCAAATTAAATCTACAAGTAGAAAGCTCCCAGATAAACAACTACAAAATATGAACAAACAATCCAGAAATCAGAAGTCGAAACAGAGGAAATGGATTTAGAGATGGAAGAGAAAGGAAGAAGGGAAATACAAACAACTATATACAAGCAAAATACTGCAAGACTTAGCTATAACAATGAAAACGCAAAATATCTTTTACCCCTCAGGTCTGCAAAATATATCTGATGGCAAGGAAAAAGATTTTTAAAAAGGAAATATAGAGCTGTTAAGGGAAATGTCACTGCTTGGGAGAGAATGGAGGGAGAAAGGGACTGGGAGTTGTTTAAGGAATATAAATGGGCGGAATTCCCCCCCCCCCCCCCCAAAAAAAAAATATCCTACCTAAATTGTTTTCCTCATGCCAAGCAATTTTTACAAAAATAGAAAGAAAATTCTTGGGCGATCTAATTGCCCTGGCTTGGAAAGCGACTTGGCAAAGAAAGAAAGCAAGAGTCAGATTTAAAAAACAGAAGACTTGACCTTTTAGAGGGGGCATTATATGTTTAAATACTTCTTTGAATAAGATTAAAAGAATAGAAAACCTTAGATATAATTAGACCTTTATAATGCAAGATATGATTTAGAATTACGATAGCATTTTTCTCTTTTTTGATATGGGAAATATGAAGATCAGAGGAGAATTGATTCAAATAAAACTTTCAGCTATATAAATGTAATTAATATTGATAAAATCATAACTGATAAAGACATTTCAAATACTGATGGGAAATCAAACTTTAACAAGAACACGAAAAACAGGATATTGATTAATGAGTTTACATTATTGATTTATGAATTGATATTATTATTTGTATGATATTAGTAAAATATGGTGAAGATGCTTATATCTAATGCTGTATACATTAACAGTACCAAAAATTATAATGGTGTAATGAAGAGAAAATGGAAAAAATATGGAGAAGAAAGGAGGATCAGGGGAAAAATACTGGATTGTGTAGTATTGAACAGATTTATACTGAAGAGGTTAATGTTAAATATCTGAACCCAGACAACATGTTGTTTACTAAGCACTAAAGTCTGTAATTTTTAAAAATTCATAAAACTTTTATAAAAAAAATAAAACTCAGTGGTATGCTAAAAACTCTCCATTCAGTCCCCTGTCATGGTGGAACAAGACACCTGCTAAGTCGCTTCACTTTAATGCTGTTTTAATGAAATCAGTAAACAGCAGCCCTAATAAGATATGGGATACCTGCATGGTAATGTCTGAACAAGCACCTGTCCTCAGCTTCCAGGTTTCCATTGTTAAATATAAATGCAGTACGGAAAAAAGGCATTTTCAATTTTCCCGTTAATTATATGGCTTGCGTAAACATATTCATGTATAAGCACATGAGTCAGCAGAAATTCTACATCTTTAAACTTCAGTCCAATGGCTGTTATGCATTTTTAGGCTCTAGTAAATCCCACCGGGGTTTAATGAGGAGGTTTGTGTGGAGGAAAGAGCACAGTAAACTGTTGTCTGTCCATCAGTCTGTTCGTTTATCCTGTCAAGCCTTATACAACTTGGTGCTCTTGACTGCAACTTGACCACAATTCCTACCATCATCAGGCAATACGACCATTAGGGGGAAGCTAACCAAGATGGATATTTTTTGCATGGATTGACAAAACCCAGTTGAAAATGTGGATGAATTTAGCTGATTTTATTTTAACTTCCATGTAGTAAGAATTAGAAATCTGGGACCAAAGCATAAGCAGGAACCTCAGAAAAGCTAAAGGTAACGTACAAGAACTAAAATCATCTGGAAAAGAACCATAACAGACCAAGTCAGCATTTCCCCTCCATAGACGTAAGAATATTTGGAAACAGCATCTTTTATCAATTCCTATGGTCATTCTAACTTGGAAACTGCATTTGGAATCATGACATGCAAGACTACACATTATTCAAAACGTATTTAGTCAAAAAGAAACCTGAAGCATAACTCTGGAAATTAGAGTTATTTTCTATATGCACATAGAAGCTACGATCAGATCATCTCCCGATACCATATCTCACCCCAATTGTACAGCAGTATATCCAGCTTTCATATTTTAGAAAATTGATTAAACATAAAAGCTTTAAGGCAAAGATTATTCCAAAACACTTCCAAACAATGGAGGTAAAGGGGACCGAAATGTATAACTGATGGTGCCATTAGAAGGCTACTCCCTTCACTGTTTTTAACTATGGAGTGGCCATGATTTAGCTGAAATTAAGAAAAATCAATCTGCAAATTTCATTAAGGTCTCATCTACCTTCCTCATCCCCCAAAGCAGATCATAAGCATAGTCACAGTTTTACTTAGTGATTACTTTGCTTAACAAACAAGCTGTCAATCCATTTGTAATCACTTGGTTAATAAATAACTGTTCTGTTCTGTTCTGTACTGTACTGTATTGTACTGTACTACACTATACTAGGGCTATCTATATTTAACAACAGGGATTTGTTTTGTCCCCACAAGGGACAAAAGCCTCTTCTGATATTTCCTTAAGCCCAGATGCCCTTTGGTCATATCTCACAGCAAAATAACTGATATGACAGAGAAGTATCCTCGCTTCAGAGCTGTGCCAAAATTATTATGGGGAAGAACAGAGCCATATTCTGCTTCAGATAACCTGAACCTCCTGAACTTACAGAGGGTCAAGAGAAACATGCATGGTGCCAATATCTCCATATTGCCAAAATCAGGTTGAACAAATTCAGAAGTACTTTGCAATTCATCATGAATGGATAGAGTTCTAGACTTTAATCTGTTTGTGGCTGAGATAGAATTTAACCTTGTTTAACATAATTGCTGATCAATATACCTTACAACAGACATGTCAAACTCGCAACGTCATGTGACATCATGTGACATATTGCGACTTTTTCCCCGTTGCCGACAATGGAGTGGGCACGGTTTCGGCATGACACATCTGGCCCACGGGTCAGGAGTTTGACATGCCTGCCTTACAACATACCTTACCCAACATGATCAACATATCTTCTTAAGAACTGCTCACATGCTACTATGTGGAATTCCACTCATGTAAGCAACCCAGCATGGAGTGTCGAATACCTGAACCAGGCTGTTGCCCAGCATTTAATATGGTACACACCGTGACCCCTTGGGCCGCCTATTTTTCTTTATATAATACAGGCAGGATATATATTGTAATACATAATATAGTATTCTACTCCTCTCATGCCCCACAGCAGAGCTCCAGCGAAGCCTCCTGTTCCTCCTCCTCCTCAGCTGATCTGTGGAACTGCCTGCCACTTTGCTGAGGGGTAGGGGGGTCAAAGGAAAATGTGGCCTGCAAGGAAAACTGCACCCCGTCCTGCCCAACCCAGCTTGTCCCCAAGGGCCTCCTCCCTCCAGGGAGGGAAGGGTATCAGCTGCTGGCACCTCCCAGCCACCCATCTCTCCAGCAGGCACCTGAGTTACTCCCTTGCCCTTCCCTTGCTACCCATTGCCTTGGTGGAGCAGTGGGCTAATGCCTCCTTAAGTAACACCAGCTGCCTGCAATTAGTGCAGGTTCGAGTCCCACCAGGCTCAAGGTTGACTCAGCCTTCCATCCTTCTGAGGTAGGTAAAATGAGGACCCAGATTGTTGGGGGCAATAAGCTGACTTTGTAATAATGCTGCTTGTGGGGGGGGAAAGCCCTAATAAGCAGGCATATACATAGAATGAAGGCTATTGCTAAGCACATTTGATTTGTGCTTAGATTGTAAGCCGCCCTGAGTCTTCGGAGAAGGGAGGGATATAAATGGGATTAAAATAAATAAATAAATAAATAAAATTGCCATCAAGACATTTCAGTTCTTGGCCTTGGTTCTAAAACAGCCAATTGCTGGTAGGTCATTGAACCTTGCCACCAGCCAATTATGTGTAGGGGGCTAAAGAGAGGCAGGAAAGAAGGTGGGGATATTTCTCTCCCATCTTCCCTTGCACCATACAACCTATGGGTTTCTAGAAAGTGTAGATGGTAATCATGATCACATGACTGCGGCAGCCACAACTTTGTAAATCAACTGTATGAAGATTCTAGAAGATTCCACAGAAATCATAGGTCCTGAATTTTGGATGCATTCTTTAATTTAGCTCATTTGAGGTACCTTCGTTCAAAAACTGTTGCCCTATAATGCAGCATTTTGCAAACAGAAAAACAGACAGGAGAATTTCAATAGTATATACATTTCCTATGGCTATAATCAATGAAGGAAGAGAAACAAACAAGGCTAATATTACCTACCTCAATAATATAAAGAACCACATTCTTATAAAAACAATACAGTATGCATTTTGTCACTCGATTGTAACTCCAGGCTCCATGGACAAGTAACAGCTTCTCCAAGTAGGAAAACTAGGGGGAAAAAAATCAATTGTGTGCCATCAAATTATTGTCAACTCTTAAATTATGTTTAAATTCTAGACCATTCATTGCTTGGTGACAATAACTTAGTATAAATTACTCTAAAGTTTTATATCTACCATAGTGGACATGCCTGAAACATTCAATATGGGGCATGCGATCGGTTTTCAATTCTGAGTGAAGCACATGTCCCCATTTAAGTAGCTACTGTAAGTAACATGATGCTATTGAATTCCTGCTTGTGGGTTTCCCATAAAGAGATGATTGGCTAATGCAGGATACTAAACTAGATGCATCTTTGTTGTGGTTCAATGTAACTTTTCTTAGGCATTTAGATATTCAGAACGTTATACCATGATCTTGTGACAAGATTTAATTCCATACCATATGTAATTGGAAAAATACATTGCAGCAGGAGATACATAATGCAACCCTGCCCTCATAAAAATTCATAAAACTAGTCTTTATCTTCTTATGTTTCTAGTTCCTCACAATGCCTCTTCTTTGTTTATACTGGCTTAAAGCTACCTTAAATTTGTGAGCTTTCTGGGAAAAGAGTCAGTCTGGTATAGTGGGGAAGGTGCTGGCCTAGAAAACAGGAGATGGTGAGTTCTAGATCTTCCTTAGGCAGGAAAACCAGTTTGGTGACTTTGGGTCACTCACTCTGCCTCAGCCACTTCACAAGATTGATTTTGAGGGGAAAATAGGAGGCAGGTGCATTAGGTGTGCTTGAGATAGAGACAGACAGACAGATAGATATGGATAGATGAACAGATAGATAGTTATTTAAAAATCGATAGTTAGAGCAGTGGCATATGGCAGTGATTAAAGATATTTAAAAGACACAGCTCTAGAGGGTTTTATGTGCTGACATGATTATCCAACAATCAATGTGTAGTGGGAAAGAACTGGATAGCATCCCTTTCAATTGAAAACAGTAGTCAGATATTAAATGCATATGTGACATGTGGGATTTATTCTCAAGTAAACATTGACAAAATCACAGGCAAATGTGTAGAATTCTGGATATTGGTTAGACTGCTTTTACAATATAATTTTTGATCTAGTAAATCACTATATTACTATTCTATATGTTTTAATTGGTATTGTAGTAGCCCCATAAGGTGGCATTTACTCCTCAGCCTTACTTGTATCTAGAAACAAGTTAAAGCAGTCTTTTGCTCAAACTGATTGTGGGGTCTATCACAGGAAACTGACTGCTTTAGTTTTAATTGGTTATGTTGAGCTTATTCTTTTTTCTACTGTTCACAGCCCGGAGTCTGACAGGGCTTGGGCGGGCTACAAATTTGGGTTGACTGATAGACAGAGGCAGATAACCAACCCTACTATGGATGTTTTAATTATCATCTTGGGACTGTAAACTTTCAGGAATTCCTTGCAGATTCAGCAATTCACACTTACTTAGGTAATATTGAAATAACAGAATTATCTGGTCTCTGTATAAATTGAAGAACAACAGTTCCCACCAATTTCAACTTAAATAGGTGATGATGATTTGTGTTCTGTAAGCTGCCCAAAGTCACTGGAGATGGACAGCATATAAATATAAAAGTGGAGAACTGAAGTACAGCAGCAGAAGAAGAATTTGGCCAGACACAAGTTCTTTCTCCTATTCCAGTCACAGGTTCAAATATAAGAGATAGAAGCAAAGAGCCAAGGCTCAAATTGGCATTGAAAAATGTATAGAACTATAATGAAAAAATAATGGACTTCTTGGGACAATCTCTAACTATCGAAATGGTCAACGTTCCTTGAGCCAGGAGGAGAAATTTGCTCTCTCAGCCCACTGGTGATATCCTTGAAGGAGTGATAATGTCCCTGATCATTCAGTCCACTTTTGTTTTGTGTAGGCATTTAAGGAGAATAACAAAAGTTCTCTGACAGTCCAACTACACCTTTTCCTATTAGAACACTCCAATTTTTATTTTATTTTATTTTTATTTTAATCCCATTTATATCCCGCCCTTCTCCGAAGACTCAGGGCGGCTTACAATTTAAGCACAAACCAATGTGCTTAGCAATAGCCTTCATTCTATGTATATGCCTGCTTATTAGGGCTTTTGGGGGCCCCCAAGCGGCATTATTACAAAGTCAGCTTATTGCCCCCAACAATCTGGGTCCTCATTTTACGTACCTCGGAAGGATGGAAGGCTGAGTCAACCTTGAGCCTGGTGGGATGCGAACCTGCACTAATTGCAGGCAGCTGGTGTTACTTAAGGAGGCATTAGCCCACTGCGCCACCAAGGCAATGACCCCTCATCCCACAAATTGCTTAAAGGTAAAGGTAAAGGTTCCCCCGCACATGCGTGCTAGTTGTTTCCAACTTTAGGGGCCGGTGCTCATCTCCGTTTCAAAGCCAAAGAGCCAGCGCTTGTCCGAGGACGTCTCCGTGGTCATGTGGCTGGCATGACTAGACGCCAAAGGCACACGGAACGCTGTTACCTTCCCACTACACCTTTTCCTATTAGAACACTCCAATGACCCCTCATTGCTTAAAGCTATGCTAAAAGTTTAGGTGGCAAAATGATGAGAGCCAGTTTGGTCTAGTGGTTAAGGCACCAACTAGAAAGCAGGAGATTGTGAGTTCAAGTCCCACCTTAGCCACGAAAACCTGCTGGCTGATTTTGAGCCACCTACTCTGTCTCAGCCTAACTCACCTCACAGGGTTGCTGTTGTGGGGAAAATAGGAGGAAGAAGGTGTGTTGGATTATGTTCACTTCCTTGAGTTATTTGTTAAAATAATAAATGCAGAAACAAACAAACAAATTTACAAATAAACAAATATAGTCCAGTTGGACATGGTTGTTGTGTTTGAACCTGTAAAATGGCATTTGTTGATCTGAAAAGTAGACCCTGTACCTGTGGGAGAAATGCTAGGTGAATAAAGAAAATTTGGTTATTTCAAAAACCAGAAAATATTCCTTGTGTTAAGAGCCATGGTGGCACAGTGGCTAGAATGCAGTATTGTAGGCTGACTCTGCTCATAGTCTGGAGTTCGATCCTGACCGGCACAAGGTTGACTTAGCCTTCCATCCTTCCAGGGTTGGTAAAATGAGGACCCAGATTGTTGGGGACAATATGCTGACATTGTAAATTGTCCAGAGAGTACTATAAAGCACTATGGGGTGGTATACAAGTCTAAGTGCTATTGCTAAAAGAGATTTTGATAGTGTTTAGAACATTTGGAAGAGTGGAAATCAGAAAATTATTCATTTATTTAATATTTATTTATTAGATTTAGATATGTCCCATTTCATTTAGAGGACATTTTAGAATTACAGAATTGAAAGGAGTGACTAAATCCATCTTCTGCTTTGTATTTATAATAGATGACTAGCTAGCTTCTTCCATCATTTGCAGGCAACTGCTTCAAACTGCTGTTCATCTTTGGAAGTTGTTTTTCCCCACACTAACATTCCTAACAATCAGTAACAATCTGCCCAAAGAAAGGAGTTTACTTCCAAAGATCCAGAGATTTCCCACTCTCCTGTCTGTTTTAGAAGAAAAATAAAATAAGAAAAGTCCTGCCCCCAATTATTCAATCTGCTGCTGAATTTCTGCAGCACAGTCCCAGGGTGCTAGTGATTGGCACAAATTGGGTCCCAGGGGTTGGGGTGATGTTATATACCCCCTATGGGATTCTATTTATTCACTCCTGCCTTGTTGGCAATAACTCAGCAAAAATAATTTTAAAAGATTACATAAAAATGACCATTCATTTAATATTTCCTACATTTTAATACCATTCAGAGGCTTGCTTTACTTCCAAGGAATCCTGGTTCATATAGAAGTGTTTTATCTCCCACCTTTTCACCTTTACTATATTCCTGCACTGAGGATTAGATTTAATGACAGTGATTTTGCTAAGACAATTCAGCAGACTTTATACTGGGCAGGAATATGAATACAGATTACCCAATACTAATTAGCTTTTAATTTCCTATATCTCAAGGCACTGTGCCTCATTCAGAAGGAAACTTTGGAACGGAAAAACACTCCCCAAAATTTCCAAGGATTATAACACACCAACTAATTTAACATCAACCAAGAGACCATGAGATTCTAGTCCCACCGCTGGCATGAAAACTCAGCTGGCTTTTTCACTCTCTCTCTCAGCCTCACCCACCTCAGAGTTATTGTTGTGAAGAAAGTAGCAGGAGAAAGGACTGTTAGGTACGTTCGCCACTTAGAGTTATTTATAACTAATAATAATAAAGGCAGGATAAAAAATTAATATTGGCAGAGCTTAAGAGGAAGTAAGATCCAAAAAGAAGAATATAATGTAAAGAAATTCCTGCATGCATTTTCTGAGAGGAAGACAAATAAATCCCATTAAAACAGTGTTTCATTTTTATATACTATTTAAATAGGTATACATCCCACATATTTCCATACAGAAATACAGATTTTTGTGGTTCTGTATCTAGAAAGGGACCAGTGAGATTCATGCTGAATCAGAAACAATGGTGCTTGACACCTTGCAGGATCATTCAACATCTGGTCAGACCGAAAAGTGGCGGTCAGCCAGGGTTTGCCTCAGGCATCCCAAAGACTGCCAACACTTATTACATCAGTGAAATGCAGGATGTGAGAAGCAGGAGAAAGCAAATAGTCTAGTCTCTTCTTCAGAAAACTAGATTGATACTCACTCATTTAGAATTTCTGCCAGCAGTTCAACAATAAAGGTGATCTTTGAACATAATTATTTCCTTCTTTTAAAAACAATAAAATCTACATTCAAGATCTGAAATGCCTCAAAAATGTCTCTATTTGGTTTTGGGAGTCTGAAAAAAAGTCATTGGGTTGCATTATAATGAAGATGAGAGATATATTCAGAAGGGGGTTGTCTCTGCATCATACACTTTAAACTTTCTTAAAAAAATAATAACTTTTAAATATTTTGTATCATAACAATAGTTCTGTATATGAGATAACATTTGTTTAAAAGAAATAAATATTCCTAAATACATTAGTATTCAGATTTGGAATCTGTCGTCCTCTTATTGGAGAACTAGGTCACAACTCATCAAAACCAGATGAGAATCCTACTATCTCCTCAAAGAAGAACAGGAGAATGGTAACATTGGCAGTCACTTTGAAGAGCCTTTGCATCTGTAGGGACAGACCAGACAATAGGACAATAGAAAAAGAGCTTCAAGATGTTGTCAAAAATGTCTGATTAGACATGTACAGTATCTGTTCTGGAGGAATAGGAAAAAGGAGGAAGTTAATCCTGACACCTAAATTCAAACAATACTGAAGAATTGAGAACTTGAGAACTCCAAGCTTAAGACCTAGCTTTTCTTGAGACAGAAGGCTAACTCCTGCACTAAAATAAGCTTTGTCTTCCACAATGAATACATTTGCTTCACACTACTGGATAAGTCTTTAAGAAAGAAATAATGTGCTCCTTTGAAGGTTATCTTGGAAATGTTTCAGTTATCATTCTAATTCAACTTTCCCCAGTTTGGTGCCCTTAAAACAACTAGGATTACAGCTCCCAAAGTTCACAGCTGGACTCTGGCTGAAATCCTGGGAAGGCTGCTCTAATTAATATTGAGGCATCTTGTTTCTTGTTTTAAAACCAAATTCCCTTCACGATGATGCATCAATCAAGAAAAAGGATATACCAAAAAGAGATTCCTATTTACCTCACTGTTGTTGGGTTTGGATACTAAAAAAATTGCATTCCATCAGTTTTAGCCGGGCCTGCTAACAGAAAGAAATTATGGGAGTGGGAGTTCCTATGAGACCACACACTGCAGCAGTATAAACTGATCTTGATTGACTTCTAACAGCCGTTCCTTCAATCCCAGAGATTTAAAAAAAGGTGACGGCGAGGTTCTTCACTGATAACCTCTGGATAAATGCCACGGGATTGATAAAAGATCCCATATAACTATATTTCCCTTATCACATTCTCCTTGTTGGAACCCTAAAATCCAGAACTATAGTAAGTATTAATAGAGACTGAATTAGGGCTTGGATAATGCCCACCACTGCTGCTTAATTGTTAAAAACAGAAGGCTGTATGTTTTGCTTCAGAAGGCAAGGATGGCACTGCCAGGGCTAATGTAATTAATTAATATTAAATAATAAACATTACAGTGAATAATGGATGTTAAACACTACAGCTCAGGGCGTTTGAACATATAGTTATTATAGTTATCCTCATTAAGGTATCTCTATAGCATAAGTTAAAAGTGCCGCTGCATCAGAAAATCTTATACACCATCGAATAATTTCAGAATCAGGAAAACTGAAAAGAAGTCAGTGATTCTTGCTCACCCTCTGAAAGCTATCACTGATCACTCCTGACCAGAAGTAGGAAGCTAAAGAATATTAAACGTCTTTCGTAGTATCGTTGAAATAAAATAGAGTGGCAGTCTCTATTGTAGAACAGGAACAGATTATCAACAACTGTCTACTGCAAGAATAAAAGTAAGAGGGAGGAGGAGGAGGAGGAGGAGGAGGAGGAGGAGGAGGAGGAGGAGGAGGAGGAACTATTATTTTGACAGCTGCAATGTCTGAGTAATCTTCCAGACTACTGGAAATATGATGGAAACACATTGATGAGTTAAAAAGAAACCGCAGCATTTAGGATGAAATGGCTCCTGGCCCAGTACAATGGAAGGTATTGCACATATTTACAAGTTCTCTTCATTAAGTCAGCATCCTCAAAGGAAAGCGGGGGAGGGGGGGGAAGGACATTTGCTTGGCTTCTAGATCAGCAGTGAAGTATTTATGCTGTCTATGCAGTCAATACCCTTTCAACAAGATATGGCAGCTGTTTCTTTGTAGGCATCTAACCTGTGCTATTGCATAATCAGAAGAGTTGGTTGCCTGCATGCCTTCATTGCCACTGATCCCCACTCCAACATGAGCCGTCTTGATCATTCCAACATCGTTGGCACCATCCCCAATGGCCAGAGTGATGGCATTCACATGTTTCTTTACCATGTCTACTATTTCTGACTTCTGCAGAGGAGACACCCTAGGAAGAAGAAAAAAAAAGTCTGTCAGTTTCCACACATGCCAAAGTATGTGTGACTTTTAAAAGGAGAGCTACAGCTGCAAAAGAAAGAAAGAAAGAAAGAAAGAAAGAAAGAAAGAAAGAAAGAAAGAAAGAAAGAAAGAAAGAAAGAAGGAAGGAAGGAAGGAAGGAAGGAAGGAAGGAAGGAAGGAAGGAAGGAAGGAAGGAAGGAAGGAAGGCAGGCAGGCAGGCAGGAAGGAAGGAAGGAAGGAAGGAAGGAAGGAAGGAAGGAAGGAAGGAAGGAAGGAAGGAAGGAAGGCTCACTGGAAAATTTCCTGCTCCAATACTTTAGATTTTAGAGCATAATGCCAAATTCCTTCAAATCTACTATGGATGTAAGATTCATCAAGAACAGTAAGCTAAAAACATTTTGAGTACTAAAAAACATTTTTCCAATTCTTATACCATATGATAGCCCTCTCCAGATGTGTTGGGCTTTCAACTTTCATAATTCCATCTTTTGCTAGCTGGCAGATTTCAGGAATTGAAGGTCAACCCAATTAGAGGGCATTAGTTTGGGGAAAGATATAAGACTATTATTGAAACTTGCTATATTGAAAGAATTTTGTCATTCACAAGCATAGTTCATACATATTCCTCTCCGCACAGCTTCTGGAACTACTGCCAACTATCATGTTGTCTGGAGGGGATGGTGCACAGATCTGTCTGAAGTAATTAGGTTTCCTGTTTTAAGCTTCTTATCTTTGTGTTTTCCGTACAATGCAACCGGACTCAAGAAGTCAGAATATAGGAAACTGTTTAAGACATTTTCATTTGCTTAGTTCAATATTGTCTACTGTATCAGTGTCTCCCCAGAGACTCTGTCAAAGGTATTTGCCATCATTTGCTATGACAGCCTCCCCAAAACAAAACAAAAACCAGAAATATCAGACTGGGGAATATAGAAAAAAACCCATACAATTGGTTTCAAAAGAAAAGGAGATACTCTTTTACCTAGTGCATAACTGTTTAACCAACACCCACAAGATTCAGTGATGTCTGCTAAGTTGAATAGCTTTTAAAAGGAATAGTTTAAACAGTAATATCAGCTTTGAGCAAATTTAGCGGGATGGTATTGCACATTTGTGTCCTGCGTGTGAGCTTCTCTTGGCAATTCACTGACCACTATGAGACTAGTGAGGGACTTTGATCAGATCCAGAATAAGAAGAAAAGATCTTATTTTTTTAAACCACTTTCAACGCATGAAATATAGGTGCTCCCACTAAGCAACAAAGTATATGTGTCAACTCAGCAGGATAGACCGGACCAAACCCATGCTATATAGGTCAGAACAACTTTTATTGTAACAACCATAGTAACAGAATAGTGCAAATCTGAATGTGCTTCCCTCTCCCTCCCTTTATCTTCATGTGAACTAGAGAGAAACTTATCTGAGATGTTTTGTCAAGTTATTTTCTTGGCCCAGGCTCAGTCCCACTTACAGTATTTGACTATCACTGTGGCAGCAGTTCATCCTCCTGTCTGCCAAGGCCATTCCTTATTTCTTTAATAATAAAAAGGTAAAGGTTCCCCCGCACACGCGTGCTAGTTGTTTCCAACTCTAGGGGCCGGTGCTCATCTCCGTTTCAAAGCCGAAGAGCCAGCGCTTGTCCGAGGACATCTCCGTGGTCATGTGGCCGGCATGACTAGACGCCAAAGGCGCACGGAATGCTGTTACCTTCCCACCGTAGTGGTCCCTATTTTTCTACTTGTATTTTTACGTGCTTTTGAACTGCTAGGTTGGCAGAAGCTGGGATGAGTAACAGGCGCTCACTCTTAATAATAGGTTCTACTAATAAGCTACATTGACCAAGCATGTGATACCTGATAATCAGAAGACAGACTACTGAAAGGAGCAGTTGAATCCTTTCTATCAACCAATACACTGGCATGCAAAAAAATTGGAGACTATAATTTGATCATTTGGATTAATAATGCAATTTAGGCCTACTTGTAATCTGCCAACTATTCAAAGCTGCTAATATTAGTCTGTAGCAGTAGTTTGCTTTATTTTTCCTCCTCCATATCCTTTTAGAACACATACCTGCAAAGATAATTATGTAGAGATAAAGAAATCAATTTATATTGCCCTGAGTTGTACAACATAAAGGGAAAATATGAATCAAATAAATGTAGACATAATAAATCTAGTTATAGATATATGCAAGGTGACAACACTGACCAACCTCTTTACAAATTAGAAGAGTTTCCTCTTATCTAGGGCACATTGCTGAATTACTCCAGAGTTTTAAATCCCCATTTGGCTGAGACCGTGTCTAAACTTTTTATTTTATGAGTTGCAATCAGGAATGAAAACAGACTATAGTTTTGGCAGTATTTTACATTATCAGAAAAACATTAGTCTTAGAATTTAACGTAGATGAAACTCAACATCACCTATGTTTCAAAGAGAATATTCACAGGTAAACAATTTATTTTAGTACTGTAGTAAAGTAAATCAATGTTGTAATCTTTCAAGTAAAAAGATTTAACAAACTACTCTATGAGAATCTTTTGTCCAACGATACTTAGACTAAATTAGTTAATTTTCTAGTTTAGTCAAACTTTCCTAATGCTTAGTCTTTTGAATAAAAGCTTTCCCAAAGATAAAAGTTAGCACATGAAGACTAATGATAGAACTTCCCAAGTAATTAAATCTACAAACAAAGCACTGTGGGAAACTATTCTTTGATAACATGAAAATTCAACAGATTTACGAGTTTAAGCCAACTTTCCCCACTGTGATGATCACAATAATTGAGAAAACATGGCCTTTCCTTATCTGGTTCTCTCCAGGGACTGGACAACTGCCATTAAGTACTGTGGAGTTTTAAAAGAACTCTGCCATTGACTTGTTCAGAAAGAAATTGAGAATTTCAAATGAAGATGGTCATGTAATGTTATGTCATCTTCCTTGGGGATAAGAATGATAATTAAGGAACTAAAATGAAGAATTAGAATATATGAATAGTTTTTTATAATGAAGGCATGAAAATAGGGTTTTCCAACTAATATTCTTGGCCCTCACATTTTTAATGTGTTGATAAAATACAGTGTCTAGAGTTCAGTGTCAGCAGGATTTATGATTTCACCAAATACCTTAGCAAGATAAAAAGGAATAAGGTTAATCAAAGAGATTCCAAAGAATTTCCCCTTATGAGAAGAAAGAGTAATTAAATATTTTATTTATTATTTTATTATTTATTTTATTTTAATTCCATTTATATCCCGCCCTTCTCCGAAGACTCAGGGAATGGTGCACCTCAGAACCCAAAGTGGTATAGGCTGCAGATGACTAATTAGGAAAAGAAACTTAGGTTATGATGTTTAAACAGGCTTAGCATGCTATGGGCAAGGAGCAGAGCAGGGGGCTCAAATTCCATGTCTAGAAGAATTTGGAAGAAATTATAACATAATTCTCTATCTCATCACTTTAAGATTTTATACATATAGACACTTCTAGAAAGCTTACAGGTAACTTCCTAGAAGTAAAAAAAAAACCAAGGGGGATTTAAGAATTGGCTTTTTAAGTTGTAGCTGGAAGCTTCAGAAATAAAGGTGGGCTTCTTGGAAATAAGGCAGAGTGCATCTATTTTGTGTGGGATATCTTAATGGAGACCAAGTGGTTAATTATTCAGGACTTTTTTATTCGAAATTCAGCAAGGACATGGTTGTTTTGCCTGTTAGCTTGCTTTTGGTAGAAAGGAGGTGGATGACATAAAAGTTAGAATTTTTATTCTATAACCTATGTGTTCATGTTGTGAGTTTTACCTTTTAGCTAATGGAAGAATTGAGCTGTTTAAGAACATGGTTATTACTGCATTTGTTCTGGTTCTTTATATTAAAAAAGGTAAAGGTTCCCCCGCACATGCGTGCTAGTCATTTCCGACTCTAGGGACCGGTGCTGGAAGGTAAAAGGGAGGTTTATAGTCACTACTGTGCTTCTTGGGAAGTGATAGATAAAAGAATACCCAGCATCCATCCGTTTGCTTGCTTGCTTTTAAGATAACATATGTGCCTCTGTCACCAAAAAGACATGTTAGGGTAAACACAATATTACATCTGGACTATGTATAAGGAGATGGGAGGGGAGCATCTTCCAGGGGAGAATAAGAGAAGAGAGGCTTGATTTCTCCTCTAACTCAAAAGGATAAGTGTTGTATTTCCAAGAACAGAAGGATACTTATCAATAAAGGAGAATATTTGTAGCTCAGGATTGAAATGAGGGTTCCTTAGTCCTTTCTGAGCTTGGTTGTTTTCTTGCACATGTTTCATTACCCAAACGAGGTCATCATCAGTGCTAGACAAGCTCAAAGAGCACCAAGGGCCCCTCAAAGGGATACTTACGCTAGAATATTCTTGACATGGTTCAACTTAACATTATCTGGCAGATATCTGAAATTCAAACAATGATTGTAAAACATCTCTTGTAAAAACGGTATTGATTGTGATAAGCCCTCCCCAACACACTTCAAACATTATTCAGACTCCATAAAAATTAGCCCTTAAGGTCTTCTCCACCTCAAGTGAAGAAAACAATTGCCTGAATCTAGTTCCTCCTGTTATTTATGTACCAGTATCTCCTTTGGTAAAAACATATTATGATGTCCTTCTCTCCTGCCCACGAGTCCATTAAATAGAAAATGGAATATATGATAGGAAATGGTGCTTTAAATAGATGCTCCTATTATATTCATTTTTATGTTGCAACAGGAATTAAAATTATATATTTAAATAACTTAATGTCTTTAGAACAAAACGTGTTAATTTGATACCTTGCTGCCTTGCAAGCTTTTGTTAAGGCACACAAAGTCCCCTGTGGGCCTTCCTTTCCTTATTTATTACAGTTTACCATTACTAATTTTTAAAGCAATATATCTATGTTAAAAAAAATAACTCCCATTCCCCCAAAGGCAAGACAAATGGTTAAATTTGTAATGTTCAGGAGAAAAGGGCAAAGAGTGATGGTATACTTTCCTGTCAAGTCAAACACTTTAATTTCAGGACCCGGTTTTTAAAAAATAATTGCACAAATTTGTCCAATGACAAGGTAGGAAAATCAAACTTTACATTTATTTCATGTCTATGGGCTGTCTTTAATGGTTGCAGAAGAATTCCATTTCTCACAAAAGCCTCAAATTGTGACACAAATGGAAGCTAGCAGAATAAATAACATAGCTGTATCTTTTTTGCATTTCTAATGACCTCAATCAACATGACAACCATATCGAGATGCTTAATTGCAGTGGCTTTCCTTTTGATCAGACCATCGTATATCATTTTTTAAATTAAATTGTATCTAATGTAAACATTTTTAAGGACAAGAATTGCCTTGCAAAATTCAGAGAGGCATGTGAAAAGAAAAGGATAATGACTTGCTGGTTCAAGTATTTGTTTGTGAAATATAAATTAGTTCAGGTCTGCTTTATTTATTATTAAATTCCAACTCATGTCTTAATACATTGCAGGTATTCAACTGCCTGAGAAAGAACATTCTCAGAAGCTAAAAATTCATTCCTTTCTGAACAACTGCAAGAGTTGGTTGTTTTGAAAAGCCATATCTCCTAGACATAATGTAATTATTAACAGAAGAAAAATATGCCAAAAATATAGAAGTCTCCTCTAAAATATAAACTACAGAATTTTGACCTTCCAATTGCACAGATCAATTATACTGTTAAGATCATAATATTTTCCAAGAACTAAACTAAATTTGACAGTGAGGAACTCACCAATTAGGATTCCTAGCAGTGCTTTAAAATAAAAGTTGATGTAGTGAAAATATATAACATTTTTTCTTCAAAAAGAGAAATACAATTTTCTCCATATCATCCCCAATTTTATCATTACATTTGGCTGAGAGAGAGTATCCGAGTGAAGATCTTAACACTGAACTTCAAAGTTGGGTGGGAATTTAAACTTGGCCTCTGATTTATAATAATAATTTTGCCCTCACAAACTAAGGTAAAAGATCAAGAGTGCAAGAAAAGCAAAAACTTTATCTAGGATAGCCCTTATATCTTATGGCAGATAACTAGATGCATCTTAGAAGGTTACAAGCATCCACAACAACAACTATCCTATTCTACTATGTTTTTCAACAACTGGCATTAGAAGAACCACCATCGATTCTGGAATAGTCAGCAGGGTTCATACTGTAACTCATGTTGACTTCATTGACCATGATTTTTTAAAAAGGCAAACTATATGTTATTACCATCTGAAATTCTAACTACATTTTATTTATTTATTTATTTATTTTATTACATTTATATACCGCCCTTTCCCGGAGGACTCAGGGCGGTTTACAGGGTAATTAAAAACCAAAAATACAAAAGTTAAAAAACCAAGTTTAAAAAAGATTAAATTTATCCCTGTATAAGTAAAACCCCAATTAAAATAAATTAATCCTCAGCCTGGGCCAGAGAGCTCGAAGAGCCAGATCTTCAGGCCCCGGCAGAATGAACGGAGGTCGGGGGCAGTCCTCAGCTCCACTGGCAGCTGGTTCCAAAGGGCAGGCGCCCCCACTGAGAAGGCCCTATCCCTGGGTGTCATCCGCCGGCAATCTCTTACCGGTGGCACCCTGAGAAGACCCTCCCTGTGGGAGCGCACTGGACGAAGGGAACTTGATGCCGGCAGCAGGTGTTCCCTCAGATATCCCGGATCCAAGCCATGTAGGGCTTTATAGGTCATCACCAGCACCTTGAATTTCACCCGGAGGGCAACCGGAAGCCAATGCAGCTCGCGGAGTAGAGGTGTTACATGGGAGTATCGGGAGACCCCCATCACAACTCGCACGGCCGCATTCTGCACCAGCTGAAGCCTCTGAGTGGTCCTCAAGGGCAGCCCCATGTAGAGAGCGTTGCAGTAGTCCAAACGGGAGGTCACGAGCGCATGAGTGACTGTGCGTAGAGCATCTCGGTCCAGATAGGGTCGCAACTGGCGCACCAGGCAAACCTGGGCAAAAGCCCCCCTGGTCACGGCTCCTATATGGTCTTCAAAATTGAGTCGTGAATCCAGGAGGACGCCCAAGTTGCGAGCCCTATCAACGGGGGGTAACACCTCACCCCCCATCGTTAGAGATGGAATAATCTGGTTGACCCGAGATGCCGATATGCACAGCCACTCAGTCTTGGCGGGATTGAGACGAAGCCTGTTTCTCCCCATCCAGACCTGGACCGCCTCCAGGCACCGGGACATCACAGCGAGGGCATCGCTGGGTTGGTTCGGGGTGGAAAGAAAAAGTTGGGTATCATCAGCGTACTGATGATACCCCACCCCGAAACCACGAATGATCTCACCCAGCGGCTTCATATAGATGTTGAACAGGAGGGGCGAGAGAACCGACCCCTGAGGAACTCCACAAATGAGAGGCCTCGGGGCGGATCTCTGCCCTCCCATCAACACCGACTGCGAGCGGCCCAGGAGATAGGAGGAGAACCACCGTAAAACGGTGCCTCCCACTCCCAACCCCCTGAGACGCCGCAGCAGGATACCATGGTCGATGGTATCAAAAGCCGCTGAGAGATCTAATAGGACCAGGACAGAGGAGCAACCCCTGTCCCTAGCCCTCCAGAGATCATTCACCAGCGCGACCAATGCCGTCTCCGTGCTGTATCCGGGCCTGAAACCCAATTGGTACGGGTCCAGATAATCAGTTTCCTCCAGGAACAGAGGAAGCTGGTGCTCCACCACACTCTCGACAACCTTCGCCAAAAAGCGAAGGTTGGAGAGTGGACGATAGTTATTTAAAACAGCCGGGTCCAAGGCAGGCTTCTTGAGGAGGGGTCTCACCACCGCCTCCTTCAAGGTGGCAGGGAAGACACCCTCCTTCAGAGAAGCAGTTATTACTGCATGGAACCAGCCTCGTGTCCCCTCCCGGGCCGCATAAGCTAGCCAGGAGGGGCACGGATCCAACAAACAGGTGGTGGTGCTCAGCCTCCCCATGATCCTGTCCACATCATCAGGGGAAACAGGGTCGAACTCAGTCCAGATAACATGCTCAAGACCGTCCGATTCCTCCACATCAGACTCTGCCCAGTCAGAGTCCAGACCGGTCCGGATCTGAGCGATTTTGTCCGCCAGATGATGACTAAACTCCTCGGCTCGTCCCCGCAAGGGATCCTCCCTCACCTCCTGATTAAGGAGGGAGCGAGTTACCCTAAACAGGGTGGCCGGGCGATTATCTGCGGACGCGATAAGGGCAGCAAAGTAGTTAGACTTCGCCGTCCTTATCGCCGCAAGATAAGACCTTATAAAGGTTCTTAACTGCAATCGGTCAGATTCGGATTGGCTGGACCTCCAACCGCTCTCTAGACCTCGTCTCCGACGCTTCATCTCCCGGAGCTCCGCAGAGAACCATGGAGCCCAACGGGATCTGCGCCGGGTCAGAGGTCGCAAGGGTACAACGCAGTCAAGTGCCCCGGCGGCCGCCCTTTCCCAGGCATCCACCAGAGCATCGACTGGGCTGTGGGTAAGGGTGATGGGTATAGGCCCAAGCGCCCTCTGGAACCGTTCCGGGTCCATTAGGCGCCTGGGGCGGAACCACCTGGTCGGTTCCACAGCCCAGCGGCGGGGGGTGGCATAACGGAAAACCAGCCGCAGGAGGTAATGATCTGACCATGACAGGGGGGCGATGGTTGGTGAACCCCCTCCGAGATCATCCAACCACTGTCCAGATAGGAACACCAGGTCGAGAGTATGATCCCCCACATGAGTTGGGCCCTCAATAACTTGGGTCAGGCCCATGGCCGTCATGGAGGCCATGAACTCCCGAGCTAACTCAGACGACCCTCCCAGTGACGGCAGGTTGAAGTCACCCAGGACTATAAGCCTGGGGAACTCCACCGCCAGCCCTGAGAGAGTGTCGAGCAGCTCGGGCAGGGCTGTTGCCACACAGCTGGGCACCAGGTATGTGAGCAACAAGCCAAACTGAGCCTGAGGACCACATCTCAAGAGGAGGGATTCACTCCCGGCCATCTGGACAATGGTGGCCTCCCGCGGGCACAGAGTCTCCCGAACAACCACTGCCACCCCACCACCCCTGCCCTGAGCCCGTGGCTGGTGTAGCACCCGGAAACCTGGAGGGCATAACTCGGTCAGAGGCACCCCTCCCTCCGAGCCTAACCAAGTCTCCGTAATGCACACCAGATCCGCACATTCCTCCTCGATCAAATCATGAATGAGGGGAGCTTTGTTAATGACGGATCTGGCGTTAAAATAGACCAGCCTGAGCTCAGGGACCTGATCACCCTCATCCCCGGGTAAGAGGGTGCTAACCGGAGGGTCGGAGCGCGCCACCGCTTGAAGATAGCGGGGGCGCGATCCCGGGTGTTGATATGGCCCTCCGTGCAACCACCTGCTGCCATTCCCTATCGTCGTGGGGATTTGAAGCCCCACCCCAACATTCACAGAACCAGCAGCCACCTCCCCCAACCCCGTCCCGTCAGGACCCCTAACAGGCCCAGACTGAGTGCCGGTTAAAGATTCCCTCCCCACCCTCCTACCCCTCCCCCTCCCTAACCTTTTAAAATAACCGGCTAAAAATTTTATCAGGGGCCTCTTAGCGCGTCTCAACTCGAGGCCCCTATCTAGGCCCAGCCACCTCTCGGAGTCCCAACATTTGGGCTCGTCATTAAGGGGAGTGTGGAAACAGGCGGTAGGTCGCGCCCAGGAGGGAGAAACCCCCCTGAGGGCATACAGATCAGCTTCGGAATAATGGAAGCAAACCATGCAGCACTAGAATGTTCACATAGGGCAGATGTTACAGATATGTCCAAAGGGTAGTTCGGTGGTATTGTTATAGATGAAAAAGTAAGTCCAGTAGGCATGTCTCTCAATCCACTAGACCATCTCAGCTCTCACCTGAGATGGCAATCAAAAGGGAAGTCTCAGCCGTCCTCTCACTCCGGCTGAGGAGTCCAATCTGGAGTGGAGAGAAAAGGGAGTCCTGGGCCAAACCCACCCCAACTGGTCTCTCACACCAGTGAGGTGGTCAATGACCAGTCCAAGACCGTCCTCCCACCATGGTCAAGACCCAGCCAAACTGGACTGTCAATGGGGAGGTCTTGATTCCAGCCGGGCATGGAGATAGCCATAATACCTGCCTGCCAGCACAGAAAGCAAGAAAGCAGGCAAGCCAGGCCTCTGCCGATCTTCGAGTCGCCGGCCAATGCCGCCAGTCTGGGGGGGGGGAGGGCAAAAACATTCTCTCCCCCAAGTGCCCGCCCGCCAATCCAAACGGTATTCCAGCGGCGGAGAAAGGCATTCCCGGCAGCTGTCTAGAGTCCGGGCATTCACCAGCACGTCCGCCGAGGCCGATGTCCAGGCCCACAATCCACTTCCACCATCTGGGAGGAGAGGGAGGCTCCGCGCCGCCGAGGACGGCGCCTGCCAGCTGATAGCCCTGATCGAATCTCCAGCCGGTGGGATCGTTGCCGCTGCCCCTCCGAACGAGCAGAGGGTATCCACGACGAACGGACAGGAAAGGAAAGGCAAGCAAGGACGCCCACAGCCTTTGCAGCATTCCAGCATTGCTCAGCAGGCCGGCGATATCCAAAGCGCCGCTATTCGGAGGGGGGGGGCTCAGCGCCGCCGAAAACAGCGCCCAGCAGCCGTTTCTGCATCCCCCAGCCCCCGGAGTTGCCCCATCATGCCGTGCCGCGGCTGGGCCTCCCTAAACTGACCCATTTAGAGCCCTTGCGGAGCGCCCGAAGCTCAAACTGCGGCCGCCGCCATCTTGGGCAGAAAAAAACAAAAAAAAACATTTTGCCTATGATATGTAACATGTACTATAGTTATAGTTATAGAACTAAATTACAGTTATAGAACTAAGGAGAAACTTCCTGACAGAACAATTAACCAGTGGAACAATCTCCCTCCAGAAGCTGTGAATGCTCCAACACTGGAAGTTTTTAAGAAGAGACTGGACAGTCATTTGTCTGAAATGGTATAGGGTTTCCTGCCTGAGCAGGGGGTTGGACTAGATGACCTCCAAGGTCCCTTCCAACTTTACTATAATGATTATGATTATGACTGCTTTATTCTTACTGATATAAAGGCATAGGAACTTGACATGGACAGCATGTCTAGGCAAGAGGATAAAGGGACTGGAACATTTTTTCTCCTTTCTGGTTTTAGAAGCAAAATACAATCCTGCAATTTTCACAGGGGAAAATATAAGTGAGAGATGCCCTACTTGCTGAATTATAACCCCAATCAGAATCCCCTGAGCTTTATGTATTTTTAGCATTAAAATGGATCTTTAATATATATATATATATATATATAGGTTTGTGGCCATTGCTATAATTTGTGGAAACAAATTGCAGAGTTTCACTATGCACTGCTGAGTGAATTTTAAGAAAAACTTTGTTTTACTGTGTTGAATTTCTTACCATATGCTCAGTCTATTATTACATGACTGAGAAAGACAAGAAAAAAATCTCCTTGGCTGAGATTCTGAGAGTTCTGACACATGTGGCAGGCACAAGATTTGGGAAGGATAATATTATTTGTGTATACTCTATACTGTATATGATGTATACAGCAGTAGACAAACATAACGGATTAAGACAATTAAAATGCAAGAAAACAAGTTTGTAGAATGTCAACAGCTCTTCTGATTCCTCCAAGCAACTTTCAAATATGAGAAATATGGTTAAAAGAAAGTAATTTAAGTCAGAAATTGGCATTAGCACCCCTCTCTTCCTTAACTTATAAATAATAGCACATCCTCAAAAATGTTGAAGCAAAGGAAGAACAACACAAAATGCTAGATGTGGAATTCCAATTGGCTGTTACCAATTCTTAGTTATTAAGTAGTCTTTCCCAACCACTAACAGTTTACTCATTTTGCTCTGACACCATGTTCTAACTCAACCTTCTCTAACTTGATTTCTGTATGTTCTGTACAGCAGCTCTCTAGAAACTGAAGGATTATGACCACAAACAACTCTAGCTATATAAATAAATGGAGCCTAGCTTGGAAATTTGGACCATATCTCTGGTGATTTTGGAAAGATGTCCTGTGTGGTCCAATAAAGAAATCAGAATTTAGAGCTAGTTAATAATATAAAGTAATGCTAGATCAAGAGCCGATTTTTATTCTTCTGAAAGGTTCTGGAACAAAGGGAAATTGTTTAGTCTAACTGTTGCTTTCTTGCTTTTTGTAATCGGATTTTGCACCAGGGAAATCTCATGCAAGCGTGGGAAAGATGGGATGTACTGAAGGAGGGAATAAGGGACTGTACAGGAATGATTGATGTCTTCCTTATGATGTAATGGCTCTCTTGTCTGATTTTCATTCGCTAACAAAGTTTATAAAGCAATGCTACTAACTTTCCAAGGTGTGGCACTTCTGAACGTAACTCTCCCAGCATTCCAGACTGTTTGCCACCCAACCATCTTATTTGATTAAATACAGAGCTGTCTAAGAAGCCTCCACTTGGGTTATCTGATTACATTGATATGGTATCTCAAGTTTAAGTAAGTAGTGGGACCTTACACTTCTGAACAGAACATTGCAAAAATGTTATGTAAAAGGGCTCAGGAATTTATCTATTTATCTCTCTCTGAATGATATTCTCCCTCCCTGCCCCCCCCCCAAAAACACAACAAAAGCAAATGTGGTGTGATGAGAACTCTCAGCCCCAAATAAGATCAGGTTCAAAAGTGGACAAGAGGTTGGGCCAGAGAGAAAAACGTTCTGGAAAAAAAAATCCATTGCAACTCTATGGAAGAATTGGGCAGTGACTCAGAATATTGACAAGGGATCCTTTCTAAGACTTACCTACCCAGCATGCCTAGGCAACAGCACATATACATAAATATACATAAAAGAACCATGATTATAGAGCAGAAACATGCACCCACACACTGCCAACATATATGCAAAGAAGGTGTATATTTACAGAGATGACTGTACCATAGCTAGTTTATATGTAGTAGATGGATACTATACGTAACCATCTAAAGACATAAATATTTGCTAGGTACATTTGCAAATCAGCAAATTAGATAAATAAACATTTATCAGAAAAATGTTAAGCCATCTGGAGTTAAAGTGTCTGAAAGTAAATATTTTACTGGCGACTACTACAGAAATGCTAAAAGGCGGAGCTCTTTCATAAGGTTTTAACTATATATCATTGCTATTTCCTATTATTAGCAATGGGTGGTTGAATTTATCATTATATTTGTTGTGTTTATATACTGATTTTATTGATATTTATGGAAGTCTTATAAGGTGCATAAGAACTTGCTAGGGGCAGTCTCAAAAACTGTAAATAAATAGCACAAGATGTACCTGCCCTATTTAAATGTTTGAAAAATCATTTATACACACAGACACCAAAGGCAACACGTGTGCACACATGATGATTGGTCCTTGAGAAAAAAATCCAGATGATTTCATTACACAGAAAAAAATATATAAATCTGATATAGCCATCAGTAGTAAGGAGGCTAGGAAAAATTCCAAAAGTCATATTCCACATGCTTTCCTTAATTTGTTATTCCCAACAGAATGTTGGAAAGAAATTATGCAAGGGAGTTAGTATCCTATTTGTCTGTCTTCAGGATCTTTACAAACAGGACAGAACTGGATCAAATCTGAAGTGAGAGGAAAGAAAAGCTGACAGAGGGAAAAGTCAACCCTGAAAATGGGCTGGATCTGAACAGTGGATGTAGAGAGAAAAAAATTGAGAACATTTTCCCCAATGCATCTCCTATGAGAAGTCAACTGGACAGTGGCACAGAATGTTGCTGACCTCTCCTAATGAAGTCTGCTGTTTTTTTCTTGCCTACCTTCCTCCTGCCACATGACCCAGAGTAGGCTTACTTATGAAAAGGCTTGGAAAAAATTTTGTGCATGATTCCCTACCTCGTTAATGGTGGCACATGGAGAAGTGGCAAATTGCCGAATCCCATGCCCTACTGTGCTACTTTCATTAGTCACAATCATTGTTTTCCAATGTTGTTTTCTTAGTCTGAGTTGACAAGACTCTGAAGCTCTTTCGACAATTTTTGTGGCAGTCCAATTAAGTCCCATTGGTGCTGTTAAAGGGGAAAGGGGATTGTCAGGATACAATTTTAAGGAATTAATCTTTTCCTGCAGGCAGAGAGGCGGACATAGCCTGGAGGACCCTGTTCTCCAATGAGAACCAGGCTTTGAAAAGTTTTGACAGCCAGCATGGTAATAAGTCAATTTCTACTGATGCATTCTCTTCAAAGATGAACTCAAGGTGGGCAGTAAGAAGGCAGCATTTCAGTACCAGTTTCTACCGAAAGGAACTGTTAGCCATTCAGTGCCAGGAAACAGTTTATATGCTACACTCATGCTTCAAAAACTAGTATTCCATGTAAACTAAAATATCATCAATGTACTTCACAAAACCAACATCTCAACCATAATAAATGACACTAATTCAAAAGAATCGAGGCCTTTGAACTATGGTGCTGGAGAAGACTCCTGCGAGTCCCTTGGACTGCAAGGCGATCAAACCGGTCAGTCCTAGAGGAGATCAACCCTGACTGCTCTTTAGAAGGCCAGATCCTGAAGCTAAAACTCAAATACTTTGGCCACCTAATGAGAAGGAAGGACTCACTGGAGAAGAGCCTAATGCTGGGAAAGGTTGAGGGCAAGAGAAGAAGGGGACGACAGAGAATGAGGTGGCTGGATGGAGTCACTGAAGCAGTAGGCGTGAGCTTAAATGGACTCCAGAAGATGGTAGAGGACAGGAAGGCCTGGAGGAACGTTGTCCATGGGGTTGCTATGGATCGGACATGACTTCGCAACTAACAACAACAATTCAAAAGAAGAACAAAAGGAAATGGAGGGAGCTCAGCCATATGAACCAGCTACTTATATACAGATAAAGGACAGTGGAAATTTCATTAACTAAATTACACCAAGCCAAAAAGAATGCTTGCAATTTGAACTTCCTTTTTTCCCTTTTTCTTTCCCACTCCAACCATGCCTGAGTCTGAATGTCTTATAGATTTCCCCAAGATATTAGACTAATAAAACTAAAGCAAAAAATTAATAGAATAAGCAAAACACCCTGTAATAAATTAACAAACATATTATCTTTATAGTTACTTTACAGTAACTGACAATTTGGCTACTGGGCTGCCTGAAAGCTCAGCGCTTACAGATTTTATTTGATTTCATTTATTCACTAGCTCACCCAACTTCACCACAATTTTGCCGAACAGCTGATTAGATTGATAAATGGTAGGGCCCAAGTGCAACTAAGCACCTACGAGGCAATGTGTGAGATTTCCAGTTTGTCAAGAGTGTTAAAATATCAATCCTAAATCTTGAAACAATTTCAAGATTGCATTCAAAGACTATTATATTCCCCCCCCAACCAGGGCATTTTACATTTATATTCCCAAGAAGTTGAAAATTGGAGACAAACTTATATTGACCTAGGATTGACCCTGAGCCTTTCAGTGCTTTATCCTATATACAATTTTACAGCTTGAGACTCAGATAACTGGATGATAATTCTATAACTTAGCTGAATTTTTACATCTCAGTAGAAGATGTAATCTCATATGCTATGAGATCAAAGTATTAATTCAAGTAGTGATGTCAGATAAAGTCTTCTCTGTGATTCTGTATTGACTTTGGAATGCCCCCCTGGTGGCTAATTTCCTTGACTTCACCACTTGTTTAAGGTCATCTGTTTACACAGGCATTTTGGAATTTGTCAGTTTGTTCACTTCAGTCTCTTCATTGGTTTTATAGCTGGCTATTTTATTATTGATATACTTACAATGGAAGGATGGGCATAAATATAAACAAACAAATACCTCAGTATATGAGCCCTGGTGGCTTAGTGGTTAGAATGCAGTTCTGCAGGCTACTTCTGCTGACTCCTGGCTGCCAGCAGTTCAAGTCTCACCAGCTCAAGGTTGACTCAACCTTCCATCCATTCCAAGATCGGTAAAATTAGGACCCAGATTGTTGGGGGCAATATGCCGACTCTGTAAATCACTTAGAGAGGGCTGTAAAGCACTATGAAGCAATACAAAAGTCTAAGTACTATGTTGGGCTGATATTTTACAGTTTTTTTATGTTGTGGATTTTAAAGTTGTAAGCCAGGGGTGTCAAACTCAATTTCATTGAGGGCCGCATCAGCATTGCGGTTGCCCTAAGGGGGCCGGGTGGGTATGGCCAGGGTGGGCGTGGCCTACTGGGTGGGTGTGGCTAGAGTGTGTATGGCCTACTGGGTGGGCGTGACCAGCTCTACATCGTTCGCATCAAGGGTGCCTATGGGGGCCTGGGCAGGAGTGGGACAGATCTGAGGGTCTCTGGCAGAAGGAGGGTCTCTGGGCCAGGGCCAAGGCAGTGGGGGCCGTTCCCTCATTTTTTCCAGGATGGCTTTGCGGGCCACATGAAACCACTTCGCGGGCCGGATCTGGCCCCCAGGCCTTGTGTTTGACATGTCTGTTGTAAGCCAACTGTGGTCAATTTCATTTTTCAAATGCTACACATCACCGTTTTTGATTTTACTAAAGAAGTTTCAGACATGCTTACTTTACACTTTCTGGTGATCTCAGTTTAGTTGGCTGGCATCATAACTCAGCTGAAGAGTGCAGGCTTTGAGTTCAGACAGCCTTGACCCTTACAGTTAATAGAAGAAAACAGCAAGTAATGGAAGGAAGTTTCCTTGAGAATCTAGAAAACATCTACCAGTCAAAAGTGATTGGAGGATGATCAAACTAGAAGACAGACAATTCAGTTTTGTGACCATGGCATAAAAATCACAGATGAACAAAATGGGAAAGTTGGCAGGGGAAAAGCATGGCAATGTGGGTGGAAAATACAAGTTTTAATAAATTAAATACATTGATACATCAATAATTCATTCTGCTGCTGGAAATAATGGGGAAAAAATCAAAAGCTTAGCACATTATCGTAAAGGGATGCCCAAATATTTTTCAGATACAGGATTTCTTGCCTTTGAGAGGCATACCTGGAGACCATGTTTCAAAAACTATTGGGTAAAGTGAACCAAAATCAAAATTTGATTTCCTTTATTTGTTAATTGTAACAAATACAATTAACAAGCTTCCATTCCTGCTATGTTTGACCATTTTCTTCTGTCACATTCCAATTTGTTAATGACGTTTGGAGCTCTGCAATGGCTACTTTCAGTTCTTCTGAGGGCTGCATGGAACTGTGGCATGTATTTCTATGTATTGGGTTATTCCTTCCCCGACACACATTAAGCAAAATCAAACCAATTTGTTATCCAGTGAGACATTTGGAAATAAGCAGTTTAGTGGCAAGTGAAAAAGGCTCTGGACTGCTAAGAACTTGTGCTAAGGAGGCACCATGGACTTGCAGGCCCTGGATAGACAAACCATCCTGGGTAGACAAACCATCAGACCCATTACCAATAAACCTCCTATGCTCCTACTGGAGATGGATCCAAGAGCATTCTGAATAAAATAAATTATATGCATTTTGCCTGGCATTGTTCTCTGGTGCCGGGGCTTTGAGAATTTACTCCAGCCCATGTTGATTAGGTAATTGGCACTGAAATTATTTCTATAGCTTGCCATTCTCTCCTTAACGTCAACTTATACTTTAGCACTTTCTCTCAGGGGAGCTTTAATCAGAATTACATTTGGCAGACGTACATAGCTATTGTGACAGGATAATTAAACATTTGTCATAGTTTCAATTTTTATCTTAACAGCTGTTTGTAAAAACAAATGTACTATTATTGTTGTAATCACTCATCTCCTGAGCCAAAAGCAACTGTGAAAAAAAAAAGAAAAGAGCAGATATACAGGCTCCCAGACATGCCTACGGGTTGGATCCTGCAACAAGTATTGCCACATTTTGTACCTGTCTCTTGAAAAGAATTGAAGAGGGACCCTCTAAGGATCAAGGCATCCATATTTCTTATATGGAGTTGTTTGCATAGGCCCTTAAACAATTACACAATCCCTGTTTTCACAACCTCCCACTGAAGAACAGTGCTCCCACCTCAATTGCAGATAAATGTTCCGTGCCAGTGATATCAGCCATCCTTACAATTAACAGGTTCCTTCCTTGCAATGTTTCTGTCAACTGAGCAATTAAATGTTTAGAAGGGAAGAGCTACAATTGAGCAGGGAAGGGAAAAATCTCAAAAACTGCTCTTTCGTTGAAACGGTTCTCATGTGTTTAAAATTGTTTAGAAAATACAACTCTTTAGCTGAGATAGATTATCAAAGAAAGAAATATGCACGTACAAAATAAAGTCTTACAATCCCCACGCCATCCCATGTCCTGCTATTCTGCCTATTTTGGTGTGATGTTCCTAGGAGGGATGAGAGAAGGATGCTGGGAGTGTATGCCAAGAGTAGGCCCACCTAAGGCATGGAGGCCATCAGACTGCCCTGCAAAACCAAGCAGGCACTAGCAATGTAGGGAGATTTTGGAGGCAGATTTCAGTGACAATGGAAAAAGAATAATTTCTTAGGATTTCTTGACTTATGGACCGTCAACTAGAAAAGGCTCAAGAATGATTAATTACAAGTAGTCCTCGGCTTACAACAGTTCATTTAGTGACCATTTGAAGCTACAATGGCACTGAAAAAAGTGATTTATGATCATTTTTCGCACTTTATGACTATTGCAGCATCCCTATCATTATGTGATTTACATTTGGATGCTTGACAACTAACAACAACTAACTCACATTTATGACGCTTGCAGTGTCCCGGAGTCATGTAATCCCCCTTTGCCATCTTCTGACAAGCAAAGTCAATGGGGACCCCAGATTCACTTTACAACTATGTTACTAATTTAAGAACTGCAGTCATTCGCTTAACAAACCTGGTGAAAAAAGTTGTAAAATGGGGCAAAACTCACTTAACAAATTTCTCACATAGCAACAGAAATTTTGAGGTGAATTGTGGTCTTACGTTGAGGACTACCTGTATATAGGGCAACTGCAGTGAGGCTATTATAGATTCAAAGATGGAAGAATACAGAAATACCTGTGTAATGGAAGAATACAATTTGAAGATAGCTTGCAGAAATGTCTTGTTTAATTAAGGAGGGAACAACAATTCCTTTTATAACAGATGGGAAACACTTTATGGATTTTTCCCCCTAAATATGGATAAAACAGAATTGGTGATTTTGGAATGTAAAAAGGTTTGTTTATGGGAAGAAGGGAAACATATGTAATTTGGGAAGGTGGAAATGGTAATTACTATGTTTGCAACTGCTGCAAAGATAGAAAATTGCTTCTTTATATACTTTTCTTCTAGTTATCATTCATTTTTTTATTCATGTTTTTTTTTACTTTTTTTTTAATCCCATTTATATCCCGCCCTTCTCCGAAGACTCAGGGCGGCTTACAATTTAAGCACAAATCAATGTGCTTAGCAATAGCCTTCATTCTATGTATATGCCTGCTTATTAGGGCTTTCGCCCCCCCCAAGCAGCATTATTACAAAGTCAGCTTATTGCCCCCAACAATCTGGGTCCTCATTTTACCTACCTCGGAAGGATGGAAGGCTGAGTCAACCTTGAGCCTGGTGGGACTCGAACCTGCACTAATTGCAGGCAGCTGGTGTTACTTAAGGAGGCATTAGCCCACTGCAGAACCTAGTAGGGACACATCTTAGGAGCCAAAATTTCATTCCTGCTGTAGAAGCATCCATCCATTTTACGGTGCATGCTCTAATCATTAAATGGTCAATCTGATGGCTGATTTGTGGTCTAAAAATGCCTTAAAGATTATTCCAAGTTTTTTCTGCAACAAGAAGCAGGACTTGTGAGCCATGAGGTGAGTTTCTCATAAGAGTGAGCCATTATCCATGGAACTATGAAACTTTGCAGCCTGAATGAATACTGTACTGGGAAGATACTGAGAAGTAGGACATAATCTTCAAACATTTCCTCAGAGAAATCACATAGGAAATTAATTTAAATTAATTCAAATAATCAACCTAGTCTTTCTTCAGGATTTTAAAAAGATAGTTTTTAATTAATTTCTATAAATGGAGAACATTTTGTTAACTTTCAGAAGGCAGTTTCAAAAGAAAGGCACTGACCATTTTTAAGCCGGTCATCCCATTAAAAATATCCAAATGACTATTCCATTCTTCAAAAGTAAATGGAGCAGAAATCCATTTTCTTTTTGATTAACTATGGCAGTAGAGGATTAATGATAATTCTTTTAAAAACTAACATCTATCTTCAGTTTAGTTTTTTTTCATGTGCTCAACATGAAAGGCTGTGGAACATTTTCTTTTACTTTTGTTTATTTCAGAGAGTAATGGCAAAAGCTTAAAATAAAAATAAGAGGAAGAGAGTTTTTATTATTATTTATTCTAATTTATTAACCACCCAATTTCAAATGGATTCTGGGCAGTTGTAGAAGTAACCTTGGGAGACTGGGCCCAGAGATCTTGCCTAGTAATGGTCAGATAAGAGCCAACATAGTCCGCAGCTGATCAGTGAATGGGGCAAGAGGCTTAGAAAGGACCGGCTATGTAGATTCTCAGTCATCCAGGTCATGGTTGTCCCAAAGGTGCTTTTTCAGGAGGCAACTGGACTTTCTTGTTTTTCTTTGAAGATATTTTGCTTCTCATCCAAGAAGCTTCTTCAGCTCTGACAGGACGGTGGGGAATGGAAGGATTTACATTCTTTTCAGCCAGCCATTTGCCATTTGCATTCTTTTAGAAAGTTGTTGAGGCCACTTGGAGGTGAGTCTGTGTACTCAGGGTCACCTGAGTAGTGCAAATGGATGTGGAGCTTCCTTGGAACTGCTGAAAGGACTGTATTGTGGAGCTGTGCTTTCTGCAGGATGTTTCCACCCTATGTCCCTTCACTGTTGAACACTGGCACAGGCTGTGGAGATGAGTCTGTGTTGTCTGCATCTCAGACTGAAGCGCAAATGGCCTGTGGTCTGCAATAATTTCATGAATTCCATTCATACTCCTGCACCATTTGAAGGGTGTTCATCCCAAAGTAAATAGCTAAATGTCTATGGAAATTCTCAGTCATCCAGGTAATGGTTGTCCCAAAGGTGATTTTTCAGGAGGCAACTGTACTTTCTTGTTTTTCTTTGAAGACATTTTGCATCTCATCCAAGAAGCTTGTTCAGCTCTTCTTCAAAGGAACTCTTCATGGTACTTTTAGACTTGCAAGATTCTGTTGATGTAGCATTACTATAAAGTAGAATCATCTAGTCATCTTGTCGTGTTTGATGTCTGGTCCACCTAGAGAGGCTGACAGTAGCCTTTCAACAAGATGACAACATTCAATAGAGGGGACCTGGAGCCAGCCCACTTTACCAGAATACACCAGGTAGACAGAAATACTTGGAGACAAGTGGTCCCTCTCTTTTCCTGTGATCAAAACTGGACAAAGTGTTAATCAAAACAAGCTCATTTCCAAGTGTAGTCTGCTAGGATGGGAGTCAAAAGTACTGACTTTCTTCAAAGCAACATCTAATTTACTTTTTTTCATTTTAAAAATATTTGACCCAGAGATGTATGCTGCTATTTATCAATAGAATTTAACAGATTAAAAAAAGAACTCGGTTTTCTACTACTTTATATTCTTTCTTTTCCTTTTCTCCTAACCTTATTATGTATTACTTTATCTTATGCTGAAAAGGTTCAATAAAAGTTACTTAAAAAACACACTTCAATAGAATTGAATGGATAAAAAAGAATTAAAACTTAAGTTTTAAATAAGCCGTTACAACACAGACAACAATGAAACTAACCTAAAGGCTAGGATGCTTTATAACTATATAACTATTCCATAAAAATTGATATTACAAGATTGAATAATTAAATGAAAACATCTTAAACAGTGTAGAAACTGAGATTTTCCCTTACATTCTCTCTCTCTCCCTCCCTCCCTCCCACTCTCTCTCTCTCTCTCTCTCTCTCTCTCTCTCTCTCTCACACACACACACACACACACACACACACACACAATGCACCAAGCAGCACACTAAGTAGCACATTTTTTAAAGTTCCAATTTAATTTAGAGGTTTTATTCCTATTTCTGTAAGTTAAATGTTATGATCGAAGTTTCAATATGACTTTTTTTTTAAAAAAAAAGTCTTAAGATCTCTTGTGATATAAACATAATTACTGGGTGTGTTTAAAAGAAAAAGTAAGTACAAAATTTACCGAGCAAACTAAAGGGAATGCACACAAGCAAAAAGCATTTGGGCACTAAGCTTTGATCCATTAAATTGAATGAGAAAATGATTACTCTGTTATTTCATATATAGGTTTCTGTTTGACCAGAGATATGCATTCCTTAGGCCATTAACTTTGGCAATATATACATTCAAAGGCTTAAAGCTTGTATATTATTAAAATAATGCTATGTAACTGGAATCACTTAGGGCTGCAATCATACTTTGTAATGGGTCAGTGAAAAAAAACAACCTGAAGACATTCTTACACCAGGATGGTGGAATCTTAAAACTGCAGGGTTCGTTGAGAATGACCTAGACTGCAAGCACGTTTACACACAGCTTACTTCCTTCTCAGCATCCTGTCAATGCCATAGGGGACTGGTCTTATTTCATTTACACAGGCCATGAAATTCTTCCCAACAGAAGAATATTGTATTACTATATACAGATTTTCCAACCAGGGCACCAGATTTTCAACACACTGGAGAATCAAGCTCTTAAGAAAAACAGATTGTGTAGGCAAGCCTAATGAAACAGGGGGACTACCCTGGTGCTGATTTCTTCTGCAGGATTCAAGCCATTTTGATCGAAAACTACCACTCCAATATTTGTATGGGAAATCAGGGCACTGAAACTCAATTAAAACTAGCTCCAACTTCTTTCTGTTTCATTCACTGAACAAGCACAATTGTGGCTAAAGTTTTCTTATGACTCATGGTCACATTATGCCCTGCTGGTGTTCGCAGCTGCATTAAGAGGTGAAAATTAATTCTGATACCCTAGCTAGCTGGTTTTGAGGCCCTTCTCAAAAGACACTGCCAATTATACCTAACCTGGCTAAATTATATGCAATGCTCTTTTGATAGGTCTCCATTCAGCTAAGATCAACAACTCTCTTTCCTTCTGATTTGTCAGGATTCAGTATATGTAAGAAACACTGAAAGAAAGCTTCTAAATATCCTGTTATCCCCACTGGAATTAATTTAAGGACAAGTAAATGATTGACCAGAACACTTTTAAGAAGCAAAATGTGTTTCCCATTCTGAATGTGTAATTCCAAAAGGAGATGTTTGGACAGCAGGTTAAGTCTCCCATATCCAGCTTTAGCCATCTCTTGGAACAAATGATTTATATAACAAGTGTCAGGAAGTTCACTATCTTAAAAAGATAAAGCAGAAGCAGCTTAAAAGTGCCTAAAGCAGTCTTTAAAAAGGTAGAGTAGGAAAGACAAAAAGGTAAAAATATAAATGAAAGGCACACAAAGGAAAAGAGGGGAAAGGCCAATAAAGATACACAAGGCAGCAATGAAGACTGAGAATATTTTCTTTCTTAAATACATGAATCAGAGTTGCATTATTCTATTATTCTCACATTTGAAATCAAGCCCCAGTGTATGTCTGCATGGGGATAGAAAGGAAGATTTGCCAGAAAAATAAACTTATTGTTCAGCAGAGATATTCATTTAGAATCAACATGTTGACTGTTGTCTCTCTCTAGTAACTATGACGTTCCTCTTTTCTGCAGCTTTGCTTTCTCTTCTATTTCATTGTCACTTTCCCCCCTCCTTAAACTCCTTTCTTTGTTTTTCTCCTCTGGATCATTCTCTCATCCACAGGAAATCTTATCGCTTTTTTTTTTTGCAAGAGCGCATACTTTGAAAATGATTTGAAAGAAAGTGCTTTTAACCTTGTCATTCAGCTAATTTTTTTTCAAGCTTCCACTCAACTTGGAAAAAGGCACTTTTCAGGGTCACAAACTTTATTATTGAATTATATTGTCTGAATCTTATGGAAGGCATTAATTAGAATTAAATAACCAAAGTTATTTAATTGCTTCTCTCTAGTGGTGGTTTAAACAGAAGGGGCCTATGTAACAAAGATCAGAAATTCTCAAAACAGGTGGACATATTATAGTGTTCAGACAAGGATTAACCTTACTGGCAATCTAGCAATAATTCTTTTAGGGGAATTTCCTTCTTATCCATCATGCCATCTAAAAATTCTATCCATAATAAGGATCACCTTCAATGATCTCCTCTTTGTCTTCACCTCCCACTTTGAAGTAAGATATATGTTGACCAGTGAGCTCTTTTTTATTTTGGAATCAATCAATGTAGAGAACTGTTTTCATCAGAATGAATATCATTTTATTTATATCTTTCTTTTCTTGTATAATAGGGCCTCAAAGCTGCACAAATGCAAATATGCTATCAAAATAGAAAGTTTTTGGCTATGACCAAAAATAGTGACATGATAATACATGTCAGTAGAGACTTAAATTTAGGTCCCCCTAGAATTGTTCCATATTATAATCACTCTCACCAATAAAAAAGCTACCAAAAGTAGGGTTTTGCCCCTTGATCTCTTAGATACAGGTCACTTTCTCACTATCTATTGTTAGTCAGAATAATCAAGAAAATGATGACTTCTTGGATTACCTAGACTGAGGGTGAAGGTTTGATCTCCAAGCTTATGGTTTGGTTTCCAAATGTTTTGTTACCAGGCTAGGTAACATCTTCAGTGGAGTCCCCTAAACTCCATTGAAGATGTTACCTAGCCTGGTAATGAAACATTTGGAAACCAACCCACAAGCTTGGGAAATGAACCTTCACCCTCATCCTACACCCAAGCTACAGATATTCGCCACAATTGCATTACCTAGAGTATTTAAACTGAGTTTAGTGAAGGCTACAGGGCTGAGACTATTTTGGACAGTCTAATCACTAGACTCTAATGGATGATCTTTCTTTGAAGACAGATATAAGGCTTGATCATATTAAATTTTTTAATTGATTGTGATTGACCGATGTCATTAACTGGAAATTGGGGAATTGGGAGGAGTGCAGTACAGTACAGTAGTTCAAGCCTTTCTCTAAAAAAAGTTCCAGATGGCATCACTCATCATCAAGGCATTCAAAGTGGGCAAAGTCAGGAAACAGGAATCACTTGGATTTCTGGAATGAACTTGATTGACAGTGGGATATTACATCAGAATCTTGAAAATGTGCCAAAGGTACTATCTACATTAACATATACCTGTCACAACTGGAATTGGAAGCCAGTTGCACAGGTCCTTGGGGTTGCCTGAGGCAAAAACTGGCCCAGTTATCTGGGAAAAGTTTCAGCTTAGTCAGTCTTAGTGAAGTGGGCAGGGTCCTCAGTACTGTGAATTCAGCTACCTCTGTTTTAGATTGCTGTCCCTCTTGGCTGATTAAGGTCTCCTGGAAGATGATAGTTGGTTGAGTGCAGGTGGTGGTGAACAAGAGAGGATGATTCCATCTGCCTTAAAGTTGACTGCCCCTTTCTTAAGAGACCCTCACTGGATACAATAGATTTTTATCCAATCTCTAACTTTCCCTTGCTGCAAAAGATTTTTGAGAAGGTGGTTGGCTTCAGCTCCAGAGGGCCCTACAAAAGTGGATTATCTGGATCTTTTAAAATCAGGATTCAAACTTTGTTATATGACTGAGATGGCATTGATCATGTTTGTGGATGACATCTGGTGGGCTGGGGATGAAGGTAGTGCAAACATCCTGGTCCTCTTTGATCATCAGTCTTTGATACCATCAATATCCTTCTGGCCAGGCTTAGGTGACTGGTAGTGCGGAGCACTGAGTTTCTACTTACAATATTCCCACCTCAGGAGATTTGCCTGCTTACAAGCATGTCTCATTATTATTTGGTGCTTGGTTTCCTCCATGGTTGTTCCACCTCTGTGGAACTCGCTTCCTAATCCAGTATGGCAACTGTCAGCCACATTGCCTTTAAAGCCACACCTATTTCAATTGGTTTAAAATACTTAACCTTCCCATCAGAATAATAACTTAACTCATTTTTATTACAATATTTTATAATGTGCATATGTATGGAAGACAAATAAAATTCATGAGTAGGTGGTGCAGGATGGGAAGGGTCTAAAAATCAATAAAAAATATTGATGCATATGAAAAATATGCCATGTACGCTTGACTTGCACTTTAGTTTGAAACCGCACATCAGTTTGGATGCTACGTTAAAAGTGAAATGGCAGTCTTATAAACAAATAACATACTGTATCTTGTGTTCTTTCATTGTCTTTTTTTAAAAGAACATGAGAATAACATTGGAAAATGTGCCTTTCTACTCCTGACAATTATAAATCCCAGGGGGCAGAATTTCTACATTTTATTCTCCCGTTGAGACAATTTCTGTCTCTTCCGCTGTCTTTACAGGACACTCTTGTTTCCTTTTCTGACACTTTACTAGAATGTCAGAAGCAGCCCTAAATGGGGATATCCTGGCGGCTGTTCATCATTTTGAGATACATCCTTTGCACTATTATCCCCACACAGCTGGTGTGCATCAATCAGCAAAGGCTGAAAGAAAGCTGTGTTCTGGCTATTATTGCTAAAGTTATCTTTGCACCCGGAAAGGATGACAAATTTTTGCTCTGTGAACACTTAGATCCAGGAGAAAGAAACTAAAGTAATCTGTTTGCCCTAATTATTTTTATTTTATTTATTTATTTTAATTCCATTTATATCCCGCCCTTCTCCGAAGACTCAGGGCGGCTTACAAGCTTAGCAGTTACACAAGACGGTCCTACCTTTGTAGAACAGAAAGCATCAGTGTCTCCAGTTGTACCGTAAATTTTTAAAATTCCTTTTTGGTTTTAAAAACATTTTTAAGTCTAGGGTTTTTTTTTCTTCTTATTGCTTGTTTCAGTAAAACAAGATAACATATTCTCTGCAATTGAAGGGGTTGTTTTTTCCCCCCATGCTTGAAGACCCTGGAAAATGGATATTTAAAGTACTTGTTCTTTATTATAATATAGACTTTGTCTATAATTTGTTTATATTATAGACAAAATCTATAATATAGACAATAATATAGATTTTGTCTATAATATAAACAAATTATTTTAAAAGAATTAATACAGTCTCAAATGCTGTATGAAAACAGAATATAGAAAACAATATTTCACATGGCATTCTAAAAGATATTATTTAATGGCTAATGTTCATGTCCTGCACTTTAGAGTGCAGACAAATAGATGCTTCTTTGTTCTCTCTGCCAGGACAATTTTGCACAATTATTCCAGCCCTGCTGAAAATCAAGGGCAAGAAAACTACTATGGAACAACATGCAGAGACGGGGCTTTTTCCCCTCTTTCATCTGGTGGTTTAAGCCTAGTGGGGACATTAAATAATTGGAGAGCATATTATGAGAGCTCACAGAAAAGAGCTTTCATAAGGTTTACAAAAAACAACAACACCCTGCCATATTTTCTAGCTCCCTAAAATTCTCCTTACTTCTTTGAGGTACACAACACTGGAGTACAGCTGTCAACCAATTTTATTTTATTTGAAATCTATGGGACCTATATGGAATCCACAAGTATCTACAACTTGGTGTTTTGCAGTATATCAGCTTGATTTTTGTTTTAGATAAAATAACATGTTAACATTTCAAAAGTAGAAGGGATAGGAAGGCTAATGATGCCAAGGAGGCATCTGCAGGAACATTGGTGTTTAAAGACGGCATGTTAGGTAGGGACCTAAGACATAAATATTAAAAGAACTAGTTAGCCAACCAATGGACACTTACACGTTGCAGGATTATAGTGGGAATATTGCAAAGAAGTATAAAATGGTGTGGATTACAAAACAGTACATTTAAAGAATGTTCTTCCTTGGCTCAATAGCTGGTTCCTATAACTCTCTTCCTGCTCTACTAACATTCATCAATAACAACAGACTGGAAGAAGCTACAGAACAGCAGAAGATACATCTGTTTATGCAAAAATATGACACCTCTATAGCTGAAATGGCTCTGTTATACAGGTACTGTAGTCCTCGACTCACAATCACAGTTGGGACCAGAATCTTCCTGGCTAAGCAAGGCAGTTGTTAAGTGACTCATGCCTGATTTTATGACCTTTTTTGCCATAGTTAAGTGCAAAAACTGATTTTCTCAATGCTTGTGTAACTTGCCAAAGGTAATGTAGCACAATCTCTACAATTCAACAATGGCCATTATAATTAGATTTGATTTCTGTGATTTCTGTAGTGATTAAAAAAAGCTTACATTTTCTTTCAACTCTCTCCTGACAGAACACAAGCTATTTTTTTTTTGTGCCTTTCTAATTCATTAGCTGTGCCAACCCAAGTGCATGATTAGGGAATAGGATGGCAATGAAACTGGATAAGATTTCTACTCTGATGTATATTTGATATATTTATTTATTTATTTTATTTAATTCCATTTATATCCTGCCCTTCTCCGAAGACTCAGGGCGGCTTACAAGCATCAGTTGTTCTTACTTTTTAAGGTATCACTTTGCCTTTAATTCACTGGTACAATCACATCTGGAACAGACTTCAACATGGAATTCAGAAACTTTCCCCCAATAGAATATAAGCTTGCTTTGTAACTAACAGAAATGCCAATTGCTAACTGGAAGATTACTGAGGCCACTGTAAGCTCTTATCTTTCTAACCAACTGAATAGTGGGATAGAATATATTTCTTCTCACATCCACCCATCTATTCTTGGGGAAAAATAAAAAAAAAACTTCTAGGCAAGATGCAAACATCATGATACGTCATGTGATGCAATGGACTAGGAGAAGAAATGATATTACCTTCTCCTGGTTACGTTCCTGTTCCATTTATGTTGGAGGTACGATTTAAAGTGCTTCCAGGTTGAAAGGATTAGCCAGGGATATCACCATAGCTAGAGGGATGACTGAGGTGTGTGTGTGTCTCCTTTCATGTTCCCGTCAAGGAGCTCACCCCAGCACACAGTAGCACTTAGGTCTCTAACATGGGTTTACTAACTCCAACCCAGCATCATAACCACAAGAGCCACTGCACTCCCCTGGCTAAGTTGATACATCTGGATACCAGATTGCCTATTCCGAAATAGGCCTGTGCAAAACATTTAAAGAGGAGCTTTATGAAGTCAGTGGCTCTAAGTGCCCTTTCTTAAAGCATTGAGGCAGCCACATCATTTGGCAGGTCCAGCACAGCTGCTTTGAAGATTTTTCTGGTTTGAGTATATAAGCATCATCTCTTCGAAGCAGCTACGCTAAGCCTTCTGGAGGATAGGCCTGCCTCAATGTTTCAAGGAAGGGTATTTTGCTCGTGCCAGCAGTGCACTTGATGAATGGGTTGTACAGTCTATTCTGAAGGCCATCTTTTGAATGTTAGCTTTATTTTCAGCAAGAGGTCACAGCCTAGGGTCTTTTAGTGCAACTGGCACCAAAGATTAGTTTCCCGTTCAGTAGGAAGTAAATTCATCGTGCTGAAGAGAAACTGAATGTTTAGCCTCCAGCCTGAATTATAAATAATCCTGATGCCTTAAAAGGACCACTGTCAATAGCTCATCTTCTTCCACCCTAGAAACTATAGCAATCACGCTTCTGACTTGTCTTCCAACCTTGGAGATTTGATATTTTATTCTTCCTTACGGGTCCAGTGAAACCTGGAGCTCCTAATGTCTACTGTAACAATTCTGTAATATCTTTTCTACAAGCTAAGACCTGATTGCCACCAATAAATTGCTTTATAAATTCCTTCACAGACTCTGACCAACTGGTCTGCATAACTTCAGTACTGTGAAACAGCAATATACACTAGACGTGGAGCTGCCTTTCCAAAGCTTGAAAACAGACCCACATATTTATTTCTTGCAAACTAGAACTACCCAATTCCAGCAAATAATAATAATAATAATAATAATAATAATAATAATAATAATAATAATAATAATAATAATAATAATAATAATAATAAGAAGAAGAAGAAGAAGAAGAAGAAGAAGAAGAAGAAGAAGAAGAAGAAGAAGAAGAAGAAGAAGAAGAAGAAGAAGTTGGAAGGGACCTTGGAGGTCATCTAGTCCAACCCCCTGCTAAGGCAGGAAACCCTATACCATTTCAGACAAATGGCTGTCCAGTCTCTTCTTAAAAACTTCCAGTGTTGGAGCATTCACCACTTCTGGAGGCAGGTTGTTCCACTGGTTAGTTGTTCTAACTGTCAGGAAGTTTCTCCTTAGTTCTAGGTTGTTCTTTAAATGTTTTAGCTTCCGGTCCCCTAATCCCCTGCCCTCTGGAACCAGCTGCCCGTGGAGTTGAGGACTGCCCCCGACCTCCGTTCATTCCACCGGGACCTGAAGACCTGGCTCTTCGAGCTCTCTGGCCCAGGCTGAGAATTTTAATTTTAATTTTAATTGGGGTTTTTATTCTCTCAGGGACTATTATAATCTTTTTAATTGTTTTTAATTTTTGTATTTCTTGTTTTAATTCCCTGTAAACCGCCCTGAGTCCTTCGGGAAAGGGTGGTATACAAATCCAATTAAATAAATAAATAAATAAATAAATAAATAAATAAATAAATAATCATCTTTGTTGCTCTTCTCTGCACTCTTTCTAAAATCTCAACATCTTTTTTACATCGTGGTAATCAAAACTGGATGCAGTATTCCAAGTGTGGTCTTACCAAGGCATTGTAAAGTGGTATTAACACTTCACGTGATCTTGATTCTATCCCTCTGTTAATGCAGCCTAGCACTGTGTTGGCTTTTTTGGCAGCTGCAGCACACTGCTGGCTCATATTTAAGTGATTGTCCACTAGGACTCCGAGATCCCTCTCACAGTTACTACTATCGAGCAAGGTACCACCTATACTGTACCTGTGCATTTGGTTTTTCTTGCCTAAATGTAGAACCTTACTTTTTTCACCAATGAAATTCATTCTGTCAGATAGCACTCAATGATCAAGTCTGTCCAGATCCTTCTGTATCTTAAGCCTATCTTCTGGAGTGTTGGTTATTCCTGCCAGCTGGGTGTTGCTTGCAAATTTGATGAGTTCCCCACCTATCCCCTCATCCAAATCACTGATGAACATATTGAAGAGGCTAAAACAGAGCTTTGGGGTACCCACTGCATACTTCCCTCCATGTAGATGCAATTCCATTGATGACTACACGTTGAGTATGGTTGGTCAGCCAGTTATGAATCCATCTGGTGGTAATGCTGTCTAACCTACTCCTTTCTATCTTATATCTTATTCTATCTGTTGAGAGAATTTCTTTCCCAAATACAATTCTCATAGAATTCTATGTAGAACAATTCATTGAGAAGATTGAAATGGATTACAGGAAGCCTAGTAACAACACTATTTTCTATTTATAACCAAACACAACCTTATATACATTAGTGTAGCAATTTCTTTAAAAAAAACCCTTCTAAGCTCTTCTATGACCCAATGGGGCAGGAGGTCCTTCATGAACATGGAGAAGCTTCCAATTGGCTGCACCAATAATGGTAGTTACCTCTTTATCATTCTGGGAACTAATTGCTATAATTTCCATGGATAAGGTTGGACTTAAATCTGGATTTTCCCCTGTCCTAGTTCAACACTTTTGTGCTGGAGCGCAAGAGAGGAAACATGAAGTCAGCCTGTCCAACAAGAAATCAATGCACATTTTATCAGGCACGATCCCAGAGAGTACAAGTGAAAAGCATCACAACCTATTAAGATATATGCTGACAGAGGTAAGAGTCAATCTGGAACAACATTGGGGGGGGGAAAAAAACCTCGTTGACAATAGCAAATTGGAAAACCAAGACTGGAGAATATACAGTAATGGAAAAAATGATTGTATATATTCATAACTGAAGTTTACCTAAATTCAGAGGGACATGTTTCTCTTATATACATCCTCTCAATAGCAAGGCAAGTTGAAACATTTAGAACATGGTTTTTGATGAACATGAGAAACTGTTTAAAATAATTGAAATGATTTAAACAGAAATGAATATAATTGTAAATGTTTCAAACGTAATATAAAGATACCTAAGCAGCATTTAGAAGGAAAGGAAGGGAAAGGGGAAAGTAAAGTAAAAAGGAAAGGGAAGCTTTAATGTTTCTTTGTATAGATATTTTTTCATTTTTTCTTAATCATATTAAATCTCAACAGAAATGGTTTTTAAAGAACAATAACAACATACCTGAGTTAGTTATTATACTAGTACTTTTGTCGTTGTTTTTAACTTAATTAATAAAAATAAAAATGTATGGAAAAAAGAAAGGCAATGCCCAGATAAACATACTGACATGTGAGTTTCATCCATAGCTGAACCAGGAACTGCTGAGTTTTCAAAAGGTAGCAAGAGAGATTTTGAAACTTTGGGCTGTTTGCTGAGCATTGGGTGCCCTTGGCAGCATAGACAAAGGAAAATAATTGGCAGGGCTCATTATCACCATAAGATGCAAAGTGAGAGAAAGGTGTAACCACAACTTTCCACCTCCAGTTTTAACATTCACAAAGCTAAAATCGAACCGCAGAAACTACCACACTGTTAAAGCACTTCGTTTCAAAAGTTCAAAAGATCTCTCTGCTTTTGCAGGTCTGAGGTAGTTTTAAATCTCATTACTCAGATCCAAGTGAATATGAATTCTCTCTTATGCGGCAAGATTGGATGTCATCCTTTTCCTTGCTTAGAGCCGTCTTAATTACAATTAATCTGTAGCAGTTGCTAGTTAAGGATTAGCAATAGGGTTTGTATGGTCATCATAAAGCATAATTCAAAACTATATCAATATTATATGCATTTCAGATATATTTCCTTCTTATTTCACAGCATTTGTTAAATAATATGTCAATAGTTGACTCTTTCTTTTCAGTTTCCCCTTAGTCTAGTAGTTGCTTTCTGAGCACTGAATTTGGCTCTGTTAAATTGGTTTTGCTGTCAATGTTCCTGCTCTCTACCAACAATTATAATATTGATTTTCACTGCACACACACACACACACACACACACACACACACACACACACACAAAAATCAATATTCTCCCAGGACAGAGTTGATTGACAACAACATAATAGAGATTAGCTTGTCAGCCTAATCTATAAAACTAGTCTGTAAAACTGGCATCCATTAAAAAAAGGTAAAAGGAAAGAAATTAAGGTATGTAAGAAAAATGCACACTGCACTATTGTAAGGATTTTACTCTGGGAAAATAATTGTAAATACAGTTAAGAGAGGAAAAAAACAAAATGGTTTTAAACAGGAATTAGGCAATTAATTTAAAATGTATGCAGTTATTTAAAATGTTAATGCCAATTTTAGTGTGTGTGTGTGTGTGTGTGTGTGTTGATTTAATTACACCAGACATGTCAACCACAAGGCCCGGGGGCCAGATCCGGCCAGTGAAGTGGTTTCATGCGGCCCGCGAAGCCATCCTGGAAACAGTGAGGGAACGGCCCCCACTGCCTTGGCCCTGGCCCAGAGACCCTCCTCCTGCCAGAGACCCTCAGATCTGTCCCACTCTTGCCCAGGCCCCCATAGGCACCCTTGATGCGAACGATGTAGAGCTGGCCACGCCCACCCAGCAGGCCATACGTGCTTTAGCCACGCCCACCCAGTAGGCCATGCCCACCCAGGCCACACCCACATGGCCCCCTGAGGGCAACCGCAATGCTGATGCGGCCCTCAATGAAATTTAATTTAATTTAATTTAATTTAATAACATTTATATACCGCCCTTCTCCCTGAGGACTCAGGGCGGTTCACAGGGCAGAATAAAATAGCGAATACAAACATTAAAATAAGATTAAACAAATTGCCCTAGTTAAAAACAATATAAATACAACACTAAAAACCCCCAGAAAAGTTAAAAAACGAAAAATAAAATAACCCCAACACTCCCCCTCAGGCTAGGCCGGCTTGTACAAACAGAAATGTCTTGAGATCGCGACGAAAGGAGCGAAGATCGGGCGCCATCCGGAGCTCAACCGGTAGCTGATTCCACAGCTCCGGAGCGCCCACAGAGAAGGATCTCCCCCTGGGGGCCACCAATCGGCATTCTCTGATCGGTGGCACCCTGAGGAGGCCCTCTCTGTGGGAACGCACAGGGCGCAGGGAGCTTGATGCCGGCAGCAGATGTTCCCTGAGGTACTCCGGCCCCATGCCATGGAGTGCTTTAAATACCGTTACCAGTACCTTGAATCTCACCCGGAAGACAACTGGCAACCAATGCAGCTCACGGAGCAGAGGCGTAACGTGGGAGTATCGGGAGGCTCCCAACACCACTCTCGCGGCTGCATTCTGTACCAGTTGGAGCTTCCGAGTAGTCCTCAAGGGCAGCCCCATGTAGAGAGCGTTGCAGTAGTCCAGACGAGAGGACACGAGCGCATGAGTGACCGTGCATAAATCGTCCCGGCTAAGATAGGGCCGCAACTGACGCACCAGGCGAACCTGTGCGAAGGCCCCCCTAGTCACGGCTCCTATATGGTCTTCCAAAGTGAGCCGTGAATCTAGGAGGACCCCCAAGTTGCGAGCCCTATCTACGGGGGGTAATAGTTCACCCCCCATAACTAGAGGTGGAATGTCCGAATAAACCCGGGACGAAGGTATGCAAAGCCACTCAGTCTTGTCGGGGTTGAGTTGGAGTCTGTTCCTCCCCATCCAGACCCGAACCGCCTCCAGGCAACGGGACATCACGTTGAGGGCATCACTGGGGTGGTTTGGGGTCGAAAAGAAAAGTTGGGTATCATCAGCGTACTGATGATACCCAACTCCAAAGCCACGAATGATCTCACCCAGCGGCTTCATGTAGATGTTGAACAGGAGAGGCGAGAGGACCGACCCCTGAGGAACTCCACAAATGAGAGACCTCGCGGTCGACCTCTGCCCCCCTGCCAACACCGACTGCGAACGTCCCAAGAGATAGGAGGAGAACCACTGTAAAACTGTGCCTCCCACTCCCAATCCCCTGAGACGCCGCAGCAAGATACCATGGTCGATGGTATCGAAAGCCGCCGAGAGGTCTAATAGGACTAGGACAGAGGAATGCCCCCTGTCCCGAGCCCTCCAGAGATCATTCACCAGCGCGACCAATGCCGTCTCCGTGCTGTACCCGGGCCTGAAACCCGATTGGTACGGGTCTAGATAATCCGCTTCATCCAGGACCAAAGGGAGCTGATGCGCCACCACACTCTCAACAACCTTCGCAAGAAAGCGAAGGTTGGAGACAGGACGAAAGTTGTTCAATACAGCCGGGTCCAGGACAGGCTTCTTGAGGAGAGGCCTCACCACCGCCACCGCCTTGAGTTTGAAACCCCTGAATTCACTGTTAATTCACTTTTTCATTTTTTGTTTTATTTGGTGCACTTTCCCACCTAATTTCAGCTTTAGGTTAGGCAAGAAATACTGTTTAATAAGCCAGTTAAGAAATAATAGTTTTTTATATTTTGACAGAAGCCATTCAAATAAATGTGCATCATTGCAGCAAAACAGATTTGCCTGAAATTATTGGGGCTGGCTGTACGTTTTTGGAATGGTTTAAACAGTTTAAAGAGCCATTTGGTGACTCTACTTTCCAGGTCTTAATTTTAACTAAAATTCAATAGAAACTTTGCCACAGCAGGGGTTCCCAAACTGGGGAACATGAATAGATCTCAATGGGACAATGTGGATAATTTTTTTTCTTATTTCTTGCTTTCCATGCACCTTGGTGTATAGTCATGCTGACCACATGACCATGCAAATGTCTTTGGACAATGCTGGCTCCATCATCTCAGAAATGGAGATGAGCACTGGAGAAATGGAAATGACTGGACAGGAGAAACCTTTACCTTTTTTGACATGCAAATAAACATGTTTGAAAATACAATACATTAAATATAGTGAAAAAGTATGTTGAATATGTTTAGCTTGTTTGTGAATATTCAGGATTGTCAAGATTCTTCTGATTTTGCCAGTGACAGATAAACAGCAGTACATGTAAACTGATTTGCAGCAGTCAAATTTATTCAAAAAAATTCTTTATTGACCAAGCTATGTATGCTATTAACTTGTTTACATTTGTATATAATTTTAAAAATTAAAATATGGCTATGATTAGGGAAAGAAAATACAATGAAATGTTTATTAAGTACAGTTTCACTGTCTGAAACCACCCGCCTATCCTCACTAAAGGTTAAATTGTTAACAATGATGCATAAGGCCCAATCATCTTGGGGGACACCTTATAACCAATAATAGACAAGCCAGAAGAATCGGCTTCAAAAATGAAAATTATAGCTTTCCATCAGACATTGTCCAAAAACATAGAAGTATCTTATGACTGATCAGTGTCAAACCCAAGAAAACTCTCAAAACAACAGAAATTCTTCTAAATTCTTGCTTGCTGCCTAATATTAATAGCCTGCAACTTTTGAAGTGAGGTGGTTTTTAAAACAAACAAACCAAGATGCCAAATAAAGGAGAATATTTGTAGCTCAAGGTTGACATGATGATGTTGTTATCTAGTCTGGGTAATGAAATATATGCAAAAAAACAAGCACGCTTGGAAAGCACCAAGGACCAAGGATGCCAAATACAAGAAGAAAAATTACTGGGTAAATTCTATGAAATGTTACACTGATCTGGTGGAAGATCTTCAATGCCAAATTATGGAAGTAGTGAAAGCTTCTTCTTTTTCACAATTCAGTGTGTTGACAATAGTGATACAGCACCCATTTGCCATATGCGCATTCATATAAGGATGACAGAACTCTGAAAGTACTACTTTTTACAAATAAATTGATGATCATCTGAAAAGCTTCAGATGTATGAACACTTTTTGGGGGAAAAAGTGATTTTTATGGAAAAAGTAAATGGTCTTTCATGAGAAAGTATGGTCTTACTGGTGGATGCACATCTGTAGTGACAAATTATTGCATCATACACAGACAAGTCCAAAGTTGCTAGGAGTTGGGTGGAATATAAATAAATAAAAGTAATTTATGTATTATTCATTCTGTTTGTATAAATGCCCATCTCAAATCAGTGACTCTGGGTGGTGAGTTATTTTTTATTAATAATATAATTATTATATAACTGCTAAAACTGCTAGCAGCATATCTGTGTCATTAGATTGCAAATTTAATGAAGAACAGCACATTAAACAGAAGACTTTTCAAGTTCTTTGCATGGTCTTGGGAACAGATCATAAAGCACATCTGTTTCATTGAAAGGATTATGGCTTTCCTAAGGGAACACAGTTTTATGATTATTTTAGCTGAAAGACAAAGTGGAATTTTCCCTCAGATTACAGAAGAAAGAACTTCTTATGGTCCGAACATTTTGACTTTCACTGGCATTGCGGTGAATATTTTTGAATTCCTCAAATCAATTTAATTTAAAACTGTAGGGAAAATCTGCAAGACTGCTATATTAGACACTGTAATGCCATAGAAATGTTTACAAGGAGGGAAAAGCTGGCTTCTCATCTTTTCTATTGTTATCACCAATGAAAAATGAAGGTTACCATGACATTTATAAAACCATGTAAAAGGAAAAATATGTGTTTAACCTGGACTGCTAAGAGTCTTCCTATTGATTTGGCAAAATACAAATGTAATAAACACAGAAAGAGTGGATTAAGATTTTATACTGGCTCCTTGTTTAGTAAACTTATATCGTCAGAAATGTTTATCTATAAAAAAGCAGAAATTGGAATTAAAATTGTTGAGAAAAACATCAACAATTGTAAACATGCTAATGATACTACTTTGTTGGCTGGGTATAAAAAGTTGTTATTGTTTATTTATTTGTAAAATTTATTAGCTGAAGATATTTCATTTTGAAGGTAAAAAAGAAAGTGCAAAATCTGGTTTGCTGCTCAATGTATTTTTAAAAAAAATAAAATAAAATTATTTCAATAGGAAATCTCTACATAATGCAACAAGGAGAATTTGTAACAGATTATCTTTGTAGGGTCAAATGTTCTTAGAGATTCTAACTGTACCTATGGAAGAGAGAGATCTGCTACTTGGGAGGAAGAGTTTTGTCAAAACTAGATAAAATACTCAACTGCAGAGGTATCACAAGTTGTAAAACATAACTATGATAGCTGGATCATCTGAATGATAAAGAAAAAATTAGGCTGGCCAAAAAACAGTTGAGAATATCTTGAACTTGTTCACAAGCTTCTTCTCTAAACCAACCCATTTTTCCCACCAAAGATTAGTTCAATACAGGTGATGACTGTATCTTCATTCCATCCCAAGAAAATGTCATCCAGTCCTTGGGAGGACCGATTAGGAAAATGGAAATTTTGTGGAACTCCCACTAGGGCAGTAACTGGAACGTGAAAATTTCTGTATTGCTTTTTGCTGATTTGGGAATATAATATTTTAACATGTGAGTCATTTGGAAAACGTCTCAAAGTGTACTTCTATAATAGGGTTACTACTAGGGTAGCCTTCAATGTCAATACTTCTATTTGAAAAAATATTTAAAAAAGAGCTATGCTGGTCTATGACTGTAATAAAGATTTGATTGAAAGAACATACAGGAGTTCATGGGCCTCCTTGCATGCCTTTATTAAGTACTAGAAAACTGGCTACTTTCTCCCTTTTTAGCAGGTATTTTTTAATAAGCAGGTACTCCAAATAATATGTGTATAAAATGGTCCAGGATGTTATGGCATTTTGCATTTGGGAGAAGGGCAGCTATATAAATATGATAAATTATATAGTAGAAAATATTGAGAAATAGAAGCTTCTCACCATGAATTCCTATTTCTTGAAAATCTTATTGGAAAACATAAAATCCAACCTGTATTTCAGTTTGACCACAAAGGGGTTGGTTAGGATCGAAGAGATTGAAGGATTCATTGAATAGGAAACTAATAAATGGAAATAGAAAATAAATAAATTAAAAAGCAATAACCGTCAGAGGGATCTAGGAGTCCTAGTGGACAATCACTTAAATATGAGCCAGTAGGATGCTGCAGTTGAAGAAAAACTACATAATCGAGGAATACAATCTAGATCACTTACAGTCTTAGTACCACCTTATAATTCCTTGGTAAGATCACATTATATAAAAAAGATGTTGAGATTCTAGAAAGAGTGCAGAGAAGAGCAACAAAGATGATTAGGTGGCTGGAGGCCAAAATGTATGAAGAATAGTTGCAGGAATTGGATATGTTTAGTCTAATAAAAAGAAGAAAATGGGGTGCCATGATAGCAGTGTTGCAATATCTAAAGGGCTGCCACAAATTAGTCTAATCTCCAAAGTACCAAAGACAGAACAAGAAGCAACAGATGAAAACTTATCATAGAGAGATCCAACCAAAACTAAGGAGAATTTTTCTGATAATGAGTACGATGTGGAACAGCTTGCTTCCAGAAGTTGTAGGTTCTCCATCACTAGAGGTTTTTAAGAAGAGACTGGACAGCCATTGGTCTGAAATGTTATAGGGTCTCCTGTGTGAGCAGGGGTTGGAGGTCCCTTCCAACTCTGTTATTCTGTTGAAGAGTTCGAGAAAAAGTTCACTGAATTCAATGTTTCAGCTTGACTCCTGTGCACACTTACATGAATATAAGATCCTTGGGGCTTACTTTGCATAAGAACAGGCCACGGTTCACAGTAAATTCATAACAAATGTTCCAAGCTACCTACAGGACTTTAGCTGGAATTAACTTGCCTGTAACATTCATTCTGGAAAGCAGACTCTTAGTGACTTCCCATTTTTGTGAAATGAAGGGATCAAAGATAGGCTGGTATTATGGGATTATGGCATCATCTTCCATGTGAAACCAGACTTGCCCCATTTTTACCACTTTATAAGTGATGACAAAGCTTTTTAGAGACCTTGCTAGGATGATGACCTGGCATTTGCATGTATGTCTTTATTTTGGTTGCTTTTGTTGTTGTTGTAAATTTTCATTCAATTTGACAATTTATTATTTATTATGTATCCACGGACTTTTAGCTGTATGTGTGGTGATAGGAGATAGTGTGGAAACAGGAGATAAGAATGAATGAATGCATGAACGAATGAATGAATGAATGAATGAATGAATGAATGAATGAATGAATGAATGAAGCATCCTGAGAAAAGTTAAGACAAGCAGAATCCTCTTTCTCAGGGAGAAAAAATGTTTTAAGAACTCACAAGCATTATTTCTACTGTTTTTCAGAGAAGACTCAAAACCAAAGAACAAAGTGTGATCTTGGTATAGAAAATGTCTGGTTTTGGACTCTTAATATCTCAAATGACTGGCAAAGGCTTTTCTACATAGAATTGTTACCCATCAGAATACCCTACACTGAGCAAATGATCTGAGTCTATTTAGCACATCCTGCGAGTCCCTTGGACTGCAAGGCGATCAAACCGGTCAGTCCTAGAGGAGATCAACCCTGACTGCTCTTTAGAAGGCCAGATCCTGAAGCTAAAACTCAAATACTTTGGCCACCTAATGAGGAGGAAGGACTCACTGGAGAAGAGCCTAATGATGGGAAAGATTGAGGGCAATAGAAGAAGGGGACGACAGAGAATGAGGTGGTTGGATGGAGTCACTGAAGCAGTAGGCGTGAGCTTAAATGGACTCCAGAAGATGGTAGAGGACAGGAAAGCCTGGAGGAACATTGTCCATAGGGTCGCGATGGGTCGGACACGACTTCGCAACTAACAACAACAACAACAACTATGTTGGGTTTTATTTATAATATGCCTTGTATGTAATTTTTATTTTAAATAGTAAGAAATTAATAAACAATAAAATTAAGACGAACGCTGATAGAAGTGCATAAAAAGAGGAGGCAAGTAACTTTCCAGACAAGTTAAAATGGAAAGAATCTCAGCCAATTCTGCCTGCTAAATGCAGTTGTTGCCAATATATAAATTTTTACTGCTTTACTATAGCTGATTTTAAAGTTAAGCTGCCTGTAGCTGAAATATAGTTCAATATCGCAGAATATATTATATTGTTCATCGCCCCAATCCTTATCTGCATCTTCCATGAAAGCATTTAGGCAATATTTGTCTGATTGTCAGGGCTCACAAAACAGAAGAGAATGCTTCTTAAGAAGGAGGGGAAAAAAGGCATGGAAATATCTCCACCAAAAATGTGGGAAAAAAAGAGAAATGCCAATAACAGAAATAATAACTGAGAGGAAACATTGATTGCAATTTTGGTGTCATTTTAATCTTACCCGCGATTAGGCTGCTCAAATACCATAGGTATTTCTAGGATTATAGGTGAAGTTACAATGATACTGTACAATTAAGTTGTACTTTTGATATAAGATAAGAGATAACTAATACTACAGAAAAGGAATTACTGCTATTCCAGCAGATAAATGCAGGATTTTAAAAGATTTGCAAAAAAGAGAAGACTTTTAGATGATTGACTTGTCTTAAATAATAAATTATAATTTCCTTTAAAAGCTATTAGCATAACTGGAGGTAATATGAACCAAAAATTTACCAGTTCACTCAGTTATATTTCTTTCCCCCCCAATAATCCTATGATAAAAATTAAACCAAAATTTGTGTGACTGATCTAGAGGAAAGAAGCCATTGTCTCTCAATCCTGCCTTATTTTATATTCTGGAGAATATAAATATAACAGCTGACAGTTGTTTTTCCTACTGATAGGTGACAATAGAGGGGAAAAGAGCCCACCTATCACTGTCCTGAAATTGAGATGCAATCTTAAATTAACTAGGTTTTACTGATTCTCATCTTCGGAGAGGGTTGATTTAATATCACTGTTTTTAAAATACGTAAAATTTTATTTCCATTGCTACCTTTGTAACTTTACCTTCTTTTAAACTACCTTGAGTCTTTTGAGTTGGATGGACAATAAAAACTGCAAAACAGACAAACAGACAGAAAAAAGGATAAATCTATAAGAGCAGCAATACAGGCCAGCCTCAGGGCTTGGGCACAGTAAAATTTGCAGTTTATAGGGGCAACACAAATTATATCAACCTTTTTTCCCCCCTTCTTCTTATTCCAGGACAGAAGCATGCGTCTTAATACTGCCATAAGGAGATATTCTGCTGTAAAATATTTTTGCTAAGCTATTTTTTTCTCCAAGTGTTCTCCTTATTGGAAATGTACTATGCCAGGGGTGTCAAACTCAATTTCATTGAGGGCCGCATCAGCATTGCGATTGCCCTCAGGGGGCCGGGTGGGTATGGCCAGGGTGGGCGTGGCCTACTGGGTGGGCGTGGCTAGAGTGCGTATGGCCTACTGGGTGGGCGTGGCCAGCTCTACATCGTTCACATCAAGGGTGCCTATGTGGGCCTGGGCAGGAGTGGGACAGATCTGAGGGTCTCTGGCAGAAGGAGGGTCTCTGGGCCAGGGCCAAGGCAATGGGGGCCATTCCCTCACTGTTTCCAGGATGGCTTCGCGGGCCACATGAAACCACTTCGTGGGCCACATCCAGCCCCCCGGCCTTGTGTTTGACATGTCTGTACTATGCAATAGCAGAACTTGAGAGTTGTGGTGTCAGATGTGGACTATACTTCTTAAACAGATGAGTCAACCCTTTTTACTAGTTTTATATAAACCAAGATACTTTTTAAGAAATAAAAATAATGTAAGACAAAGTTTGTAATCTATAGAATTTAATTTGCAAATGTAAGGGTTTTATGTATTTGTTTTTATTGCTTTGCTCTGGAAATGATTTGGTGAAGATCAGGAGATAAATTTTTTTAAGTAAAAGTAGCTCCAAAACTATGTTCAGCTGTCTTGTGTAGATGTTTCCATTACAGAAGCAATTATGTCAATTTTCCTCTCTTTTCTTACATACTTAAATGATGTTTATTTAATTTCAAGTAGAACAAAGTTCAGTAAAAGTCTTTTGTCTTCGAACAAAGACTTTGTGTTCAAAGCATTATCCCTCCCTCCATCCACCCACCTACCCACCCATCAAGCCACCCACCGTGGACAATATTTCTGCATTACCAAGAAAAATGAAAACTTTTCCATTAAGTGTAGCATCCAGAGAAGGAAAAAAATAAAACTCAATGGTCACATCTGGATATGAAGAGATAGGATTTGGCTACATTTGATGCTGAATGATTATATAATGCAAGGACTGGATATGAATTAAAAAAAATCATAACCGGTCATAGCCCTCAAATGTATGTACATTGCAGGCCTATACAATGAAACAGAATAACAGAGTTGGAAGGAACCTTGGAGATCCTCTAGTCCAACCCCCTGCTCAGGCAGGAAAGCCTATATCATTTCAGACAAATGGTTGTCCAGTCTCTTCTTAAAAACTACCAGTGTTGGAGCATTCACAACTTTGGGAGGCAGGTTGTTCCAGAAGTTCTGGGTGCTCCCACACTGGAAGTTTTTAACACTGGAAACCAGCATCAACCTGGCAGTTTTATTATCTCTGGAAGAACCGAAAGTGCAACTGATGGAGCTTTTGGAGTTATCTCATTCAAAGATGGAAAACTAATACCCTCTCTGTCCATTTTCTAACTAAGAAAAAGGAGTTACAGATGCATGTACTAAATTGTTGAATAATTCAAAAGTAAAAATAAACTCTAGAAAATTAGAAGCAGATTTGTTAATATAAGAAGCTAAATCATCCTACAATTTAGGTAGTATGTGTTATTATCCTAAGCCTATACCAATGAGGTGGAAGATGACTGCATGAATAAACTTACAATTAGAATAATAGGATGAGGTTATGAAAGGGGATCTGCACTCTAAAATCTGGGCAAAAACTACTTTTAAGTATGGTTAGTGCCCTGTAAGACAATCCCCCAAGAGAAGAAGTTGAGATATGCTTACTTCAGCTATTTTAAAATTGAACTGGCATGCAAATATCAAGAAATTAATTACATTTCCTTGAAAGGTAAGACTCTGTTTTCCCATGTTCTAATACACTGAGTGCTTATTTTATAAGTAATCTGCATTTTTTTAAAAAAAATTGACAGTTTTTTTTAAAGTGGCCTGAATATGGTCTGTCTCAGTTAATGGGTTTTACTTAAATTGCCTATTCCATGGGTAACCTATTAAAAAAAGAAATTATTGGTAGGAAACACTTTCTTTTTGGGGGTTTTCAAAGATATCTTCCTTAACCTGGATTAACTAAAATGGGGTGGAGCAATCTGAGACAGGATGACTGATTCTATTACTGTACACATTTTAAGGTGCTGGCTTCTACACAATAGATTCTAAAAGTCTTATTTACAGATAGACAGGTGACACTATATGAAACTCTAGTGTGCTGATATTAAAAACTGGCTTAAAAATGGCATAGTCAATCATAGATTAGCAAAGAGGAACAATTCTAGTTTATTCTGAAACACATATTTCTTGCTCATTTTTTTAAACTTTTCCTATATAGCAGGATAATGTAATGTACCATTTTCCTCAGTCTTGCCTTACCATGCAAAGTTGTCATGTCATTTCATGAAACAATTAGAATTAATTTCCAACAGCCCAACTACAAACTGTTATTTTAGAAGCTGTTTTTTCCCCTTTAACCTATTACAACTATTGATTACCACTGTTCCTGATCTGGACAATACTGAAAGTCCTAATTAATACAAGTCATGATGAAAACTCCTCTCAGACATGCAGGACTTAGAAAAGGAAAAGAAAATGTACAATCCTAAGAAAAGACTAGAATTAATGTGAATGCTCTAACACTGGAAGTTTTTAAGAAAATGGTATAGAGCAGACATGTCAAACACAAGGCCCGGGGGCCGGATGCGGCCCGCGAAGTGGTTTTATGCGGCCCGTGAAGCCATCCTGGAAACAGTGAGGGAATGGCCCCCACTGCCTCGGCCCTGGCCCAGAGACCCTCCTTCTGCCAGAGACCCTCAGATCTGTCCCACTCCTGCCCAGGCCCACATAGGCACTCTTGATGTGAACGATGTAGAGCTGGCCACGCCCACCCAGTAGGCCATACGCACTCTAGCCACGCCCACCCAGTAGGCCACACCCACCCTGGCCATACCCACCCGGCCCCTTGAGGGTAACCGCAATGCTGATGCGGCCCTCAATGAAATTGAGTTTGACACCCCTGCTATAGAGTTTCTTGCTGAGCAGGGGGCTGAACTAGAAGACCTCCAAGGTCCCTTCCAACTGTTATTCTGTTCTGTTCTGTTATTCACATATTAATCTATCCTGAAAAGTGATTTTAAACTGTGTACAGTTGATGTTGGTGGTTCATGATTCAACCCGCATGGCAATAGCTTAATATTTGATTTGTATCCATCGATTATTCCCTGCAAATAAAAATGTATTTATTAGAAAGCAACTGCCAGTTTGATATCACTGTCATCATGTAAAGTTCTATTATCAGATAATTGACTGGGATGACTTTTTCCCCCTCAGCAAAAAAGGGGAATAGTTTCTGATCTGTGTCCTATGAAACCACTTGCCAACCCTCCTCAATTTGCTCCTGCGTGGCAATGCTCAGTGCTACAAAAGAGGAAATTATTTAACACATGGGGACTACTCAAAGTACATATATTGAAAGATTTAGTATAAATTAGTCATATTACTTTTAATTTTACCCTTTTTATTGACTTTTGCCCTGGTTGCACAATATCTTTGCCTTGACTGTTCTTACCTGTCAAGTCACGGAATCAGGACCATTCATAAGGTTGCAGCACAGAAGATTTATTCACAAAAATCTAGTCAACTAATAGCACTAAACTGGTGCTAGATAAAGATTAAGGGAATTCAAGGGAGGCTGGACTTGGATCTCTTGTGGACTTTAATGACATGGTTAATTAGAGCCATGGTGGTGCAGTGGTTAGAATGCAATATTGCAGGCTAATTCTGCCGACTGCCAGCAGTTTGATTCTTACTAGCTCAAGGTTGACTCAGCTTTTCATCCTTCTCAGGTGAAATGAAGAGCCAGATTGTTGGGGGCAATATGCTGATCCTGTAAACCACTTGGAGAGGGCTGTAAAGCACTGCATATATAAGTCTAAGTGCTAAGTGCTATTGCTATTAATTCTGTTGTCTTTGTCTATCTGTTCTTCTTCTACATCACACATTTTGTATGGTGGCCCCTAATAAAATGCTGTTCTTAATCTGAGAAGAGTTGTCCATCTCCGCTTCAAATACATTAGCTTTCGTGTTCTGATATGCTAAAGATATCTGTTATAGTTCAGGGAGCTGATTGACAAAGATGAACAGAAACCAGGCCATCCTGTGGTAACTAACTTGGCTTTCCTGCTGATTCTGCAAAGTGTTGCAGATGACAAGGATAATAAAACTCAGAAATCGCTAACCTTAAACCTCCAAATGAAAAGTCCTATGTGATTTGAGGGGAGGGGGGAGGAGGAAGAAAGGAGAGAAATTTGCCACCTCAAAGATAGTAAATTAGGGTTGCAACATGTTTTACATGCGTCCCCAAGGAGGAACTTGTATAAGGAATCTGTGGAAAAAAAATCAATTACATTCAGTTTAAAGGGGGCACTTCTCAGTGGTCAGCAGGAAAAACTTTTGGGATGCGGCAGACCTGACTGCTTTCCCCCTATTTCCTCCACCTTCAATTGCATGCACAGATGAAAGCTGTCAGAATCATCTCTCCCTTACGGTTTTCAAAGTCAGGAGATGAGCATCGGGCTGTCATAAATTGTCAGCGGTAGCACTAGATCATAAGCATTGATAATTCAATAGCTGATACAGTAGATTGGAGCAGGGAGGGAAAGTCAAAGGACTATATATGGGAAATTAGAACACATACATAATTTTCTTTGGGACCAATTAATGTTATTCAAGTTTGCATATTCTTAATCAGAAATATGATTTAATTTAAGTTGCAGTAATTTAAGTCACAGGCCAGAAGGGGAGCATCTTTTATAATAAAAATCAACAAGTCACCATGTCGATGGTGGGGTTCTCAGCATTTACTGATCTAATTTAGAAATGAAAAGACCATCTAAATGAAATTACAATAACCAGCTTGGAGCTGGCCACTGCAGGAACGAATTAGGTCTGAGCATAAACATTTTAGGATAAAATTGCAGAGACATTTATTTATTTTGTGAGCTAGATTAGAGAAATTTCTTCTAGGTGATGGCAGGAAGAAAGAGAGAAGAAAGAATCCTTCCTCTCTTGTTTGCATTGTTACCGGTGATTTTATATATATTTGTTGTTGTTGTTAGCTGCGAAGTCGTGTCCGACCCATCGCGACCCTATGGACAACATTCCTCCAGGCCTTCTTGTCCTCTACCATCTTCTGGAGTCCATTTAAGCTCGCGCCTACTGCTTCAGTGACTCCATCCAGCCACCTCATTCTCTGTCGTCCCCTTCTTCTATTGCCCTCGATCTTTCCCAGCATTAGGCTCTTCTCCAGTGAGTCCTTCCTTCTCATTAGGTGGCCAAAGTACTTGAGTTTTAGCTTCAGAATCTGGCCTTCTAAAGAGCAGTCAGGATTGATCTCCTCTAGGACTGACCGGTTTGATCGCCTTGCAGTCCAAGGGACTCGCAGGAGTCTTCTCCAGCACCACAGTTCAAAGGCCTCAATTCTTTGGCGCTCAGCCTTTCTTATGGTCCAACTTTCACTGCCATACATTGCAACTGGGAAGACCATAGCCTTGACTATACGCACTTTTGTTGACAGGGTGATGTCTCTGCTTTTTAGTGTGCTGTCTAGATTTGCCATGGCTTTCCTCCCCAGGAGCAAGCGTCTTTTAATTTCTTGGCTACAGTCCCCGTCTGCAGTGATCTTGGAGCCCAGGAAAATAAAATCTGTCACTACCTCCATTTCTTCCCCATCTATTTGCCAGGAATTGAGAGGGCCAGATGCCATGATCTTGGTTTTCTTAATGTTAAGTTTCAACCCAAGTTTTGCACTCTCCTTCTTCACCTGCAACAAGAGGCTCTTTAGTTCTTCTTCACTTTCTGCCATTAGAGTGGTATCATCTGCGTATCTTAGGTTGTTGATATTTCTTCCGGCAATCTTAATTCCAACTTTTGATTCATCTAGCCCTGCCTTTCTCATGATGTGCTCTGCATATAAGTTAAATAGGCAGGGCGACAGTATACAGCCTTGCCGGACTCCTTTCCCAATTTTGAACCAATCAGTGGTTCCGTGTCCAGTTCTCACTGTTGCTTCTTGACCCGCATATAGGTTTCTCAAGAGACAAATAAGATGGTCTGGTATGGTCTGGTACTCCCATCTCTTTAAGAACTTGCCACAGTTTGTTGTGATCCACACAATCAAAGGCTTTAGCATAGTCAATGAAGCAGAAGTAGATGTTTTTCTGGAACTCCCTAGCTTTCTCCATGATCCAGCGTATATTGGCAATTTGATCTCTAGTTCCTCTGCCTCTTCGAAATCCTGCCTGTACTTCTGGTAGTTCTCGATCCACATACTGCTGAAGTCTAGCTTGTAGGATTTTAAGCATAACTTAAAACTTAACTCAGGGACGTTAAGCTCATTCTTGTATAGTTCTTCTGTGTAATTTTGCCACCTCTTCTTAATCTCTTCTGCCTCTGTTATGTCCCTGCCATTTTGGTCCTTTATCATGCCCATTTTTGCATTAAACGTGCCCTTCATTTCTCCAATTTTCTTGAAAAGATCTCTGGTCCTCCCTATTCTATTGTTTTCTTCTATTTCTTTGCACTGTTCATTTAAGAAGGCATTCTTATCTCTTCTAGCTATTCTCTGGAATTCTGCATTCAATTGGGCGTATCTTTCTTTTTCTCCCTTGCCTTTCGCTTCCCTCCTTTCCTCAGCTATTTGCAAAGCTTCCTCAGACAGCCATTTTGCTTTCTTGCATTTCTTTTTCTTTGGGACGGTTTTGGTTGCTACCTCTTGTACAATGTCGCGAACCTCTGTCCATAGTTCTTCAGGCACTCTGTCTATCAGATCTAATTCCTTAAATCTATTTGTCACCTCTACTGTATATTCAACAGGGATATGATTTAATTCATACCTGAGTGGCCTAGTGCTTTTCCCTACTTTCTTCAGTTTAAGCCTAAACTTTGCAAGGAGAAGCTCATGGTCTGAGCCACAGTCAGCTCCTGGTCTTGTTTTTACTGACTGTATAGAGCTTCTCCATCTTTGGCTGCAGAGCATATAGTCAATCTGATTTCTGTGTTGACCATCTGGTGATGTCCATGTGTAGAGCCGTCTCTTGGGTTGTTGGAAAAGAGTGTTTGCTATGACCATTGTATTCTCTTGACAGAATTCTATCAGCCTGTGCCCTGCTTCATTTTGCACTCCAAGGCCAAACTTGCCTGTTATTCCAGTTATCTTTTGGCTTCCTACTTTAGCATTCCAATCCCCCATGATGATAAGAACATCATTTTTTGGTGTTAGTTCTATAAGGTGCTGTAGTGCTTCATAGAACTGGTCAATTTCATCCTCTTCAGCACTGGAGGTTGGGGCATAGACTTGGACTACTGTGATATTGAATGGTTTGCCTTGGATTCGAACTGAGATCATTCTGTCATTTTGAGGATTGTATCCCAGTATTGCTTTTCCTACTCTTTTATTGACTATGAAGGCTACTCCATTTCTTCTGAAGGATTCTTGCCCACAGTAGTATACCTGATGGTCATCTGAATTAAATTCACCCATTCCTGTCCATTTTAGTTCGCTGATACCTAAGATGTCAATGTTCAGTCTTGTCATCTCTTGTTTGACCACGTCCAGCTTTCCTTGATTCATGGATCTTACATTCCAGGTTCCTATGGAGAAAAAATCTTTACAGCATTGGACTTTCCTTTCACCACCAGACACATCCACAGCTGAGCGTCCTTTCGGCTTTGGCCCAGTCGCTTCATTCTTTCTGGCGCTACTAGTACTAGCCCTCTGCTCTTCCCCAGTAGCATATTGGACGCCTTCCGACCTGAGGGGCTCATCTTCCAGCGTCATATATCATTTTGCCTTTTGGTACTGTCCATAGGGTTTTCATGGCAAAGATACTGGAGTGGGTTGCCATTTCCTTCTCCAGTGGATCACGTTTTGTCAGAACTCTCTGCTATGACCTGTCCGTCTTGGGTGGCCCTGCACGGCATAGCTCATAGCTTCATTGAATTACGCAAGCCCCTTCGCCACGACAAGGCAGTAATCCATGAAGGGGTATATATATATATATATATATATATATATATATATATATATATATATATATATATATATATATATATATATATATATATATATATATATATATATATATATATATATATATATATATATATATATATATATATATATATATATATATATATATATATATATATATATATATATATATATATATATATATATATATATATATCACAAAACAAATTATAGTTTAGTGTTCAGTTGCAATATCCCTCAAAACCACTATAGGAACGCTTGAGGCTACAAACGGCCTCAAGCAGCCTCCTCTTTTGTATGCAAGAGATCACAGATTCAACCTATGGAGTTCAGAGGCATCTGTGGGATTCATCCTTTTTATCAAAATGACAAGAGCAGCGCTGAACTCTCATACTACAAACTCTGACCTTTTCACAGATGTGATGCACATACAAAAAGGAGTAAAGCTTACACAAGACTGCTTTCCTCTTATTTCCATACAGTGGTCCCTACATACAAAACAACACCTCTGGCAAAATTACTTAAGTGCAAAATTAAGATCATTTGAAAGCAGAACAAACAACAAGAGAAAAGATTGGCTAAGGAAACAGAGATACAGTTCCCATTTCCACTGGCATTGGCAGTTTATATAAAAGTCCTTTTCACATCATGTCTGAAAGGACACATAAACTGGTAACATTCTCACAAATTCATGAAATCCTCTATCTCCAACTTTGTTCCTTGATTGCCATAATTTCCAGTCACAGGCATGCTGACTGTTTAAATAAGTATACCCCAAAACATTAATGTCTTACAGTACTTTCTTCCATATCAAATATACACGTCACCGCCATTATTGGTTCAGTGTATTTCTTGTAACATTGAAGAAGGGAAATCTTAGAAGTTCTGTGTGGCTTCTTTCTTTACATATAGTCAGTCTTTGTAAGAGCAGCCTATAGAGTCAAACTAATTCCCATCTCCAAAGTCTTAGTGTGAGTTACTTGACTGACGGCATGGCTGATTGATTATAATTCCCTTCTATTGCCAAGAATTTGCCAACATTAGTCATCCTCTTTCCATATGGTGGTGGCCAGTTTTAATTATCAGAGCGTCTTAAGATGAACATTTAAAAGTAAAAACAAGCAAAAACCCTTCAAAGGCACCCAACATCCCACAGAACAATGTTTAAAAGGGCAATAAAATATTGATACTGTAAAATGATTCAAAGGAGAAATAAAAAGACATGATGTAATTTCAGAGGTTGAAGAAGGGAAAATAAAAGAGAGTGGAGCGGAGTGGATGGGGTTTCCTCCAGGGAGAGTGAGGAATGCCTTTAACAGCCTGTATGGCTTTACAGGAATATTCCTTTCACTGGCCAGGTGCTTGTGGAGAAAAGAAAACATTTTTTATCCCACTCTGGGCTGCTTTAATCATACTCCTGCATGTCAAATAAGACACTGCACTTTAAAGCCACGGAGGAAGAAAGCTGGAACAGAATTGCCACAGGGAAGAGGAAATTTCAAATTAAATAGTGGAGCTATTCAAATTAAATAGTGGGGGAAAAGGGTAAAATTAGGGTCCATCTTTATTTCTTAACCCAATGCTACAATATTTTTTCAAATCTAGACGGACTACGATTCGCAACTGTCAATATAAAATAGCATGCATTCAAAGGATTTAATGGAGCATATATTAGGAGTTAGCTTTTCATTTCCACAGGGGAACAGTACTTCAGATGCATTTGCCATTCAACATAACTTTAAATATACTTAAGATATATGGTGTATTTATTTTTGGGGCTTTAGGCATAAAGTACTGTTGATGCTGGTTCTCAAGAGAAATCTTTAAAAATGAGAAAGCAATAAATCTGGGCTTGGTTCGCAGGAAAATGGAGGTACATCACCAGATGGGTTGACCTCCTTTCCATTGTCTGTATCAATAAGGTTAGTTAAAAATAAACAAGTAGTTGGGGTTAACAATACAGAATATAGAAGAACTCTCACCAACAATACTACGGTATTTTATATCAGCTTTAAGATCTAACCAATATTCATAACTTTTTCAAATATTTGCTAAGCTCTCGGTGCAATCATAAAGCAACCATATGTCAGGAACATTAGCTGAGCAAATAATAACTGAATGCAAATAAGCAAGACTATTACTTCAAAGGCCAATAGCATTCAGAAAATGATACACAAAACCAAACAAAAATCCAATATGTCCCATATGTGACAATCTACCTTGATATATTGGCTTGAGTTCAAGTGTTACATAGCAAAAGCATGACTGTTGTATTTTATTAAACAATCTAATATTGTCCTTAAGTTTGTAATACATCTAAATATACTTTTTACAGCACAGAAAGAAGACAGCTGCCATGTTTGAATTAAATATTGAATTTGGCCGTACTAAAAGAATCTTACAGTACCATTTATGCTAACAACTCTCAGTATATAAAAATAAGGGAGTCCCTGTGGATTTTAGTCTGCTAATCATTGCCAACCATAAGGGGTGGTGCTCATCTCTGTTTCAAGGCAATTGAGCCAGTACTATCCAAAGATATTTCCACGGTCATGTGGCCAGCATGACATAAACAGGGCACTGTTACCTTCCCACCAAAGTGGTACCTATTTATCTTGCATGTTTTAAACCTGTAGGTTGATGGGAGGTGAAGCAAGGATGGGAGCTCATCCCGTCACATGGCACTCAGGTCTCAAATCTTTCCAGCCAACAAACCCAGTGTCTTAACTGCTGAGCCTTTTATTTGAGTATCCAGTATATTCTTAAAGGTAAATCCATTGAGTGCAGTCGACTTAAGTTGTATTTCTTACCTGCAACAAATGACAGCCTTGCAGGACAATGCTAGGTCCAAGAAGGACTGCCTCACTTCAAAGGACAGGGCATACTTCAAAGTCTGGCCATCTATAATCAAAGCAATATCATTTTCTTTCCCTAGTGAGTCTCCCAGATTTTCACAGTGGTGTGTTAATGCAGCTCTTGTCGCCTAAATGAAAAAAGAGGGCAGGGGAGAAGAAAACAACATTTTATTACCATTTCTGTTAAACAGAACGGCTCAAATTGAGAAACCTGAAGAATTTATTCAAGGATGAATTCTGATAGATTCCACATTTGTTATTGCATGTATACTACAAAAAGATGAAAATGCATGAGAAAGAAAGGCAATATGACTTTCAGATTACAGAGACGATCTATTCTGATGGAAATCTTTTGAATGCCTCTAGTTACTGGATCAGTCATTAGCTGCTGCTAGGTGATATTGGTATAACTTGTGATATTTTCCTCCAGTCCAGAATGCAATGGGTGAGTTTTGTACCAATCTTCCACATAAAGACCTAACAGAATGAACATACAGCTCTTTCCCGTAAAATGCAAAAGCTGTAAAATGCAAAAGTTTATACCCTAAATTACACAAACTAAATTGGGGTGTGTATTCTATGTTAAGGGACGTGGTGGCTCAGTGGCTTAGGACACTGAGCTTGTCGATCAGAAGGTCGGCAGTTTGGTGGGTCGAATCCCAAGTGCCGCGTAACAGAGTGAGTGCCTGTTACTCGTCCCAGCTTCTGCCAACCTAGCAGTTCTAAAGCACATAAAAATGCAAGTAGAAAAATAGGGACCACTACGGTGGGAAGGTAACAGAGTTCCATGCACCTTTGGCGTCTAGTCATGCCGGCCACATGACCACAGAGACGTCCTCGGACAAGCGCTGGCTCTTTGGCTTTGAAACGGAGATGAGCACCAGCCCCTAGAGTTGGAAACGACTAGCACGCATGTGCGGGGGAACCTTTACCTTTTTATTCTATGTTAATTTCCATCACTGCAGGTTCTTAAACAGGACTTTAGTATGAGCTGCTTCTCATTAAGACCTTAATTTTTAAAAGTTTTATTTTGTTTCTGGCCTTAATCCATTCAAATTAATATAACTGGCTTCTGAAATGTTTCAATTTCTATTTTTAACATATGAAATAAAAAAATGCTAGCCCATTAGCCATATAATTCCAGACTATTTTCTTTTATTTCTAACCCCAGTGTACTGGGCACTTTCCGGGCCTTCCTCACAATGAGCATAAACAAATTTAGTGACTACCCCACCCCCTATAAAATTATAAACAATTATCTCTCCATCCCATATCCCATCTCTTATCTACAAACAAATCCATAAAACATCATCTTTTCAATCCTGGTGTCCACAAAAAGTCCATAAGGGGTTGCCAGAAGTAACAATGTATCTTGTTTTAACCTTGATCAAATAAAAGTAAAAGAAAGAAATATAAAGTTGGTTTAACAATCTTAATCTTTAGTTCATTCAAATATTGCTGTAGGATTTGATTTCTCTTCATTTTTCCTTTGTTCCTTCATACTGAATTCATCAAGGTCTTAACAAGCATTCCTTAAATAAATCCAAAGGAAAAAAAATGTCCAGGTTGTTCTTTTGAGTTATCATTTGTGTTTCCCTTTTGAATTTTAAAATATCAGCCAATTTCTTTTATAGATCCAGTGAAACATCCTTTTTCAAGTCATTCTCTTGGCTTGTTAGTTGTAAATGCACTTTTGTTACTACGTATCTTTATATTGTCAATAAAATATATTCTACATCTGTTATTTCTTCAATAACATATTATGGACATTGTCCATAGAAGCAGATATCTTTATTAACATTGTTGATATTCTGCTATTAATTTCTGATTCCATTCTTGAAAAATCTATTTCAGTATTTTCATTGCTATAATGCTTCGCCTCATTTTGCAGGCTTGTGCCTAAAATCTTTAGTTTCCTCTAGCATCCAGTTTTTAAAATCATGAAATTATTTATCTGTGTTATGTCAACCACTAATTTAAATGAAGGATGGAGAATTCTAATTAATTAAAGTCTTCCAACCTGAAATGCTTTAGAGGAGTGAACCATTGTGTTACCTTCCTATTCCACATTTATTTTTTAATTTATTTTATTTAATTGATTTGATATACCGCCCTATTCCCGAAGGACTCAGGGCGGTTTACAGGGCGAATTAAAACAATACAAATAAATACAATTAAAACAGAATTAAATTAAGACTAGCCCACAATTAAAACAAATTAAAATTTAAAATTTAAAGTTAAATTAAAACCCGCTCAGTCCAGGCCAGAAAGATCAAATAACCAAGTTTTCAGGTCACAGCGAAACGAGCGAAGGTCTGGGGCAGAGGGCCTCTTACAATAGTGTACTTTGTTTAGTGTTGGCAAATAGATAAGGACATCAGATTATGATCTTACAGATTTGAGAGGTATAAGGCTCTAGTGAAGAAAGAAAAGCATACTTCCCATAGAAGAGAAACCCAGAACATTTGTATCACCATTCTAAATATGTTCTTTTCTAATTCTGATTATCAAATAAGAAGTTCTGGGCTTCCCTTCTGTGGAAAGTATGCAAATGGGGCCAAAGATCGTTTTCTACTTAGAGCTTTAAGTTTGTGGCAGGTCTGACAAATAGATAGCTCAAAACTGACCTGGATCCAATCCAATATCTATAATTAGTATCTCTGAATTAATGCAACCTTAACTAAAGATCTTTAATTATATGCTTAATATGCATAAAGGAAATCAACCCTAACTATTCTTTAGAAGGAGAGCTACTGAAGCTGAAGCTCAAATACTTTGGCTACCAAATGAGAACAGAGGAGTCATTGGAAAAGACCCTGGTGTTGGGAAAGATTGAAAGCAAAAGGAGAAGGGGATGGCAGAGAGTGAAATGGTTAGATAGTGTCATCGATGCAATGAACATGAATTTGAACCAACTCTGGGAGACAGTGGAGGGCAGGTGGGCCTGGCATTCTATAGTCCATGGGGTCACAAAGAGTCAGACATAAGTTAGCAACTGAACAACATATCAGAGTTTAGGTTATTTCCTTTTATAATGCTCTAAATTGCAGACACAGCTGCAGAAAATAAAAGTGGGTATCACAAGTAAAATTAATATATTATGCATCACTGTAATCTTTTGCATGTTTTTTATTTAGTTTCATCCTGTGGTGAACTTATACAGGTTGGTGTTATGTATTGGGCTTAATTGTAACACCACGTGGTAAGCTGGAGCTAGCTAACAGCTCCCAGCAACTCAGACACCCCGTCTCCAGTGCTGCTATTGGCTGCCCCTAGGCGGCAATGGGTTGCTTTAAACCTATTGGCTGCCACCTAGGGGCCAGGCTATAAATTGCTGCAGGCTGCAGCTCAGTTTCTCAGTTCAGATCCTGCAAGCAAATAAACATGACCATTGCTGAACTCACTCGTCTTGTCTTTATTCCTGCGCAATGAACTCACTACACAACAGTTAACTTAAACGCTGAACATACTGTATATCATTGCTTTCCAGACCAATCTATTCATATGGATGCTGTTCTGCTGGGAAATGAAAGTTGAAAACATTCACTATTTTAAAGTAATTGGGGAAAAACCCGGGATAGAAACTTAACACATACATAAAGATTAATTTCCATCATTTTGAGAGGTAAATTTAAGAATGAATACATATAAAACTCACATAGTATTATTCTTAGCTGTAAAATTAAAATTTCCAGATTAACTATATTTTAGGAAGCATTTTTCCAAAGCATTCTGAGAAATTTAAACCAGCAGTATCTGCTGAAATGTGAATGACTTTTCCCTAAATTGTGAAAATCACCCCATCTCAAAACTACAAAAGAAAGGCAGCTTCACTCCCATCCACATTCAACACAGAGTAAACATTCTGCTGAAAGTTCAATAAAGCTTGAATGTGAATCATTTAAAGAATAGACAGAATGTTCCATCTATAGAATTAGAAATCATAATATCCAGCATGAGATTGAATAATCCTATAAATACACAAGTTTTTGAGGGGAAAAATGAGAAAGATCTAATTAGAAAGATCTAATTTAGCTTCAACAGTGCAAGAAAAACAATGAATGAATCAACATTTCTCCTATTCTTTACGAAATTAAATGTAAAAGGTATTTTCAATGTTAACTGACAATATCCTGCATAATTATTAGTGGATTTCTGACAAAGGCATATCTGCAATATATTTTCTAAAACACAAGCTATTTAATATGTTTCCAACATGTTTAACATTATTCTGCAAAGCTTCTAGGATTCAGCTGTGTTAATCACAGCGTTTTGTCCAAAGCGTTTACCTGATGCCATTGAAAATGTTTCCTTAAATAAAGGAAAAAAAGTTGAAAATGTTTTTCATTTATTTTAGGCACAACAAAACCTAAATATGTTTTTCTCAATGAACCTAATTTTCTGAGTTAACATGACACACTAAATTATATACTGAGAGACCTACCAGGTGGGCAGGCAAGGACAGCTCAGCTTTCAGACCTGTTAATGGGTCATAAGTGGCTATCTGCTGAGGAGAGCAGAAAGGTTCAGGGTGAAAAACCTCAGCTTATTTTGTTTTTCAGTTTGGGGAAAAAGAGTCGAGGAGTGGGAACTGCAGCATCTGTCTTCTATTATTTTTGAAGCAAAAAATGCACACCAAATTTTGACTACAGCTAATTCTCGATTTACAATCACAACTGGACCAGAATTTCTGCTGCTAATCAAGGCAGTTAAGTGAGTCATACCCATTTTATGACTGTGTTTGCCATGACTGTTAAGCAAATCACCAGTCATTATGCAAATCCAGCTTCCTCCATTGACTTTGCTTGGGAAGTTCATGAGCAGTGATCACATGACCACCCCCTCCCAGATTCTGCAACCCTTTTGAATGTGTGGCCAAGTTCCCAGACTGTGATCACGTGACTGAAGGATGCTGTGACAGTTGTAAATGCAAAAACCATCGTAAGACACTTTTTTCAATGCTGTTATAAATTCAGATGGTTGCTAGACAAATGGTCATAAGTTAAGGACCAACTGTATTTTGCTGTCTGATCACACACATCTTACATATTACTTATTCCTGGCTTAATGAGGTATGTGAAAAATCCATTTTTTAATCATGTAAACGTATAATTTTATTATCATAAGATACAAATCTAGCTACTTATAGCTTACTTAACAAATGCTGACAACATGTGGCTTGATTGTGATACATGAACCCAGCTTAAATAAGAGGAAAAAGCCAATGTTCATATTAAGATACAGCAACCCTCCCATACAGAATAAGCTGATGAACTACATACATTACTGATTGAAATTAAACCCACTGAAGGCTAATTTAATCAACTGGAAACATCCCATGTTATCTTTTAACCCATGCTGTGAAAATATTTAAGGATATGCATTATTATCTTCCTTTCTGCTAATGCTCAACAAAAAAGAAAATCCCTATTTAACAGCAAGGAATTAGCCACACTTTAGATACCATTTGCTGATTAATCACTAACCAAATCTCGGAGGGAACTGGCACAGTTTGTACACTGATCGTAACCCCCCAAAATGAGAATATCCAGGGAAGACTTAGTTGTTTTTCCTTTTCCCAAATTATAAACAGGCAATTGCAAAAGAATATATAGCAATTCCATAAGGTTTCTGGATGTAGCCAGAAAATTTCAGGATGGCCTCAAAGCATTCAGTGACTTCATGCCTGAAGCAGATCCAGAGGAACAGTTTGCTTCTTCAAATGATTTGCACAGGCATACAAATACACCAGTGCCAATAAGAATTAGAATTAGTTAACTAAGTCAGAAATAGGAAGATTCACACATGGAATTATATTAAAATCAGTCAAATCACATTGTGACCTAATGCCATATGACAATCCAGTCAATGTAAATTATGGGTAAGTTCACATAACATGCCTATTGTGTGGCTCAAAGTTCATGGGGATTAATGTGAAATGCATATTTGGATTTGGCCATTGACTTATTTGTCATAGCAGGTGGCATCTCCTATTGACCTTGACTGATCATAAAAAGTAAAATTGAACTGGACGTGCGTCTACAGTACCAGGAAATCCCAGGACAGTCATCTAGGTAGGGATGTGAGCGTATCTATAAATATCCTGGAAAAGGACAGTGGCAATCTACTTTTGCACTGTTGACAAAAGAGCTACATGGAACTATGTAATAACGAAAGAAAGAAAGAAAGAAAGAAAGAAAGAAAGAAAGAAAGAAAGAAAGAAAGAAAGAAAGAAAGAAAGAAAGAAAGAAAGAAAGAAGGAAGGAAGGAAGGAAGGAAGGAAGGAAGGAAGGAAGGAAGGAAGGAAGGAAGGAAGGAAGGAAGGAAGGAAGGCAGGCAGGCAAGCAAGCAAGAAAGCAAGCAAGCAAGAAAGAAAGAAAGAAAGAAAGAAAGAAAGAAAGAAAGAAAGAAAGAAAGAAAGAAAGAAAGAAAGAAAGAAAGAAAGAAAGAAAGAAAAAGCAACATCTTCTTTCCCTTTTTGGAAATCTAATCCAATTCTCTTATGATTCCTCTAACCTGGAAGTCAGGTGCCAATGAACAGACATATTATATATGTAATTAGTATATATGTAATTAGCTTCTCATCCTGAACTTCTCCTACCACATGCACAAGATACATTTGGCTATGGCAGAATCATACCTATTCAGGCACATGTTTAGCAAGATTGTTCTATAACTAGACCATATTTATACAGCACATGATGAGATTGTTAGCTTATCCATAGGTTCACACAACACAAAAATCCTTGCAAATCCCTTAGTCTTAGGTGTAGTAATGTGTGAACTCATTCCAAAACAAAACAGAGCATGGCTTCAGCTAAAACTGCAGGACTGACTTGGAGAGAAAATGAAGGAAAACGTTAATGTAAAATCCTGCTTCTTGTACCAAGAGAAACTGAAGAGGGAATGCAGCATTTTAACTGAAGATAATTAATAGTGTACCTGGGTCATGTTGCTAGCTTTAACTGCATCCTAAAAGCCTTGAAAAATTAAACACTTCGATATTTTTCATTTACATTTTAAAAAACTACCAAGCAAACTGAAAAGCGCCTGGCAGTCATTATACCTTTGTTCATGTACAATTCACACAAACTTGTGTTTACAAAAAAACAAACTTTGACTCTTCTGACCTGAATAAATTGAATTCCATTCTCCAGAGCCTTTCACGTTGATGAACAGTAGGGCACTGTTGCAAATCTTGGCAAACAGAGCATAATTTGTTGACAGGCAGGGAATTACAATAACCTAAAGCAGAGCTCATGTGTGGTCCACACTTGGGACCTCATCCTGTGGTTCGGGGGAAAAACCTTGTGATGGTTTGTTTGAATTTCCTAACTTTCTAAATCCTTTCAGAAAATATTCCATCTAATCAGTACTACTCAGCAAGTGAACAAACAAACAAAAAAATCCTGACAGGTTGACATTCCATGGGACCACATTCAAACCATTAAAGAAACTATGTGGAATTTAGCATAAAAGAGAACAAACAGCCCAATTTTTAGGATTGTGAAATAGTGACGGTGACCCTTGGATCTACAAAATTGGCCACAGCAATAAATTAAGCATAGATGCTTGTCTGGACAATCCCTAAAGCCACATCCACAAGAACTGCCCCAAAAGGCTATCAGCCATATTGATGAGTGAGCATTGTAATCAATTTAATCAGATAAGCTGAAAAAGTACAGGTCTTTTGTTCCTTGGAATTTTACTTCTCCAAACATGCAACAACAGATTTTGTCTTCCCATTGTAGCTCCCAAAGCAACTCATCAATGTACATGAAGATTACTTTTCATGAGTGAATTATGAAAGCTAGGAACTTTATTCTGTATATATAAATGCATTTTCCCCTTATATACATGGGCTTCCCTCAATCTTATCTTGGGGCTTTTAGGGGTGCATGGTTGAAAGAAAATCACATGATATAATTTATATCATTGTTCCATCTGTGTTCAGAGACTGAGCACTCTTTTAATGTCTTCCTGTCATACTTCTTAAAGACACTGGTTTTGATCTGAGTCACACAACACAGAATGTCATAATATGGTTTATTTGGGTTTCAGATACTGTATCACATTGTGCAAACTCAATACATTCAGAATTAGCTTGCCTGACAGAAATTATTAACAAGAACTTACAGAAAATGCTTATCTGCCCCCTTCAATTTTTTGTCATAAAAAAGATAAACCTACAGGTAGGTAATCTATGATTACCAGATTTTGAACTCACTAATCATATGGAGAGCTGCTTTCTTCTCATTTCTGAACTATTAGAATCATGCAGATGACTTTTTTTTGAAACTGCACCTCAGAAGGCTTGACAATGTGATAAACATGAAAGAGAAGCACAAATATTTAATTATCCAAGATTGCCACTAAGAAAAATTTGAATATGCTGTCACGGCATGTTGTCTTAGGCCCAGTACTCTTCATATCTTCATCAATGACTTAGATGAGGGAGTAGAAGGGGAAGTCATCAAAACTGCAGATGATACTAAACTGGCAGGAATAACCAACACCTCAGAAGACAAGTTCAGGATTCAGAAAGATCTTGACAAACTGGAACAATGGGTCCTATCCAACAAAATGAGTTTTAATGTAGAGAAAAGCAAAGTCTTACATTTAGGCAGGAAAAATCACAGTACTCTGAACTTTTTCCAAGGACTCAACATCTTTTTTGTAATATGGTGGCCAAAATTGGTTGCAGTATTCCAGGTGTGGTCTTACTAGGGTTTTGTAAAGCGGTACTAAGCGTGATCTTGATTCTATGCCTCTGTTTATACAACCCAGGATTGTATTAACTTTTTGGGCTGCTGCTGCACACTGCTGGCTCATAGTCAAGTGATCGTCCACTAAATCTCCAAGGTCCCTCTCACAGTTCCTGTTTTTGAGCCAGTATTTGAGAGGCTGCCACAAAGAAGAGAGAGTCAAATTATTCTCCAAAGCACCCAGAGGGAACAATGGTTGGAAACTGACCAAAGAGAGAAGCAACCTGGAATTAAGAAGAAAGTTCCTAACAATGAGGACAATTAACCAGTAGAACAGCTTGCTTTCAGAAATCGTGGGCACTGCATCACTGGAGGTTTTTAAGAAAATACTGGACTGAGATGTCTGAGATGGTATACGTTCTCCTGCTTGAGTGGGGGGCTGCACTAAGAGACCTCCAAGGTCACTTCCAGCTCTATTCCCTTCTATTCCCTTGGTCTTTCAAAGATTTATGAATCATATTTTCAAGAATGTTCTGGATAAATAGTGCTTTTGAATCATTTAATTTATCCTGAGAATCCTGCCCTTGACAATGATCAAGTTCAAGCAATTTTTCAGTGTACTCATGACTACCCTAAGCTAGAGAAATATGCCTTTGAGCCTGCTTATATTTTGTTATTTGGACAACTGCATTTTCTCAAAAGTAATTCAGATGAACCATGTAAGGTAAAATTCATTCTATCTTGAAACCCTCCCAAATTATTGAGTGTTTTTTGTCAAATTTTCATGTGACTTTTTTTAAAAAAAATTGCTGTAATTGATTCAACTTACAAAATCAAGAGCCCATTAAATAGGATTCTAAGGTTCAACAACCTACCTTCAATTTAAAGGGGCATTTCCTTTTTAACCCATTTTCAGACAGCTAAATTCCATTCATACCTCAATTGCATAGCTGTGATGCTTCATGTATGTCCGGGAAGTTGACAATTCCTTTAAGAGCTTATAAGCAGCTTTCTTCCTGATATCTCCTAAATTATACCCAGTAGGCAATTAGCAACCATGAAAATATATAGGCTTAATGTGATTTTGATACTTTGAACTGGGTTTTGGTGTCATAAAAGCCACTCTGATCATTTACTACTTTAAAGGCTAGAATATAGGGGATGAGCCAACTGTGAAGCATCCCAAAAACTGAACTGGAAGGCTTCAATTCCTAAATTAGAAGGATACATTTTAGGGACTACACTCAGTTTGGAAGTATTGTCCCTAATACTTGCCATGTTTGAGAGGACAGACTAAATGGAGAGAAAACAATATGCAGAGAAAACAGCAATGAAATGTGGAACACCTGCCATTTGTGAAAGATTTGTGGCTAATAATACAAAATTGTGTAATTTGCATGATGTGAAGAGAAAAATAACCTGATTTAATTAAGTTTAGGCATCCTAATTTTAGACAGAATGATAAGAAATGTAGCCATCCATTACTACTGCTGGCACAATTATCCTTCTTCCTTCTGCATAGTTTGAACATTTATCTACACTAAAACTGAAAATATTGGAAGGATTTATTTTGTTTCTTAGGTTGGATTTCCCTGAAGCTGCAAGCCCAGAATTGGTGTATTGCATAAAATTATTTAAACAAGTCATTCAGCCACAAGCAAGTTTCTCAGAAGGCTTTAACCACAAGGTAGGAGAAAAGAGTGCTGATAGGTTTCAGAATCAGTTTACAGAATACTATTTCAATCAAAGTTAATTCATGTACTCCAGGGCCCATTGAGGAAATCTGGCCTCAAGTAATTTGCAGTGAAGCTGGAAATAACAAAACTGCGAGTGTGTGGGTGTGTGAGGAAATATTTGTGTATGTATATCTGAGTATCTTTTTCTAAACTAGCAAGAGCAGAATGTAAGCAGTGGTGGTTTATAGCAGCAACTCCAACAGGGACAATGAAAAGAGAAAAACTTAGAGGAGACTAATCCAATTCACAGTCCTATGATTATAGTTGAAGACCTTCCATCATCTATCATTATGGAAGATTGATTTAATCAACAATAGACATATTTCAACAGACAATATTGCTCAGTAGATTTATTTCAGTGGATAAGTTAGCTTTGTGAAAGAGCAATAAAAGAAACTAGCTTTTATTTGACTTCTGGTGGGAAAAATTGTGGCTTAAGCAGCTCTTTTGGAATGGGAGTTTACACCACAGCTGATTTAGAGCTCAGGCAGGATCTCTGTAGCCCAAAAAAGTCTCTAGACCCAAGACAAATCCCAGAAATTAATCCATTTGTCCCTTTGGATATTTTCAGTACTTTGGAGACTATTATTTTTTAAAAAGGGATGAGAATAACAGGGCTTATCTATCAAGAAGACAAAGGTTTGGATTATTGTTGGTCTCTTAAGAAACAACAGATTTTTTTTCTTTTTGTACAATTAATGTTTACCTTTAGCAAGATTGACTCCCAAAATTCTTTTGTTACTTGTCACCCCAGGAAGCCTTTTTAAGAAGAGAAACTTGATTGACTTGTGCTGATTTATTGACTTTTTTGTAGAAGAACTTAAATTGAAACAAAGAGAAGAATTGGAAATGAAAGATGCTTAGTTGATAGATAGGCTTAAATTGGAGAAGAAGAAATGATTTTACAAATGACAAAATGAGGAAATGCATGTTACCATCTTTAGTGGACATGTCACAAAGCTAAGAACTATTGGGATGAGATGTGTATCTTAATCCAGGGAATTTTTAAGACAAACACACAATTGAAATCAGAGGTTGATAAACAGATTGAAAGGAAATATGGGACTTTGTTTCTATATATGATAATAGCAGTGAGACTATTGTATGCACAGAGATGGAAGGACTTACAAATTCTTACAATGGAAGAATGGATGGTTAAGCTAATGTAATTGCCTGAAATGGCAAAACTGACAGCTTTGATTAAAGAAAAGATTTTGTCTAATCTTTAGACCTTTAGATGGAAATGACTTGGACTTCTTACTAGAAACTGAAAGAAATAAAAATTTAATTTTTGGATTTGACAATTAGAATTATTTAAGATTATAAAAAAGTTGTGCATCATTGTTCATTTTAGAATACGTAGTCTTTTGTATCTGTAAATAAGAAGAAATAAGAGGTATTTTGTATCTGTGCTGAAGAAATAAGAAGTGATTCGTTTTCCCTTTTCCCTCTTTTTCTTGTCTTTTCCTCTATATTCCTTTCATATTTTGTTGAAACTTAATATTTTTTAAAAAAACACAGTTAAATTGTATAATATTGTCCAACTTGGCTGACAATGGGTCTCCAGAGTCCCAAGCAGAAAGTCCTTAAGACTATTTGCTTAGTAATCACTTTAGCTAATACAAATTGAACTTTAAAACTTCTGCTTGGAAAGTCAGCATTCTGCCACTGAATTAGAGTACCTGCCCATTTTCTCCATGGCTATATGCCTTTAGAATAAACACTTAATTCTACCAAGCACAGAATTTAACTGTGGGATGGCACAGGAGCCCATCAAGAAAGACATTTCTGAGATCAAGAACAACACTAGATGCCCCATCAGGTTATTTTAACCAATTAAATAGGTCATACTGACCAAGAAAAAAGTGTTTAACCCTCTGAGTTTCTGAATTATTCCCTCCAACACTACTATTTACTCCCCCAAGCACACCAAGCTGCTATTAGTTCTGCAGAAAGGAGCATACAATGATGAAAAACAGATATTCTAAACTAAAGCAATTCAGGTTTGAGAGAAAAACAGTAGGAGAGTTATCAAAATGGAGAGGCTTTTTAAAAATGCTTTATGATGATTTTCCCCACTTTATGGCATATATATGAATAAAATATTCTTGCCTATTCCTACATTCCATATATGACTGTAACAAAATGCAGATATAGCTTGAACTAGTTTATTTTATTCATCAAAAGTTTTTGTTAATGCCTTCAAAAGAGCATCTTCAACACTTTTTATAACTATAAAGGGTTGTTTCATAAATGTCTCTTACTCATCAACAGTATCTAAGAAAGGTAATTGCCCCAGGCAATCAATTAGGAATGGGATATTCTGTATGATTACACTAATAAATTGTATTTGAATTTGAATCTGAATATTTTACTGTTTATTCCCTCCCAATGTACCTGAACTCTATTTAACTTATTTAAAAAACACAAAATGATGTGATGAATTACTTTGATGAAATAACATAATCATAAACATTCTATATTATTATTCTTATTAAATGCTTAGTAATGCAATGTTACATATAATCTGTCAGAAATAAATATTATTAGATTCATAGAGGAGATGCCCACACATTACTGAGTAAAAAAGACAGGGAATTAATTATTATTTCTTAATTGTATGTCAGAAAATTGCATTTGAGTATCTGTAAATAAACATTTGTTTTTATAACCTCCATATAATTAGCTGTGTTGAAATCTTGAATTGTTGATATATCATGCTAAGCCGTAAAACCAAGGTCAAGAAGGCAACAGCTGGACTTGCAAGTTGAACAAGATTCCAGCTGCATTAAAATATACAACAGTCTCAGCAATCCCTTCAGTTTATGGGCACCATCATACAATTTCATGTTACATTGCTGGAGCCAAAATAATTAAAATGTAAAAAAACATGCTAATTACAGAAATAAAATAGCTCAAATCGGATCCAAGTTCATATGATAACACAACATTGTGAGTTGATGAAGATTCTCAGTCAGTTGTCTGGAAGTTGAGTCATAGCAACTGGACTTCTTTCTTGTTGGTTCAAAGCATTTCACTGCTTATCCAAGTAGCTTCTTTAGTCTGAGCAAGTTGGTTGGGGGACCTCATATATGTCCTCCCGGATGGTTTCAATTCTCACCTAATCTGGGTAGGCTTGTTAGGTGAGTAGGCAGAGAGTTATTGGGATGTAAATGTTCTTACTCCTAAATCCTTTGCCCTAGTGGATTGTTAAGTGTGAACCTGTAAAGTGTCCTTAATCTTCCTGGGGACTGAAAGAGCAGCATAAAAAATGGAGGACAGGTTGTGTCTGAGGTTGTGTATCACTTCTGTTGAGGGAAGGATTTTCCACTTTGGCACAAATAGTTTCCTTCACTTCTCTCTCAAATCATCTATCTTCCCTGCCCAAAATGTGAACATTATTGTCCTCAGAAAAGTGTCATTTTTCTTCTAGATGAAGGTATACTGCTGATTCAGGTCCTATGGTGTTGCATCTCCTATGCTGGGTTAGGGTTAGGGTTAGGCTGCTTAGTTTCTCCAGTGTAGAGCTCTGAGCAGTCCTCACTACACTGGACTGCATACACTATATTGCTCTTCTTATGTTTTGGTGTCCGATCTTTAGGGTGGACAAGCCTCTGTCTCAGTGTGTTGCTGGGTTTGAAGAACACAGGTATGTGAGGTTGTCCAAATATCCATGACTTCCATGTGGAGAAGAAAGCACTTAGCTCCTTCCAGGGGATGGCACCAACCCTCTGGTTCATTTATGTGGATGATACATAACTGTATCAAAACAGCTAATTATATGGAGGTTACAAAAATCAAGTCCAAGAAGTCCAGTCCGTCACAGACAATATAAACATTATGGACTCAAACATCACGTTCTCCAGGGATCTCCTAGAATGTGAGGTTCTAATTGGGACCTGTGGCAACCTGGAAATAGAGATCTGCAGGATCTTTGGACAGGTAAGATAGATGGCTTGAAAGAGAAGTGAAGGAATTTATTTATTCCAAAGTGGAAAGTCCTTTGTTCACTAGAGATAGAGGTCCCAGACACAACCTATCCCCCATTTTTATGCAGCTCTTTCAACAGTCCCCATGAAGATTAAGACCACTTCACAAGTTCACCCAGGAGACAACATTTAACGGCCCACCTAGGGCAAAGGATTAGGAGTTGGAACATTTACATCCCAATGTCTCTCTGCCTACTCACCTAACAAGCATATCCAGAAAACTCTCTGGAGGACATACAGTACACGGGGTCCCCCTAATCAACTTGCTCAGACTGAAGAAGCTACTTGGATAAGCAGCAAAATGTTTCAGTCCAACAAGAAAAGAAGTCCAGTTGCCATGACTCAACTTTCAGACAATATTGCAAGGTTTTGTCTTTTTTTCATAATTGCAAAAAGTATTCAGCTTTCTATATAGAACTGAACTGATTTTAGTTACATGGAAAATTGCTGGGCCTCCATATCCATCCACAAGGAGCTGACTGAGGGCTAAAAACAGTACTTCATTTCATCTCTTTCTAGCCTGTGCATTCTGCAGGAGGCTCACTGTATATAGGTCCCCATTGTGAACTTGGCAGTGAATTGTTCACATTTCAATTATTCAGGCTCTGCCTGTTCCAACTTACAAGACTGAAATGCTCCTAGTTGGGAGTTAGAGATTCATTTGTGCATTGTACATGCAAATTTATCTGTTGCAGAGAGATTTGAAAGATCAGTGTGTCTGGTGTGGGTAAGGAATAGTTCTCTTGGTCTTACATTTCATTTAAGTTATACACTCAAGAAAATTGACCGGCAGACCTTATTCCTACAGTTCCTGCATCTGTATTTTTCTGCCCCAGGCTTTCTTCAGGCCCTAATTAACCTTTGCTCATAAAGCGAGTTTGTATTCCAAAATGGCTTAATAGCAATCATGTACAAACTCACAAAGGAAAGAAGACAGAGTGAGGGCACCAATGAAAAACTTAGAAAATCTAATCTGGTGTATGGGCATATGTCTGAAACTTCATTTATTATGGAATAAAACAAAAATGAAATCTATGCTTCTAAATTCAGCCACCTTAATAGGAGATGGTATCTCAATAGGTACAGCTTCTCAAGTTATAGCAGGCACCCTTTAGCTCTATATAACATATAAGATCTTTGGAGAAATTGGCTGGACTCACTGGGATACAAGCATGGACAAATCAGTTTCTAATCCCTGTTCTGCATGTGTTCATAAATCTGTTCCAGCCTCTTCATTAATCCGCATTTTTTTCTTTTTTTAAAAAAAATCTCAATGCATTTAATATCTTTAATATTTATTTCTAAATATGTTCTTTCAAAAGGCAAACTGTTAAAACACAGTTTGTCTTTTGAAAGAACATATATTTACAAATAAATATATGTTAAAACAAGCAATTAGGAATGTAAACTATATGTAGGCTGTTGGTTCATTTTCCTATTTTCTTCTTTGTATCTGTGTTTTAACCATATTAATATATTAAAAATATTAATTGTTGTATTACAATGTTTTATATTATTTGATTTTTTAAAAAATTGTACATTGCCTAGAGTCACATATGTGAGATGGATGGCTATATAAATTGAATAAGTAAATAAATACTATATTTTCCGGCGTATAAGACGACTGGGCGTATAAGACGACCCCCCAACTTTTGAGATGATTTTCATGGGTTAAAAAGTCATCTTATATGCTGGAAAATACGGTAAATGCAGGTATGTGTAATTTCCTCAATGTGCTGAGACTTGCAATATACACAAAGGGAAATTATGCTATCCGTAATGACGGTACTAAGGGGAGAGATCGCACTGATGATGGCAAGTACTTTTATCACAACTACACTCTTAGTTAACAATAGCTCAGTTTACCTTGGCCGTGGCCTTTGTGTCTTCTACATTGAAGTAAGAGTAAGAAGTAAGAGCCTTGGTGGAGCAGTGGGCTAATGCCTCCTTAAGTAACACCAGCTGCCTGCAATTAGTGCAGGTTCGCATCCCACCAGGCTCAAGGTTGACTCAGCCTTCCATCCTTCCGAGGTAGGTAAAATGAGGACCCAGATTGTTGGGGGCAATTAAGCTGACTTTGTAATAATGCCGCTTGGGGGGGTGTGTGAAAGCCCTAATAAGCAGGCATATACATAGAATGAAGGCTACTGCTAAGCTTGTAAGCCGCCCTGAGTCTTCGGAGAAGGGCGGGATATAAATGGAATTAAAATAAATAAATAAATAACACTATCCATTTTCAATAATACTTTGCCTACACAGACGTTTGCCTTGCCCAAGTAAGCCTGTGTATTTACTTTATTTATAACATAAATATGACATTAACAAATATTAAATAACTAATTTTTTTAACATTTATTATACTATATTAGCATATTATTTATCTTATTTGTATCTCATCTTTATTATTTTTACAAATAACTCAAGGCAGTAAACATATCCTTTATTCTCCTCCTATTTTGCCCACAACAACCACCATGTGAGGTGGGCTGGCCTGAGGGAAAGTGGCCAGCCCAAAGTCATTCAGCTGGCTTTTATGGCTAAGGTGTGACTTGAACTCACAGTTTCCTGCTTTCTGGTGGCTTAACTACTAGACCAGGGATCAGCAACCTGAAACAGTGAAAAATCCACTCGGAACCGGTTCCCTCACAAAAGGAAAAACTGGGAGCCGCAAAAAATGTGTGCACATGCGCGTACATGTACGGATGCGCAGAACAGGGTTTGACTGAAGAGTGGAGCCAAGGCGAGATATGCACCTACCCTGCATATTTGAATTAATTGGTTGAAATTTTTTAGTCCCACTTTTTTTTTTGGACTGCACATGGCAGAGGACTGGGAGCCGCAGGAGACGGCTGAAAGAGCCGCATGCGGCTCTAGAGCCGCGGGTTGCAGACCTGTGTACTAGACCAAACTGGCTTTTTAATAACATATAAATTATATTATTTACATGATTATAGATAATTATGTATGGTTTTATATATTATGAAATGTTATATATTAATATTCTGTCAGAGGTATTAGCTTCACCAAAGTGCTTTGGTGAAAATGATTTATTTTTTTATTCAAACAGAATAAAAACACAATATAATTATTTAATGAAGAATAGCGACAACAATAAAGTTTTTATTTTTAGTTTATCAAATATGTATTCCTGAAATACTTTCATTAACTAAAAATAATCAATTATGGAAAAAATAATGTTAACATGGAAAAAATACAAACCAACCAAATCAAACAGAAGTCTTGAAACTTAAGAAATTCCCCTATAAGCCATAATAAATAAGATTAATATTTTCTTTTAATAGTAATATTTTTATTAATGTTAATATTGATCGATTAATATTATCAATTAACACTCCTCACTGAACCAATATATTGTATACTATAAATAGGAACAAATAGTATTATTAGCTATATTATTTCTTTATTACATTTATATCCTGCCGCAATCCAAATTATTATTAGTAACCAAGTATCACATGGAGCCATCAAAAGTTGCAAATTAAATAAGTTGCTTTCAGCTGGTGTCCTTTCCAATGAGATGACGATTTGATACGTTTGTCAGCTGTTCCCAAGTGGCACATGGGCTTCAACACTTTTTTCAAGTACACAACTCTGAAAATGAAATATTCCATCTGTCTTATACTTCCCGCTACTCCACTCCCAAGAATTTTCATACAATGTTAAATGTGTTAGATCTCCATCTTTCATAGATATGCCCACAACACTAGCTTCCCAGGCATAATAAAATTAGCCCATGCAAAAGATAGAATTAATCTAATTCAGGCTTCATGACTATCAGGTCCACATGTACTTCTGCTCAAAAAAAGATCAGTGTTTGTTTCTTATATATTATTTTTTTCACAGTAGTCTGGGCTTTTAGACGTCTACTGGAATTTACAGAATGCCATCATTTTCATGAGCGCTTTAGCCATTTGGTTCCCAGTGAATGCTGGAGCAAGGATCTCTCCTCGTTTGGTTTTATTCCCAGATTAAAAAAATCTATGGCATTGGATACAGCTAGTGGGCAAGCATTCCCCTCCAACCATTTTTGGTCTGCTATATTGTTCACTAATGTCCTATCTAAAGTAAATCAACCATAGTATGTCACTGTCTCTTTCATTTATTTAGCTAACATGAAGATATAGGTTTCAGAGGATATAATATCAGTAAAAAGCCATTATCTCATGCATGTTTTTTCTCCTTTGTTTTGCAATAAGTTGAATTTCTGTGGGACAACCAATTCTGTGGTGAGTTTTAAACTATAAGGAGCTGGCTGTCATCCTAGTTCTTATCCCCTTTATTGACATAAATTGAATCAACAGTCTGCTGGTGTTGAAGGTTATACTATTATCTCTTAATGCAGCGATGGAAGAAGAGAGTATACAAAATATATCCTTTCACTCCTAGAAAAAGTTGTCCAGCCTATCCACAGCTCAACTCAAACTTATTTTGCACGGTGAAATAAACTGAAACTCAATAATGCTCAAATTACCCAGTTCACTGTGTACTTAAACTGGAAGCTGAATTCAATCACCCTGCTTTCACTTGTAATTGCAGACAATGACTTGGAAGTATGGAAAAGAGGTGGGGGTTTTTTTCCTTTAAAAATATGGATAGCTATGTCTTTGATTTCACATTTGTATTGCTGACTCATTGCAAACATTATTGACAAACTAATTAACACTCTGTTGCTCCAAGTCAGGGAAAAGGCCTTCTCTCCATTTAACCACTTTTTTTTGTTTTATTAGATACAGTTCCTTGTGCAGTTCTTTATTAAAGCTGACATCTTTGAATCTCTGTATGATTAAGGGGGGGAAATTAAAAGCTTCAAGCAAAAAAAAATTGACAGCAAAGTTGACCCCCCAATGAATTCTCTCTCCCAATTTTCCTAATTAGCTCCTTCTGCTAAGTCCCACTACTGCTGGCAGTCGTGGATCTCCACATAGCCTGGCTGGTGATTAAGATAACTATGCTGTGCCACAGATGTTAGAAGAGCCTCTAGTGTCTCCCTCAGGATAACAACCCTTGGTTTTCAAAAATGGCAAGCCTTAAACCTCATTTTTTCCCCTTGGTATTTATTCTGCCATTTTTCAATCCACTGTCTTCGCATATTAAAATTATTGTCAGCTTACAGAGATGGGAGGAGGGAAAATCCCCTTATTTGCCTCTGCTGCTGAAAACATACGATATCTACATTAACTGTATGATTTGCAACATATGGAGCTATTAAGCTGGTAAGTAGCTCACAGCAAAAGAAAATTGGAAGAGGGGCTTGGTGAAAGAGAATCCTAGAAGGGGACTAATGTTGCAAATTTCAGAAATAAAAACAACAACAACTGGAACTCCCTCTTTCTGAAAAAATCATTCTGCAAGAAAGAGTGGCCTATACCAGGGGTAGGCAACCATGGCTCTTTTATGACTCATGGACTTCAACTCCCAGAATTCCTGAGTCAGCATAGCTGACTCAGGAATTCTGGGAGTTGAAGTCCATGAGTCATAAAAGAGCCGAGGTTGCCTACCCCTGGCCTATACGCAAGCAAATCAACATGATGGTTACAGGATGTCCAGTCTTGTAGTAGATTTTACAAATAACCTAACTGAGAAATTAAATGAGATATGAGCAATGTGCAGCCCATCTGCCCAATGTATTCAGTCAGTTCAGTCTTTTGCCAAGAGGCCTTCCTCAACAGCTTGCTCCCTGAGGGAGGAAAGAGAGAAAGAAAGGTTGCTAGAAAAGAAGGGGATGCGAGAAAATTATTGCTACCTTTGGCCAGACACTGGCATGCGACGTAGCCCCAAAAGATTACTTCAGCTGGAATACAGGCAGTAGAAGAATATTACTCACCCTGGACTAACTAAATGGACTAGCATGCTTCTTCCCATACATGTCAGTAATGTTAAAAATAAACAGATACATCCTTTCATTTTTCTCTGCATCATTCCCTTTCATTCAAATGTCTGGATTTATTTTTTTTTGCGTCTTGAAATGCTTCAAGTTTAGATGAGCTCTACTAAGCAACCAGGCCTGCTTTGTGGTTATACCGTTTACCCTTAGAAAAGAAAAGAAAAATAAGATTAAGTCCCTTATCAGTGGTTGATGAGGATGGATGGATATGCTCTTCATGGATTTGATGTGATTTTATACAGTAATATCATTTCTGTGCAAAACTGTACACAAAAAGGACAGGCCAAAACAGAAGGTCTGCATTTTGCAGCACATGAGTTTCAAGAAGAGAATGGAATCAAGTGGCCAGGGATGTGTTGATGTTTCTATCACTTAAGGTCTTCAAATAATCATCTTTGCAAGACACCCCTCCTCTGGACTTATGTTAAATAGGATGTTGACCAAAATGGCCTACGAAACTGATTCCAGTTCTACAGGATTTTCTGCGCTACTGGATAAAACCCATCTACCTGATTACCTAGGAATGACCCTTGAGCAGGACACTTGATGTATTTGTGCAAATGCATTGAAAAAAATGAAATAGTTGTGGTATAGACTTAAGGGGGTAGGATAGGACTATAAGAAACCATGAAAATGGGACAAAGAAAGTTATATACACTACTGGAGTTCTTTAGAGGGAAGAAGGCGTATACATTTAAGAAAATAAAAATATAATTTTGAATTCTACAAGACTTTAATAAATCTACCAGGATCTGGTAACCAGGGAATCATTTTAAGACACACAAGAAAATTTTAGTGGACATTAATATTGAAAATCTAGGCTGTCCAATTTTTCCTAGAATGACTTAATTCAGAAAAGACAAAGCTTGTCTAACATTAGTCTTTCCCAGATGGATTTCAGCAGGGCTTTTTTTCTCATAGAACACTCAGAACGGAGTTCTGGCACCTTTTTTGGATGGAACCTTGTAGGGTAGGCAAGGCGGGTTGTATGACATGTGTGAGTTCCGGCACCTTTTTCTTTTAGAAAAAAAGCACTGGATTTCAGCATAGACTTTCTGAGAATTTTGGGAATTTAGCTCCAACTATTTGGAGGGTCATCCAATCTATTTATGCATAGGTTAGCATAAATCAGAATATTTATGATTGAGTAGAGGATCAGTGTTGGCCCAAGAACCAAGATGACCCAAAGCAACAAAGTACCAGCATTTAATAACATTTATATCTAAATTGAAACTGGTCACAATAGATCAGACCAGTGTTTCTCAACCTTGGTAGCTTTGAGGTGGGTGGAATTCTTCAATTCCACCCATTTGAAAGCTACCATGGCTGAGAAACACTGGATCAGACTATCCCTCCTCTCATTAATAGATGCAGCTTCTTTCTTCATGAATAGATTTTGAATCCAAAGAGCAAGATGAGTTACTGTACATCACAGACCACACAAATTGGTGACATCCATGAACTGGAGGAATAAAGACACAAACACTAAAATAAAGTCAGTAAATGATACTTCATTGAAATCCTATATATATCATCCTGTTTTTATTAGCAGGGCATAACTGTGATACCAATTCTGTGGGGAAATTGGCATCTATAAATTTCTATTATTATCAGTATGGCAATAGAATATACTATGCTAATTAAATGATATTTGTGGCTTAAAAGCATTCAAATATTCGTATTTGTCTGTAAAATCAGCATCCCAAAAATATGAATCCAAAACATAGTTTCAAGGAATCAGACAAGTCTTTAAATCCTAGTTTTACTTTCAAGTACTGAATAGATTTTCTTTCCAGAGTCCATTCTCTGAATGTTGCCATTTTCAAAACACAAGTAGGTGGCTACCAGAGATAGGAGATGGGTGCTTTCTTTGTGGTGGTGCCCAAACTTTCTGCTCTTCCTTTCCTCCCTATACCAAGGGCATGCCTTGGATTCAGGCAAAGGAATATCAAGAAGCACGTTATGGTGACTTCCAGTCTTGCATCATAGTGACACGGCTGACACAGCTGGTTTTGCCCTGCCAGAGGACCCTAAATGGGTCTAAAGTCACCCCGGAGAGGTGACAAAGAAGGAGGGCTCCCCCCCCATGACCGTGGAATGATGGCGATCGATCTCCAACCCGACAGGAGAAAGGCTAGCTACACCTTCATGACTAGCCCCAGCTACTGGCAGCTGAAGTCCGAAAGCACTAATCAGAACAATGGTGAACAGCATGCTTGAAACTGGGTAAGAATATCGACCTTCTCTCTCCTATTTTGTAACTGATTTCCTGGAAAAGATCCCCAAGAAGCAAAAAATCCTCTGAAAGTGAGAAGGGAGGGGATCGCACCCCCATCCTTCCATAGATGGAAGCGGCAAATTAATCTTGATGGGGGACAGAAATATTGAAATGAAGTTAATAATACTATAGTCTGGATAAATTTGAAAATTATGCAACTTGCTAATATTTTACATCTGAAAAAGTATTGATTAAATTATAAGAAAATAATTCTTTGTTTTAAAAGTTTGAAAATGAATAGTTACTGACACCTAGTGGAAGATTAGAGCATAAAACTACAGCTGCATTGACTCAGAATTTGGCAAAATGCCCAGAAATAGAGAACAACTTGTTCCTTTGAACCTCAGTGACTTCTAGCCAAATAGAGAACAGCTGAACAAAGGAAAGAAAATACACTGGGCTATTTACTACAGAGTGAGAACTACATTTGTTTTAAAGACTGTTGATCTTCTGAGATTATAAATACTTACTGAGCTGTGATTTCTAAGCTCAAGAATTGTTTGGAGAGAAAGAAAAAACTTGACTTTTGGCTAATCTTCTAGGGGGAATTTACTGGAAAGCTCTTAGATGGTTAAACATTCTGGACTACAATTTTGGCTGGCTGATAATTGTAAGACCCCTGAACAAAAGAACTGCTACAACATACTGCTTTTAATGGTGCTTTGACAATTGGAAATGCAGTGGATTATAAAAACCATATATAAAGATAAGAACTATATAAGACTTGGTTGTTTGGATTTTAAGATTGGCTGGTTTGACAGGGCTAACCACAGAGACTATAGTGCCAATGAAAGACTATCTGGATGGGAGAGACAAAATGGATGTTGCATACTTATCTATACCAAACCACACCAAATATTCCCCTCTGAAGGCCCTAGCCTGTAACATCAGAGATCTGTAGAAGTAACACTTCAAGACAAGGCAAATATATTCCAGGGGGAAATGTGTACAATGCTGTGACAGATTCAAATGATAATTGTTTCAAATCATGATGAGATTAAAAACAACTCTGATGACATAAATGAGCACACCTTTAATCTAAACTTACAATTGAAAAACCCTCAGAAAAAACAATAAAGAATGACCAAACAAATCAGATAACAGAATACAAACCAGAGGAAAGTAACCCAAATAGGGAAGCTACAAACAAAGAGAACTACAACTTAATACAAATAAAAGAAAATCTGCAAGAGTTTGCTACAACAATGGAATTGGAAAAGATATTTTATCTCCCAGGACTTCAAAATAAACTTGAGGATAAGAGAGAAGATCTAACAAAATGGATTATAGAACTGCCAGGAGAATCATTAGAGCTTGGGACACAAAAATCACACATCATACCTAATCTGTCTTTCTTATTCCCAACAATATTTACAAAAATACAGGAAGAATCTCCTGGCAAATGGAACATACTGATTTGGAAAGTTACTTGGCTAAAGAAGAAGGGTAGAGTTAGATTCAAGGGATTTGATTCGACTTACCAGATGGAATACTATGTGATTAAACACTTGTTTGAATATGGTTAAAAGAACAGATAAATTGTGGATATAAAGGGGCTCTATTTATTTATTTATTAATTTAATTTATATACCGCCCTTCTCTCAAGAGACTCAGGGCGGTGAACAGGGCAATACATAAAAATTAGATACAAAAATTAAAATTAAATTATTAAAACATAATTAAACAATGCCCAAAGATAATACAAATTTAAAATTGAAGTCATTAATAAAAATCCCACCCCGTCCCATCAGGCCAGGCCAGCTTGTTTAAAGAGATAGGTTTTAAGGTCGCGCCGGAAGGAGCGGAGATCGGGCGCCATCCGGAGCTCAACCGGAAGATGGTTCCATAAATCCGGTGCACCCACAGAGAACGCTCTCCCCCTGGGGGCCACCAGTCGGCATTCTTTGACCGGCGGCACCCTGAGGAGGCCCTCTCTGTGGGAGCGTACTGGGCGGAGGGAAGTTGACGCCGGCTGCAGGTGCTCCCCAAGGTATTCTGGACCCATGCCATGGAGGGCTTTGTAAGTCATTACCAACACCTTGAACCTCACCCGGAAGACAACTGGTAACCAATGCAGCTCGCGGAGCAAAGGTGTAACACGGGAGTATCGGGAGACTCCCAATACAACTCTCGCGGCTGCATTCTGTACCAGTTGGAGCCTCCGAGTGGTCTTCAAGGGTAGCCCCATGTAGAGAGCGTTGCAGTAATCAAGACGAGAGGTCACGAGAGCATGAGTGACCGTGCGCAAGGCATCCCGGTCTAGATAGGGCCGCAACTGGCGCACCAGGCGAACCTGGGCGAACGCCCCCCTAGTCACAGCTACAATATGATCTTCTAAGGAGAGTTGTGAGTCTAGGAGGACTCCCAAGTTGCGAGCCCTATCTACAGGAGGTAAAGACTCACCCCCCATAATGAGGGGTGGGATATCCTGAATATCCCGAGATGCCGGTACGCACAGCCACTCCGTCTTGTCAGGGTTGAGACGAAGCCTGTTCCTCCCCATCCAGACCCGGACCGCCTCCAGGCACCGGGACATCACGTCGAGGGCATCACTGGGGTGGTTTGGGGTCGAAATGAAAAGTTGGGTATCATCAGCATACTGATGATACCCAACTCCAAAACCACGAATGATCTCACCCAGCGGTTTCATGTAGATGTTGAACAGAAGGGGCGAGAGGACCGACCCCTGAGGGACTCCACAAGAGAGAGGCCTCGCGGTCGACCTCTGCCCCCCTGCCAACACCGACTGCGAGCGTCCCAGGAGATAGGAGGAGAACCACTGAAAAACCGTGCCTCCCACTCCCAATCCCCTGAGACGCCGCAGCAAGATACCATGGTCGATGGTATCGAAAGCCGCTGAGAGGTCTAATAGGACTAGAACAGAGGAGTATCCTCTGTCCCGAGCCCTCCAGAGATCATTCACCAGCGCGACCAATGCCGTCTCCGTGCTGTACCCGGGTCTGAAGCCCGATTGGTACGGGTCTAGATAATCCACTTCATCTAGGACCAGAGGGAGCTGATGCGCCACCACACTCTCAACAACCTTCGCAAGAAAGCGAAGGTTGGAGACCGGACGAAAGTTATTCAAAACAGCCGGGTCCAAGGCAGGCTTCTTGAGGAGAGGTCTCACCACCGCCTCTTTCAAGGCGGCGGGAAAACTACCCTCACTCAAAGAAGCAGATATAACCGCCTGGAACCAGCCTCGTGTCCCCTCCCGGGCTGCATAAACCAGCCAGGAAGGGCACGGGTCCAATAAACATGTGGTGGAGCTCAGCCTCCCCATGATCCTGTCCACTTCCTCCGGAGTCACAGGATCAAACTCCTCCCAGGTGACATTGACAAGACCGCTCGTGTCCTGATCGTCCGATACTGCCCAGTCGGAGTCCAAACCGGTCCGAATCCGAGCGATTTTGTCCGACAGATGTTGACTAAATTCCTCGGCCCGCCCCTGCAAGGGTTCCCCACTAACCTCCTGATTAAGGAGGGAGCGGGTCACCCTAAACAGGGCGGCCGGGCGATTATCTGCGGACGCGATGAGGGCAGCGAAGTAGTTAGATCTCGCTACCCTCATCGCTGCGAGATAAGACCTAATATGGGTTCTTAGTCGCAATCGGTCAGATTCAGATCGGGTGGACCTCCAAACGCTCTCTAGGCCCCGTCTCCGACGCTTCATCTCCCGGAGCTCCGCGGAGAACCATGGAGCCCATTGGGATCTGCGCCGGGTCAGGGGCCGCAAGGGTACAACTCGGTCAAGTGCCTCCGTGGCCGTCCTTTCCCAGGCTTCCACTAAGGCATCTGCCGAGCTGTGAGCTGAGGAGGCAGGTGGGGACCCCAGCGCTGCCTGAAACCTCTCAGGGTCCATTAAGCGTCTGGGGCGGAACCAACTATAGTAAGAGGGATAAGATATACAAGTAGTATAGTACTTTTTATAACATATGAAATATAATAAACATTGGGATGGTGTATGTGAATGAAAAGTTTGGATATTTAAAGGTAATTAACACTGAGAAAATTATGACTGATAAGAATGGTTTGAATATGCAGGGGAAATTAAGCTTAAATAAGAATTTTGAAAACAGGACACATAGTGACTTAATAAGATGACCTTTACAAATACAATTGAAACATAAGCTGATTAGAAAAGATGATATATGTTGGTGCTATTGTTATTTGTACAAATATTAGAAAAATATTTATATTTAACCTTGTATGCATTGAAAATATTTAAAATTATATTTGTTTAATGTTGACAAAAGGAAATCAGTGGAAGAAGAGAAGATCAAAGAAATATATTATTAACTAATAGATTGATTATGGAATTATAGAAAATAATTATTACTGATTGTTTTTAAATATATGAATCCAGACAACATGCTGTTTACTAAGCACGAAAGATTGTTATTGTAAAAAATCAATAAAATATATATTTTTTAAAAAGAACCACGTTGTGGTTCAGAGTGGATTTTTATTCTCTGAGAATCAGTGAACAAAGCATGGATCTGATCTGTGGTTGTGAAGAACTAATAAAATGCAATCCTGCAAAAATTATACACTCTTCATGTAAACTTATGGAAGGGTAGTGGTGGAGGTGGATGGAGAGATTTAAAAAATTCCTAGCAAGTTGACTCTATCTACAGAACCCTGACATCCTGGAGCTAAACTGATTCAACTCCTCCCCTTGGGATGCCGCTACAGGGATTGCATGCCAAAACAACTGAACACCTGATTACCACAGTACTGTCTTTTGTATAAATATATTTACCCATGAATTATTACTATTACTATTGTTATTACTATTACTATTGTCCTTCTCATCTTTTCTATTACCTTCTCTTATGGGTATCATTATTGTAATTTTTATTACTCTGTTGTTTTGCCTGTACACTGAGAGTTTCTGCACTGGAGACAAATTCCTTGTGTGTCTAATCACACTTGGGCAAATAAAGTATCTTATCCTATCCTATCCTATCCTATCCTATCCTATCCTATCCTATCCTATCCTATCCTATCCTATCCTATCCTATCCTATCCTATCTCCACAAGGATTTTTGTTTTTAAAAAATGATGCAGTATAAATAAAGACAATAAAAAAGCACAGTCTCCTTCTGGTCAAGTTCAACTCCTGGACTACATGTCCAAATAGTTTTCTTGACAATCATATGGAAATTGTTTGCCATTACCAACTTCTGATTTGTTTTAGAGTAGAGACTTAGAATAGTCTGGTGGTTTCTCACCCCAGTATTTCAGGTATGACCAGGCTTAGTTTTTGAGATCATGAAGGTTACCTAGGTACAGCTTCTGTCACAATTCATAAGGCAACACCTGCAATTCAAATATGTGTCCAGAGGCATATTAGATTAATCTGCATGGAACCTTATTCACTTTTTATAGTCAAGGCTAATTTGATACCGGAATCTCTTTAACTGGAGCCTATCATATCAAACAAACAAACAAACAAATAAATAAATCAGCTACAAATAAAGCAACTTATCAAAACCAACTTCTTGATTATTTACAAGCAGTCTAAAACTCTAAGAGATGTTATTGCATATTAGTTGAGAATTTCAGATTTTCTCATTCTATGTTATTCTACCCCTTAAGTGGGGGGGGGGAAGAAACTCTACAGACCAATTTTAAACCTGAAGTAATTTATTTTGGGTCACATAATCTGGCTTTTGCTATTTGGCAACCTCCCCAAAACCAAATTATTCTGATTAAAGTGCATATGCTTTGGATTGCATATGTGAATTATTATGTTCAATCATTATGGCTCAAATCCAAATGAGCTGCTTAGGCACACATAAGTACTTGACAGTGTGTGCCCTTATAATTCCCCTGGACTAAATCAACAGATTTATGCATGCTTAAGCCATTGAAATCAATGGGTTTATGTATTCTTAGCTCTGTGCTCCAGTAAAGCACCTGGTTTTAATTTGCAACTGCAACTGCTTTCTTCTGGGTTCCTTTGACTTTCAGGCATAGTTTATTGGCTGGGTTGAATGCAGCATCAGGAAAGGACAGATCAGAATTCCTGTTTAAGATAGCTGTCCTCTGTATGAAACTCTGACTTCAGGTGCAGGAAGAACAGATTTTGATTTAGTTTGATTTGGGGTTATGTTTAACTATCCCACAGACAAGGCTGAGTTTCTCAACTGCAATGAAGTGGGAGAGAAAAGCAGAATTGTAACAGTTGGAAGAAATTATTTCAGCCACTGAAAATTCCACCTTAGTGTAGGGACCAAATTAAAGCATTTACAAAACCTGTCTATCCAATTTACTATCAATTGTCTGAAGATATCCAACAGACGAGAACTCACTACCTCATTCATTATTTCCCATATAGAACTGGCCTGACACTTCCCAACTAGAATTTATCTTCCATAACTTAAAGTACTGGTTATTTCACATCCTACACCACAACATTTGAAGAGAGATCATGGTTGCTTGCTGTGTGATACCATTTTTTTTAATTCCATTTATATCCCGCCCTTCTCCGAAGACTCAGGGCGGCTTACAAGCTTAGCAGTAGCCTTCATTCTATGTATATGCCTGCTTATTAGGGCTTTCACACACACCCCAAGCGGCATTATTACAAAGTCAGCTTAATTGCCCCCAACAATCTGGGTCCTCATTTTACCTACCTCGGAAGGATGGAAGGCTGAGTCAACCTTGAGCCTGGTGAGATGCGAACCTGCACTAATTGCAGGCAGCTGGTGTTACTTAAGGAGGCATTAGCCCACTGCTCCACCAAGAAGAAGAGTCCTATCATATTTCTCAAGACCAAATATCCAGACATCTCAATCATCATTGTTGCCTTCTCTGCACTGTTTCAGTTTACTTTTCTTAAGATGTTTAATTAAACGCTAAGTCCTTCTAAAAATGTATTTGAGTGCCTGTTCCCTGCAATATGAGCAGATCTTCTTGAAGATTCCTTGGATATGGTCTATATCACCTCAAAACAGGAAACATTGGGGGGGTAGAGAGAATATTTTATTTTAATTTTACAGGATCATTTTTCTATGTACTCAAACATGACCTTTTCACAGACTTTCCCCCCTCAGTTGTCAAACTCCGGGTGATCCTTTATTTCCATTTGTAGCTGCATGTAAAATTGTGTTTTTAAAAACTGCTGAAATTGTCAAGAAACCTATTTTTTTCCCCTCAGGGCTCAGGTCAAAAAGTTATTTTTAAGCTTCCAGCCAAGTACTATTACTGAGAAAGAAAAGTTTTGAATTTAAACCATCTTCAACCTGGTATTTTTCAGATGGGTTGGATTTCCATACCCATAATCTAGATCCAGTAAGATCAAAGACTATGATTATATGAGTTAAATGCCAATACATCTGATAAGAACAATGTTTGGAAAAACTGTCAAAGAACAGGAAGAGAATCAAAATGGAATTGTGTTTAGTATTTTAGATTAAGCCCAAGATGAACTACTTTATAACTAAATAAGCTTAAAAGGTGACTTTGGCCCAGACAAAGTCATAATCTCTTAATCAGGTTGGAATTCCTATTTGCTTCCTTAGGTCCTGCTCTGAAAGTGTTGGGAGTGCAACTGCCTATTTTTGAAATTATAATGAAAAGAGGACCCTAGTCCATGTGATGCCTGCTCAGGGTGCCTGCTTGAATTCCTCAACCTTGTTGCTAGCAATTTCCCCAACTATTGAGATGGGAGGAGTTGTTTTCTCCTCAACACTTGGCAGATGGTATAAGGACACTGCAAGACAACCATGGACTTGTCCCAAATAATTTCTGGCCTAATTTTCATCTCTAAGCAGTTGGCTTGTGATCTGAAAATGGAAGATTGCTTTAATGATTCTTTGCTGTAGTCAAATCACTACCTGAGCCAGATGAGGCACATCATACCCTATGACCCTAGGGAGGGATTGGGTGAGTTTTGAAAGTCTGTCTCAGACACCTTATGGATCTGAAAGAAATCCAGAGGGTCCTTGGGAATTTCCAGTAATTGGGTAGGATTTATTGCCTCAAAATAGCCTTTCATTTATCAAAAATGAGCCATTTCTATATTTGCACTGTTGATGTAATCTAAAATCTGAGAGTGGGATAAATGGTACCTAAATTTGACAAATAAATAAAATCAGGATAAATCAAAATGAATTTTGCCAACAAATTTATCATCGAACATGGTGTGTGATGATTGATTAAGCCCCCCTTTTATGTGGCATGATAGTAGGTACTGGATTTTTCAGATCGAAGTCTATCATTCTCAGTATATTAAACAACAGAATGCAAAATTTCCCTATTTTTCTTACCCAACCACATTTATTACAATGTTTGTTTATTACTCTGTTCTAAAGGTTTAAATGGAGAGAAGGTAGAAGCTTTCTACACTCAAATTATCCAGAAAAAAATGTAAGTAGAATAATGTTACTTTCTCTCTATTGGACCTTTGAGATCCTTTAGCTATTACTCAGGTTTATTTCCCATCCCAATGATCTTCATGGTTCACAGTTGCTATTAAATGGGGAAACTTGTGGCATAGTAGACTGAGGGTGAAAGAGAGGGTTCTCCCCAAATCTAGTAAAAAACTAAAAGCACCACTTCAAAGCAATTTCAGCCCCATACCCCAACCCAATTTAGTATAATCCTTTCATTTTAAGAAGTCATTTGGAGGAACGGGTATGCTCCAATAAGAGTGGGATGTGGTTTGAAGGCCCATGTGTTTCAGTTTCCTTTTGTACACATTTGTCTGGATTGATTTCTGGTTGTGTATTGGTAAGTTTAGATCAAATACTGTAATGACAATATTTAAATCAAACAGAATGGTAGAATTCCACTTACATCCAAAGAATCTTCATTCACGAGGATGAGAGTCATACTCTGGGAAACGAGTCTGCAGGAGTACCCTAGAGAAATAATCAACATTCAATGGGTGGTATCAGAAAATATAATCAAGGGGCTCATAAATAACTATCCTGCAACTTCTTCAGTCATCCTATCATCATGAATGAAAGAACAGAGTTGGGCTAGAAAGCCCAAATTCGCAATCAATTTCCTTTCCTTCACTGGCAAATTTTCCTGAGTTGGGAGGCCAGCCACTGAGCTTTCCTTTGTGCAAGTTTAATATATAACTATGAATCCTAATGAACATTTCTAAATTGTGTAGGAACTTGCAGAGAATCTGAGAACAACAGAATGTACAAGAGCTTCCCAGCATGACCCTCACGACACTTTTAATTGTGTGCAAGAAAAAACATGCCCAGTGCAATATGAAATCAAAATCTATTTAAAAAGAGCTGTGTTGAATCACATTATAGCCTTCCCTATATTAGCATCCACCAGCTAACATAAAAGTCTGGAAATTGTTCAGTCCCAAAGCACCTGAAGAGTACTGGGTTGAGGAAGCCTGGACTATGTAATACATCACTTGATTTCCACAATGGCTAGTTAGATGCTTCTATGATGGTGCCTCTGCAATAAAGTTTAAGGATGGCAAAATTAAAATATGTGGTGACATCAGCATACAAAGCATTTTTCATCATTTCCCCGGTCTTTACTGAACCTAAGGAAAATAACAAGACCTGCCTTGCCCATCAAGCTGACACAGGTTGCAAGTTATTTGCTTACTGTATTTGTGTTTGGCTTAAAGCGTTATGTAAACTAAGGCACTTTGATTGGTAAGCTACAGTTTATGGCTTAGCCTGTTAAGCAAACTCAGCCAGCTATGTTTTATTAAATAAATCATGGTTTTATTTACTTATGTAATTTAGGGGCTGTCCATCTCCTATTGTGTACTGTATTGCACTGCAATGCACTGTATTGCATTGTATTTATATAAAATTTAGTGACTCTCCATCTTCCTCACAGAGTGACTCCAGCCTCCAGATTAATTTAAAAAGTAAGAAAAATTAAGAAAAGGGAAAGAAAGAAAACAAGAGCGATTTGAAGATAAATATTGGAACAAACAAACCAACAACAACAACAAAATCCAACTGGGGCTTAAAACACCATCCTATCCCAAAGCTCAATAACCAGGTCTTTAATAGTTTCCACCATGTCATCAGGGTGAGAGCCATCTGGATAACTTGGAGATCTAATTCCAGAGGGCAGGTGCCATGACAAAGAAGACATACTTCCTTGCTTAACCATCCACTTTGTCCAATTCCAGTAGTTGGATAGAGACAGATGTAAAAAGACTTTAGTTCCCAAGGTGTAGTAAGAGCCCGGCATAAAGAGAATATAGCAATGAAGTCAAGATACTAATAAGCAATTAATTCAACTCTTTGTGGGAGAACTAGACAACTGTGACCCATTGGCTCATCGTCTCAACAGGTATTTCTTTACCTAAACAGAGAAACAGAATGGCCAAGGCAAAAATGCAATGGAAGTGTCTTCTGACTTCCTGCTGGCTTGTCTGTGCCTGACCACCCTTGTGGGATTGGTCTACCTGGCCTCCAGAGGTCTAGGCAGGACCAGTCTAATGAACCTCTGGGCAGTGTGGCAGCACTGAAACAACTATAAATTTGACAAATTTCAATCCCATGAAATGCAGGGTCCAGGAGAGTTTTAGTTGTACATAGATAGTCTATATTGCAACAGAGGAGCTCTTTGTTCTATGTGCATACTGATGTCTAAGAAAGTCCAAATCACGAGGTAATTTGTAAAACCAGTCACTATAGTTTTTAAAAGATGTGTAACTGCTTATATTGTTGGCAAATCAGGTCCCCGGGATTTGTTTGTTCATTTATTAAATATATTTGTTGATTTCTTCAACAAGAAAAAGTACAAAAAAGTATACAATACTCACAATGAAGAATAACAACATAAACAAATATAAATTATTAGATTAAATCTGAATAAAACTGAATAAAATTTGGGGGAGGATTAAAGTTTATCATCAAGAATAAAAACCAACTATAGAAAAATGCAGGGAGTTTCTATAAGGTCTCTCTAAAGACCTGTACGCTGAACAATTTCATAATGCTGGAATGAGGTCTGGCACGCCAAATTATGTTTTAAAAAATTCTTTGAGAAATAACAGCTTTAAGGATTATTCATCAAGTGAGACCTGGTTTTTCCCCTGGGAATGACTATGGACCTAAACTGTTACAAATTTGGTATAACTAATTGAAAGGGATTTTCTGGTAGTTTTTGATTGGAACAACAGCTGCAGCAGCGAACAGTAATTTCTAAGCTTCTTCTTGCTGTTTTATTTTACATCTTTTACATCATGCAAGACGCCATTTGACAAGTGGAACTGGAGAATAGCAATGCACATTCTACTGAATTCCTCAGTAATCAGCAAGAGCTCATATTAAATTATGCAAGGAGATTTGCATCAAGACTGATTTCTTACTCAAACACATACATGCACTTCCCTTGGAAATGAAAAGGGAAAAGGACCTGTGATAATATTAAACTATTTACAGGAAAAGGCAGAAATGTCTGTCTGTCTATCTGTCTATCTGTCTGTCTATCTATCTATCTATCTATCTATCTATCTATCTATCTATCTATCTATCTATCTATCTATCGGCATTAGGCAATAGTTTATATGAGAGAAAGGTACATTCACAATCAAACAGAAATCTATCTCAAGCAGACAAAATGTGATATTTCTCCTTCCCATAGTATAATTGGGCCTTAAGCCTAGGAGTAAATCCTCAGGCTTTGCCATCTTAAGAACAGCACTGAACATCTTTCTTGATTTGTTTTAGCTTCTGAATGTATTTTTATATTTTTCACTACTGTGGGAAGCAAGAAAACCCATATGATTTACTGACATTTCGTTTAAAATGTTATTTCTAAGGAGGCTATTCCAGTTTTAAGTGTAAATAATAGGACCTACAGGCTATTTAAACTCTACTTAATGCAAGTGAAGTCATAGAATACCAGGGCTTTGTCATTAAAAGCCTTCATTAAATTATACTTGAGCTCCTGGTCTTAGCATATATTGTCTTTGGGATCACAAAAGTTAAAAGCACTTGGTGCAAAAGCACCTGAAATTGAACAGAACAGTGAAAATTAAACTCCAGAAAGAGTACACAGTAATATTGTTAATAAGAAGGGGTGTTACTAAATACAGTAATAGGTTAGGGAATGGACAATTGGAGCTATGCAATTGCAGCTTAAATTAACTTTGCAATAAGCTCCCCCTGAAACTTTTGAAAGAAGTTAAGGCTACCCGTACCCTTTAATAATAAAACCCATTAGGAATAAATATCAGAGGGATTCTATGAAAGAATGAACTTAAATAAACAGGTCTGGAGATGTCCCAATCTTTTAACAAGACTTTCTTTGAATATTTTGGATAAAGCACTGATGACTGTGTTAAGGGCTCCATTTTCTGCCTGTATTACTAACTGGCCAAGTATCCTGGCTGCTATATATACTATATACTATTTATTCTGGATGTTTTTATTGTTTTAAAATGTTCTTAGTGTTTTAATTGTAATACAGTTTTTGAATTGTAAGCCACCCAGAGTCATTGACTAAGATGGGCAGCTGTAGAAATGAATCAACTAATCATTCAAATAAAGAAATAAATAGAGCCTGAGCAGAGGAGCTGCAATTGCAAAATCATAGATTGTTGATATAACACTGGAATAAAAAATATTAATTAATATGAAAATAGTAGGAAGGGGATATTAAGCACAATTTAAACATTTAGAAATTAGCTAGTATCCTGTTTGAATTTCATGTACAACTGTCATCGGGGATTATTGATTTTTAAAATTAGATTCAGGATGCCTTATAATTGTTGGGTTTTAGTTATTATTTAGTCTATATGTCAAAATGAAAGTGGCTACATTTTATTGAGGAAAAGTGATTTAACCACAGAAACTTTAAGGTTTTTAATGATTTTGTGATATTATCCTTTTGGGTTTATACACTATTTACAGAACATTGAATCATAGCCCATTTATTATTTTTATATACATGATATTGCTCACAATTGCTCCTTCCATCCTATTTTGACTGATTCTCTCTGCCCCATTTACTACAGCTCCACTAAAAGAAAAACTTTTGATTCATACAGTACATTTGGCAATTTGCATTGATGCTATTGCAATAATTATTTCATTGGTTAGATTTTTTTTCAAAAAAGCATGTTATTTATTGTTATGTATACCCTTATTATTCACTAAGTAACATAATGTAACATAATTAATACATATATATAAAAAGAAGCTAGAATCAATCAAATTGATTGCACTAATAACATTTCTTGGAATTATGGATACAATTATTTGACTTAAGTAATTCCAGGAATTGACCATCTCCTATAGAGTTCCAGTCAGTCATATAACTTGCCAAAGCGGTAATATTTCATTTGTACCATAACCGCAAGATCTACAATTTATATCTGGTGGCATTTGCAAAGGACAACTTCACTGGGAAAATTGAAGAGTTGTTACCTATATTGAGAGCAGTTTCTTGTTTGTCCCCCGTTAGTACCCAAATCTTGATCTCTGCTTTTATTAGAGTAGATATCGTTTCTGGGACCCCAGCTTGAAGGCGATCCTCAATTGCTGTTGCACCCAGAAGCAGCAATTCCTGCAGAAGAAAGAAATGGGTGATGCTCAAAAGTAAAAATAATGACAGCAAGTTGTGTCTTACTTTGTTGCTGGCAAACCAATGTGGTTGATGTACATATAGCAGTGATGGCGAACCTTTTACAGACCGAGTGTCCAAACTGCAACCCAAAACCCACTTATGTATCGTCAGTTGCCGGGGTGGTGGTGGCCCATTGGGTGGGTGTGGCCAATTGGATGGGCATGGCTGTGGTAGTACTGGCAGACTGGGTGGGACTAAGAAGTTCAATCAATCAATTCCAACTTTGTGAGATCTTTTTTTTTCCCCTGCAAGAAGTTGAAATTGATTGATTGAACCTTTTTTTTTTTGCACATGGCGGCAGAGGCCTAAAGCGAAAAGGTTTTATAAAACCCAGCTGAAGGCCTAGGACTGGGGCAACGGCTCGCGTGCCCACAGAGAGGGCTCTGCATGCCACCTGTGGCATGCGTGCCATAGGTTCGCCACCATGGACATATAGCATAAAACTAGTCATTTCAGAAATCATCAAAATAGCACATGCTTTGGCTAGAAGAAATAATAGTAATCACAACTTTTAAAAAATCGGCAGTGGAGGAAAGCCTGCAGAATTACCATGTCACGTGAGATTTAAATGAAATGGTTATCTGACACTTCCCCCCAATCTTGCCTTTAATCACTTTAATACACATACATACCACACATACCTATTCCACACAAAGACACACAGACACACATACACATACACATACATACATATAAATATTAATCACTGCCATTTTGAATACATAGTGGAAAGTGGAAACTTGAGAGTTTATGGAGGGGCTACATTAGGCATCATAACATCCTTAGGAGGATCAAGGAGGGCAAATGATATAATGAGTGTCACAGTGTCAATAGATTTAAGCCCTAGATTTAAATCCTATGCAATGCTGTACAGTTGCTATATTCTGTAGCTATATTGGTCATCATTAGGGTTTCTTATATCTGCAACAAAAGCAAGTTATCTATCCAATCATGGCCTAGTTCTTGCACTGTTAGCTCCTTTACTATTGAGTTGTAGATAGAAATTCATTCCCATCCCCTGGCTAAAATTCTGACACTGAAAGGTGTCCCAAAATCAGAAATTCATAGCCTCTGAAGGAGTCTCTTGGAGGCTGGCAAAGAAGTGGGGGGGGGGGGCTGAACTAAACTTCAGACTCCCTTCTTGACAGACATCATCTTCCTGTTTCAGAAAGGAAAATCTGACTCCATATATTTCCTGGCTCTGTTCCAAGGGCTGTAGGACTGGGGCCTAAAATGACTAGTTTTCATCCGTTTTCTAGAAGCTTGATTTTTAAAAAGGTTTAGAAGGAAGGCACTCTTTTTATAGCAAGTTCTGGTGGCTTTCTAAATCAGCACAGTAGAACTGTACTATTGATATGACCCTACAGGCAGCCACGCAGGAGTTAACGGGTTGAGCTTCTTCACTGAGTTTGCCCTTATTAAGTTAAATGTGCTCTCATGCACATATAGACATTTGTGTATTGTTAGCTTACACCCAATGAATGATATTATTTATTTATCTATTGCAATACATGTGCATTCATGAGTTACAAATGAGCTCCAATTTGAACCTTGCTCCATGTTTAGGGTGGAGGCCATAGCTGTCTATAAATATCATTTGCCAAAAGCTGTTAAAAATAGCTGAAAATTTGAAAAATAAAGAACAGAACATGATGTTTTCATAAAGAAAAAATTTATATATTCAGTCATTACACAATGTTTTCTAGAAGAGGAATGGTTAAGATACAAACCAAGCATACTAGCCAAATATTCATTTAAGAGTTGTTTGGTGCATTTTGAACGTTATGCTGTAAAAAAAAAGACTTTTAAACATACGTTCCAGGAGAACTATCTATTGATTTAATATTTTAAGGCCTAAATTAAACCAAATGTTAAGCCATAGGAATGGAAAACTTTTGAGCAGTTGATCTAAGTGTGAAAAACTGGTTAACTTTAGAAAACATGGTTTTAGAAAAAATCGTAAGGGAATCCAATTTTTTTATCCATTTGTTTATCTTATAAAAAATACACTTACCCATGTTGGTCACACCCTTTACTAGACAAATTCTAATACTATAGGAAAGGACAGAGATGGCTTACTGTCATATCACAATCACTTAAATATGAGCCAGCAGTGTGCTGCAGCTGCCAAAAAAGCCAACACAGTGCTAGGCTGCATTAACAGAGGGATAGAATCAAGATCACGTGAAGTACTAATACCACTTTACAATGCCTTGGTAAGGCCACACTTGGAATACTGCATCCAGTTTTGATTACCACGATGTAAAAAAGATGTCGAGACTCTAGAAAGAGTAGAAAGACTGGAGGCTAAAACATATAGGGAACGGTTGCTGGAATTGGGTATGTGTAGTTTAATGAAGAGAAGGGTGAGGGGTGACATGATAGCAGTGTTCCAATATCTCAGGGGCTACCACAAAGAAGAGGGAGTCAAGCTATTCTCCAAAGCACCTGAAAGCAGGACAAGAAGCAACAGATGGAAACTAGTCAAGGAGAGAAGCAACCTAGAACTAAGGAGAAACTTCCTGACAGTTAGAACAATTAAGCAGTGGAACAACCTGCCTTCAGAGGTGGTGAGTGCTCCAACACTGGAGGTTTTTAAGAAGAGACTGGACAGCCATTTTTCTGAAATGGTATAGGGTTTCCTGCCTGAGCAGGGGGTTGGACTAGATGACCTCCAAGATCCCTTCCAACTTCTTCTTCTTCTTCTTCTTCTTCTTCTTCTTCTTCTTCTTCTTCTTCTTCTTATTATTATTATTATTATTATTATTATTATTATTATTATTATTATTATTATTATTATTATTATTATTATTATTATTATTATATTTTAGTTCATTTTTAGGACACTATTGTGGACCAGATTGTCACTTTCATCCCAGTCTACAAAGTCTGAGACGAAAAGGTCCTGAATAATGAAACCTCAAAGAACATGAAATTGATCTTGTTGCTTCCCTCCAAGCTATGCTCCTTTTTCCAAAACATAGCAAGTTCCTTCCAGGATTTCTAACAGTGCAATTTTATATGGAAGCTGAAAATCATCAAAACTTCCCAAATTGTCTTATTCGAACTGACTTATTTATTTAAGAAATTTATAATTTATGACTCTTGACAGTGTGCATCAATAAAAATCCTGAATAAGCCAAGCCAAAGAAAAATGATAGAAAAGACCATTTAAAAACCACATATGTATACAAGCGCATAATCAAGGCTGAGTAACATTCACACTCCCAGCAGGAAGGCACAGTTACTATCCTGGACCAATTCATAGGAGAAAAAACAGATCTTCATAGCTCTACAAAAGAGGCTCTGCAAAAAGAAAAAAACCTAATAAAATCAGGCCTGTCTAGGAATGGGGAGGAGGGGGCCCATCCCAAAGGGTGATTACCAACTAAATGCTTTTCTCCTAGATCCAAGTAGATGATATGGGGTCAAAGAGGGGACCAGGAACATGCTTATTCTTCACAAAATAGTAGGGTAGACAATTAGTGCAGGTTCGAGTCCCACCAGGCTCAAGGTTGACTCAGCCTTCCATACCTCTGAGGTAGGTAAAATGAGGACCCAGATTGTTGGGGGCAATTAAGCTGACTTTGTAAAATGCTGCTTGGGGGGGGCGAAAGCCCTAATAAGCAGGCATATACATAGAATGAAGGCTATTGCTAAGCACATTGATTTGTGCTTCTTAGATTGTAAGCCGCCCTGAGTCTTCGGAGAAGGGCAGGATATAAATGGGATTAAAAAAAAATAACTATAGTAGAGTCTCACAATGTAAAGCTATGAATTGCACAAGGTGGTTACTAGGAATCAGTACAGCTTATGTTATATATGGGGGTACCAAAGTGCATCCTTTAAGCACTCATATTGTTGCATTCCGGATGATTGCTGATGCAATAAGAGTGCAGCAATAATCACACACTCTTTAAAAAAAATCTTTTAATCTTGCTTGGTCAGATTTTGTTCATCTTCTGTTAATGGCACGTTTGCCATTTCATCTCCCAAAACACCTCCAAAATGCAAGTGATTCTCCAGGATTCAAAGCAGCAAGATTTAAAACCTGTATGATTTAATCCAACTAATTAATTTAATCCAACCAACTAATTTCAAACAACAACTAAGATCTCAATCAAACCATACATGATAGTCCCTAGACAACCCAAGCTCCTTCTGTGTCCATTACTTGTCTGTGGTGAACCAACTTAATATGTCCTGTGATGAAGGGCAGTCCTAAAGAACTCCAACCAGGAGTAGCTGTCCATGAGAGGGAAATGATGATAACAACCCCTCCCCAATTCCAGATAGCATCACCATTGCCTGAGATTTTAAAAAAAACAAACAGCTGCAGTATGTGCTCTTCTCCCTTGTCAGTTGGACATTCAATAGCCAGCATCAGGTCCATGGTTGCCATGATAGCCTTGAACTCCTGGGTAATTTATGACTCTGCTCACACCCAGGGAGGGCAGACTAAAGCCACCCAAGACCACCATCAACCCAGCCACAGCATCTGGCAATTCATGTAGAGAAATAGCTGCTCAGCAGAAATAGCAATAGTTGATCCAAAGTCTAACTTCACAAACACTTGTATATTTTACATATGCAGAGGAGCTTCCAGATGACCAAAGGTACTCCCTCTCTCTTTTCCAAAACCTGAAGGAATCATTTCCAAGATGGGCCTCTCCTGGCCCCAGTAATATATGATTAAATCATAAATGAGGCAGATCTGAGACTAACCCAGCAATGAATAGCAGCTGGAGATTGGGGCCTCATAAAGCAGGGGTGTCAAAACTGCCGGCCCGCGGGCCAGATGCATCATCCGGAAGCCGTGCCCACCCCATTGCCGGCACAATGGCAAAACTCTCCCAATATGTTGCGTGACATCACGTGACATCGCAAGTTTGACATGTCTGTCCTAAAGCATGGCTCCTATGACACAAGCAAAGTCCAAATTCCATTCAGCTGTATGCAGTGACTAGCAACTGATTGAATAACTTGGATAATACTCAAGTAGCTCCTAGATTTAAGTAACAAACAGCATTTTGGAGATACTCTTTTTCCAAGCAAATATAATAAACTTAGCTGTGTAAAACCTGGATTGGAATAGTACCCCATTTTTAACACTTTCTCTCCCAGACACAATTGTGTAACATCTGAGTAAAGGAGGGAGTATAAATTAAAATAAGCAAAATTATGTTTATTAACCTTCTCAATGATCTCATAACACTCTTCCAACTTTTGAGTTCTGTCTTTCAAATTTGTGCTGGCTTCGTTAAATACATCCAGCCATTCCTGGTAAGAGTTTTCTGATAGATCTGCATAGGCAATGCACAAAGTCCTCAAACCTAGAAAAGGAAATACAGAAATTCAACCCAAACATCTAGAGAGGTTAGGAATTTGGCTTAAACTTGAGATAGAAAAAAAATTATTAAGTAAATGAGCAAACTCAATGTACTCCAAAAACCCAAACTTCCTTCCCACAGAGAAGCTGATTTTCAAAATTATTAGAGTAATACATTTGAGATCATAAATTATACTCTCAGATGTATGTGGTGCAAAAAACAAACAAACAAGGAATACAGGTAGTCCTTGTTTAGCAACCACAATTGGGGCTGACAACTCAGTTGTTAAGTTTCATTAAGTGAAACCACAACTGTGCTTATGATCTTACTTTGACTTTCCTTTGCTTTACAGACCTGCTAGGATTATAAAACCAAGGGCAGGTCATAAAATTGTTTTTTTCATCCCCTGTGTAACTGAATGGTCAATAATGAGGTAGTTGCTAAATAAGGACTACCTGTATGGCTTTCCTAAGGAAAGAACATACAAAGCAGATTTGGGTGCATTATAACATTTGGTACTGCACCATGAAATTTTACTTTTTGAAATGTGAATGCCACAGTTGTTAAGCAAACCCATTGTTTGGTAGGGGCTGGTTTTGGGAAATAAATGCTGGAAACTGGAAATAAATGCCAGTTTCTGGCAAAACCATTATAAATTGTGGTCATGTCACCGTGGGGCACTGCAAAAAGCCATAAATGCAGGCTAGTTGCCAAGCACTCAAAATTTGGTCACATGACTGTGGGAAGGTGGCCATTGTAACTTCAAAACTGGGTTCTAAGTAGCTGTTGGGGAATCCGTTGTAACTTCAAACAGTTGCTAAGTGAATAGTTGTACGTCAAGGACTACCTATTTTGTAAAATGAAACTGTAAGACAGAATATCCTCATGTGAGATAAAAATATAGTTTCCCAATTTCACTAACTAGTTAGCATTAACCCTCAATTTCTTTTTTTTAATCATCACTTGCTATTTGCCTTGATCTCAGAGTAAATGACTAGCCACAATAATCTGGAGAACAGCCCCTTCCTTTTGGAATATGGGCAACATGATTTTTACATGATCAATGTCTGTATTCACAAACATTGGTGTAATTATTTGTCTTCTTTTGCCCATCAGTATTAAAAATTGGGAAAGTTGCCATGTTAAACAGAAAGGCTATATTACGAGTAAGTGTTCCTAAAACAAAGAAAAAATAAAATTTTCAGGCACAAGGAGAGACAAGGCTCTTCCTGCGGTGCAGCACCATTAAACATTTACTACATAAGAGAGCACTCAGATCAATAAGAGATTGATATAAAAGATAACAGATAACAAAACTCATTGCTGTAGCCACAGAGGTTGACTCTTAAAGAAATCTACGAAAAATATGGCCTGAATTGATGTAGTTTGTTCTAAAAAAAAGCGTTTAAACATTTATAAAATGAGTATTACATGGACCATTTCTTCATTCATCAGCCTCATTATCAATTTCAGCCTTTCTGGCCCCCAAAGTTTAAGAGACTTAACATCTGCTGAGACCTAGTGGCTTGAGACGTATCATGTCTATTGCATTGCTTCCCTCCAATAATCCATTCTTTTTCACATTTTAAATGAAGTCTCAATCCAGACAAAGTCCATTTTCAACAAGGTTTATTTCACCACTGGCTTGAATAATATATGTAGGAATGAGCTAAGCTGAATTTCAAGATATATTTTGCCTAGAGACAAACACTAGATTTAAAGGGCTGCAGATGTAATGAGTGACTATAACTTTCTTCAGCATTTTGTTTCTTTTATCTCCCTATTATATTTTTGTCACACTAATTTTGCAACTTTATGAAATCTGGAATAGCAAAGACAATAGATGAGTTCAAGGCTATGGCCTTAAGGATGGAAAGAGAGCTTGTCTCTATCCATTCCTTGTTTTGTACTTTCTGGATCAATGTGCCAACTGATAGGCAATCATATTTTGATATTTACAATTGGAAGAATTTTAAAATGTACTTCTCTAGTTAAATATGGACATATCAGGGAAAGGGTTCACATCAATATATGTATTTTGTGAATATAAAATGAACATCACATTTATATAAGCCAGATTAAAATACATAAATGCGCATAATATTAGGAAAAATGCACACAAAAGTATGCATATTGAGAAAACCTGCATAGAAATGTGTATAAATTTAGGGTGTGTTTAATATGTCAAATTGATTCAAAAGCTGAATGAATGAATGAATGAATGTGAGTAAGTGAGTGAGTGAATGAATGAATGAATGAATGAATGAATGAATGAATGAATGAATGAAAGATGGAGAAAGCTAAGCTTGACAAATGTGTGCTTCTAACAAGGATGTGTCAGTTATATCATATTCAGTTTTAGAGAAGCATGACTGGACAAAATATGTTTATTCTTAACTCTGAAATTTCCCAAGCTTTCCCATTTCATATATATTGAAACAGAATTTGTTTAGCTACAGAACAACACATTTTGAGACTTAAGAAGAGCAATAATAAATCAATAAACAAATATTTAGAGCGCTACCAAGTAAATAATTAAATAAACAAGCTTTTACCTTCTGTGGCAAAATATTCAAGATGACATAGAGTTTGCTCCATGTATTGTGAGTCTTTGGATAATCTCTCAAAAATGACGTTATCCTGTCAACAAAAAAGTATATAAATAATTGCCATAATGATGCCTGCATTCCTTTTTTAGACATATGTTCTGTCCATCTATAAGGGGTAAAACCAGTGGTGGGATTCAGCCAGTCCGCACCAGTTCAGCAGCTTATTTTTTGTTGTCCAGGCCCAGAACAGACTTCCAGAAGCGGTATCCACACAGAGAACCAGTTGTTCACATATTTGAATCCCACCACTGGATAAAACTAATCAGGCACAGATCAGAATATTTAACCTAATACAATCTTTGCCTAAATATGAATTTAAATTCTCTAATTCTTAAGATCAGGAAAAGAACATCCAAGAACCTATTAATTCAAAGGGTAGGAAGAAAAAGGCCTAAGGTTGAAAACCTGAGCTGACATATTAATATAAGATTTGAGACCTCTGCTATGAAGCAGGCTATGAGGTTGTTTTTTTTTCTTATATGCAACAAAACAATTTATCTAGCCATGATGAAGCTGTGAAGCTTGTTCTGCTGGTTAATAACTAGCTGCAAAGTTGAGGTTTCTGGAGAGTCACAATTTACCACCAGGTCCAATGAAAGTCTGACATTATCCATGATAGCAAAGGTGGTTTGGATTTTTAAAATGTCAAACAATATGAAAATTATTCTTCATTGTAAAGAAGTAATTCTTTACGGATAATGATAAACTATGAATGCATTGTCCAGTCTATAGGAGTGGAGATATAATACAGGTAGTCCTTGACTTATGACCACAATTGAGCCCAAAATTTCTGTTGTTAAGTGAGACATTTGTTAAGTGAGTTTTGCCCCATTTTATGACCTTTCTTGCCACAGTTCTTAAGTGACTCACTGCAGGCGTTAAGTTAGTAACATGGTTGTTAAGTGAATCTGCTTCCCCATTGACTTTGCTTGTCGGAAGATCCCAAAAGAAGATCACATGATCCCAGGATACTGCAACTGTCATAAATATGAGTCAATTGCCAAGCGTCTGAATTTTGATCTCGTGACCATGGGGATGTGGCAACGGTTGTAAGTGTGAAAAACAGATAAGTCACTTTTTCTAGTGCCGTCATAACTTCAAACAGTCACTAGACTGGACAACCATTTGTCTGAAATGATATAGGGTTTCCTCCCTGAGCAGGGGGTTGGACTAGAAGACCTCCAAGGTCCCTTCCAACTCTATTATTGGTGTTGTTGTTGTTACAGTTGTAAGTTGAGGATTGCTTGTGCAGTGTTTTTCCAAATCATTAACTGACACTACTTAAGCCAGGGGTTCTCAACCTGTGGTCCGCGGACCGCTGGGGGCTGCGATGTTATCAGAGGGGGTCTGCAAAGCCTTCAAGAAAGGATTTATGATTTAAATCCTGAATTAAATCTTGGTGGTCCATGGTCACAAAAGGTATTTAAAGAGAGTCCGTGGTGAAGAAAAGGTCGAGAACCATTGACTTAAGCCATTTTTCCCAGTTACTTAATTCCAGATACTTTGGAATGAACATCCCAAACTTCCACACTATATGGCTACTGAAATTTTTGAAACATGAAGAACGCACAATTATCAATACTGGTACAAGTACTGTTGTCATTAATATTTACACATGCCAAAGAATATGGGTTACCATCACACTATTGTTTTGTGAATAGGCAGGAGATACTTACAGCTCCTTTACAATACAAACGTAGTTGACCTTCTGGAGTCCGAACGATCACAGACATTCTCTTTCGATTACTGAGAATAGGAAAAACATTCATTGTAATTTTTAGAAGTCGTTGCTGTTGCTGCTAATATTTATTAAAGTAGCCACTAAGCTACTTAGTGGAAGTTATTTCTAGAATAATTTTGCCTCTATTTCATAAACACAAATTGACAGTAATTTAGTTAAGTAGGTCTGAGATTTGAGTAAGGATTAGTTAATAATGTCACCAAGAAGCAGTAAAGTAGGTTAGGAATTTCCAAAGTTGTAATAGTCCCAATGTATCTAGAATATGTTGGGGAAGGTTGGCCTAGTGACTAGCTTCACATAGTGTACCAAATTATGATTTACTTTGTTTAATAATGGTTTAGGCCAGGAGTAGGCAACCTCAGCTTTTTTATGACTCATGGACTTCAACTCCCAGAATTCCTGAGTCAAAATATCTCTATTTTTATACAGTAAAAACTGTATCAAGAATCAGAAGGAAAGAAAACCCATATTTTTGAATGGTATAACAATGGGATGTTATATAATAATTGTATAACAATGGGATGTGTGAACCATGTTTAGCATCTCATGTACAACTAACCAATTATGACTGAGTAAATAACCATTTACCATATGATTAACATTTTAGTACATAAAAAGGGATTTTCATTGTTCCTATAATCTTCAAAAGATATTGTCATTTCAGCTCAGTTGTATGCCATATTTTCAGCAGCTGCCCTGTCACAGTATTTTTACAATGTTATTCCTTTTGTGGACCATTTAATTTCAAAATCATGTAGCTCAAGTTGCAATGCAGCTAGTCAGTTTTGACAGCGATGAACTATAGAGCTAAATTGCCAGTGATGCTGAAGTTTATGATTTACAGTATTGGATATTTCTGCCCTGCTTCCCAAGACTGATACAGTGAAAAGCAAAAGAGAAATGTTTTCAAGGGTTTGTGATACTGCCTCAATTACATTATCAACCCTTTTCCAGTTGTCCATCCTCCTTTTTCTTTTCCCTCTTTTGGGAAAGAAAGAAGTGGAAAGATTAGTCACAGAATTTCCAACGTGAAATGTAGATCAATATTTAGTTTTACCCAACTGGCATGAGGAACAGAACAAGATTTTTGCCTTGTATGGAACATCTGTCTCCAATTCCTGTAAAAATCAGAATTACTAAAAAAAAACACATCAGGAATAGCCTAGAACTATATTTCCAGCCACTGTATTTATCATTTATAGCTATTCTAAAAAAGTGAGTAATATTGGAAGAAGGGAGAGAGAAAATTGTTTCTGCGCTATTAATTTGTTCTGAAATTGTCCAAGTGAGGTTCAGTAAGACTGACAGACCGGTTATTTGCAGTAAGAAAATACCATATATACTTGCATATAAGTCAACCCTCAAATTTTTAACCAAAATACCATGGAAAAACAAGCCACCTGTGGATAAGCCAACCTGCATTTTTCATGATATTTTTTGCTTATCCACGGAAGGGCTTATATGCAAGTATTATTTATTTGTTTGTTTGTTTATACATGAAATATGGATATTATATTTTTTTAAAAGTATTGCTAAATATGCTCACAGATAAGTCAATCTGCACATAAGAAAAAGATCATCTATTTGTTCTCAGTTCTGCCTATGAAAGGTAAATAGCCCATTTATGGAGGTCAAGTAGGATCCAATCCCCTGAAACCTCTCCAAGTCAGATCAGCTTATATTGCAGCCCTTAAAAGATTTCAGACCAACGAGAATTCCAGTGAAACATAAAGTCAATAAATGAAAGAAATGAAACAAAGAAAATTTATTTTAATTACAGGACATTCCTAACTGTTTCCCTCCTTGTATTTCTTGTAATTGCCATTAAAAACCAGTTACCTTGAAAATTCCAACACATTAAGGATCTCAAATGTCTCTTCTTTTCCTAGCTGGGATCATAACAGAACAAGATACACTTTAGTAAAAGAAAAACTAAAAATACACAAAGAACTGCAGTGAAAGCACAGTTTTCAAACATCCATATAAAAAAATGTGAAAATAGGTCCCTCTGCTGGTCGTAACCATGTACATATATTCTTAAGAACATGCCAAAAGGAATATTTTCTGTAACTCAACATGTTGCCATGCCAGAATTAAAAATGCTGTATTGAAAATTCCTTAAAAGTTTTGTTCCTACATAAATAAGGTAATGATTGTCTAGCTTTTTCTCAGGGCATCTAAAAGCTTCTTCCCCTTTTCTCTTGGTTGTGTTTTTGAGTTGTCTTTATTGTCAATGGCGGCTCAGGATGGTCCTGGTTGGCACTGTTTTATGTTTAATCCTCTCTGGCTGCCCAAAAGCCAAAGAGAAAACAGAATTCCCTCAAGATATCTTTCTTTTGGATTTTAGGAAAACCTGAGAGGCTACTATCGGAGAGATTACAATACAATCCAAGGCAGGATATTCATGTATGCACTTGGCCTTTTCAAAATTACTCAATATGACATTTGAAAGAAACGCTCAAGAAACATGGACATGAATTCTTCAAGGGCACTCTTTTAGCTGAGCATGCCAGAAGCACAATTTGGTAAGATTTCATTATTTCAGCTTCTCACCCTACAACTGTCAGCGTTAAAAAGAGTTTCCCATTCTGACTAAGAGCAGGATTTCTTTGCTAATTAATCACTTAGATCAGTGTTTTTCAACTCTGGCAACTTTAGGATGTGTGGACTCCAGCTCCCAGAATTCCCCCAGAATTCCCCAGCCAGCTGAGGAATTCTGGGAGTTGAAGTCCAAGTCCACACATTTTAAAGTTGCCACTGTTGAAAAACACCGAAATAAACGCATTTTGTCAGGTATATTTTGCCCTGTTTGCCCTATTTCTGTGCAGTATTTCCAGGATAGTCTTATAGAAGAATTTGGAAATAATCTCACAATGCTTCCTTCCCACACACTCTTACCGCATCAATGATAACAGAACGTGGTGTCCTCGCGGTGAAAACATAGCCAAGTTTTTTTGCTCCTTTGACTAAAGCTCCTTCATCTGAGGAGAAAAAAAGTTTGCCATTACAAATTCAGGAATGGAGTTGGATTTTTTTTTTAAAAAAAACAACAATAAAAAGACAATGCAGATGTGCCTTTACGAAAACATCCCCCAATTCCCCAAACAGTTGCAGAAGATCTCCAAACTTCTCAGGAGCCCACTCAGATCAGAGGTTCTTCAACAGAAATTGGTCAGTAATGTTGGGAACCGTCTTTGAAAGGCAGCATGCTGTCATCACGTCTGCTATAGGTAGTCCTTACATTTTTTTCATCAAGTGACAGGAGACTTGGGAAACCTTCAGGAAATCCCAGTCAGGATGTTTGCAGGCAGAGGATACAGCGCCGACACAATCTAAAGCTCAGACAATGAGCCCCAGAAGAGCCTCTACCTTCACAGTTTGGCAGAAATCTGAGATTGCAAAATCAAACTAGGTAATACTGCTACGTGCTTTATTTCAGAAATGGTGTAAATACTCCAATATAGAGTCTACTTGATTTATTTATTTTTTTAAAAAACATTTCTGTACTGCTCCAATCATCACTCTTAGCAACTCTGAGCAAAACAGACAATACATTAAAATAGCTCGACACTATCAAATAAAAAATGAATTCTTTCAACATCAGTTAAATACAATCCTAATATCATATTGCTTTAGAATATTTTAGAGGTAATATTAGGACAAAGAGGTAAATCTAAGAGGAAGAAGAAAACTAAGGTGACCCTTCTCAGTCAATTCCAAACATAAAGATAATCATCATCATCATCATCACCATCATCATCATCTACCTCTTTCCAGCAAATGTGAAATCTCTCCAGACAAAAATTACTGTAGTTTCTTTTAGGGGGTGGAGGACCAAGTTCAATAGAGGGATTCACTTGAAACTATCTGTTTCTCAGTTCTATTTTTCAGTGTACTTGTCTTGCCTCCTGTGTAATCCTCATGTTGCCACAGAACTAGACAGGAAAGCAAACATAGGCCTGCAGCTTTAGCTACAAAGAATATTGTGTTAATCTCTACCTGCATTGACCACAATGTTCTTATTCCTAATATTAGACTGCAGGAAGTTCCTGGTCTCCATTCTAATAATTCTAAATCATAACTCTTGGCAACTTTAAGACTTGTGGATGGCAGCTCCCAGAATTGCCTGCCCATCCTGGCTGGGGAATTTTGAGAATTGAAGTCCACAAATCTTAAAGTTGCCAAGGTTGGATACTCCTGCTCTAGAGAATATATTTTTTATTTATTTTATTTTAATTCCATTTATATCCCGCCCTTCTCCGAAGACTCAGGGCGGCTTACAAGCTTGCACGAATGTGGGTACAGTAAATATAAATTCAACACAATCTGTCTTGTACCCTAGATTCCCTCAGTCCCTTGTCCTTTTCAATGGCTCTTTGTTTCAACAAAAGAGTCAGCAACTTACCTGGAGAGGAGGCCTGATAGATGATTGTGTTTTCATGTCTTTCTGGAACAACAGTGTGACACACAGCCAACAAAGTGAGGAATTCTTTGATGTGCATAGCTGTGGGCTGAAATGCAAGGGCCATGTTAGTCCAATGAATGTGACCTGTGACACTGTGAAAAAACTTCAATTTTCTGTTAGAGACAGAGAGCAAATAAAGTGGCTGGATGCTATTTCAACCTCTGTTATTTTTCAAAATGATAATTATGTTATATAGTTTATTGGATTTCAGCCAAGTAAAAACCAATAAGCTGTATAATGTAATTATCTAAGGTAAGAAGAGCTTTGCCAGGTGAGATCAATCGTCCTCTTTGTTTCTTGCCTTGTCTTGCCTTCATTGTTCATATGACAAGAATATCACCTATCCTCCTGATACATGCCCTCAGCACAAGCTTGGTCTGCTAACACAAAGCAATCTACTTTTCCCAGCAAACCCGGGCCTGGAGAGACATCCCATAATTTTCCTGCATTACAGTTAAATCAATTATTTAGTTTGTTTTTGTCTATGTTCACAATTTACAATAGATTCCATCATCCAATTTTCTGAGAACAATGAGGACAATTTTATCACATCGGCTCTTCTACAAAGCTGCTATTCACCCTTCGATGGACAATCAGCAGTGATGCTCTATTTATTTTACTGCTGAATATAAAACCAAATGGTTTAAGCCATTATCTCAGAGTTATCTGTAAATACCAGCCATGGAAAGAGGGATGGATGGAAGATTCACTCATATGGAAATAATCCCCCAAAAGGAGTGGGTCACATGGTTTCTCTCTAAGCTACCCAATAAGCACATTTAGTACAAGACACTAAGCCTGGCTTAAGGCAAATCATAGCTACAGTACTTACACTCAGAGAGGGCATCAGGTTATATAGCAAATCACTTTCTGGTCACCATATCTATCAGCCAGAATCCCCGTCATATTTGCATCTGAACTTTTCCCCACTCTCTTGATTTTTTTAATTTCATTTCCCTACACACTTAGGAAAGTGAAAACAAAGGAGCATGGAAAAATACCATTACTGCAGCAGAGAAGCACCATTTGTAGCCATTCTGACTCTTGTTTCTAAGTCTGCAGACCAGAAGGAGAAGCTAATAGCATTACTTTTATTTTTTATTTTTATTTATTTTAATTGTATTTATATCCCGCGCTTCTCCAAAGACTCAGGGCGGCTTACAAGCTTAGCAGTAGCCTTCATTCTATGTATATGCCTGCTTATTAGGGCTTTCACACACACACCCAAGCGGCATTATTACAAAGTCAGCTTAATTGCCCCCAACAATCTGGGTCCTCATTTTACCTACCTCGGATGGAAGGCTGAGTCAACCTTGAGCCTGGTGGGATGCGAACCTGCACTAATTGCAGGCAGCTGGTGTTACTTAAGGAGGCATTAGCCCACTGCTCCACCAAGGCTCTTACTTCTTACTCTTACTTCAATGTAGAAGACACAAAGGCCACGGCCAAGGTAAACTGAGCTATTGTTAACTAAGAGTGTAGTTGTGATAAAAGTACTTTTGATTAATCACAAGTTCCAGTTAGCATATATCACAGTAGGGCAGGGGTGTCAAACTCAATTTCATTGAGGGCTGCATCAGCATTGTGGTTGCCCTCAAGGGGCCGGGTGGGTATGGCCAGGGTGGGTGTGGCCTACTGGGTGGGCATGGCTAGAGTGCGTATGGCCTACTGGGTGGGCATGGCCAGCTCTACATCATTCGCATCAAGGGTGCCTATGGGGCCTGGGCAGGAGTGGGACAGATCTGAGGGTCTCTGGCAGAAGGTGGGTCTCTGAGCCAGGGCCAAGGCAGTGGGGGCCGTTCCCTCACTGTTTCCAAGATGGCTTCGCGGGCCACATGAAACCACTTCGCGGGCTGGATCCGGCCCCCGGGCCTTGTGTTTGACATGTCTGCACTAGGGGGAACTATGCGATATGATGTGCGATGTGATCTAGATCATAAAGGAAGAATACTGAGGCCAGAAATGAATAATTCATATCCAAATGTTTTATGAGCGGGTCAATGACTGCAATAAAGATTCTAGCAATAATTCATGGGAAAATTCTGAAGAAAGGCCTTACATGATCAGTCTCTATGTTCTGCAGTAGCCTTGGATCATCAAATTCACAAGATTCACTAGTAGGAGGTGGAAGCTGGCTAAGAATATAATAAAAAGAGCGATAAGATTCCTGAACAAGTGCATTTCTATTAAATACATATATTATGGCATTGTAAATGATCAGTCTAATAATCAAATACCAGATACATTTATTTGCTTTTTATCAGAAGAGTATTTCCAATGACAATCAAGCTAATGACAGTGTCTTTTGTTTGCAGAGTTATATCCTATTTCACTCCATGGCATGTTTCATTGCGTATATCTCTTTATTTATCTACTGCTTTCCAGTTAGGTTGAACTCAAACCTCTATTTTTATTTTATTCATTTTATTAAGAAAATTTATACGGCCACCCAACTCACTCTCTTAGCCAGCATGGGGGATTCTGAGAATTGAAATTTAACACATCAGAAGTCCTTAAGCCAGGGGAGGATGTCATAAAAGAATACAAGTCCTCTTTTTCCCCCAAGGCTCCTCCTGTATGTGCGGTATGTTTTCCTATTGTTCAACCTCCAAAAGCCCCCAAGAGTAGTGCATCTCCCCAAAGTGCCTAATCCTGAGCCATCCTACGGGCCAACAATTACACTTTACTAGTACCAAATATTTATTTACCTGAAATCTTCTGATGAACATTCTCTTGCCAGTTCTGGGAAGTGACTAAACAGAAAAAAAGAAAGAAATACAACTGATGGTATGTCTATCCTGATTATAAGACAATTATAATCACTCTCCAAATGCAAATGCAAGTGAATCAATTGTGGGGACTGCATACAATATTCTATAGAAACAAATCTTTGCTGCTGCCTAGAAATTGAACTAACGTTACAATTCTGTGTTTACTGTGTTTACTGGCTACACTTAATGGGACTTCTTTCCCAAAATGTCTGCTCAGAATTGCATTCACAACATAGATAGTCCTTGCCTTATGACCACAATAAAGACTGGGAAATTTATCATTAAGCAATGTGGTCATTAAATTAGGCATCACACCTGATTGGTCATTAAGTGAATCATGGTGGTCATTAAGTAAGATATCATGTAACCATGACTTGTGACTTCCATTAATTTTGCTTGTCGGAAGCTGGCTAGGGCATTGCAAATGGTAATCATGTGACCATGGGATACTGCAACCATCACACATGAGTGATGGTTACCAAGTGCCAAAATCATCATTACATGTCCCCGGGGAATACTGTGATGGTCAAAAGTGCAAGGACCAGTTGGAAGTCACTTTTTTCCAGCACCCTTGTAATTTTGAATGTTCACTAAACATTTGCTGTAGTTTGAGGACTACTTATAATACACCCAGGAGAATTGAGGGGAGTTAAGATTCTGAAAATGCATCAATTCTCTACCTGGTGCACAATACATTAGCTAAAAACATGACCCTATGACTATGCAGTGTTACAGTATGCATACAAACCTAGTGGTACATTTCAGTTTTGCGTATCATGTGGACTCAAATTGATTAATTTAGAAAACCATGAAAGCAGGTGTTAACCTATTGTATTAGCATGATCAAAATAGCCTTTGTTGCTTATCTTTGCACATCTAACAAAAGAAAAGCAATCCTGTGCCATCAAATTTTGTATACATTATATTGCTTTAAACTGTATTCTATGTTTGTATCTCCACCTAACAATACATCCAGGTTGACATTTTTGGAACCTCTGAGGCAATTAGACATCTTAATTTTAGCAAATGGTGAGCTACCCCAGTTTGCGTCCATCTTATTATTCTTTGCTGGGGGTGGGTAGATTTTGCTACTTTAAACTATGAAATTGTTGGTCTTTTATTTCCAAAATTAACAATGCTACAAGTAAAATTAAAACCACTAGAAAATTACAGAGTTACACAAGCAATGTAAGATAATATCAATGTAATGAAAATGACTCTTTAAGATTATACAGCAAATAAAATGGTACATACCCATATGTTACTCCAGCAATACTACATTTCTTAAAATTCATAATATTGCATGTTAAGGTGCCTGTTTTATCAGAGAACAGATATTTAACCTGGGAGAGAAATGATATATACTATTATGAATAAAACAAAATAGAGAATCTTTGAAAATACTGGAAATTAAAACAGTTCTAAACTGTATTCTCAAAGTGTTCAATGGAGCCCTGAGATAAACGGACAAACATACAATGAGGCCTGATTGATTTAAGTACTGTTTAACACACTCTTTCCCAAACAGGTGTTTCTGATCTGTCAAGTATCCAAATTCCATAATTCCCTGCCAATGTGACCAGATTGGCCGATCCTGGGAAATGTCTCTCAATACATATCAATACATTCCAAATACACATTGGGAAACGCTTAGTGACTAGTTCTTCAACTAAATGTGCACTTAAGCAATCTATTGCAAAATGTACAGCAATTTATCTTAGCCAAGAGCTCAGTATACAACTGTACAGAAGTGAGTCAGAATCTTGACTGATAGCACCAGAGGCAGGATGATACACAGATTTTGAACTAAATATATGGTCTAACGGATAAGAACAAGACTCTCTTGTTAGCTTAGTGAATGAGAATCAAGAAAGACCCAGGTTTTAAAATGAACCCCCAGAAGTATTTGTCTCACAGGAATTCTGTGAGAATTAAAGCAGAATCAATTATTCAGTCTGTTTTTGTCTTTCTATGTTCACAAACTTGAATTTTGAAGAAAAAATAAAACATAAATACATTATTTTTGTGAAATGAATTAAAATAACTGGTACAAGAAATCATATAAAATAGATTCCCTAAAAATGCCACATGAATGAGTAGGTCTTATTCAAATTAGTAGTAAGCTTCCTGTATAAAGAATCTTAAGTAGACTTAAATCCAATTAATATTCTTATAGTCAGTAATTTCACTAATTTACTAAGCTACCTGAAAACAAACCCAGTTCTCATTAGCTGAGTGCCTACCAAAATATGTGATGAGGGGTACTACAGCTTAACCACATAACTGGCATGTCCCAACAAAATGGATTAATGAAAAATTTAGTCCAATGGGAACGGGAGAAACACAGATTTTCCCACTCTTGATTATACTGTAGGTTGTGGCTGGATCATCTTACAGATTGCCATTAAAAATCAGATGCCTGCAAATTCATCTCAAACTGATTCATGGATTTAATGTATGGAATGAACAGTCTCTTTTTGTTATGGTGCCATCCCATATCCTTACCTGGCCAAGTTCCTCATTAAGATTTGAAGTTCTGGCCATTGCAGGTGTATCAGTTTCAGTATAATACATATCTATGTCCTAAAAACAAGCAAAAAAAAACCTTTATTCATTGTATGCTAGTTTTATTGTTCTGTTTATATGTACCAGTTTTTATTATTTTTAAACTTAGTCAATTTAAAAGAAAAAAGAGTGAACAAAGAAGCAAAAGAGAATAATTGGTACAAAAATACAGTAAGCCAGGGGTGTCAAACTCAATTTCATTGAGGGCCGCATCAGCATTGTGGTTGCCCTCAGGGGGCCAGGTGGGTATAGCCAGTGTGGGCATGGCCTACTAGTTGGGCGTGGCTAGAGTGTGTATGGCCTACTGGGTGGGCATGGCCAGCTCTACATCGTTCGCATCAAGGGTGCCTATGGGGGCCCGGGCAGGAGTGGGACAGATCTGAGGGTCTCTGGCAGAAGGAGATGGGACCGGGGCAAGTGCCAAGGCAGTGGGGGCCGTTCCCTCACTGTTTCCAGGATGGCTTCGCAGGCCACATGAAACCACTTCGCGGGCCGCATCTGGCCCCCGGGCCTTGTGTTTGACATGTCTGCAGTAAGCGAACAAAGGGAATACCAAGTTGGTACAGCTGGTACTCAGCGTATGTTTGATTAGAAAGTAGAAAAGACTGAAATCTCTTTCAATCAAGATCCCTGAAACCAAGACATTACTTCCCAACACCAAACTGAACTACAAAGTGTGATGGGTCAAATGACACATTTGATTCTTACACAACATGTAAATGACTATCATTGCTTGGTTATTTCAACCAATATTGGAACCGCTTATGTGTAATTTCTGCGTATTTTAACCAGTTGCAACCTGGTCCAGTAAATTATAATTATCAGGAGAGACAGAAGGTTGCCTGCCCCAGAAATCTGTATTTATTTTGCATATGAGGACCTTCATTATTAACCCAGAAAACTGTACTTATTTTTACATTAAAAAAAATCCTACTTCAGGCTCTCCTTGCAATTGAAGAATTACAATGGATAGGGAGATATAAGTGCCCCATTTTTACAAGTTTTAATATTATTAAAAGCCTAATAACTTAATATTCATCTCTTGTTGTGCTGTTAAATTAAATTGCATTTAATTGTACATACCCAATTTATAAAAAGAGCCTGAGTAAACTTCACAACTTCCAGAGTCACCAGTAGACTGATGGGAATGAGGTTGTTGTACAAGATTATAAAGGTGAGCAGATTATATCCAAAATTGGTGGATAGGACTTCTGTGGGCCAAAACAGCACAGGCAGAGGAAAGAGTTAGAGAAAGAGAAGATATATTGACTACACACTTGATCAAGTTCAACATATGATTGTGTAATTCCCAAAGAAGTGGAACACACAGATTGGGAAACTGTACTATCAGTTCATGTAAAAAACATAACATTAAGAACAAGATTTCTGAAATGACAAAGCTTTCACTATTGACCTTGCATTATGAATATGATTTAACAATTTCATGTTAAGCTTTTTAATACATTGCTGCTAAGATCCAAAAACAGTAAAATACTTGTGTCTAATATTTGCATATTGCAGTCAGGGCTGTACTGAATATCCTGTCAATTACTTGAAATACCAGATAAACCAAGATGACAACTAAAATGGGACAATTTGGAGTGTATATCTCATTTCTAATTTATCCTGAGATTCCATTGTGTTCATGTTGACACAATATAAGGCAGTGCACTTCTGAAATACTTTGAAAACAGGTCCAAATGTATTTGGGGGAGGGGAGCTCAAAGAGAACAGTGGCACTGTAAAAAAAAATAGCATTTGTACCAACATTAGGAAGTTGTATTAACCAACAAACACTACTGTGTGTAGAGATTTGAAAGGGGAAGAATGATGAGAGTGTTTTGAAATGCTAATCCATTCTTTTAAGATGGCCAATTACACACCCAAAGGGACATAATATGCTTGGGTGCTTTTATATGTAAGTTGATGCTTTGGGTGCTTTTAAGCAGAAAAGTAAAATAAAATATACTGCTCAAAAAATTTAAGGGAACAGAAAATAAGACATCCTACTATTAAATACAGTACATTGTGTTGTTTAAGTGTTCCCTTGATTTTTTTGAGCAGTATATTATCAATGCATACTGTATCTGGAAAGAATTACTGTAATCTGAATAGTAAGGAAATCCTCTACTCAGTCAGTTGCCCAGGTACTGATGGAGAATTATAAAATTTGTGTTCTTTTCCCATTTTGAACCAAAGGATGTCTTGAAACAATTCTCTTTGTTTTAAAAAAAGGTACCCACCCTTATAACCATTTTTCACTCAAAAGATAAACCAATATCACTCCAATCAAGATTATTCAGTGAATATATCAGAGAAGAACCTTCACCAATACCAATGGCACTCAAACAATACCAGTTTCTACAAATATTTTCAGCATTCAGCACAGATGCTTGCAGCTTCAAAAGCTTCAAAAAAACATTTGTGTGAAATGGTATAAGGTCTGCTGCTTGAGCAGGGGGGGTGGACTAGAACACCTCCAAGGTCCCTTCCAACTGTTATTCTGTTATTCTGCTCCATGCAAAAGGTTGCAAAATTACATGCAGGCCACTAGTCTCTTTTATTGGCCACCTATGGTTATCTGCAGATGATGACACAACCTGAGGAATTTCGTGAGTTGTTTAGTCTTTTCCAACTCAGAAAATGCCTTTTTAAGGTGGTTTAATTTTACTATCCAGACTTGGTGAGAAAATGTAGGACATGGAACAAGGAGAGAAGCTGGGGAGGATAATTCCAAATTTGTCTAATTCCAAATAAAAAAGAGGTGCATAGGTTTATGGAAAGATGCAGAGACTTTAGCTGTAGCCCAAGAACTGTGAAGTACGCTTGTAGTTCAATGTTCTTAGCACAAAAAATGATGGTGTCTACAGGTTTATAACTGGCACAAAGCAAATAGGCAAAGCTTTTTCCCCATTCCATACCCCACATATACCCAGAAGGGGTGAGAGAATTGCGGCAAATGAAATAACTTTTTCACACAACACAGAGTTACATTGCGGAATCCACAATGGGATGCCAATTTAAAAGGAGTTTAAACCAATACACTGAGGCTCAGATTACTGTGAGCCACGGTGGCCTAAGTTTCATTCACAATCAGAAGTAACCAATATCAGATGTTGAGAAGCTGTGGTGGGAGAGAGTGAATTTCAGTTAAAGGACGTACTATACAGTAGGTTCTTTCATTAAGCACAACATTAGACTAGCTGGCTTTTGGTTAGATAAGCTGCAGGTGGGAACTGCAGATGTTACCAGATCTATCACTTTGGTCATACATGTATAGTTGCAAAGCAAATATGGCAGTTTGATTTCCTTTGAACTCTTTTCATGAACTTGCTTGTTTGCCTCCTTTAAATCCATCTACCTTCTATATTTAAGAAATGTATTATCCTTATCTCCCCTCTCCTTCCCCCCCCCTGCCCCCCTTTGGTGTAATTTTGGCAGATGTTTTCTTACCCAGAAGGGGGAAAAAGAGCAGCTAGGCCCTGTTATGATGTTATGTTATAAACATTACACCTATTAAAGCTAGCCCCGCTAGCAGCAGCTCTATAGCTCATGAGACCCACTGTCTTTTTTCCCAAAGTGATTGCATCCAGACAAAGAGTGACTGACCTGAAACAAGAGATGACACAGCAGAGCATACAATGAACAGAACCTATCACAACCAGTAAGACATTTTGTCTCATTACAGAAAAGGTATTCATTTATTGCTATTGTCTGCATCACAAAAGCTTACCATACGCTATTCAGTCTCACCATGAAATATAATCCGGAAGAGCTGCAAATCATTTTGTGTGGATTTTTTGTCCACATATTGGCATTTAAGACCCTGCTAACTGCTTTGTGTTAAATCTGAGGGAAGCTGGCCAAGGACCAGGATAGAAAGCCAATAAATCATTGAGGGAAAAGAGAGAAGACACACCGCCCCTTTGTCAATAGCAAGAGATAGACAAGGGTGGAGGTACTGTGAAAGTCCATAGACTACTCTGAATAACTTATTTAAACTGGGTTTGTATCCACTTCTTTCCCTTGAAAAGGTAGTCAATGGCTCCAACATTTCAGCAAAACATTCAAGCAGAGAATAAAATCATGGAAAAAAATGTAAACAATAAAAAAGGAAAATGAGTGTTAAAACAATTCAGAAAGCCAACTAAAACTCAGCTGCTTGTTATCATCCTGACTAAAGACAGACAAATGCTTTTCCTGTGCTTTACATAAGGGGCTGCAGAAAAAAATAATCCTCCCCCCCCCCTCCAGATCCAACAGGCAAGAGCATCTTGAAAGGGGCCTCTCTTGCTATTCTTCATGACCATGGAGTGGAAATGGTGGATGCTCAAATGGTAGGCTAAAGCCGCTGTGGCTTTAACACTTAAGATTAATACCTTAAATTAAGCCTTAAAAACAAGGGGCAGTCATTTTTCCCCAGCTGTGATATAATCATTAGACAGCAGATCTGCACATTTTGCCTTGATCAGAATTCACAGACAGTTTTCATGGGCAGCTGTCTCAGCAATGTTGCTGAGTGGCTAATAGTAACTGATGGGGCTAGATCCCTTTCTCACAGAAGCAAATTTCAATAATGGCAAAAGGGAAGGTATTCCTCTCAGTCTGCTGCTGCTAATTCTGGGTTCCTATGTGATCTAAAGTAAATAAACACAATACGTTTTTGAACAAAAGCTAAATTTGAAAGGCTGACTTGCATAACCATCAACTATGTTTTTTTGTGGATGGAATCTTGCTTATTCTTATTATGTGTTATTATATTCACATTGTTTTGTTTTTTATGCTGTGAGTCACTCAGAGGTGACTATGCCTACATAGGTCCAGTCAACATTCTTATAAAAAAGATGAATGAGTGCAGTCACACATTTGGGGAGCATGTGTAAGTAAGTTCCTCCTATCAAGGAAAAGGAAACAAGTTTTCTGGGAGTTGGCAATCAGTGAGGAGGAGAAAACACGAATGTGTGGCAGGGTACAACTTCATTATAGTCTGCCTGTTTTGGAAACTGTTTTATGACAAGTTTGTATCCACTGATAGCCAGCTATTTCTGAATCCTTCCAAGAAAACTATAGGGACTTGTCCAGACACACTGACAGCCATTTTGAAAATAGGATAGTTGCTCCCCACATGGTAGACATTTTCTGAAAGCTTTAAAAATACCAAGCGGAGCCTTTGTTTTATTTTGTTAGTGAGATTCTCTCTCCTTTTTTCCAACTAATTGAAAACTGGAAAACTGCTTCTATGCTGGCTGAAGCTATGTCTGCTCTGAAGCACTCATTCTTTTCTATTTTTTCTTAAATCAAGTAAGGGCTATCATGTTTCAGGACTCTTCTATGCAATATCCCTACTACATTTCATATGAGAAGATAAACCAGTATTATGCCAAAAGGAAATCAAACTCAACTCTGCTCTGACTGCACATGTAACTTTACACTCTGATCAAATTAGACAACCAACACAATGAGTGCAAGTGTTTTTCTTTGGCACAAATCCATAGCTAGTTCTTTCGGGCTAAAACACAGAACAATAAGAGGGATGCAATACACCAAATTGTAAATGAATAGGGTTTTGGAGATCCAGATCGTGTTTACCATTCACATGTTTGGGAAAGCAAGGCAGCTGGTTTGCACTAAACTTCACGTGCTTTTTGTAGGTGCATCAGTTTGAAGAATCTTCACTTTCTTAAGTTGAAAATGATGTTTTTGGTTTCAAGATAAGAGCATATTTATGTGCATCCAGTTTTTGCTCACCATTGGAATCAAAATACCAAATGACTTCTCCATGTGTTCTGTTCCACAGTAAGGCACCCACAGAACTCACTAAAGCCATGACGAGAAGGATGCAAAACAAAATGAGAATCTGCATATTGGTAACTTTTTCTACATTTGTTCTCTTCAGTGGAGCTTTGGTTGAATTCTGGAAAGGATCAGCCACAGGATTGCAATGATTAATTGTGCTCACAAAAGGAATAATAAAAACAAGATGAAATTACAGCCAGACATTATGAAAGTCTCACATCCATTATTAAAAACCAAAGCGGTGTTTCTCTTTATCCTTTCTTTCTATAATAGCTATCAGTTTAAAACACAGAATGCCACCTGCTTTGCACTAGTAGCCCAGCCTTCTCCAATCCAGTGAGACTTCCAAGTGTGTTGTACCAGATAGTTCAACACATCTGGATAGCATCAAACTGGGGAAAGTTGAAACAGACATACCAAGAGAGAGAAGATTAGCTGTGTTTATACAACACACTTAACCAGACCTTCTGGTGGCATTTCCACAGCTGCCAATCTAGGTTTGTTTTTTATTGCTTAGCTTGTACTGCAAAGTCAACCTGTTTGTGGTTCGCTATGTATTGTGCCAATGTGGACAGCAGATTTACCAATTAAGCTTCTTCTGGAATACAGTTCATGAGATGAGGGTGATTACGCAACCCTGATGAATAGCAGTCTGTACGGAGTAGCTGAATGGGCAGAATCTCCCTTAAAGATGCCTAAGGACCTTGCTGTAATTGGAGACCAGTCCCTAATTATTTTAACATTTTAACTATAGCTTGCCTTTTACTAACCAATCTATTAAGACTACCTTTCTATAGCTCTGTGTGCACATACATACATGCACTCTGTGCAAATATGGTTGCATTTTCTCCAAAAAGTTAAACACTGCAATCTTCTAATTTCTACAAACGTCTGCACTATTATAATCACAACTACTACAGCTCAGTCTAAAAGACAAACAAACATGCAAGATTTACAATAAATCTGCCAACTGATGCAGAATGCCAGAAATTATTATGCCTAATCTTACCCTTTTTCAAGGCATAATTTCAAATGTTGGTTTTAACTTAGAAAATCCTACATGACTGAGAACTTCATTCTCTCGCTGTCTTGGTATAAATTTATGCATACATTAGCATAGGTAGGCAATGGCCTGTTAGAAATGATGTCACATTTTGACATCAATGTTCCTTCAAAACTCTGGAGTGCATTCCCTCAAGGTTTATTCACATGTTTTCTGCTTTAGAAAAAGAAGGCAAGCTATTTCTCTTAAGCCAGACCTGATCAGTTTGAATTGGTTTTAACACTGATATTTATTGTTTCTATGACATTTTATTTTTTATTTATTTTTTTTTATTTTAATTCCATTTATATCCCGCCCTTCTCCGAAGACTCAGGGCGGCTTACAAGCTTAGCAATAGCCTTCATTCTATGTATATGCCTGCTTATTAGGGCTTTCTCCCCCCCCCCAAGCGGCATTTTACAAAGTCAGCTTATTGCCCCCAACAATCTGGGTCCTCATTTTACCTACCTCGGAAGGATGGAAGGCTGAGTCAACCTTGAGCCTGGTGGGATGCGAACCTGCACTAATTGCAGGCAGCTGGTGTTACTTAAGGAGGCATTAGCCCACTGCTCCACCAAGGCTCTTCTATTTTAATTGTTTATGGTATGTTTTATTTTTTTACTTTCCTTAGCCTTAGATGCTACGTAGGCAAAAAAGTAGGATCTAAGTCTTAAAATACCCAAATAATTAAACAACAGAAATATACTTGAATTCATTGCTAGACTTCCCAACAGAAACATGTTAAGACTTACAAACAGATCAAGAGATACTTACCTGCATAAGTTTTGTGTCATGTCCTGTATAGACAACTATTCCTAAAACCCACTGAGTGTTCCTTAGTTGTGCACCTCTTAGTAAAATCTGATCAGGTCCAATTGGAACTGGACTGATGATAAAGAAGAGAAAAAATAAGCTAGAAGTTTACAGTATAAAGGTAAAGGTAAAGGTTCCCCCGCACATGCGTGCTAGTCGTTTCCGACTCTAGGGCCCGGTGCTCATCTCTGTTTCAAAGCCGAAGAGCCAGCGCTTGTCCGAGGACGTCTCCGTGGTCATGTGGCCGGCATGACTGGAACGCTGTTACCTTCCCACCGGAATGGTCCCTATTTTTCTACTTGCATTTTTACGTGCTTTCGAACTGCTAGGTTGACAGAAGCTGGGATGAGTAACAGGCGGTCACTCTGTTATGCGGCACTTGGGATTCGACCCGCCAAACTGCCGACCTTCTGATCGACAAGCTCAGCGTCCTAACCCACTATATATTATATATATATATATATATATATATATATATATATATATATATATATATATATATATATATATAGAGAGAGAGAGAGAGAGAGAGAGAGAGAGAAGGGACGCGGTGGCTCAGTGGGTTAGGATGCTGAGCTTGTCGATCAGAAGGTCGGCAGTTTGGTGGGTCGAATCCCGAGTGCCGTGTAGCAGAGTGAGCGCCTGTTACTCGTCCCAGCTTCTGCCAACCTAGCAGTTCGAAAGCACGTAAAAATGCAAGTAGAAAAATAGGGACCACTACAGTGGGAAGGTAACAGCATTCCGTGCGCCTTTGGCGTCTAGTCATGCCGGCCACATGACCACGGAGACGTCCTCGGACAAACGCTGGCTCTTTCGGCTTTGAAACGGAGATGAGCACCGGCCCCTAGAGTTGGAAACGACTAGCACGCATGTGCGGGGGAACCTTTACCTTTACCTTTATATATATATATATATATATATATATATATGCAAATTATTCAAATTGCTAATAAAGAATTTATTAGCAATTTGAATAATTTGCACAAATAATGAGCTGTCATAAGTTGACTAGTTCCTGTGGATAAGCCCTGAGCCGGGCCAAAACAGGAATGAAAGAGTTAATTAGCAAGGTCCATTCAAAAAACCTTGACAAATACTTAAACATATATATATATATATATATATATATATATATATATATATATATATATATATATATATATATATATATATATATATATATATATATATATATATATATATATATATATATATATATATATATATATATATATATATATATATATATATATATATATATATATATATATTCTCAATGTACTCATTAGACCAAGCAGTAAATGAAGTTGTAGCTATTTATTTTATTCATTATACAAATTTATATAGCCACCCAAGTGGCTATACAAATATAGGTGACTCTATATAGGTGGCGCCGGACAGCTTACAAATGTTAAAAACCCACCATATAATAAAAATCCATTTTTTAAAAACCATCTCACCCACCCCCAATGGCAGCAACAGACAATCAAATCTGTTCCTGTCATTACTGCTAAAATATTGTCATTTCAAAAATTTCTTTATGGCCTATTAAAAAAAAACCCTCTCATGGTGACATGCAATTAAAATGCCAATAAAATCAACAAAATAAAATTAAATCAAAATCAAAAATTAAAACCAGTATACTAAAAATGCCACAGAAATAAAATGCCATCAGTACATCGGTCCTGGGTACCAGCCACGGTGGGAGAGTGGCTGACTCTTACATCTGCAGCCCCATAGAGGTGGGAGCTCTATGGGGCAGGCCTACCCAGAGTATATCTTTGACCACCCCCAGGAACAGAGTTGCAACCTGCCGTGAGAAGGCGGGGGTGGCCTGTTTACTGGGGCACCCAACTGAGTGGCAGTGCAGTTGGGTGTGGATCCAGATATTTTCTTTTCCGGCCTTCGACCCTCCTATGGACATGATCATCCTTGGGACTGCCTATCCTGGACTTGCTGGACCAACATGCTACAATACACTAGCACGGACTTGTTCGCCCTCAGGGGTGCCCCCCTCGCCTGGGTGCGACCCGCCTTTTTAAATCCTCCTAACCTCGATGAAGGGCCCGAGTGTTGGGACCCTGAGAGATGGCTGGGCAGGGGCAGGGGCCGTCAACACAAATTTAATAAGAGGCCCCTGATTATTTTTCTATCAAAATTTTTTATGGGGTTGGGGAGAGGGGTGGGAGAGGGGGGTTGTCTGGCTATGGGGGGTGGCCAATCAACCATAGTTCAGGCCAGACTTGGGTCTAACCGCGCGGAAGGAGAACGGGGTGTCGTTGACTCCGGGGCTCATGAGCGGGTCGTGGGACTATTAATTCCCACGACGGGGAATGGCAGCAGGCGGATAGACAGGGGGCCGTATCGCTACCGGGAGGGCCGTCTCCGCTACTTGCAAGCGGTGAGGCGCTCCGACCCTCTGCTTCTTCCCCGGGGTCCTGGGAGCGAGGATGTGCAGCCTCCTGAGCTCCGGCTGGTGTACCTGAATGCCAGGTCCGTGGTTAACAAAGCTCCCCTTGTCAGGGATTTAGTTGAGGGTGAGCATGCGGACCTGGCTTGCATCACGGAGACTTGGTTGGGCCCAGAAGGTGGGGTCCCTTTGGTTGACCTCTGCCCACCAGGCTTCCGGGTGCTACACCGGCCACGAGCTCACGGTAGGGGTGGGGGAGTGGCGGTCACTATTAGGGAGACCTTATGTCCGCGGGAGACCACCGTTTCCCAGATAGTCGGGTGTGAGTCTCTCTTTGTGAGATTTGGTTCTGGGGCGCAGTTGGGCTTGCTGCTGGTGTACATTTCGCCTAGTCGCGCAGCGGCAGCCCTGCCCGAGCTGCTCGATATCCTCTCGGGGTTGGTGGTTGAGTTTCCCAAACTTATAGTTTTGGGAGACTTCAATCTACCATCCCTGGGAGGTTCATCTGAGCTAGCTCGGGAGTTCATGGCTTCCATGACGGCCATGGACCTGACGCAAGTAATTTCTGAACCAACTCATGAGGGAGGCCACACCCTTGACCTGATTTTTTTATCTAGACGGTGGTTGGATGATCTTGGTGGGGGCTCTCCATTTATTATGCCCCTGTCATGGACCGATCATCATCTCCTGCGGCTGGTCTTCCGCTTTGCCACCCCCCGCCGTGGGGGTACGGAGCCGATTAGATGGTACCGCCCCAGACGCCTAATGGATCCTGATAGATTCCAAGCGGCGCTGGGGTCCCCACCTGCCTCCATTGCTCACAGCTCGGCGGATGCCTTAGTGGAAGCCTGGGAAAGGGCAGCCACTGAGGCACTTGACCGGGTTGTACCCTTGCGGCCCCTGACCCGGTGCAGATCCCAGCGAGCTCCATGGTTCTCCACGGAGCTCCGGGAGATGAAGCGTCGGAAACGGGGCCTAGAGAGTCGTTGGAGGTCTAGCCGATCCGAACCCGACCGGTTGCGGTTAAGAACCTATATTAGGTCTTATCTCGCAGCGATGAGGGTGGCGAGGTGTAATTACTTCTCCACCCTCATCGCGTCCGCAGATAATCGCCCGGCCGCCCTGTTTAGGGTGACTCGCTCACTTCTTAATCAGGAGGTGAGGGAGGATCCCTTGCAGGGTCGTGCCGAGGAATTTGGTCAACATCTGTCGGATAAAATCGCTCGGATTCGGACCGGTTTGGACTCCAACTGGGCAGAGTCAGGCGATCAGGACACGGGCGGTCTTGTCAATGTTACCTGGGAAGAGTTTGATTCTGTGACCCCTGATGAAGTGGACAGGATTATGGGGAGGCTGAGCTCCTCCACATGTTTGTTGGACCCGTGCCCTTCCTGGCTGGTTTATGCAGCCAGGGAGAGGACACGAGGCTGGCTCCAGGCGGTTATATCTGCTTCCTTGAGTGAGGGTTATTTCCCCACCGTCTTGAAGGAGGCGGTGGTGAGACCCCTCCTCAAGAAGCCTGCCTTGGACCCAGCTGTATTGAACAACTTTCGTCCAGTCTCCAACCTTCGCTTTCTTGCGAAGGTTGTTGAGAGTGTGGTGGCGCATCAGCTCCCTCTGGTCCTGGATGAAGCGGATTTTCTGGACCCCTACCAATCGGGTTTCAGGCCCGGGTACAGCACGGAGACGGCATTGGTCGCTCTGGTGAATGATCTCTGGAGGGCGCGGGACAGGGGATATTCCTCTGTCCTAGTCCTATTAGACCTCTCGGCGGCTTTCGATACCATCGACCATGGTATCTTGCTGCGGCGTCTCAGGGGATTGGGAGTGGGAGGCACGGTTCTTCAGTGGTTCTCCTCCTATCTCCTGGGACGCTCGCAGTCGGTGTTGGCAGGGGGGCAGAGATCGGCCCCTAGGTCTCTCGTTTGTGGAGTTCCTCAGGGGTCGGTTCTCTCGCCTCTCCTGTTCAACATCTACATGAAACCGCTGGGTGAGATCATTCGTGGTTTTGGAGTTGGGTATCATCAATATGCCGATGATACCCAACTTTTCTTTTCGACCCCAAACCACCCCAGTGATGCCCTCGCTGTGATGTCCCGTTGCCTGGAGGCGGTTCGGGTCTGGATGGGGAGGAACAGACTTCAACTCAACCCTGACAAGACTGAGTGGCTGTGCATTCCGGCATCCCGGGACATTCAAAATGTTCCATCTCTTTCTATGGGGGGTGAACTCTTACCCCCCGTGGATAGGGCTCGCAACTTGGGAGTCCTCCTAGATTCACGGCTTACCCTGGAAGACCATATAGTGGCCGTGACTAGGGGGGCTTTCGCCCAGGTTCGCCTGGTGCGCCAGCTGCGGCCCTATCTGAACCGGGATGCCCTGTGCACAGTCACTCATGCGCTCGTGACCTCTCGTCTTGACTACTGTAATGCTCTCTACATGGGGCTTCCCTTGAAGACCACTCGGAGGCTCCAACTGGTACAGAATGCGGCTGCGAGAGTTGTCTTGGGAGTTTCCCGGTACTCCCATGTTACACCTTTGCTCCGCGAGCTGCATTGGTTACCAGTTGTCTTCCGGGTGAGGTTCAAGGTCTTGGTTATGATCTTTAAGTCCTTACATGGCATGGGTCCGGGTTACCTCAGGGACCACCTGCTGCCGGCGTCAACTCCCCTCCGCCCTGTGCGTTCCCACAGAGAGGGCCTCCTCAGGGTGCCTCCGGTAAGGGAATGCCGACTGGTGGCCCCCAGGGGGAGAGCCTTCTCTGTGGGCGCTCCGGCACTATGGAATCAACTGCCGGTGGAGCTCCGGATGACATCAGACCTCCGAACCTTCCGTCGCGGCCTGAAGACCCACTTATTCGAATTAGCTGGTCTGGCCTGAAGGGGGAATATGGGCTTTTAAAATTGTTTTATTATTGTATTATTGTTTTATTTGGGCTTTGGTTTAATCTTATTTTAACTTTTGTATCGTAATTTATATATGCCCTGTGAACCGCCCTGAGTCCCTAGGGAGAAGGGCGGTATATAAATTAAATAAAACTAAACTAAACTAAACAGCAGAAAGCAGTTAAAGTACAAGGCAAAAGGCCTAAGAGGATCTATCATATTTAACCCATCATATTTCATACTACTTGAAGTTTCTAGACTGTCTTAAAATGTTATCATCAATATTTATTATTGACTCAATCAATTCATTTGGCATCATTCTGTCAAACACTAGGGATATATGTAGCACTTAGGATTCAAAGACATAACTTTCACTGGGTTTTATCTTACGTTTTTCTAATAGAAAATAGCTTCCATTTAATAAAGAATTCAATTAACGGTCTTCTTGTTCACACTGTTTGCCACACCCCATCACCAGATTTCATGCACAGGGGAATATAGCTACATTTGAGAGAGGTCTGGTCATGCAAATGTTTCGGGGGTGGGGGAAAATCAGTTGCTTTTCCTAACAACTGAATACCTTTGATTTTCAAGGCGAAGATTTCCAGTGAAATCATAGAGGTGACGATTAGGTCCTTCACACTCTATCTTCCCAGATATTTTCATCAAGTCTTCTTTTGATTGGAGGTTAGCAGTCTGAATCAATCCCTGTATAGAACCAAGCCATAGATATATCTGGCAAAATATCTATTCACTTTCACAAATTAGGAACATATCTTCCTAGTGGAACCTATAGCCTACAACTTCGTTTTTCTCGGCATGAACCACCTAGGATGATAAAAGGAAGTTTTCCAACTCCCACAGAACTTCAGAATCCTCACCAGTATACTCTGACTTCTATGAAGTCATTCCATCCTGATTCTATTCTGGCTAATGATATTTTTGCTCATGCTGGACCTTCCTGGCATTTACTTGGCAAGAAACAGATGAAACCAGATGAAAGTTCCTCCTGTAAAAATGTAAGAATGTTTCTGCTTTTCAGTGAGAGCTAGAGTTAAACTCTCTGAAAGCTCCTAAAAATGCCTCTACATACCGTGTCCCAAGCCACAAATGGTCCTATGAAAAGAGGGAGAATATGTAGACTGATTCTGATTTCCCTCACTGCCAAGAAAGATTCTCAGTCTAAGCCAGGGGTGGGGAACCTTGGCTCTTTTATGACTTGTGGACTTCAACTCCCAGAATTCCATGCTGGCTCAAGAATTCTGGGAGTTGAAGTCCGCAGGTCATAAAAGAGCCAAGGTTCCCCACCCCTGGTCTAAGCTATAGTTTAATAAAAGCCAGTGCTCAATGAACAAAGTTTTTAGAAAATCCAAAGGTCCCAGACAAGATACATAATTCTGAATAATGTGAATCTAGAACAAAAGCAGCTCTGTAACTACAATCCTGCAAAGATCTTCTAGAATGACTCCCCAATATGTCCCATGCTCTGTCGTTTTAAAATGAACAAGTACCTCTAGATCAGCGTTTCTCAATCTTAGCAACTTGAAGACGTGTGGAATGCAACTCCCAGAATACTACAGGCCGGCTGGAGAATTCTGTGAGTTGAAATCCATACAACTACAAGTCACCAAGAGTAAGAAACACTGGTCTAGATGCCCCTTTAAGAAAAGACAAAAAGAGCCATGTTCAGATCTCTACAATCACATCATGCAGCCAATATTGCAAGAGAGCCCTAGCTATTTTCCAAGTTATCACTTCATCACTTTAAAACACCAAAACAAAATTTAATTTTACCTGTCGTATTTTAAGGTTCGTCTCTCCATCAAGATTAGATGTTTCAATATAGCACATTGCCTGAGGTTCACTGTAAAAAAGTAACAAAACAGTCATCTTTAAAGACAACCTTGAAAAAGAAAGGTGACTGGCTTTCGAGAATCATTATTTTACACTTGCTTTCCAGAATCCTTATTTTATTCAACTACTAATTCCCCACCACCACCAATTATTATTTTTTACCAAAAGTATTTAAATAATCAGACATTTTCTTTTTTTTTTTTGTAGACACATATTTTTTAAAAATGTAGTATATCAGAAAAAGCACTACCTCAACCGCATGCAAACTCTGGTGAACTGAGGCCTTTTATAAAGAAACATACTAAGTAAAATATACCTGACACTTTTAACACAAGGCTGTGTGGAGGGGGCAAGAGGAGGGGTCTACTCTAGCCCCTTATTTTTAAAAATAGTTTTATCAAATTTAACAGATTACTTTTTGGTTGTTTGGTCATTTCAACAACTCAGCCCTAACCAGCAAAATTACAGAATAATTGCATTTTCTTAAAAGGGGACACTTGGTTATCAGTTCACAATGCAAAAATATGGATTTCTATTTTTAATTTATTAGGCAGATCAATATGAACATTTTGTTGTCTTTCAAACGTCTATAGCTCACATCCGGCACTAACGATGACCAGACGTTTTTGGTATAAATATTATTCTCCTGAGGAAATTTCTATATCTTCCCATATTATATTACCATCAAGATACACTTGATAAGTAAGAAAGGGTGTAGCTTTCTCTTACAAAGAAAAGTCTTTGTGTACAAAGAAAGGTCAAAATTTGACTAGGGAGGAACACTGAACTATAATGAAATCTATATTCCTGAATGAATAATAGATGATGAGAATTGTTGGAGATCCAGCCTGGTGTAGCAGTTAAGGCACCAGGTAGAAACCACGAGACTGTGAGCTCTAGTTTGGCATTAGGTACAAAGTCAGCTAGGTGACCTTGGGCCAATCAGACTCTCTCAACCCTAGGAAAGTGGCAATGGTACCTTATACTTTTTATGCATAATTTAATTATTGTTATTTATTTGTTATCTTGAAAGGTTTAAGTAAATGTATATTGGCAGAGTGAGCACCTGTTACTCGTCCCAGCTTCTGCCAACCTAGCAGTTCGAAAGCACGTAAAAATGCAAATAGAAAAATAGGGACCACTACGGTGGGAAGCTAACAGCGCTCCGTGCACCTTTGGTGTCTAGTCATGCCGGCCACATGACCACGGAGACATCCTCAGACAAGCGCTGGCTCTTCGGCTTTGAAACGGAGATGAGCACCGGCCCCTAGATTCGGAAATGACTAGCACGCATGTGCGGGGGAACATTTACCTTTACCTTTTTATATTGGTAGTCAACGCTTTTTGCCTTGATATTAAGTGTACAAAGTGTGTGTGTGTGTGTGTGTGTGTGTGTGTGTGTGTGTGTGTGTGTGCCTAGTTCAGAAACTTTTGAATCTTAAGAAGAGCAAGCATTTAAAATTTAAAGTAGAACAGTTTATTCCCATGAAGAAATCTGTGAGCACAATCCCTTGCATACCTCATGGCTGGACTATTTGGAGTAGGCAAACAGCTGTATTTTCTGATTAAGGACAGACCTAAAAAGGTCATGGAACAATAACATTCCCCACTAAAATGCACCCACCAAGAGAAAAGAAATTCAGAGAAAATGGTAGAGAAGCAAATGTTTTCCTTAGAGCAGGGGTCCCCAACCCCCCAGTCCATGGACCAGTACCAGGCCGTGGCATGCCAGCAACCGGGTAGCACAAACAAGCAAAACCCCATCCACGAGATGCAGGCAGCACAAAAACACCACACATCCTCCAGTCCACAAAAACAATCTGTCTCCACAGAACTGGTCCCTGGTATCCAAAAGGTTGGGGACCTTTGCCTTAGAGGAAGAAAAGTTTTAAAGTGACACAAGGCAAACAGGAAGACAGTTTTAAAGGAAGCTAGTTATTCTTTCAATCAGGGAGACTTTTCAATTTTGATACTATTTAGAAGTGTGGCATTAGCTAGTAAGGTCAGGAAATATTTGTTTTCTTTGCATGCTACCCATTTCTGAAAGAACCTATCCATTTGGGCAAAAAATAATGTAGAAATTATCTTTTGTTGGAAATGTTAGCTTTGTAAACATTCATATGTACTGGATCTCAATTAACAGAAGAAAATAATGTGGAAATAATGTGGAAAATTTGCAATTCTATGTTTTCACTATTGTAATATGTGTTGGAATATGTCAATGTTTTAAATTGCTACTATTAATGTTATGTATGTCTATATTCAATAGGCTGGTTAGCAAGAGGTTAAAATCAAATTAATAAACATTATCATTATTATTGAATGGTCCAAGAGAAGAGGTCATAGAACTAGGCTTTGCCAATGCCTGAATGGGAAATTGTTCAGAAATCTGCAGAATTTCACCCTAAAAATGGAGGGAAAAACAATTAAAATGCAAATGCTAATCTTCCTTCTCATTTGGCTAATACTTATTGAAATTAGCGTAGTATACATCAACCTTTTGGGCCTTGTGTTGTAAATAAAATAAAATGAAGTGAGGGAAGAGGAAGTAAAGTTTCATCCTGTGCTTTACTGGATTTTTTTTAAATTACAAACAATGTGCTTTAAAACCTCAGTTCAACAGAAGCCCAAGTTCCCATACGTTCCGGAGAGCTGACCTGGTCGATAAAATGATCATGTCTGCTGGGAGATGCTGCCCGTTGGTGACCTTCGCAAAGTCTGCCACTGCCACCTGGTGAGCAGCAGCAAGAGTGCAGCAAAAATAGGAAAAAGAGAAAGACAGAGAAAGCCCATCCTATGATTAGTTAGCTAATTACCAACCAAGGAAGAAAAGAACAGGTTGCTTACCTGAAACCGACGTTCTCTGAGTAGAATTCAAAGCGTGAATTCAAACTGATGAAGATCTGAGCCGGCACAGAACTGGTGTGTGACAAATCCTATTGTTTTTTTTTTCATATGGCACAATACTACTGCCCTTAATGCATCTGTTAATTTGTGCCCCCGTTGAGACAAAAAATCACCTTTGCACCCCAAACTTCCCCGTATTGTTCATCTGATAAAATGGCACAACTGCATTATAGAGTTTTAATTCAGAGGCTGATCTGGTGGAATTTCAGCCTGTAGCTGGGTTGTGTCACTGGCAGATTCAGGCAGATTCAGCGCAGGTCGCTTCTGACTTAGATACCAAGGACTCAGGGGTTGACCTAGGAGAGTGCCCTAAATTACACCCACAAATAAAGAGGACTGAACAGCAGAGAGCTGCATGATTCCTTGAAAGTCGAGACAAATTCAGGAACACCCCTACTTTTTGACCTCCATTCCTCACTTTACACTCCTCCTTTCACTGTTTCTTGCCTATTATGATAGAATGACGGTTTGGCTCAGAGCAGGGGCAAATTAGCCATTATAGAAAAAAATAAGCTGGGAAAATAGTAAGTGTGAGGGTTAACAACTCTGCCTTGTTTGGGTTAAATATAAGTTTTGTGGTTTTTTTAATCCCATTTATATCCCGCCCTTCTCCGAAGACTCAGGGCGGCTTACAATTTAAAGCACAAATCAATGTGCTTAGCAATAGCCTTCATTCTATGTATATGCCTGCTTATTAGGGCTTTCAGGCCCCCCCAAGCGGCATTATTACAAAGTCAGCTTATTGTCCCCAACAATCTGGGTCCTCATTTTACCTACCTCGGAGGGATGGAAGGCTGAGTCAACCTTAAGCCTGGTGGGACTCGAACCTGCGCTAATTGCAGGCAGCTGGTGTTACTTAAGGAGGCATTAGCCCACTGCTCCACCAGTTGAAGTAGAGAAAAGGTTTCACAAGTTTTTAAGAATGATATCAGCCTTTCAAGATAGGTAAGGTCAAAAAACAGGAACTGCCATTATTTTTTAGAATGTACTTTTATGCAGTTAAAATATTGTTATGACAGAATACTGAAGAGAGTTGCTATTATAAGTCGCAGACAAGAACACAACCTTTCGTTGAATACAGACTTCTATCTAATTTATGTTTCTCAGTTTAAGTGTTATCTTGTACTCTGCTTCTATAAAGGACTGATTTATGACAACCATTAAAGGTTTGAAACTTGCAAATATCCTTTATCTGTATGTTTGCAGCCTAAAGAACAGGATAAACTGGCAAAAACTAATGCCGTGTTTCTTTGGAAAACAGATTGGCCAGCCGGCAATTTTCTTGCTTGCTGACTATAATCAGTATATCATGGATGGAGCTTGACTAAGCAGACAACAGTCAATTTTCCAAATACTACAGAGTGCTCAATAAAAGAGGGGGGGGGGAAAGCTTGCATGACACAACCCAAACACAATGTCCAAATGATGTCCTTCAAGCTACCACCTTTATCACAAGTTTAAAAACAAAAGGGTTTATTTCAGCAAGTAATATATGCCTAGAGCAGTGATGGCGAACCTTTTAGAGACCGAGTGCCCAAACTGCAACCCAAAACCCACTTATTTATCGCTGGGTGCCAGGTGGGTGTGGCCTACTGGGTGTGTGTGGCTGTAGTGGTCATAGAAGATTGGATAGGTGTGGCCAAGGTGGGTGTGATCACCTCAATGTCGGTCATGGGGAGGGACACCTGTGGGGGGCGGCTGGTTAAAGAGGAACAGTTGCCACCTCCGAGGCATGGTGCGGGTGCCCACAAGGAGGGCTCTGAGTGCCGCCTCTGGCACCCATGCCATAGGTTCGCCACCACTGGCCTAGAGTTTTCAAGTACGCTCATTCTCATAGCTACAGTTGCAGTTTCATAAGTTCCAAAAGGGGATTTCTCATTAAAATCTTTCTTATTTGTAAGACCAAATCCTTCTACAGTTACTATGATGTTTTCAGGATGTTTGTAAGATTTTATTAAAGATGTGCATTTTTTGTGCTTCGGATATAAAGTTTCAAGGCTTTTTTTTCCTGTTTTCCCTTACCTGAATGGGGGAATCCTTACTGGAAAGTCATATTAGAAGCTTAGCTTGACTAGTTACAGCAAACTACAATTCTCTTTTACTGAACAGAATTTCAAAGACATCCATCAGAGACATTTAAATTATATCCTCTCCTACTTTTTAGCACTTTGCCAGAAACTTCTAGAGATGAACATTATGTGGAAGCCCCATTGCCAAACCTCGTCTCAGCAGGACTACTGGCTGCCCCTCCTCTTTCTGAAACCAACCCAGTAATAGGAGACAAAAGGCAATGAACAACAATAAAGGAAGGGTCACATTCACAAAAGACTTTTTGAACAAATCTCAGCTACATGTAAATAGTCAAATTCATCTTTGTTAGGATTTCTGGGATTAAATCTGATGGGAGAATTAAAAGATATGCCTGGAAATGGATTGGTGACAAGAGATGGATGTTGTTCCTAAGGTTCAACAGGCAGGTAATTGTTCTGAATGAAGTTGAATATGAAGACTACTGGTAGTTGTTTTTTTAGAAAAACAATAAATGGCACGGAGAGGAAGTTATGCTATCATCACCATTTGTGTGATCACTATTATTTTTGTGTTTTGCTCGTTTATATTTTTGATATTAATTAAAAAGCAATAAAAAGCAATAAAGCATATAGCTTGCTAGAACTCTGAGGAAAACTAAAGAAGCAGTTTCCCATGGTATTACATAAAAGCTCACATTTCCAGTGACTGAAGAGGTCTGCTCATTAACATAGACAAAACAAAAGAAAAACTCCAGGCAGAGACTGGTGTCATTTTCAGGATATGCGAGTTATGCATGCCTTTGAGAAAACATTTAATCTTCATGTGCAGAGAGAAAGAGCGAGAAAAATACCTGGATAAGATCTTGTGACCTGGAGATAACTGACAAATCCATAACAAGTCCACAGAAGTGCAATACAAACAGATTTTAATTCAGTTAAAAAAGATAACACATGAGTAAGGGAAGATCGAATTTCCAATGTTCAGCAAACTTTAAAATGTTTAGATTTTAATGCAGATCATTTGCACACTTAAGGCTTTTGGGATGCATCTAAAGTGCCTTTTCTGTCTTCTGGTTTTTGGAATTCACACCCTCCAAGGAGAAGGTTAAGATGTAACCGTTAGATAGAAAAGAGGGATAAACCATACTTAGTTTAACCCCTACCACTACGGAATAGTGAGGATGGGAAGTGAGTTTAATGTCAAAAAGAAAATAATGAGTGAGAATGAATTAAGTGATGATCCCTTTCATGATAACAAAGTTACCTTGCAAAGATTCATGGCTAAAATCAGTTCTAATGAAAAACAGTGCACATTCAGCATTGGGTATGGACATTAACTAATAGATCAAAACATTTTCCTGCTCTTTGAACAGACAGAATCACTCCCCAAAACTCTGTGAAAAAGAAAAGGTATGACTCTGGTCTTCCCTTCTGTTGATACGCCATATCCACTGAAGGCTTAAGGAACATCTTGAATACTTGGGAGTACTTTTAGAAACATACAAAGTTCTAGAACATTTATTTGTGGATTTTCTGCAGTCAGGATTCCCAATTACAGGCATACTGGAAATAATCTCAGCATCTTTTTTAAAGGAATTATTTATGTAACCTAAGAACTCAGTTCCAGCATAGCAAAAGGCACATCCACAAAAAATATGTAATCACCCTTGGAGAGTGACAAAGCATTTTGGAAAGGACTACAAAGAAGTTGAACAGATACCCTTGTTAGTGAATATAATGAAGATATCACAAGTAAAGTCAACACAGGCCCAAATGAGTATAATAAGAATGGTTGTGTTAGTTGCTGATATGGGCAATTTGAAGATGTATGAGATGTTACGCTTGTCACATTGACAATCAAGGGTAGACAGTTAACGCGTCCCAGTTCAAACTAGAAAGTCTATGCTTCTGTCAGAATCTACTTGATAAATTGGATCACTAGCTTAGTTCTTCTGACTGGGTTGTAATCTTATGTCAGAAAGCAAAAAAGAAATAACCAAGTGAATTCAGAGTTCAAGGTGTGTTGTGATTCAGGGTCAGCCTGTGGGTTCGGCAGTTGGGTCGGATGACTCAGAGGAGGAGGGGGGTGTTGAAGAGCTTGCTGAGGGGGTTGGAGAGCTTGCTGATGAGAGCCCTCAGCCAGGCCCCTCCCACCTGGTCACGACGCAGACCCAGCTGTGTGAGCCTGACAGCGTGGATGAAGATGACCCACAGCTGGCCCTGTTCAAGGACGCCCGACGCAGGAGGCAGTCAATCAGGAGTAAACAGAGGAAGGCAATGGGGCACCTCGGAAGGAGGCAGAGAGAAGCCACGCCCTGAACTGTATAAAAGGGGAATGCGTGGGAAGGCTGGTTTGCTGAAGGCAACCGCTTGAATAGCTCCTGTTTCATGGTTCGTGTCTTGTTTGCTTTTGTATCCATAAATTTGGTAGGCTTAGTTCCAGCCTCTTGCCTTCTTGTAAAAGGGGTTGTCCCTGCCTTTTCTGCAGGGCCGGTAGCAGGCTGGTACAGAACAAGGTGCAACAAGGTACTATGTTTGAATAAAGGCCCATAATGATCCCTTGAAGATACAACTGCCTGACCACTGTAGCTGTACAGTCTGTCAAAGTCATGGAGTACTGTAGCTAAATCAAAATGCCTCAAAGCTGGAAACATGGTTCCTGAGGAACCAATTAAAGGACTAAAGGAAATCAACTAAAGGAAACCAACAATTTTCTTGAGCAACTGAAATATGAGTAATAGACATTAGTGATGTCCATCAACTGCCAACAAAACTTTCTTTCATCAGAATAAAAAAGGGTAATATTCAAGATGGTATTTTGGTTATGAATATGGACTGCAGCTCTTCAGGGATGTAAAACATTCTGAGAAGAAACCAGCTGTGCCTTCACCACACTGGACTGGTATTTTTCTTCATAAAATAATGATCTGTCAATAAATAGGCATAGTAGCCTTGTTCTTCCAAAACAGCTGAAGAAGTTTGATATGAAATCCTATGTACTATATACACACTGTGAAGTATTCAATTCAATATGGAGAGCTGTATTGCAAACTTTTGGTGCTCTGTCAATCTGTAAACTGAAAGATTGTCCTTTTTAAATAACAATAACCCCAACCCTAGCTCTACATTCTGAGAAAGAGCCCAGGAACCTAATCATATATGATATGCAAAGCAGAGGCAGTCATCACTTTAGATTATAAGCCATCAATATGGGTTGATATATTTCATCTACTAAGCCAAGTTCTAAATTGCTTTAATATACTTTAATTCGGCAGTAAGTATTTAAAAAGAAAGCAGTCTTACTCTTGAGCCTCATAAAGGTTATCTATATGTTTAGATGTATGTGGTGTAGACAGCTTACATCAGACATGTCAAACACAAGGCCCGGGGGCCGGATCCAGCCTGCGAAGTGGTTTCATGTGGCCCATGAAGCCATCCTGGAAACAGTGAGGGAACGGCCCCCACTGCCTTGGCCCAGAGACCCTCCTTCTGCCAGAGACCCTCAGATCTGTCCCACTCCTGCCCAGGCCCCCATAGGCACCCTTGATGCAAACGATGTAGAGCTGGCCATGCCCACCCAGTAGGCCATACGCACTCTTGCCACGCCCACCCAGTAGGCCACGCCCACCCAGGCCATACCCACCTGGCCCCTTGAGGGCAACCGCAATGCTGATGCGGCCCTCAATGAAATTGAGTTTGACACCCCTGGCTTACATCATAAATCCTCATAGGTCATTAGTAAGGCCGGCAAATTGCATTTCCACAGAAAGTATTTAAAAAGTGAACGTAGTAAGGCAGGACACAGTACTGCTCAATCACACAGAACTGCTATGTAAATATAGAGCCAGTGCACTCCAATCTCAAGCCTGGAAAAAAACAATAGCCAGGTGTCCATTGACCAGAAAGAGCAAGGGAAAAGATTTAAATCCTGGGGTTGATAAGACAGAGGTTTATTTATGCAATCTACATTAAGCAGATCTGCGTGCATTTATACCTTATCTTTTGTCTGCAACAAACTACTTATCTTTGAGAATCAAATCTGTTAAGCATCAGACATTAATTTAATTTAATTTAATAACATTTATATACCGCCCTTCTCCCTGAGGACTCAGGGCGGTTCACAGGGCAGAATAAAATAGCAAATACAAACATTAAAAAGATTAAACAATTGCCCTAGTTAAAAACAATATAGATACAACGCTAAAAACCACCAGAAAAATTAAAAAGCGAAAGATAAAACAACCCCAGCACACCCCCCTCAGGCTAGGCCGGCTTGTACAAACAAAAATGTCTTGAGATCGCGACGAAAGGAGCGAAGATCGGGCGCCGTCCGGAGCTCTACCGGTAGCTGATTCCACAGCTCCGGAGCGCCCACAGAGAAGGATCTCCCCCTGGGGGCCACCAATCGACATTCTCTGATCGGTGGCACCCTGAGGAGGCCCTCTCTGTGGGAACGCACAGGGCGCAGGGAGCTTGATGCCGGCAGCAGATGTTCCCTGAGGTACTCCGGCCCCATGCCATGGAGTGCTTTGAATACCGTTACCAGTACCTTGAATCTCACCCGGAAGACAACTGGCAACCAATGCAGCTCACGGAGCAGAGGTGTAACGTGGGAGTATCGGGAGACTCCCAACACCACTCTCGCGGCTGCATTCTGTACCAGTTGGAGCTTCCGAGTGGTCCTCAAGGGCAGCCCCATGTAGAGAGCGTTGCAGTAGTCCAGACGAGAGGACACGAGCGCATGAGTGACCGTGCATAGATCATCCCGGCTAAGATAGGGCCGCAACTGACGCACCAGGCGAACCTGTGCGAAGGCCCCCCTAGTCACGGCTCCTATATGATCTTCCAAGGTGAGCCGTGAATCTAGGAGGACCCCCAAGTTGCGAGCCCTATCTACGGGGGGTAATAATTCACCCCCCATAGCTAGAGGTGGAATGTCCGAATAAACCCGGGATGAAGATATGCAAAGCCACTCAGTCTTGTCGGGGTTGAGCTGGAGTCTGTTCCTCCCCATCCAGACCCGAACCGCCTCCAGGCAACGGGACATCACGTTGAGGGCATCACTGGGGTGGTTTGGGGTCGAAAAGAAAAGTTGGGTATCATCAGCGTACTGATGATACCCAACTCCAAAGCCACGAATGATCTCACCCAGCGGCTTCATGTAGATGTTGAACAGGAGAGGCGAGAGGACCGACCCCTGAGGAACTCCACAAATGAGAGACCTCGCGGTCGACCTCTGCCCCCCTGCCAACACCGACTGCGAACGTCCCAAGAGATAGGAGGAGAACCACTGTAAAACTGTGCCTCCCACTCCCAATCCCCTGAGACGCCGCAGCAAGATACCATGGTCGATGGTATCGAAAGCCGCCGAGAGGTCTAATAGGACTAGGACAGAGGAATGCCCCCTGTCCCGAGCCCTCCAGAGATCATTCACCAGCGCGACCAATGCCGTCTCCGTGCTGTGCCCGGGCCTGAAACCCGATTGGTACGGGTCTAGATAATCCGCTTCATCCAGGACCAGAGGGAGCTGATGCGCCACCACACTCTCAACAACCTTCGCAAGAAAGCGAAGGTTGGAGACAGGACGAAAGTTGTTCAATACAGCCGGGTCCAGAGCAGGCTTCTTGAGGAGAGGCCTCACCACCGCCTCCTTCAAGACGGTGGGGAAGATACCCTCACTCAGAGAAGCCGATATAACTGCCTGGAACCAGCTGCGTGTCCTCTCCCGGGCTGCATAAACCAGCCAGGAAGGGCACGGGTCCAGTAAACATGTGGTAAACATTACTCAGTTCTTGAATGGAAACATTACTCAGTTCTTGAATGGAACAAGAGTCACTGTCCACATGGAAGCCCTTGAAAATCACCAGAAAGCTTCAGTTTGCTCAGAGTGTAGCAGCTCTTTTATTGGCTGCATAGGCAATCATAAAAATACTACACCAATGCCTGTCCTCACTTTTGAGTGTAAGGCCCTTATCATTATCTCTAAAGCCCTATATGACTTGGTGCCAAAATATCACCAAAATGTTCTCCAACCTGTCTGACTTATTTGTCCTGGGAAAAAACATACCAGTAGATAGTTGACCATTTCCCTTAAGTAGATGGCATAGTACCTACAGTTTTGAACAGCTTCCTGCTTAAAGAAATCTATGCTCAGTATGGTCTTCTGGAAACTATTAAAACAGGAGTTGACCTGGAGATCCAAGAGTGGTGTATCTCACCCAAGGGGATTGTAATTATGGATTTATGATTTAAATGAGTTTTCATTTTCACCATGGACATTTTATTTCTATGTCTTCATTACTGCAAACTGCCAAGTGTTTCAAGACTAGAGCAGGTAAGAAATCCAATAAATAATAAATAAGTATTCAAGGAAACTATTGTGAGGAACTGCCAGGATAGCAGAACAAAGGAAAAGATACAGGCAATGGGTTCCTGCCAGAGGTTTAGCTCAAGAATGATCCAACAGAGGTACAGTGTGCAACTGCAGATTCCTATTAATGTGAATCAGGTAGAACCCACTAAAAAGAATGATGGCTTGTGTACCTGACACCCAATGTAATGTAATGTAATGGACATCTGCAGAAGAAGCGGGGAAGAGCTTTGGCAACACAGAGCTTTCCAAGAGAGAGGCCCAGCTTAAGAGACTCCACAGTCCTGAGTTGGAGGGAGGGAGGAAGTAGTTTAGAGTTGCCATACCCTAGAACAGGGGTGGGGAACCTTGGCTCTTTTATGACTTGTGGACTTCAACTCCCAGAATTCCTGAGCCAGCCAGCCAACTCGCAGCTGCATAAATGGCAGAGGAAAAAAAAATCTCAGAACAGATCCTCCCTAACTTACCAGGCTATAAAAAAAGACAGCAGGGGGAAGGGGGATTTGCACTTTTAGACTTTTAAGATTCTGTTAATGTAACTTTACAGTAAATTAGAATTAGTTCATCCGGTAGTGTTTCCTGTTTGGGAAAGGCTGACAAACACTTACCCCCTTCACAGAAAAAACTGCCAGACTAAGAGTTGAGTAATTCTGCCTTTTCATTGTTAACAGTCACCATTTTCTCTGGTATCAGTAGAAGAGAATGTATGTAGCTCAGAGGTGTCCTGTTGGGTTCTTGAGCTATCTAAGCTTGGCTGTTTTCTTGAAGATGTTTCATTATCAAGCTAGATAACATCATCAATGCAATGGAGAATGGGATTTGTTGACTATTATATAGTGGCTTGCCCTGCCAGTCCTGATGGTGTTATGGCACTCTCCATGGTGACTCTCTTGAGTACTGTTTCTTCCATAATTGTTTGTATCAGGGACTGGTTCCATGGAGGGCAGTTTTCTGCAGACTGGGGGGCACATGGTTTGGCACACTGCCTGGATACTATATGTACATGGATGGGTCTTCACTCGCTTGCACAGCCCAGTTTCTGGCAGGCTGCAGACCAGAGGTTGGGGAGCCCTGGTTTATATGGTATATTGTTTCTCCCCCTCTCCTTTTATTAGAAGATAGATGAAGAAGCACTTTTTATTGTTCTTAGCATGTTTTGCTAAAGATGTTTTGAGCTTTAGTTTTTCTGGCAGCATCTATCCATTCTGGGTTACCTCTATCTAGCCTTTCTTGGTGATCTGACTCCTTCCATCTTCATGGTTGCATGTTTAGAAGAGCGTTATTGTGTTTCACACTTCCCAATTACAACAAGCCTCAGTCCATCAAGCTGCAATCCTGAATAGGTTTCGTTAGCATAAATCCAGGAGACATTATACTAATTTGAACAGCACAGCCGTATACAGATTTCACTTGGAAACAATCATCTCATTGAATTTATATATTTTTACTATAAAACTATAGAAGATAATTTTACACCTTCAGAATACAGTTTCTCAGAAGGTTTTGATATTTTTTCCTTAGTTATTTAAGGTACATCAAGTATTGTTTCTTGCTGAACTTTATTTATGGTAGTTTTTACAAATCTCTTTCTATAAGGGCAGCCACATGGCATGATTTTTCCAACTGAAATAAAATATGCCTTTTCTATGTGGCCTGTTTTAAACTGAACCCTTTCTGGATTCAAAAATTAGAATGGCCCAAGAGCTGAAAGGAAAGATCGTCTCATATCACCCTTCCTGCATTTCAGGAGGCATACTTTCTTGGTGTTACCTTATACAGTTAATTTCACGAATTGGTTTACTGGCTCTCTTCCTCAAAAGATTTAAGACATGCATTATTAATTGCTTACCAGAATGAAGATTTAAAGCTTATAAATCTGATCTGCATCAAAATGTACTTTGATGCACTCATATGTACAATTATAGCCAGACAATCATGGCCTATTCCAGGATCTGTAATTCCATTTCTCATTTTGTTTTCTTCCTCCCTGTGCCAATATGTTTTAGATATCTTCCTTTCCTTTCCTTTCCTTTCCTTTCCTTTCCTTTCCTTTCCTTTCCTTTCCTTTCCTTTCCTTTCCTTTCCTTTCCTTAATCCCATTTCTATTAATTTAATTCCAGCTAAGTGAATACAGATTTTGGGCAAGGGGACAAAGTGTTGTTCTAAAATTGTATGAGTTTCAAAAATCTCCTTTTGTTTATGGATAGTAGTATCTTCCCTACTCAGACAATAAAATCAATAATGGTACATGAGATTCTGAGGTAGTCAGAAAGAAATAATAATGTCATTTAGAAGTTTGATGTCATCTTCTCCATACTTCCACAGACAAGGAGCTATATGCTGTACGCCTACATTATTCAAAGGGTTATATGTTTATACACATAAGTTTTTTCTTGAGACTGACAATGGTAATGAATACACAATGGGTGAAAACATTCAAATAAGATTCACAGTGCCCAGCTGTAAATACCAAAGAAGGTCAAAATCACTCATCATCCCATCAAATATTTGCAAATTCCCAGAACAACTTAAAAATAGTTCTTACCTCTTTCCACATAATATCCTCCCACGTTCCATTTCTTAAAACTGAGGAAGGGAAAGACAAATGTAATTTTGTTCTTTTAAAATAATAGCTAACATATGACGACAACTCAGAAGGACCAAGGGAGAGAGAGAAGGTTAATTGAGCCCTAACTTGATTCTCTTCAAAATGCTCAATGGACCTGAAAACTATCTTGGTCCATCTAGCTAAGTGTTTTCTACATTATGAGCAATTCACAGATGCCTTCCTGATGTTTGAGACAGTTTAGATAAGTTTACGTGGATTGCTTATAATCAGAACTCCAGCTTACCCAACGTGAACTCAGGAACTTCACCATATTTATTTATTTATTTATTTTAATCCCATTTATATCCCGCCCTTCTCCAAAGACTCAGGGCGGCTTACACTCTAAGCACAAATCAATGTGCTTAGCAGACCCATTTCCAGGGCTATCTTTTCTTCATTGAACTGATGGTGAAGGACAAGGTAGCATTTGGAAGAGTACTTCTGAATAAATTTTTCATTGGCAATCCAAGCTCCTTCCTAAAATTTTATGAAGGATTTTCCTCTTGTGTTTTACCATAACTGTTTTCCTTTTATTTTCTTTCTTTCCACAAAACATGCATTAATGCAAGAAAATGCCATTGCTGCATATTGATTTCTGATTGGCAGAATCAAGAGCTGCCCATGGGTCAGAAAACAGTCAGGCCCCACCCTTCATTAGTTCATTATGAAGTGAAGTAGCGAATATAATGTGTCCTTTTCTCAGATTAATTTGAACTTTTAAAAAATGCTACTCAGTTTCACCCTACAAATTAAGACTGTAGTTCATGAGTGGACCAATTTTTGTATTTTTAAACGTTCACTGCTAATGTTGTGTATCTTAATTTAAAAAAATAGCAGCCTGCACTAATATTGTAATTATTACTGCTCTCTTAGACATGGATTGCCATGTTAAAAATCACTTAAGAGAATTGATCTGAATACTGAAATCACTTACAACATGGCATTCTATATCATTAAATTCAATACACAAATTTCCACAAATGAAGAGTGGATAGTGAAATTAATGGAACTAGCACAGATGGCAAAATTGACTACTTTGAAAAAAGACAGAAGTTTTACCTAGCTTTCTTACTATATGGAGACCGCTTTTGGACTTCTTGCTTGAGAAAGATAAAAATGAAGTTTTGGGTTTAGGATTTGATAATTAGATTTGTTATGACTGTAGAAATATTGTGTATTACAAGATCCATATATTGTATATTGTTAAGGTTTGTGTTTAGGATATGTGGTTATTTTGCTATATAGTTTTAGGATTATTTTTATTAAGTCTGTATATTGTTTATATGTTTTTGTTTCAATTTAAATATTATTTGTACCTGTACTGAAGAAAGTCAGAAGTCAATCCTCCTTTGTATTCTCTCTTCTATTTTTATTACTTTTTAACTTCTTCCTCCTTTGATCTCCTCCCCTCTTTATTTAACCTTTTCTGTTTTCATTACTTTGTATTTTATCTTTCTTTGAAACTTAATAAAGCTGGTCTGTGTCATTAAATTCAGTGATAATTTCCAGATAAGCACTGCGCCCTGTTGTCATTAAATCCTTTAACCCAATTGATGTTATTTCTACCCACATGAATTACACAGAAGAGTACAATATTAAATTATGCAACTAGTGGTATTACTCACTGACTAGCCATAAATTGTTTCTCATATTCATTTATTTAGAACTGAATTAGCTATTACCCTAAAAGGTACAACAAATAATTCAGAGCAACATAGCTACAGGGCAAAGGCAAAGCATTATTAAAACAAATCAAAGCATGATATGACAAATACTTACACAATTTATAATAAAAGTCAGTTAATCAAAATTAGCAGCTCTTATCATGGCTTAATGTTCACAGTAAGAAGGCAAGGGAGGATGCTGTCAGAGCAAGCTATTCCCATTTACAGAATTGGGAGCTTTCTCCTGATTCTTAACCTTGGGAATCACATTATTTCGCAGCTAGCTGTAATCCAAACATTAATAAAACCAAACCAATAAAACCATTCCTTTAAGGAGGCTATAACTCTTCCTACAGTATAATTTGTATGAGAGAAACTTAAAAGGCCTTACCTATTGCTTTCTTTTTGTTCACTGTGCTGTCAGCCTTGTGTCTTTTCTGTTGAGAAATCAAAAAACAAACAAACATTTAGGTATATTCAAGGGCAAACTGAATGAAAGATGAAAACTGTCCAGAAAGATTAAGACAAAACATAAAAGCTTCATTATTATTTCTAATGTGTGTTAATGGCTTAGGGAAGCCAGTTTGGTTAGTACTTAAGACACCAGGCTAAAAGCCAGGAGACGCCCCATCTTAGGCATGAAAAGCCAGCTAGGGTCAGTCAATCTCATTCAGTCCATCTCGCCTCATAGGATTGTTGTTGTGAGGAAAATAAGAGGAAGAAGGAGTATTGCGTGTGTAAGCAGGCTTGAGTTATTTATAAAAATAATAAAGGCAGATATAAACAAATAAATAAGCTTTTCTCTCCAATGCATTAGTATGAATCCTTCTACAGGTAGTCCTCGACTTACAACAGTTCATTTAGTGACTGTTCAAAATTATAACGTCACTGGAAAAAGTGGCTTATGACTGATTTTCATACTTATGACCATTGCAGCATCCCCATGGTCATGTGAAATTCAGAAGCTTAGCAACTGACTCATATCTATGACGGTTGCTGTGTCCCGAGGTCCCATGATCCCCTTCTGCCACCTTCTGACAAGCAAAGTCAATGGGGAAGCCAGATTCACTTAACAACTGTGTTATGAACTTAACAACTGCAGTGATTCACTTAACATCTGTGCCAAGAAAGGTTGTAAAATAGGGCAACATTCACTTAACAACTCTCTCACTTAGAAACAGAAATTTTAGGCTCAATTGTAGTCATAAGTCGAGGACTACTTGTAGTTCAAGATGGAGCATTTTTTTAATTCCTGTACGTAATGATTAGCAAAGATGTGCATTATGGAAGGGGGAGCAAAGGGAAGTAAGCAAAAGACTTACTTCCTTTTCCCTTCCCTTCTGCTACTTCCCTTTACTCTCCTTCCTACTTTGAATCATTTTCTGGGTCACACAATAGGGCAGGAGAAGGAAATCTAAAAACCTTCCAGATGTGGATGGGATTTTTATTTCAGTAATATTTGACATCCTGATATACTGAATATCTTCACAGCTTTTTGGCCAACCTAGCATTAAAGCAATTGGTATAAGTGATAGAAGAACTGTCCTTTCATTCCATGATGGGTCCATTTCTGCATAGCTGCACATGCAATTTCACACATAAAGTTCTAGAAAACTTTTCCTTATAGAATGTAAACCGTACCATATGTTGCCATATTATCCCCAGGGAGGTTCATCATAATTTTAAACAGTCGCTAAGTGACCAGCCTTAAGATCAGGACTACCTCCAATTATTTTCTAGTTGTCAAGATAGTACACATCTAGTTTATCTTGTGGTACTGTTATTTAATGTTAATGTTAATCTTCAGTATCCCATTGTCTCAAACAGGAGCTACTAGTAAAGTGACTTGAATAATCATGCAAGTTAAGTAGTTTTATACATCTGAATGCAAAGGAACAGACATTTCTTCCAAAATCTAAATTTATACTTACATAATCTTCTATGATTTCTTTGATGCCAGCAACTGTTAGAATAAATAGTAATGGCACCAAGGTAGTATATCTTCCAGTGGGAGAGACCTCTGGAATTTGCTGAAAAAGAAATGTATGTATTTAGAAAAATATTCAAAGAAAGGGGATAGCAAGGCTGAAGCAAAAGTATATATCACAAAAGAAAAATAGTGTTGTCTCTTAATTTCAGATGGGGGAATTAAGAGTGGCACAGATGACTAAGGAATTTATTTTTGTCTTATTTTGTTACAGTGCTTCAGCACTCAAAATAATCCCCCTTCTCTGCTGATTTATCTTGCCAGGGATCCATGGTTGGAAAAATATGACTTGACAGAATCACTTGGGCAGAAATTTATAAAATATTTAAGATATAAACCTCCTCTGCCAGCAGCTGTTCTAAGTGACCCTGTCCATACAAGAAGTGTCATTAGCCTATAATATTGGGGCCTAACTAAAGTAACTACACTGGATTATGCGTGATCAAGGTTCAAAGCTCTACTCAGACCAGATTTTTTTTCTACAGTTAGATTTCCTGATGTTGTTAAACTGCAGCACACATCATCCCAGTCTAGTCAGCAATCAGAAGTGATAAGTAACAACTGAGGCCCCAAAATCAGGAAATTCAGGCAGAAAAAAGTATTGACTGACTCCTATTATTTGTTAATTAATGAGTGCTTCTTGATTGACTGGGATTACTGTCAAATGACTGCTGTCTTCTTCTTTTCTCTGACCCATACGATTCTGAGCTTCAGTTTAAATTGTTGAACCTATACTGGAAAATCCAAATTCCAAGTCTGCTTTTAGATAAGATTGCTATTTCCAATATTTCTGGTTTTAATTAAGCTTGCTATTTCCTGCTTTGATACTGCTAGGTTGGCAAGAATTGGGGGGAACAACAGAAGCTTACCCCTTTCCATGGCGCTCAGGTCTCGAACCTGGGCTTTCCAGCTGACAAACCATTGTGTCTTAATTGCTGAGTCATTGAGCTGCCCCGTTGTGTATAACAATAAGCTAAAAGCATTATCAGTATATTTTCTAGCATTCAATTTACCAATACCATTATGATTTAGCATAAAATGGACAAATGATCCACATGCATTTCTTGGGCTACACTGAGCTCATCATGCAATGGTAAAGTCTAGGCACGCTGGCTGAGGAATTCTGGGAGTTGAAGTCCACAAGTCATAAAAGGGCCAAGTTTGAAGACCCCTGGTCTAGACTTATGCAACTTCATCACTGCTATAAGTGTTGATAGACACAGATTGTTCACCTGTCACTGTATTAAATTAACTTATGCATATAGTTGTTTTACTTCAATATAGACATACCTGCAGTAAGGCAATGAAGAGGAAGAAAGCATTTGCAGCTTTTCTAATCTGTTCATACAGGAATCGAGGTAGAAATGTCACCACACTGTATTTAGCTGTGCTGTTTTGAGAAGCAAAATAAGACTTTAAAAGGTGGGAGAAGGTGAGAACATTGAGCTAACTGATTTAGCTGTGAATTGAATCATGGCCAGATAATTAGATGATTGCTTCAGATTAATACAATCACTTTTATTTAATGTTTGCTGTATCTAGCATCTATATCTTCAGCTTTTACACATTCCCTCCTCAATTTTTCTGTAATAGTCTTTTCAGGGCTTGCCAAGTCCAAGATCAGGGATTTACAAAATATGTATCTCTAAACCTACTAAATAAACAAACTATGCCCAGGAAGAAAACAGAGCACATTGGATCTAAACTGAGAATCATTACAGCTAAACCAAAGAAACTACCGTATTTTCCGGCGTATAAGACGACTGGGCGTATAAGACGACCCCCTACTTTTCCTGTTAAATTATAGGGTTTGGGCTATACTCGCCGTATAAGACTACCCCACTGCATACAAAGTCTGCTTGGATTGGGTGGGTCAGCTCTCCCTCCCTGCCTGCCCAGCCCTCCCTGTCTCCAAGACGATCCGAGCGGTAGTACGCAATTTTTTTTAAAAAAAATCCCATTTATATCCTGCCCTTCTCCAAAGACTCAGGGCAGCTTACAATATAAAGCACAAATCAATGTGCTTAGCAATGTACAAAGTACACTTCCGGCATCCAGAGCCTGCCTGCGTTTCTTTAACCTCCACATGCTTCCGACTCTCGACAACTTCAGCGTTGTAAACCTTGCTGCTGTTAGTATCCTGGGTGACTCTTCTCCAAACCCCCTCTACCCCAACCTGGGTGAAAACGCTAACGTGCTCCCAGTGTGTGCCTATCCCTCTCCAACCAACTGCCCCCCCTCATCCGTATCTGGCTCCAGCGGGCTCGTCCACACGTCCCAGGGCCGCCCTCCAGCAGTCCCCGGCTCTGGTCCATCTGACACCGACGGAAAACAGCCGGCCCTTGCCTCCAGCACGCAGGCTATAGCATGCAGTCCCGGCACAGGTCCGTCGGCAGGCAAGGGAACAGCTAGCATGTTTTGTAGTGCCCAGGCTCCCTGTACGGTAAGGCAGACTGGGCTGTCCTCCTGAGTGCCTGCGGGGTCCTCAGCAAAGCCCTGCGATGCAGACGCGTGCAAACGCCGTGAAGCAGCTGGTCGTCGGGTTTGCAGAGCCAGGAACCGACGATCATCTGATAGTCGGGCTTACTGATTACGGGCGACCTCCTCCTTTGTTTGTCGGAGCGCCGGGTCATGGAGCGAGCCATGTGCAGTGGGGGGGGTGTGAGTAGGTGAAGCAGGGCTTGTTTTTGGAATGAGACCCCCTGCGTAGTGTCGGGCCCGCAGGGCTCGACAACGGGCAGCAATTTTGTGATTCCCTCCCCCTGCCTCCCCCCTATCAATGAGCTGCCGAGGTTGCCTGCATGTGTGTATGTTTGGAGGGGTGCTGCCTCTGGTTTTTCCTGTAACATCGGACAATAAAACTGCCCCTAACCCTAACACCCAGCGTATAAGACGACCCCCGACTTTTGAGAAGATTTTCATGGGTTAAAAAGTCATCTTATACGCCGGAAAATACGGTAAGTAACTTCCTTACTAGACAACCTCAACAATTCTGTGACACACAAAGAAGAGGTTTCATTACTATCACTTTCAAATCCTACAGATATTTACTATCAGCAAATCTCAGTGTTCTACTACATTAACATATACATAGTTCTGCATCCTTGGTAGAAAGATAGGATAGGATAGGATAGGATAGGATAGGATAGGATAGGATAGGATAGGATAGGATAGGATAGGATAGGATAGGATAGGATAGGATAGGATAGGATAGGATAGGATTGGATAGGATAGGATAGCATAGCATAGCATAGCATAGCATAGCATAGCATAGCATAGCATAGCATAGCATAGCATAGCATAAAAACTTTATTGTCACCTTAAATGTACACTAATCAGCATACATTAAAATGAAATTTTGTTGCATTCAGCTCTCAGAAAAATACCATTTTGCAAATACCCACATGCACACACATACATGACATAGTGTATTCAAACAGACTTTCTAATTTAGCTTTTCTAAATGAACACTGTTGTTTCAGGTTTGGTTTTGTTAGTATTTGTATATACACACGCGGTGGCTCAGTGGGTTAGGACGCTGAGCTTGTTGATCAGATGGTTGACAGTTTGGCAGGTCAAATCCCAAGTGCCACATAACAGAGTGAGCGCCTGTTACTCGTCCCAGCTTCTGCCAACCTAGCACTTCGAAAGCACATAAAAATGCAAGTAGAAAAATAGGGACCACTACGGTGGGAAGGTAACAGCGTTCTGTGAGCCTTTGGTGTCTAGTCATGCCGGCCACATGACCACGGAGTCGTCCTCGGACAGACGCTGGCTCTTTGGCTTTGAAACGGAGATGAGCACCGGCCCTTAGAGTTGGAAATGACTAGCACGCATGTGCGGGGGAACCTTTACCTTTAATATATATATATATATATATCGCATTCTTTCGATACCATCGACCATGGTATCCTGCTGCGGCGTCTCAGGGGGTTGGGAGTGGGAGGCACCGTTCTACGGTGGTTCTCCTCCTACCTTCAGGGCCGCTCACAGTCGGTGTTGACAGGAGGGCAGAGATCCGCCCCGAGGCCTCTCATTTGTGGAGTTCCTCAGGGGTCGGTTCTCTCGCCTCTCCTGTTCAACATCTATATGAAGCCGCTGGGTGAGCTCATTCGTGGTTTCGGGGTGGGGTATCACCAGTACGCTGATGATACCCAACTTTTTCTTTCCACCCCGAACCAACCCAGCGATGCCCTCTCCGTGATGTCCCGGTGCCTGGAGGCGGTTCAGGTCTGGATGGGGAGAAACAGGCTTCGTCTCAATCCCGCCAAGACTGAGTGGCTGTGCATATCGGCATCTCGGGTTAACCAAGTTATTCCACCTCTTACGATGGGGGTTGAGGTGTTACCCCCCGTTGATAGGGCTCGCAACTTGGGCATCCTCCTGGATTCACGGCTCAATTTTGAAGATCACATAGGAGCCGTGACCAGGGGGGCTTTTGCACAGGTTCGCCTGGTGCGCCAGTTGCGTCCCTATCTGGACCGAGACGCCCTACGCACAGTTACTCATGCGCTTGTGACCTCCCGTTTGGACTACTGTAACGCTCTCTACATGGGGCTGCCCTTGAAGACCACTCGGAGGCTTCAACTGGTGCAGAATGCTGCCGCGCGAGCTGTAATGGGGGTTTCCCGATACTCCCATGTAACACCTCTACTCCGCGAGCTGCATTGGCTTCCAGTTGCCCTCCGGGTGAAATTCAAGGTGCTGGTTATTACCTATAAAGCCCTACATGGCCTGGGTCCGGGGTACTTGAGGGAACACCTGCTGCCGGCTTCAAACGCCCTTCGCCCAGTGCGCTCCCACAGGGAGGGTCTGCTCAGGGTTCTGCCGGTAAGAGATTGCCGGCGGGTGACACCCAGGGATAGGGCCTTCTCAGTGGGAGCGCCTGCCCTCTGGAACCAGCTGCCGGTGGAGCTGAGGACTGCCCCCGACCTCCGATCATTCCGCCGGGGCCTGAAGACCTGGCTCTTTGAGCTCTCGGGCCCAGGCTGAGGAGAAAATTATTTTAATTGGGGTTTTTAATAGCACAGGGTTGATTTAATATTTTTAACTTGGCTTTTAACTTTTGTATGTTTGATTTTTAACTCCCTGTAAACCGCCCTGAGTCCTCAGGGAAAGGGCGGTATATAAATGCAATAAAATAAATAAATAAAATAAATAAATATATTAGAATTCTGCTTTGCTTCCATTATGGATGGATTATTAGAGCTAGCAGACTTTTATCTGATCGTGAACCACAACAATTAAAAAAAATCCATTGTAAATGTAGCAAGCAAACTTCAGCACAACGGACAGTTCTTTATGAGATTATATTTTTTACACATTCTGCATATGAAACAAGAGTTCACGTCAAATTCTCCTTTGTGGAAGAACAGGGTAGAACAACGGCTAATGACCCTCTTTTACCGGTCTATTATAGACAGCGTCCTCTCATACTGTATTGTGGTTTGATATGCTGGTCTGACAGCCGCGGATAGGAAAGCATTACAGAGGGTAGTGAGCACAGCACAAGACATTGTGGGCTGTCCCCTGACACCACTCGATGACATCGCCAGGGCTCACTGCCTTGGAAGAGTGAGAAAAATTCTCAGGGATGACTCACACCCTCCTACTCTCCTACCATCGGGTAGGAGATATAGGAGTATAGCCAGCCGTAACAGGCTGAAGAACAGCTTTTATCCATGGGCTGTCAGGCTTTTGAATGGGAAATAATTTTATGAACTTTATGCAGGATTGACTTGCGAGGCCGGTGTGTTGTGCAATTAGCTCACATGGTGTAATCAGATGGAGGGTTTGTGTCACTGTAAGTTGGGGGTGGGGGCACGAAGGGAGGCTCAGCCAATCTCAATGTATACATGGTTGTACTTTGACAATAAAGGTTCATTCATTCATTGCCTGTGCTGCCTGTAGGACCTGAACACTATATGACATGAACTGTTACCAAGTGACCGATTTATTTTTTGTCTGTTGAAAATAGAAAATCAGCTGTGATTGTTCCTGCAGGTTACCAAATGATAGAAAGAACTGGTTACACAGCATCCATAATGTTTATTGCTGCTTTGGGATCTTTTTCAACTTGAAAAAGAACAATCCTCCAATGACATTTTCAGCAAGCATTTTTAATAGAAAACACAAATTTCCTGCAATAAATCCCAGGTACCTATAAGCTGGGCCCTGGTCCAAGAGCTGGCATATTTCATCTTTCTACACTGTAACCATTGTCTTAACTATAATTTATATTTTGGGCATCTTAAAAATTGCCATTCCTGTTTTTCATTTTCAGATCTCTGCTCCAAAATTGTACTGACTCCGATAATATGCTCAAAACAAGAATAAAAAAAATAAGAGCAAAATCTAAAAAAAATCTATACTGGTCTTTTCTAAGAACATACTGTAGAATGAAAAACACAACACATGAATGAGAGATCATTTCTGTGTTATCAATACATATGGCACACCTATATTGCTCAGGAGAAATATAACAACAACAACAACATTGGGAGGGACCTTGGAAGTCATCTAGTCCAACCCCCTGCTCAGGCAGGAAACCCTATACCATTTCAGACAAGTGGCTGGCCAGTCTCTTCTTAAAAACTTCCAGTGTTGGAGCATTCACCACTTCTGGAGGCAGGTTGTTCCACTGGTTAGTTGTTCTAACTGTCAGGAAGTTTCTCCTTAGTTTTAGGTTGCTTCTCTCCTTGACTAGTTTCCATCCATTGCTTCTTGTCCTGCTTTCAGGTGCTTTGGAGAATAGCTTGGCTCCCTCTTCTTTGTGGCAGCCCCTGAGATATTGGAACACTGCTCTCATGTCCCCCCTCATCCTTCTCTTCATTAAACTAGACATATATTAATCTATATTTTGCAACACACACAAACATCAGTTTTTGACATGGTGTTTACCTGCATAAGCGTTGGCAAGATTTTTAGAAGTGCTTTGTCACTGCTTTCTTCTTTGGGCTGAGAGAGTAAATGGCTGAAAGTTACCCAGCTGACTTTGTGCCTATGGCAGAATTAAAACTCATGATCTCCTTGTTTATAGCCCTCAGTCACCATACCAAACTATCTCTATTATGTTTACCTAATATGAGTCACCAAAGACTGTCAGTTTTAAATAGCAATTACAGCTAGACACTGAAACAACTACATCCAGGGATACTATATGGCACTGAAACAATTCACATGTTTTATATTAATATTTTTAAAACCTCAAAATTAAGACTTTGCCAGGATTCACAAAACCAATACAAAATGAGATAGCTTGTTTGTACCAACAGGAATCAACTCTTTGCAAAAAAAAAAAGTAACACAGAATTTTTATTTTTCATCTTCCATTCTTTCTTTCATCATTTCAAATGTCTAATGCACATAAATCTATCCTCTCTGAAGCCGCTGACCCTACTTTTTTATTATTAGATTTTATTTTTATTTATTTTATTAGATTTATATACCGCCCTTTCCCGGAGGACTCAGGGCGGTTTACAGGGCATTTTAAAATCATACCAATATAAAATACAAGTTAAAAGACAAATAAAAGATTAAATTATCCCTGAAAATAAAACCCCATATAAAGTTCTCAGCCTGGGTCAGAGAGCTCAAAGAGCCAAGTCTTCAGGTCTCGGCGGAATGAGCGTAGGTCAGGGGCAGTTCTGAGCTCCACGGGCAGCTGGTTCCAGAGGGCCGGCGCACCCACAGAAAAGGCTCTCTCCCTGGGTGTTATCCGCCGGCAATCTTTTATCGGCGGCAACCTGAGAAGACCCTCCCTTTGCGAGCATACTGGACGAAGGGAACTTGATGTTGGCAGCAGGTGTTCCCTTAAATATCCCGGACCCATGTCATTTAGGGCTTTATAGGTCATCACCAGCACCTTGAATCTCACTCGGAGGGCAACCGGAAGCCAATGCAGCTCACGGAGTAGAGGTGTTACATGGGAGTATCGGGAAATCCCCATCACAACTCGCGCGGCTGCATTCTGCACCAGTTGAAGCCTTCGTGTGGTCCTCAAGGGCAGCCCCATGTAGAGAGCGTTGCAGTAGTCTAAACAGGAGGTCACGAGTGCATGAGTGACTGTGCGTAGGGCGTCTCGGTCCAAGTAGGGTCGCAACTGGCGCACCAGGCGAACCTGGGCAAAAGCTCCCCTGGTCACGGCTCCTATATGATCTTCAAAATTGAGCTGTGAGTCCAGGAGGACGCCCAAGTTGCGAGCTCTATCAACGGGGGGGTAACACCTCACCCCCCATCATTAAAGGTGGAATAGTTTGGTTAGCCCGAGATGCCGATACGTAAAGCCATTCAGTCTTGGCAGGATTGAGACGAAGCTTGTTTCTCCCCATCCAGACCCGGACCGCCTCCAGGCAACGGGACATCACGGCAAGGGCATCGCTGGGTTGGTTTGGGGTGGAGAGAAAAAGTTGGGTATCATCAGCATACTGATGATACCCCACCCCGAAACCACGAATGACCTCGCCCAGCGGCTTCATATAGATGTTGAACAGGAGGGGCGAGAGAACTGACCCCTGAGGGACTCCACAAGTGAGAGGCCTCGGGGTGGATCTCTGCCCTCCCGTCAACACCGATTGCGAGCGGCCCAGGAGGTAGGAGGAGAACCACCATAAGACGGTGCCTCCCACTCCCAGCCCCCTTAGACATCGCAGTAGGATACCATGGTCGATGGTATCGAAGGCCGCTGAGAGATCTAGTAGGACTAGGACAGAGGAGCAACCCCTGTCCCGAGCCCGCCAGAGATCATTCAACAGCTCGACCAGTGCCGTCTCCGTGCTGTGACCGGGCCTGAAGCCCAATTGGTACGGGTCCAGATAATCAGTTTCCTCCGGGAACAGAGGAAGTTGATGCGCCACCATGCTCTCAACAACCTTCAACAGAAAGCGAAGGTTGGAGACTGGACGATAGTTATTTAAAACAGCCGGATCCAGGGTAGGTTTTTTGTGGAGGGGTCTCACCACCGCCTCCTTCAAGGCGGTGGGAAAGACGCCTTCCTTCAAAGAAGCAGTTATTACTGCCTGGAACCAGCCTCGTGTCCCCTCCCGAGTCGCATAAACCAGCCAGGAGGGGCACGGATCCAACAAACAAGTGGTGGAGCTCAGCCTCCTCAAGGCTGCATCTTGCATTATGCTGCAAAGAAAGAAAGGCTAGCTTCCTTTTTTCCCATGAAGATTTAGGACACAGTATCTTCAAGCATTTTGAAGCACAAGTGCAGATAAGCTACCACCAGAACATTTTAAATAAGAAGCACATAAAAGAATAGTTTGTACCGGCAGATTTTAAGAAATAAAATCTTGTGCTCTAAAAGAAAAAATACACTTCCAATATAGGGGAAGAATTCTGTTTTTATAACTCAGAATGGAGTGTGAATATATAAACTAGAATAGCTAACTGATCAAATGCAGACAATAACATATGAGGACATTAGCAGAAATATAATACATTTTGTTCATACTGTGAGCCTTCCAGAATCAATTGGAATCGGGCAACATCTAAAATAAATCATTCTTACACTACTGTCAAGGTCAGGCTGAGACTGTAGTCAGAACTTGTCTGTTTGCTGGACTTAAACTCTGGTCTCCAGCAAATGACCAAAACTTCTGCTAGAAGGTGGTAGAGCTCTAACAGCAAAAGCCCAAAATGCAATAGACTGAACATGTTCCTCAATTTAGAGATGGGAAAAAATCTGCCATGGACTTTAATGGGAGTAACTTGATATCATCCACCAAATCAACCCCAATATGGAACATATGGACTTCTTTGTAACAGATGCATCCAAAATCATGAAATTAGGAAAGGTTGTACGCAAAAAATAATTAGAACTTATAATACACTATAAATATTAGAGGGAAGAAGATTTCAAAAAGTGAAAATCAGGAGAAATGAACAGAATAAAATATTTTTTATGAAAGCAAACATATAAAGGCTATGCAAGTAGGAAAAATGCAAAAAATAAATGATTTTTCTCCTGGCTATTCATCTGAAAATATGTGATGTTAACATGGGTCCAATTAATTCTTAGTCATACATCTCTGATTCAGGTGGATCAAAAAGCTACTTCCCAGGTTTTAACCAGAGGCATCTACATATTTCTCACAGCCTTCTGGGTAGCTCTATCTGCCTCTAAACCTCATTGTCTTCTATGAAGGAACCCTGAGGACACAGTTGCAATGAAATTATGACATGGTAGACATACAAGACTGATAATTAAGTCAGGTAAGGGGGAAAAGCTCCTATTCTGATACCAAGCCAACAACTCAAGAAATTTCTTACTGTTTGTCAATTATTTATTTATTTATTTATTTATTTATTGAGTTTATATACCGCCCTATTCCCGTAGGACTCAGGGTGGTTTACAAGGCAATTAAAACATAAAATACAAAAATTAAAATCAGTTAAAACAATTAATTAAATTTAAGCCCTAAAAATTAAAATCTAAAATCCAATTAAAAATTAAAAACCCCTCAGTCTGGGCCAGACAGCTCAAAGAGCCAGGTTTTCAGGTCCCGGCAAAATGAACGAAGGTCGGGGGCCATCCTAAGTTCCATGGGTAGTTGGTTCCATAAAGCCAGCGCAGCCACAGAGAACGCCCTTCCCCTGGGAATAACCTGCCGGCATTCCTTAACCGGCAGTACCCTGAGAAGGCCCTCCCTGTGGGAGCGCACAGGACGATGTGAGGTTGATGCCAGCAGCAGGTGTTCCCTTAGATCAGGGGTCTTCAAACTCGGCCCTTTTATGACTCATGGACTTCAACTCCCAGAATTCCTCAGCCAGCATGCCTGGCTGAGAAATTCTGGGAGTTGAAGTCCATGAGTCATAAAAGGGCCGAGTTTGAAGACCTCTGCCTTAGATAGTCTGGACCCAAGCCATTTAGGGCTTTATAGGTCATCACCAGCACCTTGAATCTCACCCGGAGGGCAACTGGAAGCCAGTGCAGCTCGCGGAGAAGAGGTGTTACACGGGAGTATCGGGAAGCTCCCATAATAACTCGTGCAGCTGCATTCTGCACCAGTTGAAGCCTCCGAATGGTCCTCAAGGGCAGCCCCGTGTAGAGAGCATTGCAGTAGTCTAACCGGGAGGTCACGAGCGCATGAGTGACTGTGCGTAGGAAATCTTGGTCCAGATAGGGCCGCAACAGGCGCACCAGGCGAACCTGGGCAAAAGCCCCCCTGGTCACGGCTCCTATATGATCTTCAAAACTGAGCCGTGAATCCAGGAGGACGCCCAAGTTGCGAGCCCTATCGATGAGGGGTAACACCTCACCCCCCATTGTTAACGATGGAAAAAGCTGGTCAGTCCAAGATGCCGGTATGCACAGCCACTCAGTCTCGGCAGGATTGAGACGAAGCCTGTTTCTCCCCATCCAAACCCGGACCACCTCCAGGCAACGGGACATCACGGCGAGGGCATCACTGGGTTGGTTTGGGGTGGAAAGAAAAATTTGGGTATCATCAGCGTACTGGTGATACCCCACCCCGAAGCCACGAATGAGCTCACCCAGCGGCTTCATGTAGATGTTGAACAGGAGGGGTGAGAGAACCGACCCCTGAGGGACTCCACAAACGAGAGATCTTGGGGAGGACCTCTGCCCTCCTATCAACACCGACTGCGAGCAGCCCAGGAGGTAGGAGAACCACTGTAAAATAGTGCCCCCCACTCCCAACCCCCTGAGACGCCGCAGTAGTATACCATGGTCGATGGTATCAAAAGCTGCTGAGAGATCTAATAGGACTAGGACAGAGGAACAACCCCTGTCCCAAGCCCACCAGAGATCATTCACCAGCGCAACCAATGCCATCTCTGTGCTGTACCTGGGCCTGAAACCCAATTGGTATGGGTCAAGATAATCAGTTTCCTCCAGGAACAGAGGGAGCTGATGCGCCACCACACTCTCGACAACCTTCGCTAAGAAGCGAAGGTTGGAGACAGGACGATAGTTATTCAAAATGGCCGGGTCCAGGGCAGTCTTCTTGAGGAGGGGCCTCACCACCGGCAGGGAAAACACCCTCTCTCAAAGAAGCAGCTATTACTGCCTGGAACCAGCCTCGTGTCTCCTCCTGGGCTGCATAAACCAGCCAGGAGGGGCACGAGTTCAATAAACAGGTGGTAGAGCTCAGCCTCCTCATGATCCTGTCCACCTCATCGGGGGTCACAGGATCGAACTCAGTCCAGCTAACACTCTCAAGACCGCTCGATTCCTCCACGTCAGACTCTGTCCAGTCAGAGTCCAAGCCGGGGGACATATGACCTCATTATTTCAACTGTCAATGCTACCAAACTATTTCCAGGTCAAAATGAAATTGCTGGTTACCACTCTGCAAATCTAACTTCTAACATTCAAGATGTACATACTCATTATTCCCAACCATGAAAACTCAATAGTACAAGACAATAGGAGCTGTAATTCAATAACAACCAGAGACACAATGATGCATAAAACTAATCTAATTTGGGGGTATCTGAAAATGCAGTTTGCTTATGGTTATTAATGTTCTTTCACAGGGGATTTTCTCCTTACTCTGCTTGCACCTGGATTGTTAAGGCTTGCATGTAAAAACAATTTCTTTATTTCTCTTTCTTTCTCTTTCTTTCTTTTTTCTTTCTTTTCTTTCTTTCTCTTTCTTTCTTTATCTTTTTTACTTTACTTTCCTTTCTTTTCTTTTTTCATTCTCAGTTGGACAACTGTAGTACAAAAAGCAACCAGTTTAACCGATTAAAAATAGGAAGTTTGGATATGCTGTATTACCAGCAATGAGAATCATTTTGTTCATTGATTCATTTAATTCAAATTTCATTCTTTTGTTTTTAGGTATCTGCAGTTGCTGTCAAAGAAACCATGCCAAGAAGAGAATTGTTTATGTCAAATTGTTTTTGAACACACCTTGCACAACCCTTCAGCAGGAAGAATTGTCTTGTATCTTGTTCATTAAGCTTTCTGACCTCTGGCATTCTTATAATTTTGCAGTTAACTCTGAGTAAGAAAATTGATTGCTGGCAAGCAATAAAAAATGACAATATTCTTCTCATTTATTTGCTTGTATTAATTAAACACCCTTACATTAGCCTACTTTTGTTGTTAATGCACCATTAGGACTCCAAAACAATGTTCCATTTGAAAAAGCATCAGTACTCAGTAAGGATGAGTTTCTATGTACACGAATGATTCTTACAATATATATAACATTCTTCATCACACCGTGCTGGAGACAATGCTATACTGTATAATTAGATCATCTGTGTCATATTCTATTAATAAAATAGAAAAGCCTGTGAAAGGAAAAGTGAAGCATAGGGTTTGCTGGTATGAGTGGTCCTAACAGTGATAATGTGTGTAGACACACTTGAGCTGAAACTGACTACTAAGATGCATCTATGAAGCTTTCTTGACATCAGTGTGGAATTGGGTTGCCTTTGCCTTATTCTGGGATGTTTCTCTAACTTAGTCTAGCCAACAGCCCTGATACTCCCTTGTGGCCTCCCATCAAGGTACTAACCAGGTCTGGTGATACTTAATTAAGTCCAAACAAAATTAGCCAGATGAAACATGAGAAAAATCAACAAATGTCTGTGGTGCATGGGCTTATTGCTTCTGAAAGAATCAGTCATTCCTATGTATTATCTGTTTCAAGTATCTCAGTATTCTAAAATATTATATTTTATTATTTATTATTAAATTTATATTCTGCCCATCTCATGGTCTGCAGTGACAATATTAAAATAACACATATCATAATCTCCTTTTTCATTTTTTCTTTGGGACCAAAAGATGGTATACATAATATTCCTACCCAATATAACAATCCTGTTCACCCACACTAACCCATAATTACCGTAGTTGTTAGATATTGGCTAAACATATTGTATCGAAACAGCCATGTTGGTTTCTAAATCATGGCTTGTGGCTTGGCATGTTATAATCCAACCAAATTGAGGTTACTTAATATGGGATTAAGACTGGTCTAATGTCACACATAGCTGAGTGAGGTTTCCCATTTTTTAAACACCCTAAGCTGGGTCTCAAATTCCAGATGCTAATAGCAAACTAATAATAATAATAATAATAATAATAATAATAATAATAATAATAATAATAATAATAATAATAATAATAATAAGAAGAAGAAGAAGAAGAAGAAGAAGAAGAAGAAGAAGAAGAAGAAGAAGAAGAAGAAGAAGAAGAAGAAGAAGAAGAAGAAGAAGAAGAAGAAGAAGAAGAAGAAGAAGAAGAAAAGTAGTAGTAGTAGTAGTAATAGTTGGAAGGGACCTTGGAGGTCATCTAGTCCAACCCCCTGCTCAGGGAGGAAACCTTATACCATTTCAGAAAAATGGCTGTCCAGTCTCTTCTTAAAAACTTCCAGTGTTGGAGCATTCTCCACTTCTGGAGGCAGGTTGTTCCACTTGTTAATTGTTCTAACTGTCAGGAAGTTTCTCCTTAGTTCCAGGTTGCTTCTCTCCTTGACTAGTTTCCATCCATTGCTTCTTGTCCTGCTTTCAGGTGCTTTGGAGAATAGCTTGACTCCCTCTTCTTTGTGGTAGCCCCTGAGATATTGGAACACTGCTATTATGTCACCCCTCACCCTTCTCTTCGTTAAACTACACATACCCAATTCCAGCAAACGTTCCCTATATGTTTTAGCCTCCAGTCCCCTAATCATCTTTGTTGCTCTTCTCTGTACCCTTTCTAGAGTCTCAACATCTTTTTTACATCGTGGTGACCAAAACTGGATGCAGTATTCCAGGTGTGGCCTTACCAAAGCATTGTAAAGTGGTATTAGTACTTCACTTGATCTTGATTCTATCCCTCTGTTAATGCAGCCTAGCACTGTGTTGGCTTTTTTGGCAGCTGCAGCACACTGCTGGTTCATATTTAAGTGATTGTTCACTAGGACTCCGAGATCCCTCTCACAGTTACTACTATTGAGCAAGGTACCACCTATACTATACCTGTGCATTTGATTTTTCCTGCCTAAATGTAGAACCTTTCTTTTTTCACCATTGAATTTCATTTTGTTAGATAGCGCCCAGTGTTCGAGTCTGTCCAGATCCTCCTGTATTTTAAGCCTATCTTCTGGAGTATTGGCTATTCCTGCCAGCTTGGTGTCATCTGCAAATTTGATGAGTTCCCCATCTATCCCCTCATCCAAATCGTTAATGAAGATGTTGAAGAGCACTGGACCCAGAACAGAGCCCTGGGGCACCCCACTACACACTTCCTTCCATGTAGATGCAGTTCCATTGAGGACCACACGGTGAGTACGGCCCGTCAGCCAGCTACGAATCCATCTGGTGGTGATGCTATCTAACCCACATTTTTCTATCTTATCAAGTAGTAGGTTATGATCTACTTTATCAAATGCCTTACTGAAGTCCAAGTAAATTATATCTACAGCATTCCTCTGGTCCACTAATTTTGTCACTCGGTCAAAGAATGCAATGAGATTTGTCTGGCATGATCTGTTTTTGACAAACCCATGTTGACTTTTAGTGATGACTTTGTTTGCATCAAGGTGTTCACTGATTTGTTGTTTGATTATCTTTTCCAGAATCTTTCCAGGTATTGAGGTCAGGCTGATAGGTCTATAGTTTCCTGGATCTATTTTTTCCCCTTTTTTGAAGATGGGAACTACATCAGCTCTCTTCCAGTCCTCTGGTAGTTGCCCAGTGCTCCAGGATCTTTGAAAAATATAGTTCAGTGGTTCTGAGATCACGTCTGCCAGTTCCTTGAGAACTTTGGGGTGTAATCCATCTGGTCCTGGTGATTTGAACTCATCTAGGCGGGACAGGTGTTCACTTACCATTTTCTTGCCTATCTTAACTTGTGTTTCTATTCTGTTTTTTATGGCACTGGTTTTGGTAGGTTGGACTGTTTTTTCCCTTTGTGCAAAAAACGAGTTAAATAGTTCTGCTTTCTCTCTGTTGCTTGTTACCTTCTTGCCATTTCCCCCCACTAATGGACCAATCATTTCCTTAACTTTTTTCTTGTTTTTTATATGTCAAAAGAAGCTTTTTTTGTTATTTTTTACTTTGGTCGCAAGCCTTAGTTCATTTTGAGCCTTAGCTTCCCTCACTTCATCTTTGCAGGCACGGGCTGTTTGCTGATATTCTGCCTTAGTTATGTGCCCCTCTTTCCACTTCTTATACTTGTCCTTTTTATCTTTCAATTTATCAGAGAGTTCTTTATGCAGCCATGCTGGTTTCTTTTGAGAGCTGTTATTTTTCTTCTTTGTTGGTATTGTACTAGACTGGGCCTTTATTATCTCACTTTTCAAAATTTCCCAAGCTTCTTGAGTTGTTTTCCCCTTTAGGATTCTCATCCATGGAATTCTTCCCAAGGTCTCTCTAAGTTTATTGAAATTAGCTCTTTTAAAGTCCAAGACTCTAGTTTGGCTGTGTTCTATTGCTTGTGCTTCCAGAATGTTGAATTCCAATATTGCATGATCACTTCCCCCCAAGGTTCCTGTGGCTTCGACATTTTCTATCATTTCATCTCTGTTTGTGAGAATTAAATCCAATATGGCTAATCCCCTAGTTCCCTTCTCTACTTTTTGGGAGAGAAAGTTGTCTGCTAGGTTTGTCAGGAATCTGTTTGATCTTCCACTTGGTGCAGAGTTTGTCTCCCAGTTGATATCAGGGTAATTAAAGTCCCCCATTAATATTGTGATGTGCTTCTTACATAGAAGCTCAACAGATAGTTATAACTTATAGATATTGATTAAATTTACAATTTTTTTATTATTATTTTTATTTTAATTCCATTTATATCCCGCCCTTCTCCGAAGACTCAGGGCGGCTTACAAGCTTAGCAGTAGCCTTCATTCTATGTATATGCCTGCTTATTAGGGCTTTCATACACCCCCCCCCAAGCGGCATTATTACAAAGTCAGCTTAATTGCCCCCAACAATCTGGGTCCTCATTTTACCTACCTCGGAAGGACAGAAGGCTGAGTCAACCTTGAGCCTGCGAACCTGCACTAATTGCAGGCAGCTGGTGTTACTTAAGGAGGCATTAGCCCACTGCTCCACCAAGGCTCGGGTAAATAATAAAGAGAGTGAACTATGAAGAAGTGGAATGAATAATGCAATTTAAGGACTACAAGTGAATAAAATACCTTTATATTCAATCTTTTAAAATGTATAAATTCCAATCTTTACCAAACAGATAAGAAATATTTAAAACTGACATCTTAATCCAGAATTTTGATTGGATGTAATTATTTGTTCCAACAGATGTATGTTTTTTAATCCAGTAGGTCAATATTTCTCAACCTCAGCAAGTTTAAGAGATGTGGACTTTAACTCCCAGAATTTCCCAGCCAGCTTAAATTTGCCAAGATTGAGAAACACTGCAGTGGATCATTTAAAATTAATGACATTAAAACATTTTATCACAAACAGCCTACAATGTGGCTTCTTAAGGATATAACACTACATTTGCCACACATATCAAAGATATAGAGCATTGATATGCAGTTGGTCAAATCTTATTCCATTTGTAGTCAAGGCCTAAATTTAACTTCCATCTGCATGTTGCACCTGGCCTTTTCTCCCTCCCTCCCCCACCAGTCTTTCAATTGTTGTCAAAAGCAGGGTGCAAGCAGGGTGAAATGACATTTTCTATAAAAGGGAGTAGGGTTTTGAAAAGTTAAGATGATTCACAGTTTATTTCTAAACATAAATAATCTTATCTAAGGCTTTCATATCATAACAGCTATTCTTAACTTGGAACAAAGGTAAAAGTTGCTTGACTCCCTCACCATTCAGCCTCGTCTTGGAACTACTTTACACAAATCTTAGCTCCTCCGTTTCCAGCAATAAATGCAGGAACAGTATCTGGATTAGTTATGGCACTGGCTCTTGGTTTTAATCAGCTTATTTTTTTTCCTTTGCAATCTCTAGAATTCACTTGGTTTTTTGTTTTTTTGCTGGTTCACTTTCTACCTTGTAGCCCTTGATGAATTAATTTCTGACCGCTTTTCTCACCACACCACAAGCTGCTTGAGAATTCAACAGCCTTTACACCTCTGAAGCAGAAACTCCCATCGGAAAAGAAGAGCATGGCCTAGAAAAGGAATAGAACATTTTTGCGGCAGGGGGATGCACTGAGCAGGAAAATGCTGAGGGTCTGTAGCTAAAAAAGGAAATGATACGGTTGCATCACGCATAAGGCAGGGATAGGATGGAAGGCATCTACGTTTGATGAGAGATCTGATGCTTTTCTTAGGCTTGTTTTATAGTTTTCTCTACGGTTTTTTTGTAGGATGAAATCATACCATAGTTATAATCAGACAGGGCTTTAGAGACTTCAAAAATAGGAATAACAGAATAACAGAGTTAGAAGGGACTTTGGAGGTCTTCTCATCCAAGCCCCTGTTCAAGCAGGAAACCCTATACTGTTTCAGACAAATGATTGTCCAATCTCTTCTTAAAAACCTCCACTGATGGAGCGCCCACAACTTCTGCAGGCAAGTTGTTCCACCGTGGAGTGGAACTGCAAGACATTCCCTGTGGGGCTCAAGGTCACTGTAATTTCAGGACTCAGGTTCCCCACCTTTGCATGATATATCTAGAGAGGCAACTTCATAGAAAGAATTAAATAAGCCCAGACAGGGAAGTTGGTATTGTTCTGTTCCAGCCTACGACCGGCCCTGTTTGTGTATCAGGGACAACCCCTTTTTCCTTTTTACAGTCAATAGGCTGGAAAAACCCAACCCAAATTTATTTACAGTTCAAACAAAAAAGCAATAGAATAAATGAATCAAAATATCAAACAAGAGATAAACAGAAGTAACAAGAACAGACCAGGACTCTCTCAGAATATCTTCAAACGGTTGCCTTCAGCAACCAGCCCCGCCCACACCTTCCCCTTTTATTATCAGTCCCAAGGCGTGGCTTCTCACTGCCTTCTCCTCCTCTCACCGAGTTGCCTCATTGATTTTCTCTGCTCTGCTCTGCTGGATTGCCTTCTGCTTCTCACGTCTCTGAACAGATTCAGCTGTGACTCATCTAAGTCCGACACCTCGTGCTCACACAGCTGGGCCTCATGAGGAACATGACTGGAGGGGCCAGGCTGAGAGTCCTGCAGTGCATCAGAACCTCCCTCTGACACCAAAGGCTCTCCAAACCCCTCCTCCTCCTCCTCAGATTCATCGGACTCAGCTGCTGGGAGCACAGGCTGACACTGAATCACAACAGGTATATGCCACAGGAAGATTACCTGGCATCTTAATTTGAACTAAAGATCTCAATGCATTTGCAAAAATCACCATGAATTATGATTCCCTTACTCCTTCAGGTGCAAGTTAGATCAACAGCAAATTCTTTCCATTCTTGCTGTTCAATAGAGGATTGTGGAAAGGGAGACAATCAAAATATTTTTGCCATATTTTCACCAATGATTCATTTATAACACAGCATACGTTTGGCTAAGGCATCAGGCTAGAAACTGGGAGACCATGAGTTCTAGGAGACTATGAGTACCAGTTGGGTGACCTTGGGCCAGTCATTCTCTCTCAGCCCTGGGAAGCAGGCAATGACATACCACTTCCAAAAAAATGTTTGCCAAGAAAACTTTTGGGACTTTCCAGGCAGCTGCTAAGAGTCAAAACTGTCTTGAAGACATACACACATGCATGGACGCATGCACACGCATGCACAAGCAATCGCACACACACACATATGAGAGATAATACATTACTGTAATGAACAGATGTCAAACTCGATTTCATTGAGGGCCGCATCAGCATTGTAGTTGACCTTGGGGGTGGGGGGGCGTGTCCGGGATGGGTGTGGTGGGTAGTTGCAGCCCACTGGGTGGGTGTGGCCAGCTCAGCATCACTTGTGCCAGGGGGGTGCCTGTGGGGGCCCAGGCAAGGGTGGGAGGGATCCAGGGTGGTGGCACTGACAGCTACCAGTTGGGCTGCCTCGCCGTGGCCCCGTCTGTCCCTGCCACAGCTGGTGCCCATCCAGCAGACCTGATGATGTGCCTCCTTCCTGTGCCTCTGCCTTCACCTGCTGGTTGGGGGGATAGCCTGGTGGTCACAGTGATCAGACCAACTTATGCTGTGCAGGCTGTGAAACCTTAAGAGTGCACTGGCCGAGGGGCTGGCAGGCTGTAGCTGTTGCTGGACACCCTCAGCCTCCGTGTGCTTGCTGCCTTCTATGCACATGCTGGGAGGGGTGCCTGGCCAGGCTGGGGTGGACCAGGTGGCAGAGGCCAGTCCTTGCCATTTCTGGGCCGCCCCCACAAGCCAGATCTGGGCCCATCACGAGCCGGATCTGGTCTGGGGGGTTGTGTTTGACATGTCTGCTGTAATGGATTTCCAAAGACTCATTCTATGATATATTCTCCGAACTGCTCAGACATCTATCTGGCTAGTCTACACCTTATAGTCAATACACTAAAGCTAGTACAAATTTCATGCAGTAGCTATTAGAATAAAGGAAAATTAAAATACATATATCTGGCATGAAAATTTTAGGCAACCTCTAGAGGAACTAGAGTTCCCATATATTTAGTTGACATTTAGTGGTCATGTATGCTTGGGAAATATCTAGCCATCTAATCTTAGGGTGATTTTCCTTGCACCACTGCAACCTGTCACAAACAAACAATGTGCTGTGAGCGCTATGAACCTTATTCAAACCACAGAGCTCACTATTAATACCAGTCATGATGATTAAAGATAGGCAAATTATCTTCAGTCTGCAATACTTTCATGGGGCAGCTCACCCATAATTGCATTTCTGTAAATATTTTTTAGAAATGGATACCCAACGTGCTGTCAACTTACAACATATGAGTGAATGTGCAACAGTGCAGAGATTGGAAAAGAGAGAACAGGTGCTGTTCTCTCAGTAGCTAGGAAACAGGTTTCTATTGTCTTTCTCCTGTCAACTGCAACTGCTACTAGGAGCAGTTGGTCTTTTGGTATTCTGCTGCTCATCTGGCAATATAGTTCTTTGGATTTAATTTGTCACATTTTGTGGATCACCTTTGTCAAGAAAACTTTTATTTGCCAGTGGCTGGTACTGTTTACTGTACGTCTCTTTAATCCTACAAAAGTGCAGTGCAACACGACGACATTTTGGTACTTTTTAAGGTGTCTTCAGGCAGAAGCCCACATTCCTTGCATTTATTAAAATGCTATATCACAGAAAGCAAAGCCAACCCTCTCCTCAATTCTGTCAGTTAAACAACATATGGTAATGTAAGAACAGCCCTGAGGGAAACATTTGAGGTTTCAACCTAAAGGTTATTATCAGACAAATAGCCAGAGGAAGCTAGCAAGTTTGTTTCCCCCACTCTAGAAAACTCATTTTTAAAAACTTTTTTTTTCTGGTCAGATGATCACACTTCAAAACAAAGCACTGAATTGCAGCTTCCACTATTAGTATTTTTTCCAACCAAAGGAATGTTGGGGGAAAAAAAACAAGTGAAATGACTTAAGACTTCATCTGTTCACCAGTAAGAATAGCATTCCCAAACTGGAATATCACGGCACCAAATTTGGTGCAGAAAACAACAAAAGCCACTAATCTCTATCTTCTCGATCACATGAGCAGAGGAGCAGATTCGATTCTCCTCTCCATTTGAAATCCTCTCCCTCCCATGTGACCGAGAAGGAAGTTATTACGAAGGGCCTGGAAAGAATTCCAGAACTAGGCTCTGTAATATAATGGTTCTGTTCACTGCTTACCAGAAGCAGGCACTATAGGACCATTTTCATTCTTATTGGACCTCATCAAGTGTGTTAGGTCTTTATGTGTTCTAGATTCAGTCTCTTACCAGGATTTGATTTCACAGATCTTGCACTTTCGTGACTATTGCAGTGCACTTAGCAGTTGGAGCTATCTTCTGACCTGGGTTCTCAGTGTCTTGTAGGAAGGGAAGTCTATACATGCGGTGAATGGTAGACCTCCCTTTCTTGTTCACTCGCAGGCTCAGACTAGAAAACATTTGGTGTTAATTTGTCTGGGCCTCATTCAGAAGCCTCAAAACCTTCTAGTATAAGGCCCAGATTAACACCTAGAGGTCTTGAGCCTGAAGACTGCAAGTGAACAACAAAGGAAGGCCTATCATTCATAGAATCCATAACTTTTAACCCCCTTTTTAGTAACAAAACAATGGCTATGGAGAGTTTGTATTCTTGGGAATAAGGGTTAGCTGGAGATTGGCGAATTGTTTTTCAGCTTGCTAGCTTCCCATTTATTTTTGCTTAAATTTAATTGCCTTTGCCCAGATCCAGCCTAGAATTATTCCATCTTAGTCCTTTTTTTTCATTTTGACAATATGTAAGAATTTCAGATCAGTGAACAAGTGAAAAAAACATTTGGATTTGAACCAGTGTTTAGTAAACAAAAGGGACGCGGTGGCTCAGTGGGTTAGGACGCTGAGCTTGTCGATCAGAAGGTCGGCAGTTTGGCGGGTCAAATCCTGAGTGCTGCATAACAGAGTGAGCGCCTGTTACTCATCCCAGCTTCTGCCAACCTAGCAGTTCAAAAGCACATAAAAATGCAAGTAAAAAAATAGGGACCACTACGGTGGGAAGGTAACAGCATTCCGTGCACCTTTGGCGTCTAGTCATGCCGGCCACATGAACACGGAGACGTCCTCAGACAAGCGCTGGCTCTTCGGCTTTGAAATGGAGATGAGCACTGGCCCCTAGAGTTGGAAACGACTAGCACGCATGTGCGGGGGAACCTTTACCTTTACCTTTTTTTTAGTAAACAAACTGCAACTAATTAGATTCACACAAAATGCTAAACTAAAACCTAATATTATCCCAGCTAATTTATTTGAGCTTGCCCTGCTGGCTGAAAAAAAGTTCCCATGACATCTCTTTGGGCATGTCAAACTGAAGAAAGCAAATAATATCAATTCCAAGAAAAATTATAGTGAAATAAGGTGGGGGGAGCAAATTTTGCAAAAGGTGGAGATAAAGAAGAATACTACATTCTCATATATTGCATGGAAAGGGGGGGGAATGGAAGATGTGTTTTTTTAAAAAAGCCAGCTCTACAGTCTAAGAACGTATTTTAGTAAGGATGGCAAATGCATTGAACAGTATGCAAAGCAATTTTGTGAAAAATCAATCTCTGAATTTCAATTTAAGAATGTTAATCTAAGACAATAAAAAGCATGGTTCTGTAATGGAATAAAAACCTAAGCAATAAAAATGTCATTTTAAAACTATTTTCCTATGCTGAACTTAATTACTTCTATCCAAGGGCAATACTTGGCAAAGCTTTTTTTAAAAAAAATTGGCATGCAGTGATACCAATTTAAAAATACTTCACAGGAAATTATATGAAAATTGACATGGCATCTATTTTCCCACAGAAAAAAAGCTGCAAGCAACAAAATAAGATTTCAGGATATAGCAATGTTATTGGACAAAGACTGGAGATGAACTAAAACAGATATTTAAGACAATTTTCTTTTAAATACAACAGAGCAAATCTAAGACAATTACTGGATTCACACAAAGAATTACACAACAATTATAGTTTGGCTTAGTATGTGTGAATCATCACTGTGCTTTTCCAAACTTTTGGCTTATAGGTACATCAGATTGTGGTTTGTTAAACCATAATCAAAGCAAACTAAAATGTTCAGTCTAGCTAATGCCAGTTTGCAAGTAATTTAGCATAGTTAAGATTATTACTCTTAGTTTGAGAAGCAAAGTGACATAGAAATTACATTATCACACTAGAACTATGGAGTCTCCCCCTTCAGCTAGAATTAGGCCAAGCAAATGGCCAAAGCTCAGAGTCTTGTTCCTCTCTGCTGAATGAATGATCAGAACTGGTGTTCTGGCTTGGTCTCTCTAAATTAGCAATGTGTGTCAGATGAGGAAGTGAATATTATTCAATCACCTATATGAAAATAAGATTCTACCAACTATCAAGTTAAATATCTATGGAGATTCTCAATCATAAAAGCACCAAAGGTGCTTTTCAAAAAGAAACTGGACTTTCTTGGGTTTTTTTCCACTTGAAAACGTTTCGCTTCTCATCCAAGAAGTTTCTTTAGTTCTCACTGAAAGTGCTTCTTGGATGAGAAGTGAAAAAACCCAGAAAGTCCATTTGCCTTTTGAAAAGCACCTTTGGGACTGTCAAGTTAGTTTCTTTACATGGACTTGGGAAGAAAGACTCTTATTACAGGGCAGTATTAAAATATCCTAAATACAATTTCAATCACAGCCTCGGGAAGCAAAAATCCTTGGACCAACATTTGGGTCCACTTCTTGTTTGTGGGCTTCTTGTAAGCATCTTATTGATCTTGTCCAGCTGTGGAACAACTGGACAAAATTGTAAAACAATCCAACACATAAACACAGCAATGTATTCAGTTATTTCTTACATTTCTATCTCACCTTTTGTTAAAATGAACTCAAAAGCAGAACGTAACAACCCCTCATTATTCTCCACCCCAAAACAGGAAAAAGTGCCTGGGTCGAAGTCATCTACTAGCTCTACAGACAACTGGGGACTTCAATTTGAGTCTCCCTGACAGAAATTCAACACTTAAACTATATAATAATAATAATAATAATAATAATAATAATAATAATAATAATAATAATAATAATAATAATAACAACAACAACAACAACAACAACAGCAACAACGATGATGATGATGATGTTGGAAGGGACATTGGAGGTCATTTACTTCCTGCTCAGGCAGGAAACCCTATACCAGGGGTAGGCAACCTCGGCTCTTTTATGACTCATGGACTTCAACTCCCAGAATTCCTGAGCCAGGAATTCCTGGCTGGCTCAGGAATTCTGGGAGTTGAAGTCCATGAGTCATAAAAGAGTCGAGGTTGCCTACCCCTGCCCTATACCATTTCAGACAAATGGCTGTCCAATCTCTTCTTAAAGACTTCCAGTATTGGAGCATTCACAGCTTCTGGAGGCAGGTTGTTCCACTGATTAATTGTTCTAACTGTCAAGAAGTTATTGGAATGCAGTATTCCAAGTGTAGCCTTACCAAGACATTGTAAAGTGGTATTAACACTTCACGTGATCTTTATTCTATCCCTCTATTAACGCAGCCTAGCACTGTGTTGGCTTTTCTGGCAGCTGCAGCACACTGCTGAATCATATTTAAGTAATTGTCCACTAGGACTATAAGATCCCTCTCACAGTTACTACCATTGAGCAAGGTACCACCTATACTATACCTGTGCATTTGGTTTTTCCTCAACTTATCACCATTCATTCAGTGATCATTCAGTTACAATACTGCTGAACAAATGTGGGTTCCAGCAGTCTCAGAACCCCTGTGGTCATGTGATTACAATCTGAATGCTTAGCAACCAATTTGCACTTGCAATGACATGATCACCATTTGCAACCATCCCTAAGTGTTCACTTCCCTAAATTTCACAGCACTAAGGAGGAAGCAAGGCTATTTAATCTACGGTATTTTTAATCATTTGCTAGATCACCTTTCCTTCATTTTCAGGACTCTACTTTAATTCTCTTAACAATGCTTCATATACACAGCACATCTTTTTAGAAGAACACTATGTTGACACTCCAGTGAGATTCTGAGGGATACAAAAGGAACCTGATATATCTACACTTTGATGTCATACTGACTTCTGAGGATTGAAGGCTATTGGGTGTAAGCATAGCAAGGGGACAAAACTGACAAAACAAGCACAGATTTCCCCACTTATTGTATGATGTCATATGAATGTACAAAAAGAGCTGAGCTTACATCACAATACGTGTTTCCTCATTTGAATGAAACCATCAGATTCTGCAGATGCCTTTGCCATGGGCAAATGATTAACAGTGCTAACACACCAGGACACCAGATCAGTTCTCAGGCCAATAACTACAAGAGCACAAAAGCTTTGGCCAAGAACGTACAATGAATTTGAAGTATTTTATAAGCTGAAAGGACTTACATTAAAAAAAAATAGCAACACATTTAAGTCTGGAGCCAAAAATCACAAATAGAAAAAAAAACTAAGGTTAGGTATTACAATGCAAACGTGCAAAATTTCACAGAATGATGCAACAGTGATTGTTAAACCTTCTCTTTTCTACAAATGGTTATACAGACGAGTGGATAAATGTACTGGATTTAGTTTCACATTTCTCATGCAACATTCATGTTTAAGATTCCATCAATAAGCCAATGACTTGATTCATTACTTCACTAAACCATGGCATAAATCTTGAAGTTTAACTTGCAAATAATGAGTTGTCATAGATTTATTCCTTAGCACAACCTGTAAACATTTTGCTTGTTTCAAATCAAAGTTAAAAATAATAAATTTGCAAATGGGTAAAGACAGCCAGATTCTTTTACTTACAAAAAAGCATTAAATCAAATAACTGAAATCAGCTCAGATGCTATTACAATTATTAAAAACAATGCTTAAAATGCAAATTCAGTTTTTTGACTGTTAAATAATATTTGCCCAACCTCAAAAAGCCAGATGCATTGAAGTTACAGCTCCCAGAAATCCTAGCCGCTGAAGCCAAATTTTCCCCAAAAGAAAAAGTACACTCCTTGGTTTTCTTTTGTTTCTTTCTGCATAATAAGATTAGTCACTTTGTTCCACTAATCCCTGTTTCATATGCCATATAAGAAAACTAGTTTTGTAACATCACGGGGTGCCCTGCATTCCAATAAAATACTTTTGGACTTGTAAGATAGATGTGATTTTGTTCAGCTTGCAAGAGCACTGAACTAGCACAGTTACATGTAAATACTAGCAGTGGTTTCATTTCAGAAGACTCTCACCTGCCCTTGTACATTCTTTTCTACTAGCACAGAAACAGTGAGCTATTTAGAGGGAGAATTGATGGGGCAAAAGTGTGTTCTTCCCTCAACAAAGCTGATATTTACAAGTGATGGTCTCCACTAGGCAACATCCTGGCCACAAAGCTCCAGCCTACCAAAGGAAAACCACTTGGGTGGGGATGACTAAGCATGGCTGCCATTGATCTGTCCCATCCAGGGTCAGAAATGAGTATCTTCAACATATACAGTGAAAGCATTCTGCATGGAAATCCAGAAAGCCCAAAATAACAAGTATGGATAAGAACATATCCAAACAGAAGGATAAGCAAAGTGTTTGGCTTCTCGTTTTACAACCTGCTTATAAGGAGAATTTGTCCAGGTGGTAGGAAGCCCACATGAAACATACCCCTAAAAGGCAATGAAAACATATTTACATAATTAAACATATGTAGTAAAGGGAGGGTGGTAATGTAGCAGGATTTATTGCAACAGTTCAAATAGAATTTCTAAATCAAAGGTTCCATATATCATTTTGCTAGATAATGAAACATACGCTTCTTGCTGAATTTATTTATCTACTTATTATTAGTATGATGAATAAGACTCACTAAATATGTGTGTCAGCTCCAACTTTTTGTTTCCATAATGGCCAATCAGACACGTATGAAAATAGGGTGAAAAAGAGTGAATTTGTTTGACTTCCCCATTTGCCTATCCAGACTGCTACTCAGGGTTGAGGCCAAATTGCCACATCAGTTGAAATTTACTCATCGCTACTTAGCAGAGCAGCTTATGAATACTTCAAAATGATTCAAAATGATCACACACATGAGCACAGTAATTCTCCCTTAGAACTTACATCTTTGTTTCTCAGACTTTGATGAGATTGCGTTAAGAGTTACAATAGATATGGTATTTTAAAGACTGAGATCATTAAAGCAACAGCATCTGCCAACATAATTGTGTATGAAAGACTTACTGTAACTTAGAGCTACAGTGGCAAATGCTCTAAACTGACCAACTAAATAACTCTAAGGAACAGAATGTTTGGGTCTTTTTAGCACAGAAAAGTAAGGAAGACAAATGCAATAAAAATAAAACTATGTATTTTTGGGTATGGAAGATATTAATTATAATAAATTCTAGATGGTTAGCAGATATTTTGTTTACTCGCGCTTTGATTTCAAACTATTTTTCTTTATTTCATAGAATTACCCAAACTATTTATTATATTCTAATAAACTCAGGGTGGTCTTAAGGCAATGACATTCTCAAGACCTTGTGAAGCTGGCTCCCCAAGAGATCATAACTGGGTTCAAGTTGCCCAGAATTAAGTTTACAGACTGCACTAAACAATAATGTTGTTTGCTTAATTTTGGCTCCACACATTGTACATACCCAGAAAAACCATGCTTTATTCAGTATCACATATTAAAATAAAGTCTTGTTTAGCATAAAGTATAAACCCATCTAAGTGCTGCAAAACCACTTTTAAAAGCCATTAGTATTCAAATACTTATATTTTTTAATTATTGTGCTATTGGGTTATTTACTCTGATTCTTTTAATGCTTTTCTATTTACTGCATGAAAGTAATGGTCCAATTCAAACTTACAATTTAGCATACACCAATTATCCATTTCTCTGTCTCACACACAGAGAGTATACCACTTTTTCATTTTTCAGATATAACATTGTTAGCATTCCTTTATTTATTTATTTATTTATTTATTTATTTATTTATTTATTTATTTACTTATTTACTTACTTATTTACTTACTTATTTACTTATTTACTTATTTATTTATTTATTTATTTATTTATTTATTTATTTATTTATTTATTTATTTATTTATTTATTTTATTAGATTTATATACCGCCCTTTCCTGGAGGACTCAGCGTGGTTTACAGGGCATTTTAAAATCATACCAATACAAAATACAAGTTAAAAGACAAATAAAAGATTAAATCATCCCTGAAAATAAAACCCCAGTTAAAATTCTCACCCTGGGTCAGAGAGCTCAAAGAGCCAAGTCTTTAGCCATTCCGATATTCCCAGGATACATCTGAATACATGTTCTCAGAGTCCTCAAGGCTAGTAAACCTCTTAAATACATAGTGCAAACAGCTTTTATTTTTACCTTGTAAAATCTGAAAGATACTTTTCAAAATTAGTGCCATTTCTTATATCAAACTATTCAGTTTATTTTCATGAAAATACTTTAAGTTTTAAGACAAACTTCAGAGAATTGGGGGGGAGCCTTCATGGGGCCAGCTTTTTGGATGCTGTCACATAACCTCTTATCTTTCCAGTCTTTTTGCTGGCTTTCACCCCAGGAATGTATGACTTGAAGGCCCCACTGGATGCAGTTCCAGGGCATCTCAAACATTGTCAGCAAACTGGCATTTTTTATGTGTTTGAATTAAGAGATGAATAAATTCATGGAAACGAACCTTTATTTTTGTTTCATTATTTTTAAGCACATATCTGGTTTAAAACATAAAGGTGGCCATACATTTGATCTACTTTTAACCCCAGAGCAAATGGCTTGTCATCTCAAGATGGAGGATATATTGGTCAATCACTCGTCATGATCAGATTGTTTGTTGGTCAGTTTGAAATTCACTGGCATCATTGACCTCTGCAAGAGGTCAGATTAAAATGGCCCATCCCAGATATCATATGCTGATTTCTCAGCAGCTAGTTGGAGATTTTTCTCAGCAATACATCAGGCTGTTCCACTGCATGCGCTGACCATTTGTGAAATGACAGCAGAAGTAGCCTGCGGTACTGCATTCTAACCACTGTATCACCACAGCTCTAAGAAACTAAGAGGTTTGGTTGGCAATGACTCCTAAACTGTCTCATAAAAGAAGAAAATTCCCCTGGATTTGTTGTTTTCACTTATTTAGCAGATTGCAAAGGGCATAGGCCAGGGGTAGGCAACCTTGGCTCTTTTATGACTCAGGGACTTCAACTCCCAGAATTCCTGAGCCAGCTTATGCTGGCTCAGGAATTCTGGGAGTTGAAGTCCTCGAGTCATAAAAGAGCCAAGGTTGCCTACCCCTGGCATAGGCAATGCACTTGAAGGACAAGAGGAAGAGCCGCTACCAAGGCAACGATCAGATAAAAGGGGCCTGAGCCCGGGCCAAAAAAGTAACATGAATTATGGCATCAGACAAGACCCTCCCAAGTTCACACAAAGGGAAGGAGTGGGGACACACACTGAGACTCTGCAAGATTCGGCTACTCTAGTTTTACAATAAAATAGCACTCACCTATGTGTCACTAGTTTCCTAGTTTGGTCTACCTTGAAGGGAAGACATAAGTGAAGAATGTGGACAGACTTTGCTCAGTTTTGATATTTTTTTGACAAGAGAGGCCCTAGGGTCAGTACATTATACTCTTTTTACTCTGAGATTAAATTTATTATTTATTTATTTATTATTTATTTTATTAAATTTATATACCGCCCTATTCTCGGAGGACTCAGGGCAGTGTACAGGGAAGATTAAAACAAACATACAAAAATTAAAATCAGATTACGTAAAATTAGCAATGTATTCTACCTGGAGGGTACCTCAAATATTGTTTGTGATTCCCTAGTTGCCAGTATGTTTCCAAATGCAATTCAAAGTGCTGAGATTGCTTTTTAAACTTCTGGGTAGTTTGGGTCCATGGGAGCGGTCTTCTTCAAACAGAGCCTGCTGCCCATATGCAATCAAGCTGAGAAGCATTGTTTCAGCTCTCTCCCTTAGAGACGCTAGAGAGATTTATCCTCTGAATGGATGCCTCCCAAATACCTATATCACTATTTCTTAATCTTGGCAATTTTAAATTCTGTGGCCTTCAACTTCCAGTACTTCAGTGGGAGTTGGTCCACATATCTTAAAGATGAAAAACACTGGCTTACATAATGCCAGTGGATCCATTCCAGCCTTGGTCAGGTAAACCACACTTTTTCCTAGCACACGGACACAGCGTGTAAAGCAGAACTGATGGTGCAACATAGCGAATATACTGCTTTCCCTACCAACTACAGATGAACCTATAGCTCTTGCTTTTTTTCAATCAGGAGTGAGTAGAAAGTGCAAATGGATGATTTAATATAAAGTGTTGCCACAAATGAACTTCAAGACCTTGGACTTCATAGTTTTCTGATACCGTCTCCACCACCTGTGCTTCCAACTCACTCAAGCTAGACAAGATTTCTGAAGCATGAACTTAAGAAACAATACCCTTCAGTTACCTAAATTAAAAGCTCTCATTCCTAAGCCACCGTGCCACTTTTTAAATGCAGTTAATTTACTATAATCAAACTAGGGGCTAGCATGCTGGGCTTGAACACTGGTGATTTAGGGTCAAATCAGTGAACAGTCTTTGCCTGGAAAAAGTTCTATTTTAAAATTCTTTACACACCTAAAGAGACCACACAGACTGCTGAAGCTACAAACATCAAAATGTATTTTCCAAACAGGCATCCTGCATTTTGACAGCACGAAATGCTGTGATGTTATGATACACCTAACTCCACAAACATCATTTTACTATTCAAAAACTGAAGAACATAAATAGATAGGAGAAAAATTGAAGCTCCCATAATAATCACCTTGCAAGGTATGATAAGCTGAGAGAGAGAGGGGGGGGGAGAAAAACAACTGGCCTCAAAGCACAGTAGTGCAGAGTGGACTCAAACCTGCATTTTTCAGATCTTAGCAGACTACTGTGCTATTGAAGTTCTCAATTTACATTTCTATTGATTGCAACAAAGAACAATTAAACAGCTGATGAACTTTTTCCAACCTCTGAAGCGTAGCCTACCTATATTTTTTTCAGAATAAATGAATACAATGACAGTGCAATCTTGCATAGGTTTCCTCAGAGGTCAGTTTTAATTCAACTGACGCATCGGACTGAAGTTTTGGTGGAGTCACATGTCATAGGATAAAAGTTTTAAAAAGTGAATTTGAGTTTGTTGAATTTGAGGGGTTTTATCTATTTTTCCCACGGTTCAACTGTCTGTGGCAGAACGAAAGTTATATCAAACATTGTATGAAAGCAGTAGACTTTTGCAGAACTTGCAACTGGATGGAAGGAAACAGCCAACACAGCAATTCTATTCTTATCTCTATCTGAAAGCAGGTCCCTTTTAATCTAGTAATGCTGACATCCAGATAACAATGCTACAGCAGCCTTCCCAACCTGATGTTCTCAAAGTGCTTGAGAAAAAATTCTGATCGGTCCAGCTCCCCTTCTCTTTCGAGGGCCAGCTACTGCCAGTCTTTTGTCTTCTTCAGAGTTACATTTGTTAGGCAAAGAGCCTCTCCTTTTTATTATTCTAGCAATCACTTTGGGATCCTTTCTGCTGAAGAACAAAGCAATACATTTCAAGGAAGTACACGACAAGGGCAGAGAGCAAATGTTCCACAGATATTTTTAGATAGAAGGAAATGGGCATGTGAAAACTGAGCATTTTCGGTGAATCTTGAGGAAAGAAAGCCTGTCTAATCTTGGCAGGGAGCGGGAATAGGGACTCCTGTTCAACAAAACCTAATCCACTGATCAAAAGGAGATCTTCTGAGTCCACAGAATGTTTAAATGGGGAGGGGGGGAATGGGACAATCAAGGAAAAGTACAAGGTAGTGAATAGCCAAAATTCCTGTTGCAACATTCCCTAGTAGGTTTTGCTCATCATTTTCTAGCCAATACTTCTTGAGACATATTATTAGACCGTATTATTTTAATGTGCTATCTGTTACTTAAGGTTCTTCCAGCCGATGCCAAAGAGCAGTCATCCTGCATTAAAGATGGCTTGCAGAACTGGATAAATTATTTCAGCCACTTTATCACTGTTTGTCTGTTTAAACAGATACTTAACAATCCTGACAAAACGCAATAACCTTCTTGACCAAACTCTTCTCCAAAGTTTAATAATATGAATCCTTTCAATTGACACGGCTTTGATGGGATTTTTAACATTTGTTATATCCAAAGTACAATTTATAATTTTGTCACACAGAGAATTATTAATTAAATACTGTATGGATCACTAAAAACAGTAATCGAGACAGAAAGCGTGATGGTTCCAATTCTAACCCTTTCAAAATTCCAATCACACAACTGGCTTCACTGGAGCAACTTATGAACTGACAACCGTCTGGGTTTCTCTCCTTGAATGGCAAAGTATAGGTAAAAAGAGGCAGTATGGACATGAAGTTGGATATGATGGCTTGAAACTCTGAAGAACTGCTGCTAATTAGTACCTCAATTCATGCATCATTACCAAACCATGATTTTAATAAAGATCTATTATATAAGCCATCATTGTTGGGTTCATACATTACAGGAAAATTTAGAAGTCACATATATTGACCAGTCTCCTAAAAAGCAATATTTCAGGTTTCTGTCTGACTTTCCACATCAGTGATGTATCAAAACACCTTCATCAATATTTGCCTAAATACACAAATTCAATCCTTGGCCATGTCAAAATAAAAAGGTCAGGTTTCAGGAAATGGAAAGAACTGGGAGAGTCACTGGCTGAGTTTACAAAAAGCACTGTGTTTTTCTTATTTGGTTTTCGCTTGCTACAAACCATACTGAACATGGCTTAGTCAACAAACTTGTTAAAACAGGCCATGGTTAAGCATAACATATAACCTAGCAACCACCAGTCAAACACACAATACTGTAGACAAGAACTGACAGAAACTCATTTACAATTCGCAGAAACATGGTGCCTTATGCATATTGAATTAGCATGCATGATTTTGTCTTTTTCCCATTTAGAGACCAAATAAAGGATGGTGAATTTGCAACTTCTTTTACACACATCCATATTTAGCCTGCTGCCTAACAATGCTGCCTGTTATTAGCTTATCTCTTCATCCTGAATAAACAGTCACTGTACATCAGGAGTAACTGATCTCTCATTATTGTGTCTCAGTGATGTTGTTAGCTAGTTTGGTAAAGAAACATCTGCAAGAAAACCAACAAACGTAGAGAGCCCCAAGGATTACACAGTTCAACCTTAAGCTAAAAATATTCTCTTCTATTGCCTTTGACCTTCACTCTCTTTCTTAGTCTGATCAGGAGATCATAGTTTCCTACTGCTTCATATCTACTTCCTTATATGACTATTTCACTGCTTAGAAGACTGGACCATTTTGAAAGAAACTTGAACATCATTCTTGCTAACAGCTACTAAAATAACAAACCATTCTGGTGTGGATACCAGAAGCTTCAACATCTCTCTTTGACCAAGGTACAAACATAAATCACTCCCTGTTTCTTGAAGATAACTGAATTTACTCTCTAGATCTTATAGATGTTCTTTCTCTCCTTAGAAATCTAGAAGAGTAGGACTCACTAAATCTGGTGCCTTACATTTGTGTTTCCAGCATTTGTTTAACCATAGTTTACTCTCTGAGTCCAACTTTCCAGGATTAAAAGGACACACCAGTTTAAATCAGCAAGGTTTGCACAATGCATGAGGGTAAATTATGTTCCGTTCTGTTGTAGTTTTATACCTGATATGAAACTAGTAAAAGCATGTGGCAATTTCCAGCCAGAGATGAAACAAGGCTGTCCAGTCAGACTCATGAACAAATCCACTTTTGACAATGAAGGGCTGGTCCTTCCACTGCTATCCCTGCAGCTAAGCAAGAGTTACCCTAACTTTTCTATTTGGGTATTTGGAAGTCTGATCAAGTTCACTCAACGGCTGGTGGTACTTTGGGCTCAGTCTGGACTTTCATCTAGCTTCCTCTCCTTCCCTCCCTCGACTGTGGATACTGACTCTTCTTACCTGACCCAGTTGTCGTGGAACTTGCTCTGCTGAGGTCCATTCAAGTAAATGGTGCGAGCTGCTGCCTCTCCCTGGTTTGCAGAGGACGTGGCCCCGGACATCTCATCATCCGCCTTCTTGTAGCCCGAATTAGAGCAAATGGGACCTGCCAGTAACAGCCAAGCAAGACAGAAAGCAACAGAAAGGAGGAAAGAGGCAATTAGTTACAAGGGGAAAGAGCCAGCAGAAGGTAAAGCGAGGAGCAGAGAGAGAGGGACAAGGGCCCAGAAGCCTGCAAAACGCGCAAATCTCGCCATGCATCAATCCAATTGCCGCCCGAAGAGCCTCCGTTGGTCCGCTTGTAACCACCTCCTTCGTAAACTAGCCCCGAGGAAAGGTGGATCCCAGCGTCGCCGCCTCCCCGTGGTTCCCAGCGCTGCCTTCGCTCCCCAAAGCCCTCCGGGTGCAAGCGCGCAGCATCCGAACCCGGCGTGCAGTTGCTTTGACTCCAACGGCTCTCGCGCGGTAGGAGAACAACGCACGGACCTTGCCTGCGCACTCCCGCCGAAGCAAAACAACAACAATCAAAGTCGTGGCAAATAAAAAAAAGGCGGGGCTTCCTCCAGTCCTGCCGCCGCCGCCGCCGCCGCCGCCAGCTGGAGAGACCGCCCACCCATCGATCGCCGGCGGCGCGGCGACAGCCCCGATTAGCGGAAAGACGCGGCAAGCAGCGTTTGTTTGGATGGATGTAAGAAAAGCGCGGACGGGATTGCGCGTGTCGGGTTCAGGTTTGGTGGCGGCAAGACGGTAAGGAAGGACCAAAGCAAACTAGGACGAAAAGTCCAGAGAAAGGAAAGAACGTTATAGATAGATGGATTGGTATATTTGCCCCGGAGCATCCTTCCTAATGTTCCTATTAAAGATTGACTGCTGAATAATGCAGGATGAATAATCCTGCATTTATCATTTGGAAAAGTATATAATAACTTCAAGAGTGGCCTGGCAGGCAGGCCACCCCAAGCCTTTTGATGCTGGAGGTAAGTAGCAAACCATGGCAGCCCTGTTCTGCCACTGAACGGCGGCGGCGTCTCTTATCCTAGTTGACTTAAGGCCACCGAGGATGAAGCTTCTGTTAAGTGGCTTTTCAATAGCCTGAAAATAAAAATAGGGTGGGGGAGAATTGGACATTCCTTTAGCTTTCAGGATACTACAACTCTAGCACAGTGGCTTCTTCATTCAGGAGTTGGTCCATCTTTGCTAACATTTTATTTGTTTTATTATGCACTTCAAGCAGTCAAGAGAGAATAGGGAATTTCTCTTCTCCTTTATACTTCAGTTAACGCTTCTGTTGGAAGGTAATTTTGAGTAAGTTTAGACAATTCAGGGAGAAGTTTGCTTTAGTTCAACAGCTACAAATTGTGGGCTTTTCCTGTCGCATTCGAGGGCCCTCTTCCACAGTTTGTTGAGTGTAAACTTGGATGTCTGCCATAAGGTCCTCTCTGTCTGGGCCCAGTGAAGCAGACATACAATAGTGAAACAGCTGTTACAGAGTCCAAGGGAAATAATGAATAGCACACCATCTGTTGTCTTTCCTAGCTGATTTTGCTGAAGTTTCTATCTAGGTTTGTGTTCTGCTTAAGGATGACTCTTGTAGTCATATCTGGCAATAAAACTCACTGAATTAATATGATTTGTTGCTAGTGATTCTGTGTGTATCCCACCTTTCTCTTTCAAGGGCAGAATATACATCAAAAGTATATCCAGACAGGCCAAATCAGAGGACTCCTTCACACTGGCTGAATTCTAGTGGCTCTAAACAAGCTATTAAAGCAATTATCTTTTCTTGGGCTCATGCAGCTGCCCTCTGAAGCTGGAAAAAGAGGAGTCTGATTTGAGATATTCCCAACAGGTGCTAGGTGCACAGGCATTATGGCAAGATACAAATGGTCTGAATAATTAAATATAAATTGTGCTCCATGTTTTGCCCTTAACATCCATATCTCTGCACAGCTCTATTTTTAAAATACTTTTTGGTAATAAAAATCTTCTATCGTCACCAGCAATTTAATATTAACCCCCACCAAAAAAAATGAACAAAAGCTGTTCTTTAGCCACTAAATCTAAATATAGAAAGGCAATTTATTTATTTTTTATTTAATTCCATTTATATCCCGCCCTTCTCCGAAGACTCAGGGCGGCTTACAAGCTTAGCAGTAGCCTTCATTCTATGTATATGCCTGCTTATTAGGGCTTTCACACACACACACCCAAGCGGCATTATTACAAAGTCAGCTTAATTGCCCCCAACAATCTGGGTCCTCATTTTACCTACCTGGGAAGGATGGAAGGCTGAGTCAACCTTGAGCCTGGTGGGACTCGAACCTGCACTAATTGCAGGCAGCTGGTGTTACTTAAGGAGGCGTTAGCCCACTGCTCCACCAAGGCTCTTCTATTTGGTATGGTTAAGGCATCAGGCTAGAAACTTGGAGAATGTGAATTCTAGTCCAGCCTTAGGCACAAAGCCAGCTGGGTGACTTTGAACTGGTCACTCATTCTCTGCCCTAGGAAGCAAGGCAATGGCAAGCCACGTCTCTGAAATCTCAAGTAAAAAACTGCAGGGACTTAAGATCAGTCCTTGCACTTACAGCCTTCACATCTCCATGGTCATGTGATTAAAATTTGGGTGCTTGGCAATTAACATGCATAGTAATTTTTATATGATTTTTGCTATTTCATAAAGATTTATATCTGTCTCTATTTCATAAAGATTGGTATCTACTAACTAAGGCAGACATGTCAAACACAAGGCCCGGGGGGGCGGATCCGGCCCGCGAAGTGGTTTCATGCGGCCCGCGAAGCCATCCTGGAAACAGTGAGGGAACGGCCCCCACTGCCTTGGCCCTGGCCCAGAGACCCTCCTCCTGCCAGAGACCCTCAGATCTGTCCCACTCCTGCCCAGGCCCCCATAGGCACCCTTGATGCGAACGATGTAGAGCTGGCCACGCCCACCCAGTAGGCCATACGCACTCTAGCCACGCCCACCCAGTAGGCCACGCCCACCCAGGCCATACCCACCCGGCCCCCTGAGGGCAACCGCAATGCTGATGCGGCCCTCAATGAAATTGAGTTTGACACCCCTGAACTAAGGCATAATGTGATTGATTTGGTTTTCAAGCCATTTATTGTGGGAACCACCCTTTTGTGTTTGTAGACAATAGCCTCTTGCATGAATGGGGGATTCAAGCAACCTTCAGTGCTTCTTCCCCCAAATCACCCGATGTCTGACAGGCTTGCTGAATCTCCCAAGAAATGGACATATTTTTAAACCAGTTCAACATAATTGGGGGAAGATATCCATAGGCAACTTTTTAGGAATTAGAGAAATCCTGGAGTCTGCAGGCAGCATATTATTAGGCGGCACATAATCCCACAAATTGCTGCTGAAATATAATTATTCAGGTGACAAAAGGGGAAAACACACATCTGGACTGCATTTCCTGCATTTCCCTGAATTCAATTCCAATTAATTTAAATTGGATTTAGCTTTTCTGTGACTTTGTCTATTTCTTTGTCTTTCTGCTTCCCATTTTCAGAATGTGAAGTGCAACCAGGTCAAGAAAGGCACCCCAGCCTTCAAAGATCTGTCAGGAAATTCATGTATGTTTTATTTATTAAATGACTACTGCTGATCACACTCCTTTACAGCGTCGAATCTGCCAGCTCTCTTAAACTTTCTGTTTTTAACTGAAGCAGATTCATGCCTCTCAGACAAGAATAATATTTGAACAGCTGAAGGGAATGACAGGCAACAAACTAGAATAAACAAAGTATCTGTTGTATTATCACATTCTGTTTTATTTTATTTTATAAAAAAAACCATCCACTTTAGCTAAAGCATTCTTTGGCACAGAATTGCAAAGCAATTAATTTCTTGAGTCTTCTGCTAGGTCAATAGGAGCCGTATTGGCCGTAGTGATGAAAAATAAAAGAATCAAGCCCACAGCAAAAAGATGTGTATAGTGGAGTACATTTGCTCTAAAGATATGGTGCTTTTTACCTTTAAGGTCAATGTTAAAAGTAAGTAAATCATCTTTACTTTAAAGATCAACTTTAGCAAAGCATCTCTCCCAATGGTAGATAATTAGTCAAAAGGTAATTCTTGACTGTAAATGTTTTGACAGCGTTTTCCTATGCCTAGTAGGAAAAGATAAAGGAGTCCCTGTGGATTTTTACTCTGCTTGTCGTTGTGACTGTAGCGGGCAGTACTCATCTCCATTTCAAGGCCATTGAGCCAGGGCTGTCCGAAGACATTTCTGCAATCGTATGGCCAGCATGATGTCAGGGAGCACTGCTACCTTTCCATTGAAATGGTACCTATTTATCTACTTGCATTTGCATGCTTTCAAACTGCTAGGTGGGCAGGAGCTGTGGCAAGGACGGGAGCTCACCCTGTTACTGGGCACATGAGTCTTGAACCTGGACAGCTGGCTTTCCGGCCAACAAGCCCAGCGTCTTAGCTGCTGAGCCACCGTGCCCCTTTCCTATGCATACAGAAGAAAAACAGTAGGGTCTGGCCACGTAAAACAGGGCTTTTCAACCAGTGGTATGGGTACCACCTGTGGTACATTGGCACCTGGCAGGTGGTACACGACCATTTTAGAAAAGTGGTAGCAGGGGAGGGGAATGAGTTGAACCAATGGTAGCACCGCACAAGCCTGAGTGAGAGACGGCTGGAGCTTCAGGGCTATCAGGGCTCAGTGGAAGCGCCAGGATCAGTGCCAGGCTCCAGCTGGAGCTCGGCGCTGATCCCGGTGCTTCTGCTGAGCCCAGAAGAAGCACCGATCAGCTGGAATGTTGCAGCATCTCCAGGGTCCTGTGATTTACATTCAGATGCTTGGCAACTGATTCATATTTACGATGGTCACAGTGTCCCAGGGTCATGTGAAGTAACCCAAACCTGCTGCAACCACCCAGCAGACGGGGGGGGGGGGAGGGAGAAGAATAAAAACCAAACACCCCCACCCCCGCTGCCAATCCTCAAAAGAAATGCTCACAAAATGAAAACCTCAGACAGGAAGAAGAGCAGTGCTGGGCGGGCAGGCAGTTGTCTTGCTTGGCTGTGGGTTGGGGGGCACTTTTTTCAGTGCCATTGTAACTTCGAACAGTCACTAAGTGAACTGTTGTAAGTCGAGGACTACCTGTACTTTATCACTTTTTTTCCTTTTTTTTTTTTGGTCATCAAGTATTTGACACCTTGCTAGGCGACTGGTGGTACTTGGATGTTGCCATATCCTAAAAGTGGTACAATGGGTGAAAAGGTTGAAAAGCCCTGACGTAGAAAACTAAGGCATTACAGAAACTATGATTAAAAAATAAAGTTTTTTCTTAATCGTTAATATATTGAACCATAAAAAATTAAGAGTTTAGCCATCCATTTTAAATAAATTCATAAAAGTTATAGTCTTTCAGCAGTCAGCAAAGGTTCAAAGAACTTTGCCCTTTTCTAAAACTTCCATTCTTTCTCTGGTCCTAAAGTACATGTGATTGGCTTAGAGATCATTTAAGCACAGAGGTTTCTTGCACCAGGTTGAATTAGTTTATAAGAACTGTGGTGGTACAGTGGTTAGAATGCAGTATTGCAGGCTTGCTCACTGCCAGGAGTTTGATCCTGTCTGGCTCAAGATTAACTCAGCCTTCCATCCTTCCAAAGTCAGTAAAATGAGGGCTCAGATGGTTGAGGGCAATATGCTGACTCTGCAAACTAGACATGTCAAACTCGCGACATCACATAATGTCGTGCGATGTATCACAGCTTTTTCACCATTGCCAGCAACGGGGTGGGCACGGTTTCTTCATGATGGGTCCAGCCCGCAGGCTGGCTGTTTGACACCCCTGCTGTAAACCGCTTAGAGAGTGTTGTAAAGCACTGTGAAGCAATATGTAAGTCTAATTGCTATTGCTATTTATGTGCCATCAGTAAACTATACAAGTAGTCCTCGACTTACGACCACAATTAAACCCAAAATGTCTGATGCTAAGTGACAGAGTTGTTAAGCAAACTTTGCCCATTTTACAACTTTCCTGCCACAGTTGTTAAGTGAATCACTGCCATTGTTAAGTTAGTAACACGGTTTTTAAGTCAATCTGGGTTCCCCATTGACTTTGCTCATCAAAAGATTGAAAAGGGGGGGGGGGGTCACATGATCCTGGGACACTGTAACTATCATAAATATGAACCAATTGCCAAGCATCTGAATTTTGATCATGTGACCAGAGGAATGCTATAATGGTTGTAAATGTGAAAAATGGTCATAAGTCACTTTTTCAGTGACATTGTAATTTCAAATGGCCACTAAGTAAATGATTGTAAGCTAAGGACTATCTGTATTTAAAATGCAGAGAGTTGTTATTGCAGTCATAAACGAGGGATTATTGCATGTAAACTATAAGGTGAGCATTCACTGATATGACCTCCCTGTAGATTCCACTTAGGTTGCTGAAATGCTCCAAAATCGTCTATGCCTAAAATTGCTGCAAACTTGATTGATTACAAAACATAATGGGCCATTATTATTCTATTGCATCATTTTTTAAATTCAAGATTTTCTTTGCACAACACTCTAACCCATAAATCTAGTTAACCAATATGTGCTGCTATCTTATCTACATTGTCTGGCAATCTGGCAGTGGATTTTTAGTCTCAGACAGCCTCCAAGCCCCAAATGTTGGTTAATGGACTCATGCAGGTAAAATAGTGCCACTTGAGTATTCATTAACTACTAGGCATTGTGGCTTAAGAATGCTGGAGAGACTGGATTCTCACGTTACACTGATATGTTAATGTGACCATAATTGACTAGGTTATACTGAAGCATAAAACACAATTTATCCTACAGTGTTGGCTTCACCCATGGTAGGTTTGCTTGCTTTTAGCTTAACGTGAGGTGTGCTCAGCAGAATTCTCCAGTTTTGGGCCTTTCAGATGTTCTGGAAATTTTTATTTTGAGGGTCTCTAGTCAATATAGACAAGAATGCTAGTGGCTGACAATTGCAACCAACATCTCGTTTCAGCCTTTAAAAGCATGGAAAGTTTCATGAATTGAAAACTAACCACGATGTGAAATAAACTTTTTACACAGAGTAACATCTATGAAGGGTTTTCCAGTGTTGCTACAGTAGTGCCTGAGATTGAACCTAAGACTTAAAGGATGAAAAGGATCTGCAGTACCTTGCCATCTGGAAAGAATCAATGGTTTGTACCTTAGGAGAAGGTATGCAGATCATACCTGGCTGTGCATCTATATCCCTTTAGGCCAAAAAGTCCTTTAATCACTGTGGTTTACATGGAATCCAGTAAGATGCATGGGCCAGAATGCAGCATTTTACAGACGTACCAGGACTGGCAAATGTTTTCTCCTATGGTTAGAGTTTCTTTGAATATTACTCCTAAAGAATCCAGGTTTTAGAATAAAAGGTAAAAGTAAAGGTTCCCCCGCACATGCGTGCTAGTTGTTTCCGACTCTAGAGGCCGGTGTTCATCTCCGTTTCAAAGCCGAAGAGCCAGCGCTTGTCCGAGGACGTCTCCGTGGTCATGTGGCCGGCATGACTAGACACCAAAGGCGCACGGAACGCTGTTTTAGAATAGGAGTCTTCAAACTTGACTCTTTTATGATTTGTGGATTTCAACTCCCAGAATTCCTCAGACAGGCACACTGGCTGAGGAATTCTGGGAGTTGAAGTCCACAAGTCATAAAAGGGCCACATTTGAAGACCCCTGTTTTAGAAGGTTTAAGGACCACTCTTAGAACAATAGCCAGAAAAAAATCAATTGATACAGAGTTCCCGTATAACCTAAAACTATCAGAGTTATCATAACAATTATTAAGAAATACGATCAACGTTTTATATGAAAATAAAAGTAGTAAGGCTGAAAGATCCACGTCTATGTCTCAAACTACACAAAGATGCAGTTCTGCTGTTTAAATTCAATAAGATTTCACACTTCATATGTACTTCAGGAAGGAAAAGTAAGGCCATTATGTAGATAAAACTATATAATATGGCAAAAATGTTTTTATTGCATCTTGGCATCTCTCAGCAATCTATTAATCTATTAGTCAGGTCTTGGAGGTTTCATAAATCATAGGTTATGTTTCATTTGCTTCAGCATGGTAAAAATAATTGGGAACATTCTGTTCCTTAAATGAATTAAAATGTCCTGAAATGTAAGTGGTCCAGTGATTCCATTCATGTTGCTAGGAGTAAATAATACAAAGTTACGCGATTAAACTATATTTTCTTATTCATAGTTAAATAGTTTATATAAGTAGGAAAGACAAATCTATCATGGACAATCTTCCCAGTTCATTCAGCAACATGGCTGAAAGTCTTTCCCCCTTTTTTAAATTCAGTTTCTTATGTTCTTCTTATGTTTTCCAGATTCTTCTACTGCATCCCATAGTCAAGTGCCAGGGAAATCAGAAGATCCAGGCAGTTCAAATGGGTATAAAGATTTACTGCAAGCTTAAGCTCTACACAAGAATCTGAACTACTAATGGTCCAAGCAAATTGGCGGTAGATAAGAGTCAAAGGAATTCAAGGTGGACTGGACTTTGATGGATGTGAAGGGACTCAAGACTGATGATGCTCTTGACCCCTGTCAGGGGCTAAGCCTGGTCATCTCCTACATCCAGCTTTAAACTTTTGTGATGTGTTCTCCTGATCCCTTAAGAAAGATTCTGTATTCTTTCTAATGTAACAACACAACTTTGGATGAATAATAATAGGACATTATGGGGACAGATCTCTGCCCTCGGAAATGGGAAACCACATTATTCTATAGCCTCTTGAACATACAGTGCAATTGCACTATGCACTCTCAAGGAGCTGAATTTGACTCAAGGGAGAGTGCATCTTACAGCTAAAATTTCAGGAGGTTTCAGCAATGTGATTTGAGGTTGTAAGACATTTTATTTGAACCTTAAAATCTTGCTAGATTTGGCAATTGTGTGAGATTTTAACCATATTAAAGAGCAAGGGAGTTATTTGGTCCCTATCTCTTAGGAGGAAGAATGCAGGTAGCCCAACTTAGAGAATCAAAATGAGAAGGCAGCTGAATTTCACGTATGCATTCCAAATTATCTAAATCTGCTTCCTTTAACTTACTTTAGAGATGACAAGTCTTTGTATTTCAACATATCCAGAATTTTTTTAATTTACCAGCTTCACCATATAAATTGTTTCATTGGATATACTTCATTTAAGTTTCTCAAAACAACATTTGTTTGGGGTTTTTTTTTTTACTTTTTTCTCATTTCCTCTCTTTTTGCTTCTCAGGCTAGCCTAGTACATGCTATCAACTGGAACAGGGAGGCAATACATTGGAAGACTCTTTATCAAACTTCTGCTTTTTCTCTGTTTACTCCCTTCTTGGAAATTTATTGCCTTATATCTTGAGACTCTAGAAAGAGTACAGAGAAGAGCAACAAAGATGATTAGAGGCCTAGAGGCTAAAACATATAAAGAACCGTTGCTGGAATTGGGTATGTGTAGCTTAACGGAAGAGAAGGGTGAGGGGTGACATGATAGCAGTGTTCCAATATCTCAGGGGCTGCCACAAAGAAGAGGGAGCCAAGCTATTCTCCAAAGCACCTGAAAGCAGGACAAGAAGCAACGGATGGAAAGTAGTCAAGGAGAGAAGCAACCTAGAAGTAAGGAGAAACTTCCTGACAGTTAGAACAATTAACCAGTGGAACAACCTGCCTCCAGAAGTGGTGAATGCTCCAACACTGGAGGTTTTTAAGAAGAGACTGGACAGCCATTTGTCTGAAATGGTATAGGGTTTCCTGCCTGAAATTCATCTATTCATTCAGCTATTCATCTCCACCCCGAACCAACCCAGTGATGCCCTCGATGTGATGTCCCGTTGTCTGGAAGCGGTACAGATTTGGATGGGAGAAAACAGGCTTCGACTCAACCCGGCCAAGACTGAGTGGCTGTACATACCGTCATCTCGTTTAGTCCAAGAGGTTCCATCTCTGACTATAGGAGGAGAGATGTTACCTCCCATTGATAGAGCACGCAATCTGGGCGTCCTCCTAGATTCACGACTCAGTTTTGAAGATCACATTGGAGCCGTGGCTAGGGGGGCATTTGCACAGATTCGTCTTATATACCAATTGTGCCCCTTTTTGGACCGAGATGCCCTACGTACAGTCACCCACGCACTCGTTACCTCCCGTATTGATTACTGTAATGCTCTCTACATGGGGCTGCCCTTGAAGACCACCCGGAGGCTTCAGCTGGTGCAGAATGCAGCTGCACGGGTTGTGATGGGAGCTCCCCGATACTCCCATATTACACCCCTCCTGCGTGAGCTGCATTGGCTACCAGTTGCCCTCCGGGTGAGATTTAAGGTGCTGGTACTTACCTTTAAAGCCCTACATGGCTTAGGTCCGGGATACTTGCAGTACCATCTGCGGCCGGGAACAAATTCCCATCGTCCAGTACGCTCACACAGAGAAGGCCTCCTCAGGGTACCGTCAGCTAGGCAATGTCGGCTGGCGACCCCCAGGGGGAGGGCCTTCTCTGTGGGAGCGCCAGCCCTATGGAATCAGCTCCCCCCTGAGTTTCGGATAGCCCAAAACCTCCAATCCTTTCGCCGCGGCCTCAAAACACACCTGTTCCACCAGGCTGACCTAGACTGACAGGCATTTTAATTAATTTATATTTAGTATTTTTAATTCATTTTTTAAATTCTCTAATTTTAATTTATTGCACTGATGTTCTCAATTTCATTTTTATCTTGATTTCTGTACTTATTATATGTTTTGTTGTTAGCCGCCCTGAGTCCTTCGGGAGATAGGGCGGGATATAAATCCCATCAATAAATAAATAAATATTATTATTATTATTATTATTATTATTATTATTATTATTATTATTATTATTATTATTATTATTATTATTATTATTATTATTATTATTATTATTATATTTGGTATCTGTTTTCTCTGCTTACTCAGCAGGAAGCCACCAACAATGGGCTTTCAGCTAAGAACAACCTTTGCAGCAATAGTGACTGAAGGGATTATTTTTATTCCTTTCTGCTGATCATTCAGTCTCTCAAAGCATTCGGCATTTCTTGTCGTCCTTTTCCTTCTACCGGCAAACTCCTGTTAGTTTTCTGTGTTTACTTTGTCGACATAGCAATGGCTTTACTCTCTAGCAAGTATGTTTGAAGTTATAATTGAAGTTTGAATTCATTTGGCAAATACCTAACACAGCCCACATTCAATAGGAGAAATTGGTTTTCATTAGCAACCAGCTCAAACAAAGTATGTTAAGGAAATGGGGGTCACTAATGCTTCAGATGTGTGCCATTTTAGCACATAAAGTCACCTGCAATGCACATAGATATTAGCTGATTCATGCTCATTTCTCAAGTCTAAGTGAAGCTTGAATGCCAGCAAAGGCAATAGTTTCATTAGGTGTGGGATTGAAAAAGATAGTGGAGTGCCGCATAAAGGTGTCTGCATCATTTGCACTATTCTCCAGTCTTCACATGCATTGGAAGACATTCTATATGAAAAAGAAATATATTAGAAGTACAAAGCGAACTTGGAAGAGGATAAAAAAAGAACTTCGAGAAAAGAGAAGAGGGTATGAGAAGACAGATCCTAGAACTTTATTTGAGGATTTTAAAGACTGCAGAAAGAAGACTTATGAAATTGATTTATTTGACCAAGGTTAAAATAATGAGTTGCTTTGATCGATCTTTAATGTTTTTTTTTATTAGGACTGGATACCAACTCATGGTTATTTCTGGTAATGTTTAATTGTTGTTTGAGTGGGATCGAATTTTGATTATTTGAAAAGAGGAAATGGGGAACTTTGTTTAAAGGTAAGGCAGGATTCAGGCTGAATTTAATAAATAATTTGGAATATTTATGTTGTTTCCGATAACTTTCACTGGATGTTGTTTAATAGGGAGAGAAAGATATGGGTTTATAAAAATGGGTCAGATATGGAATAAATGGGAGTTTGATTTTAATTTAAGAGTGAGTGGTAACTTCTTAATCTTGATTACACTTGCTTGGGATGAAGAAGTAAGGTTTTTTTCAATTTTTCTTTTTTTTTCTTTTTCTGTATTTTTTTCTTTTTTTAATATATTACTTTATTCTGTAGATGTATAAATTTTACTTGTATGATATAATCTTTAAATAATTGTTGGAAAAAAATAAGATGTTCTATCACCAGTATTGGAGAAAAGATTACATTAAAGTAGTAGGTACCTTTCTTGTTGTTTGTCTCATGCTGAGCTTGCCCTGGGCTACACCTTATGAAAACTATACATATGCTCTACAAAACATTCACCTCTGAAGAGAGAAAAAATGAAAGTCAATGAGATTGCTGGCACCTCTATTTGATAGATAGTCTCCAAATTACATTTTGTGGTAAGGTAACAGCAGCTTTTCCTAGCGTGCAGATGCTACAACCATCAATTGGTACAAGCCATAATGCGGGTATTTTAGGAAGAAGCTAAAAAGAATCTATTTATAAAGAAGGCATCATGCCATAGATAGCATAGGGCCATATTAGCAATAATAAAATAAGTAGTGGGCAATTACCATTTTCAATAAAAGAGCATATGTAGCTCGAGACTGAACTCTGGGATCTTTGGTACTCTCCGACTTTGGATATTTGTATGCAGACATTTCATTACCCAACTAGATAACATCATCAATGCTAATCAGTGTGGAGTTTGATCTCTATTTATATATAACAGCTTATCCTGACAGTGTTGGTGGGGAGGTATGGTTTTCTCTTTGGCAATTCCTTGATTAGAGTATTATCTTCTGCTTGATTGTTTGTCTGGTATTAATCCCTGCTTATCTGGGTATTGGCTGCTGCAGAAGATGTGTTCTAGTCTTTTTGTTTCCTTCTTAGCTATTTTATTTGTCTCTTTTGAATGGTGTACACATATGGTTTCTTTCTAGGTGTCCATTGATAATTGATTTGTCTGAATGCCAAACTTCCAGGAATTCCTTAGTATTTTTTTATTGAACTCAGAGTTTCCCTGTGAAAACTATGGGTGAGTCTGTCCATGTATTGTGAGCTTAAGGAATTTTCCTCCTGTCTCCCGATTGCTAGTTGGTGTTCATGGAGGCACTCTACTGGTCTTCTGCCTGTCTACCTTATATATTGGCTGATATAGGCCATACACTGTATGGTGCAGATGATATTTGTTTGTCCAGTGTTAATCCCAAATAAACAGGAATGAAAAAGTTTGATATAATGTCCTTCTACAAATGTGAATGCATACTTACTGTTTACTTTTTTATTCACAGATTCAATTTTATTGAATAGTGTAATGCACTCTCATACAAGACAGTAGAAGCATTTTTATACATTCCCAATTCATACTCTAACTTGCAGGCTGAACATAGCCTATGTATGTGCTATATTTGCCAATAGATCCAGTCAATTAGATTGCATTTGCCTAGAATGCCATTATGAGGACATACTGAGAAAGTTTTGCTATTAAGAAATAGCATTCATGGTTCAGATGTATGGCCACAATCTTTTGCTGAACCAATCAGAGTATATTTTACTTCTACCTATAAACAAAATAATGTAGGGTTATGCTATAAGTTAGGAGCAGCCAGCCTCAACACTTTCTTTCAAAGGCGGCTAACAGCAAAGAAAGCATATTTAAAAGATATAGCAAAACAGGAGGTCAGGAAAAATACAGACAACGATACAGGAAGTAGTACATAAATGAATTTAAAAAGTATCAAAAGAACCAAAGAAATTATTAAGTGTTTGCTGTTTTAAAAATGAAAATATGGTTTATTTTAGTGAATGTAGGTATATTCCCAAGAGTGGCTGGAATTTCAACTCTCAACATTACCCAATATATGATCTACAATACTGAAAAATGATATCCAGAGTTTCCCAATATCTTTGCATTGCTGAATTTCTTTTATATTAATCCAGTAAAAGAAGCAGGATATGTGATAGTAGATTCAGGGCTACATAAACCCCAAACAATGTAAGGCTACAAGCTGAGCAAAGGGAAAATAAAAATATTTCTCTGGAAATGCAGATCTTTCCAAGTGATAATCCTCTGTACTATTTAAGATGAAGCAATTTGCTTGACTTGAAGCCAAAAAGTGTTTTCAATGTCAGAGCTGAGATCATGAACATTTAAAAAAAAAACTTTCTGCAAATAAACAAGGTACATTTTTTGTATTCATAAACAGCCTTCTAAAGTTTCAGATAAGTTTCACGTGAAAGCAATATCTTGGCTATTTTCTCAAGAATTCTACAGCAAACGCAAACAACCTATTAAATTTCACTTGCAACTTTTTCCTGAGCATCAAGGCAAGACATAACAAGGTAGAGATGAGGGAGTCTTTTAAAGTTCATTTCACACTTTTCCCCAACTGATAAAACAACCTGAAATTAACGGGAAAGAATCTCAACACGTGAAAAAATAGGGAAAAAAAAATTTCCCCCATAACAGTAAAATTTACGTTGTAATTTAGAAAGAAATCATCTCTGCAACCAAGGATTTTAAAATCTATATACTGCTAGTCTAGAGACTGGAAAGAAACCGCTACTTCATTGTTTCTTCCCCTTTCTGGGGTCATTATAAATCAGGGAGTTGAATGGGCAGGGAAGAATGTGGGAGTGGATTATTGGGCTGTTCTAGGACCAGTCCATGCCCACCAGAAAACCTTACTTACTCACTGCCTCTCCACCTAACTATACCTATGAAGTTTGCTTGGAGAAAGAAATGTTATTTATAGAACTGGAGAAAAAGCAAAATAACAAACCTTTTTCCTTTTAGCACCAATACCTTTAGCTGATACACGACTACACAAACCTTCTGTCATAGAAGATGTGAAGATTAATAGATACGCACAATCTGCCTGGTTTCTCTCCCTCCATCTCCAGGCTTGAAGATGGGCATTTAATGACCAGTGCTGGTGTTGAAACTATGCCAATTTACCCATAAATGAAAAAGGGGAAAAAAGATGTTGAAGTAGCATTCTGCATGCTAGAGAGGGTGGCATGAATGGTTCTCATGATGGCTATGTTGTTGCAGCAGCCTGAAACACACTCCCAGAATTCAAAATGTCCTTTACCAGTTCAAAAAAGCTGAGAATCTCTGCTCTAAGCAGAGAAAGATCTCTGCTCTATATCTCGGACTTCAGTTAAGCAGTATTCCATTTAAACCAAGTCAACCCTTGTTTTGCACAGAGTAATATATTTTTAAAGAAAAAGAAAATACAGTGGTGTCTCAGTACTCATCCTTAATTGGTTCCGGGAGGCACAATGAGTATCAAAAATGATGGGTGCCAAACAAATTTTTCCATAAGGAATAATGTGGTAGGTCACAAGGCAAGCAGACAGCGACATGTTCTAGCTTGTATGCTGAGTACCAAACAAACAATAAGTACCGGGACCAAATGTTTGCATCAAAATGCATTGAGTACCAAACTTGATGAGTTTCAAAGTAGTTGAATACTAAGGTACCACTGTACATTGAGCACATGAAATTGTGTCTATAACTAGCCAACTCGAGATTACAAATGTTTAACATTTTTTTAAAAAAATATGTTGTAGTTGGGGAATTAGCTTAGGTATTGAAAGCAGTACTTGTATCTATTTATCATCACCTACTGTCACTGGTCAGAGAGCTAGATGGTGTAGCGGTTAAGACATCAAGGTAGATGGTGAGTTTTAATCATGTAAGAAGCCAGCTGGGTGACCTGGTCCAGTTCCTGTCCCTCAGTCCCTGGAAGAAGGCAGTGCAAAAACTCTTCCCAAAAAATATTGCTAAGAAAAACTGCATGTCCAGGCAGTTGCCAGGAATCAAGAATGATTCAAAGTCCCTGTTCCCCCCCACTTCCCCCACCCCTGGCTTCACAAGAAACCTCTCCATCTGGTCACTTGCCTTTCTCCTGTGCAGCCCCAGACATTACTATCAGCGCAACTGCTATCAAAACCTATCAGCTCACTTGTCAGTTTTCTATATTTCTAATGGCCTTCATTTTATTTATTTTTAGAGTGGTTCAAATCCACCCCAACTCCAGGGCACAAAGTAAAATAACAAAAGTGATTAATGAGTGTCAGAACCAGAGGGTGACTACAAGGGAAAGCAAGGATAAAACCTCAATTAGGCCCCCACAATCAGATAGCTGGAAGCAAAAGTATGTTGAGATAAAACAGCTCCTTTCCTGAGCTGCTGATTATACTTCTGGGTGGTGGGTATAAGGTGGGAGCTATTATAGAGAAAGTCTGTTACCTCACCCAAGCCTACAAACCTCACAAGAGGACCTGCTTCACTTAAAGGGGACTTGCTTTGCAAAATTTTGTACCACTTTCTACCTGGGCATCCCAGTAATGTAAGACATCTCTATTTTATTTTTAATGAGCATGAACTGCCTACTAAGGTGATACATTAGGATTCCAAGATCAGAGCCAAAAAAATCTAGTGGCTCTTTGGCATTTAGTAATTATCCAGATTTTTATGACCTACCCCTCTGAGACCACTAACAAAAAGTTTTTACGACAGCAGTGATATTATTCAGGTTCTAACCTGCCAACAGCTGCCCTGTGTTTTTTTTTATTCCCTCCTTTTATTTAAAGCTTTACAGCAGAACTGCCAGCCCGCAGGCCAGATGCGTCACGTGACATCGCAAGTTTGACATGGCCGCTTTACAGGAAGAACCAAGCAGAAAATTCGGTTAATTTGTTAAGTCAGTCAGGGGACACACCACGGGTCAAATCCAAAGATCCAAAGGCAGGCCTGGCTATGAAGGTCCCAGGTAAATTGCAGAGACAAAATAAAAAAAGGAAGCACTAAAGCAGCCAGAGATGAACACAGTTCCAATAGCTAGTGCCAGAAATGGAAGAGTTTAAAGCCAAATAGCCTGGAGCCATGCCCAAGCCCAGATAGAGCCATTCCAGGCTATTTGGGAAACAATTCTTCTTGGAGAAGGCGACTCTTTTTCAGTAACCATTTACTTCTGAAGAAGACATTTCTTCCCAGCAACCATATTGAAACAACCTGAATCCCTCAACTGCCTTGTGGCAGTTGTGGTTGTCCTTGGTCTCTCTAATTAAGGAATGAAACTCACTTCCTTTGAACAGCATTTTTGAGGTCTCAGACCTCCCCACATCCCTGAAATAAATGAGTTTAAGGGTTCAGGTTCGCTTCTAATGAAGACTTCTCCAGCTGACATATGATAAAGATGAGTAAAAGGGTCGTGAAAAGCACATTCTAAGGCTTCACTCATTGCTGCTCTTCAGAATAAATCCCATGACAGCAATATAGCCACAAGAAGAAAACTGGAAGAAAATAATGGCTAGCAACTAATCTGAAATAGCTCAGGCAACTGAAGATATATAGTTTTAATAAAGTACATTGTGGCCAATAAACTCAGATGAGTTTTACACTGCTGAAAACGTATTAATTTGCAAGCAGTTGTTGCTGAAGAGTTGCTGGGCATATAGGTAGTCCTCAACTTACGATCATAATTGAGCCCAAAACTTCCATTGTTACGCAAGACAGTTGTTAGGTGAGGTTTGCCCCATTTTATGATCTTTCTTACATAGTTGTTAAGTGAACACTACAGTTGTTAAGTTAGTAACACTGTTGTTACTTCCCCATTGACTTTGCTTGTCAGAAGGTCGCAAAAGATTATCACATGACCTTGGGACGCCACTGTAAATAAATGCCAATTGCCAAGTGTTTGAATTGTGATACAGGCCTCCTGTATGTTATTCAGCATTATGCTTAGCTTAATGGGACACCTACTCAAAGACATGTATGAAGCATTAGTTTGGGGAAAGTCACAAATAAAATTGTCTCTTTTTAGCATATTTATAATAATCAGTGGCTTGTGTTGCACATATAACAACTTTCAGCTTTCCAGGTTGCATGGAAACAACATATTTCATATCTATCAGGAGTCATTACGGGTACAAGTTATCTGCCAACATCAGATAAAATAGATTTTAAAATAGTGAAACCTTTTTATATATAAGATGTCATGAAATTGCTAGAAGTTAATAAAACTATGCACAAAAATGCTCTAATCTTCTGAGTTTATACCATTCGCTTGCAAGATCTCATAAGATTTCTCCAGTTTGAATGATCAGTATATGCAGTCAGTATATTTCTAATTAAGGTATAATGACTTCCAACTTTCTAGTAAAATATAATTTATGACACGTTTTGCCTTCTTCTCTAATTTTCTTTTTTTAAAAAAAAAATGCCACTATTTAATTTGCTACTCTAATCCTTTCCTTGAAGATTACTCAGAAGTTACAACTTCTCAGTTGTAGAAGGATGGACAAAGTTTTTGGCAGGACCCTGAATGCCTTTGTTATTCCTGTTAGGTTGTATTCCCCCATATCACCATTATTGTTACAATTACGTTTTCCGTATGATTCCCTATGCCATTTCTCAATTTGGCTACCCTCATAAATATGACAACCCCCTTAAAAGGAAAGTCCAAATGACCAAAAATGGATTACTGGAATTCCTGAAGCAAGAGTCTCCTTTTCACTTAAGCAAATTAAATAGCAAAGTTACAAATGCTAGCATCTTTCAAACACTTGATAGCCTGGCCATGCATTATGTCCCAAATCATTGGAATTTTTAAATCTTTCCTCTGTGACTGAGAATATGCTCAGAAGATGTTAACATAATGCTGTGCATTTGTTCTCTTACAGTTACTATTGCATAATGTATGAGAAATCCCAACACAAATAAATGCATCCTCAAAGAACATCGCTTTGTTTTTGTTTTGAGGTGGGTGTTGCCATACAAAATCAATCGAATGACTTCCATAATGCTGCTATTAGGGCATTTTTCTTTTTGTCATTAAAACTAGGCTGTGGCATAACATTTTGGCATCAGTGTGATACCTAACCTTGAATAGAAATTTATTAATAAGACATTAGAATGATGTTTGGAGATTTCAAATCCCAGCAAATTGAAACCATTCCCTTTTCAGAACAGTAAAATAATAATAATAATAATAATAATAATAATAATAATAATAATGATGATGATGATGATGATGATGATGATGATGAAGTTGGAAGGGACCTTGGAGGTTATCTAGTCCAACCCCCTGCTCAAGCAGGAAACACTATACCATTTCAGGCAAATGGCTGTCCAGTCTCTTCTTAAAAACTTCATTCACCACTTCTGGAGGCTGGTTGTTCCACTGGTTAATTGTTCTAACTTTCAGGAAGTTTCTCCTTAGTTCTAGGTTGCTTCTCTCCTTGACTAGTTTCCATCCATTGCTTCTTGTCCTGCTTTCATCTGCTTTGGAGAATAGCTTGGCTCCCTCTTCTTTGTGGCAGCCCCTGAGATATTGGAACACTGCTATCATGTCACCCCGCACCCTTCTCTTCATTAAACTACACATACCGAATTCCAGCAACCGTTCCCTATATGTTTTAGCCTCCAGTCCCCCAATCATCTTTGTTGCTCTTCTCTGTACCCTTTCTAGAATCTCAACATCTTTTTATATCGTGGTGACCAAAACTGGATGCAGTATTCCAGGTGTGGCCTTACCAAGGCATTGTAAAGTGGTATTAGTACTTCACGTGATCTTGATTCTATCCCTCTGTTAATGCAGCCTAGCACTGTGTTGGCTTTTTTGGCAGCTGCAGCAAACTGCTGGCTTATCTTGAAGTGATTGTCTACTAGGACTCTGAGATTCCTCTCACAGTTACTACTATTGAGCCTTTGTTCATATTCAATAACTGATAGTCTATATCCAGTTTCCATAGCTTGCAAATGTTTTGGGGCTACAACTTTCAGAACTGCAAGTTGGAAAAGTCATTTGCATGATTTTGACTTAAAATTTTGGAAGCTGCAGTCTCATCATAGGTGCTTGAGATGTTCTTGGTTATGGAAGGCTGCTTAGATAGAAGTAATGAAACATGATCTTTATTTACTTAGCCTCCACAGAAGTCATGGAATCACTGATATACAAATTTAGTTTACATAAAGTGTCAGATAAGATATGAGGACAACACTATATAGGAGATAATATATTAAATTAAGATGGAACCATAATAAAATCACCATAATACAGAGCCGTAGAATTGCAATGGGATAGATGTTATAATCAATATTTAAGGAAGCTAACCATCTAACTCAGACATGTCAAACACAAGGCCCAGGGGCCAGATCAGGCCCACGAAGTGGTTTCATGTGGCCCGCGAAGCCATCCTGGAAACAGTGAGGGAATGGCCCCCACTGCCTTGGCCCTGGCCCAGAGACCCTCCTTCTGCCAGAGACCCTCAGATCTGTCCCACTCCTGCCCAGGCCCCCATAGGCACCCTTGATGCAAATGATGTAGAGCTGGCCACACCCACCCAGTAGGCCACACCCACCCTGGCCATACCCGGCCCCCTGAGGGCAACTGCAATGCTGATGTGGCCCTCAATGAAATTGAGTTTGACACCCCTGATCTAACTGGTTGTGGTGAGATCATCCCAGGTATCTAGAAATTTCCTGAGGAGACATTCTTGAACTAATGATCCTTGATGAAGATAATGCCATTATAATTAAGGCAGAAGTTTCAATATCACCCTTTGTTCAAATAATATTTTTATAATAAAATCACAACACATCAAATGAATTCAAATGGGAGACAATCCCATAATTTTTCATCAACCAACAGGTAGGTTCTACAGCCCCTACCTAGATGCCTTCCATATAATTTACATTGAATTTCAGCTCTAGCTTAAAAAATACAGCAAACTGACTAGCAATTGTAGAAACTGAAGTCCGACACATCTGAAAGTGAGCCTGTCGATCAAATGGTCGGCAGTTTGGCGGGTTGAATCCCAAGTGCCACGTAGCAGAGTGAGCGCCTGTTACTCGTCCCAGCTTCTGCCAACCTAGCAGTTCGAAAGCACGTAAAAATGCAAGTAGAAAAATAGGGACCACTACGGTGGGAAGGTAACAGCGTTCCGTGCGCCTTTGGCGTCTAGTCATGCCGGCCACATGACCACGGAGACGTCCTCAGACAAGCGCTGGCTCTTTGGCTTTGAAACGGAGATGAGCACCGGCCCCTAGAGTCGGAAACGACTAGCACGCATGTGCGGGGGAACCTTTACCTTTACCTTTATACTAGAACTATTGTATGCAACTGTAGCAAATGACTCCTTTTTTATTTAAAAGTAAAAAAGGAAAAGGTTTTTTTTCTTCATTAATATTTGACTGTCTTTCACTAGAGGTTTGAATTTGCGTTAAAAAGCTGCCTGGATGTCTATAGAATTTACAGAAAAGTCATAGAGAATTTTTTAAAAGCTGTGAAATTAAGAGAAAGTTTCATTTTTTTCTACATGATTATTTCATTGTGATATATGTTTTTAAAATCTTATAAAAGTCTACAATATCTGAAAGTTTAAAATTCTGAAGCCTTGCAGGGAAGTGAGTATGGCGCTAGTAAATATTTTAAGGCTCGATGCCAAGAAACAGATGTTAAAAGTAGTAAGTTTATATGTTATACATTTTTAACTATCTTTAAAAAGGGAATATTTTCTCACATTTGTTTGAACTTCATATAACCTGGATCAAAAATGTCATTATTATAGGCATTGCAAGGTGCTGGGTTTTTGAAAAATGCACTTTAAAAAAAAAATGAAATGCACCTATAAAAACATATTTTCTATTTTCACATCTAATATCTACCACTAATTGATCACGTTTATTAGAGAGACGTTTGGAGTTATCTAAAATTAACATTAGATTTTCCCTTAAATAATAGTTAAACATAGATAGAAAACTGATGACAGAAAAGGACCTATTAATCCAGGGGTCTTCAAACTTGGCCCTTTTATGACTGGTGGACTTCAACTCCCAGAATTCCTCAGCCAGCAAATCTGGCTAGGAATTCTGGGAGTTGAAGTCCATCAGTCATAAAGGGGCCAAGTTTGAAGACCCCTGTATAAATCCATCAAGTCTGCCATTTGAGTTTATTTGTTATTTGTTTCCTTTTCTAAAATTCTTTTTGTGTTCAGCATTATATCAGCATTATGTCATAAAAAAGTATGACAAAAAATTGTATAGGATACTATTAGACATTTGCATCGTCAGGCATGAACAAATCTAATATCATATAATCAGTATTACTGTTTTGCCAGTTAAACTACCACATCTTGATTATCAGATGTTTTACCCATAAAACTATATTTTATGTTGCCTGAACCCATCATTTACAATCAGTCAAGTGCTTGGGGCACATTACAATATACTGACTGATATTCTGAACTAGGACTGGGGAGACCCCAGTTCAAATCCTTCCTCAATCATGGAAAGTCAGGCATAACCCTTGGATTCTTCATCAGCCCTACCCACATCACAGAGTTGTTGGTATAGGGGAAAAATGAAGGGAGATCCCCAAGTAAACTGCCATAAATTCCTGGGGAAAGGTTAGGTTATAAGTTTAACAAATACAGGAAATAATCATTCAACATTAAATGTTTTACTACTCAGCATTGTTAGGAGTTGGGCATTATATAAATTTAATATATAAGTAATAAAATGTATTTTAATACTGTTTAGTTAACTAAACCACCCTTGACTGGGTTCACGCAACATACTTAAACCTAAACAAAATAACATTATAAATCCGTTATATGAACACAATTCAGAGAACAGAGGATTAGCTGGATTTGAAGTTGGTCATTAGATTAGGCCCATTGAAATTCACAGAGTTGCAGCTAAACATAATTATCTAAATTTCCTTTGGTTTTTAAGGCTTTTTTATGGGAGTCATAAAGTCTCATTAGTTTATATGGGTATTTTAAGCATATGATTAAGTCTGCATTAAAGTCTGCTATCTTTTATAAAGTTTTCAAACCTCACAATAATTCTGTTTTAATAGCGGGAAACAATCCAACACCTGTATTTAAGAAAACACAGTTCCACCTTCAATAATCTATTCATGCATCTTGTTTTGAAATTAGTACGTATTGTTATAGTTAGTGAGTGACTTGTGGATATTAAGTAAAACATAATTTGCTATTTTACTGCAGGTTTCTCCATTGACATGGAGAATGTTGGAAGCTGGCTGTGAAGTTAATAAATTTAATACTCATTTTTCTCTATATTATTAATAATATTTTTGCTGTCAAACTGGAATTTCTGCAGGAGTCCACAATATGTTCAGCTTGGGGAGAATGACACAAATCAAGCTTTAGACCAGGGGTCTTCAATCTTGGCCCTTTTATGACTTGTGGACTTCAACTCCCAGAATTCCTCAGCTACAGGTCATCTAGCCCAACCCCCTGCTCAGGCAGGAAACCCTATACCATTTCAGGCAAATGGCTGGCCAGTCTCTTCTTAAAAACTTCATTCACCATTTCTGGAGGCAGGTTGTTCCACTGGTTAATTGTTCTAACTGTCAGGAAGTTTCTTCTTAGTTCTAGGTTGCTTCTCTCCTTGATTAGCTTCCATCCATTGCTTCTTGTCCTGCCCTCAGGTGCTTTAGAAAATTGCTTCACTCCCTCTTCTTTGTGGCAGCCCTTGAGATATTGGAACACTGCTATCATGTCCCCACTTGTCCTTCTCTTCATTAAACTAGACATACCCAATTCTAGCAACCGTTCCTTATATGTTTTAGCCTCTAGTCCCCTAATCATCTTTGTTGCTCTTCTCTGTACCCTTTCTAGAGTCTCAACATCTTTTTTACATTGTGGTGACCAAAACTGGATGTCTTTGTTGCTCTTCTCTGTACCCTTTCTAGAGTCTCAACATCTTTTTTACATTGTGGTGACCAAAACTGGATGCAGTATTCCAAGTGTGGCCTTACCAAGGCATTGTAAAGTGGTATTAACACTTCATGTGATCTTGATTCTATCCCTCTTTAATGCAGCCTAGTACTGTGTTGGCTTTTCTGGCAGCTGCAGCACACTGCTGGCTCATATTTAAGTGATTGTCCACTAGGACTCCGAGATCCCTCTCACAGTTACCGCTATTGAGCAAGGTACCCCCTATACTATACCTGTACATTTGTTTTTCTTGCCTAAATGTAGAATCTTACTTTTTTCACCATTGAATTTCATTTTGTTAGATAGCGCCCAGTGTTCAAGTCTCTCCAGATCCTCCTGTATCTTAAGCCTATCTTCCTGAGTGTTGGCTATTCCTGCCAGCTTGGTGTTAATTTAATATACCTTAATAAACTTTACACAGTTTAAGCATTGCATTAAGCTGCCATAGGAAATATTTTCTTCCTAAATATTATATCGTATGTTGAAAAATAGATGAATCAATGATAACAGTGAGACTAAGAACAGCTAGGTTGCTAGGTTCACAAAGTGAACCATGATGCATGCTTAGTCTGTTGCCTCACTGTAATTTGTAAAAAATAATTTATGTCTTAGTTGTTATGGAAACCAAGCCCACTGTAATTTATTTAATAACAGATTTTTAAATCAACTATATTGTAGTATTTGAAACAGGCCAACATCATTAAAAGTATAGGAATTCTTGATAGCTTAGTCTTCTCCATTTTATTATTTTTTTGAGGCCTACCCATTCCAAATATTATCTTTATCTAAAGCAGCATTTTACCTCACAAAAGAAATAAAGAGATAGCAAGGCTTATAATCCAACTTGATCTAGGAAACACTGTTGTAAAATATTACATTGGAACAATTTGCATAATTTTTCTATGCTGCTATTTGATTCCACAAAGAATCAGCCAATCCAAAAAAAAAAGAAAAGAAAGAAGGAGCATGTTTCTGGAGAAGATACATGATCGTGCTTTGACAGAAGAGGTATCCCAGTGGGACCTCTGAGCAGAAATACTTAAACGTACATCCACTATGGGTCTAGCACTAACATTCACTTCCACAGCTCTGGCGATGCATAATACTAGCAAAACGTTCAAAGCAAGGAACCCAGAGAAAGAGGACAGAAAGCTGCATAGGGTCCTAGGCAGGAGGAAGGGAAGTTAGACTAGCATGGCAACAGAAAAAGAGACAGAAATGAGAAGTAGACAATGGAAGCCAAAAGGAATCTTGTGCCTAGTGTAGCACTCATCTACAACACAGGTGAAAGCAGTTTAACTCCAAGAGACCCCTTCTCAGCTTCCAAATGTATTTGTCTACAGTTCTCAGGATTCCTAGCCATCATGGTCAGTTGTAGCTAGTAAGTCTAAACAAACACATATGAATGTAGCAAATTGGGAGAAGTGCTCTAAATATCTTATCTTTGGAACAAGACTCATTGGGTTCACCATGCATGCAAAAGATGGCCGCCCGCAATCCTATGGACAATTATTTGAAGCTCTGTTGTTGTCTGCCTTTGATAGAGTTTTTCCCGGATAAATACACTGAAAGTTCTTGGTTTCAGTACTTTGTAATCAAGTCAGAAACACCAAGACGCTTCCGGGTTGAAAGGACTAGCCGGTGACATCACTGTTGCCCTGGGGATGCCCAGTTGGGGAGCTGGAGTGAATGACAAGAGCTCAGCCCTGCTCTATGACAACTCTCAGGTCTCGAACATGGGCTTGCTAACCTCCTGCCCAGGGTTCCAACCACTCAAGCCACTGTGCTTCTTCCGCTTCAGTACTACTATTATTGGTTATTTATCCCATCTTTTCTTCAGGTGACTCAAAACAGCTATTTGGTCCTTCCCCATTTTGTATTCTCACAAACGTTACCTTGTATCCTACATGACCTGAGTGAGAGAATTTGGTCTCTTCAGTTCAGTTCCAGTTTTTAGCTGGGACAATGCCTAGCATGCCAAAGGAAAACAACATGCCAATAACTGATAGGAGATGCTGGCCCTAAATAACCATGAATGAGGTTTTCCAGGTTTCTTTTCATCATACATTTCAGCCATAATTCTCAATCCACTTACATTAAGAAAGTCCCAAGCGTGCTTTTTCACGAGGCAACTGGACTTTCTTGTTGTTTAGTCTCAAAAAAGAAAAGAAAAAGAAAAAGAAAAACCAAGAAAGTCCAGTTGCCTCGTGTAAAAGCACCTTTGGGATAACTATGACCTGAATGACAGAATCTCCATAGACATACATTAAGAAAGCCTTAATTTGAGCATCTAATACCACTCAAGTATATATCTAACTATAGGTTTGTCTTCTGATCTATCCTGAATCCTATGCCTTTCCTCTGATGTTATTTTGAGGTATATTTTACTTGGGTCTAAATTCCACAAAAACCTTAGGCATTTTATATATGCAATTTTAGCTATATTCTAACACAACTATATTCAAGATCTCAGAATCTGAACATGCCCAATAGGAAGAATAGAATAGAATAGAATGGAATGGAATGGAATGGAATGGAATGGAATGGAATGGAATGGAATGGAATGGAATGGAATGGAATAGAATAGAATAGAATAGAATAGAATAGAATAGAATAGAATAGAATAGAATAGAATAGAATAGAATAGAATTGGAAGGGACTTTGGAGGTCTTCTAGTCCAGCCCCCTGCTCAAGCAGGAAACTCTATACCATTTCAGACAAATGCCTGTCCAATATCTTCTTAAAAACTTCCAGTGTTGAAGCACTCACAACTTCTGGAGGCAGGTTGTTCCACTGATTAATTGTTCTGTCAGAAAAATTCTCCTTAGTTCTAGGTTGCTTCTCTCCTTGATTAGTTTCCAGGAAGCCTTATGACTATGTTTATTCTGAGTTAGCTCATATTTTAACTTTTTTTTCCTACCCCTCTTTAACTCTTTTTGTCCTTCTGAAATTGCCTTTATCTCACTGTTTTTACAGCATTTTAGTTTACAATTGCTTTAACTGTAAGGACATTCTATGCTTGCTCTTTTGTTCTATTTTAATCTTGTCTTTGCTACCTATAATTATCTCTTATATTCAGAACCTGGTCTTTGATCCATTAATTGGCTTTAAAAAATTATTGATCTATTTCTGTCTTCCTCTATGACAAGTCATTTTTCCTCTGAAAAAGAGGAATAAGCAAAATATTTGCTTGTGTATGTATATAAATTTCAATTAGGGGTTAGGTTTAAACATTTTTTTATTATTTTCTCCCAAATAAGTTTTTATTACTTAGTAATGGACCGGGAACCTGCAAAGAATAAGTCCTATAGATAGCTGAAAATCTGAAGCTGTCATTTTGGGACAGGCATGAACGGACAGCACTAAAAATGGTACAACACTGATTGGTTAGTTGATGGTTCCTAGAAACTAAAAAAAAATTGGCCCCAAATCTACTTGAATTTAAAAAGGCTCTGAAGACATAGCTTTGTCATTGTCTTTGGTGATCTGGTTGTGAAGCCAGCTAAGCTAGAAGGTTGTATTGATTGACACATTTACTTGTAATTTCCTAGCACATATTTTATGATTTTTATTTGGGTTTAACGGTATTATTTGCTGCTTTTGTATTTGTCAGTTGTTTTTTAATTACAGGAACAAACAATTTGGAACATAAATTGAACCTGGAGTCACAAGTGTAAACTGAATGGCTACACAAATTGAATGTATAAACAAACAAGCAAATGATCTGGAGCAGTTTTTAGCATATGTCTGCTATATAAATCATTCTGCTATTTTATGTATTTATCAAATATGTATGCTGCTCGTCTCACCATCACATGACCCTGGGCAATAGGTCTGGCTGGCTCAGGAGTTCTGGGAGTTGAAGTTCATGAGTCATAAAAAAGCCAAGGTTGCCTACCCCAGGTCTAGGACAACTCACCATAAGACACTCATCGCAGGACAATTCAACATTATATTAATTGTTTCATTCAGATACTTTTATTATTGGTGGCTACATTTTTGTCAAAACTATTGTAACTCTTGCATTTTTGAATTAAGTTTATTTTATTGTCATTGTTAAATTCTCAAAATTAATTTAAGTTTTGTATTTGATGAATTATCCCACGTCAAGTTGTCCTGCAGCAACTTGGCTGTGGCGAGTTGGCTATGGCTTGTTGGCTGCAGTGAGTTGGCCATGACTAATTGTCCCATTCTGCTTGAAGAGTTATAATTACGTTTATCATATGCAAGTTGGCTTCTTTTATGGTACCAGGTACAAAGTTCAGGATCAGATCCCAAGGAAGAAATGCATGTGGATAGGAGACATCCAACCAAATTAACAAGCAAAAGCCATGCTTGTGGTTAAAAAAGCCTGCATCAATTGCTGAGAGAGAGAGAGAGAGAGAGAGAGAGAGAGAGAGAGAGAGAGAGAGAGAGAGAGAGAGAGAGAGGGAGGGAGGGAGGGAGGGAGGGAGGGAGGGAGGGAGGGAGGGAGAGAGAGAGAGAGAGAGAGAGAGAGAGAGAGAGAGAGAGAGAGAGAGAGAGAGAGAGAATATTATACTTTTATGCACCCATCTTGCGGAGGCAACTCTAAGTAGAGATTTAAGGTGCTCCTCATTTCTACAGGGCCAATACAGTTTTAGCTATGGGAATCTTTTCCTAATACAAAGTGCTGAAACAGAGTAACATAACTTTGGGGGAAGTCTTGGAAATGAACAAGTAGATATATAAATTGCCCGTGACTCATCCATTGTGAAATGGAGTCTCATAAAAGACAACAAAAGGAAGTCCTGCCAGAGCCCAAAGTGGTGTATTTTAATGCCAGACATTTACTGACAACCAAGATTCCATGAATTGTGAGTCTATATCAGTTTAAATATAAAATCAAAACCTGATGAACTAATTTCAAATGTTGGTATGAAAGCCTTGGTTGGATAACTCTGCATCACCAACTATGATTTGTTGAACATGATTAGATCAAATATAACAAAGATGTTGTGCATACTAATAGTTATTATGAAACATGAGCATCTTTCACTAACCACAAAAGCAATGTATAATCAACCAAGAATACTTATGTATTTAAGAAAATGTTTTTAAAGCATTATTACTAAATGACATTCTAACACACTTCTTTATCATTGATCCAAAAAAAGTAGTAGAACTAAAATCTATTAAAAGACATGAAAAATATGCTAGTAATGACCAACCTGCCTCATTGATTAATTGGCATTGCTGATTTGAATTTAACAGGAGTTAAATATGCCTAATTTTTTCTGAATCAGCTTTTAGACAACTATTTTACTGCAAAGATAGCTGTCAGGGGACCAAAAAGTCTTAATATTATTCCTGTATTGACACATTTGTAAAGAACAAAAACTACATTTCCCTAGTGGGAATAATAAAGTCAGTTTGTGGCTAGGGTATGATTTTTTTTCCAGTCAACACACTCAAATCTATTCATCTGTCACAAAAGATCAGAATGAAAAAGTGAATTCTGGAAGCTCAAAGAAGCTCCTAGATCTAACTTTGAGTCTGGAATGCTAAAGTTTATTAGCAGACACAGAACACCATAAAGTTTGAGCAGTATTCATACAAGCAAAGACAAATGGCAAAAGATAAGCATAAAAATTACAGTTTTGCACCACTAAATCTAATATTTATATTTCCATTTTGCAACCTGGAAAACAGATACTTTAATTACTGCTTTGGTGCAAGGATATTTTGACTTTTATTGGAGATCACAGAGATTTCAGCAGCACTCTTTTTTGATCAATATTAATGGTGCTGATGCTTGACCTCTAGATTTTTGCAAACCATGAGTGATCTTTCTGAAAAATGCACTTTGTAACATTAAGTGTGATATTGATGGTGGATTATTTTTAGTAAACTTAAAAGACTCAGGAAGAAACAGGGAAGCTTCTTACAGAATAATTTAAATATAAATCAATTAAAAGCCTCTTACTTATCATTTGGATTGTAACATTTGGGAATGCAAACTTTGGTATTGCCATTCCAAAAACAAGTTTTAGGGTGAGTCACATGGTATTTTGCTCACCGAATTATAAGCAAATTTAAGATTGGGTTTAAATCATTTCGAATAAATGATTGTAAGAAATCAGAAAGAAATCATGATCACTTTTCAAAGAGCTGTATATAGTTGTCTAACTAAGAAACAGTTGAGGAGGGAGACATGACTTCATCTGTCCTTAGTCCTCAAATATTGAAATTGCTGCCATGCAGCAGTCAAAACAAGTATATTCTCTATTGCTTTATTGCAGGAGTAGAAGTAATAGTGGAAACTGGAAAAACAAATTTCAAACAACTTTTGTAGAAATTTGCTAGAGCTATGTACCACTAGAGCACTGGAAAGTAGAACTCTCCTTTCACTGAATTTATTATTTTTAATTATTGAAATTATTGAAAAATATTTTTTAAGCAAGAACACACAGCATTCCATCTCGAATGCTATAGCTGGACCAGTGGATCATTCATCAAATATGATTGAACAATAAAACCTCCAAGATCCTTTCCAACTATATAATTCTAAGCAATACATTTAAGTATTTGCTTTAATCACAATGTACACAGTATATAAATCCAAACATTTTAGTTGTACAGCGTGGCTTATGACATATCTGTGCGTATTTTTCTGGGCTGAGAACCACAAAAGGCCTTTCACAATTGTAGTAGTTGGAGCCAAAAGAAAAACTAAATTAATTTTGTTTACATTTAGACTTAAGTAAAATTAATTATCCTCCAGTAATGTATCTAATACTTTTAACCTTTTGCAATAATAAAATTATAGTGATAAAAACTCTAGAGAATTCAAGGAGAAGAAGACATCCAAGGTCTTGAAGAGATTTGTATTATCCAGATTGATACAAATCTCTGCAAGCCTGGGGTGTCTCCTTGAATTCTCCAAATTGTGCAAAATAGTCAGTTCAACCAACAATAGTTAATATAACATGTGAAACTGTATCCAAGATTTCCTGAAATCTCTAAAACTCTGGCTTCCATTGTTTAATTAATCTATCTTTGAAATTGGAGGCATAAAGTGGATTTGATACTAATAGTAAATACTTAATTGAGGAAGGAGAAGTAGCAGAAATATTATGGAATATAATGCTGGAATTCTTCATTTTAAGGGAAAGACTTTTGACTTCAATTCCAAGCAATACCAGTATGATTTCAAGATTGAAAAAACTAATTGGGAAAAAATGTTTGAACTGGGTGGTCTTAAAAAGGGAGTATTAATTCAAAGAATTGCAATAGAGAGAGAAAAAATTAAGGGCAGCAAAGAAGTCCAATGAGATGTTTACACCCCTGGAAATCACACTATTCATTCATATCCCTCAAGCAATTTCATATTGTTCTATCTCCCTCAACATGTTCATTTACAAATGTGCAAATCCAGTGCTAAATATGCAAAAGGAGAGGAGCCTCTTTTGGTGCTTATCATTAGGTCAAAGAAGTTGGAACTCCTTTACTTCACTCTTTAAAATACAGGAAGGGCATGATACTTCCACGTGTGGCTTCACTGGGAAGCAATTCTGACTAGGCTCTGGAGAAGTATCCTCAGCAAAAAAATCAACTGGAGCTGTCCAGGGTCCTGATTCTAATAGTCCTTTGGACTCTGCACTTGACAGTTTACCTTTGTGATCTGTCATCCTGACTGGATTACATTTATTCTCCCACTGGTGTTTGCAGTTTTTCGTGCCCTGATCCAGCTCTCTCAAGTGCCATTGACCTCCCTCATGGGCCTCAAATATGTACAGAATGGAATAGTTTTCTATTTCTATTCACTACGTAAAGAATGTTGATTTCAAATTAATAGATACAAACATTCACTACAGATATATTGGTTCATTTTTTTATTTTTTCCCTCACATGATTGTACAGAAGTACTTTTAGAGAGTAGATGCCTTTACCAGATAGCATTATTCCAAGAGGAAACTCCCCCAAATAAAGCAAAAAGACATCAGATTTATTCGTTGTCCTTTTCTGAGTCATCTAGAGTGTGTAATAATGCTGATATTATAAACAGCTTCTTTTTTAGTCTTATTAAAAGAAACAGTTATAATGATGAAAACTAATACTACTTAAAAGTAGGTAAAAGAAAAAAGAACTATAGCAATGAAAAAGAAGAGAAATATATAAAGAAATGTCTCCCCCTTCATCACAACAAACAATTTAAGTAACTCATCACCTTGTCTTAAAATACAACAACATCCCATATCACATTTCTTATCTATAAACAAATCCCTAAAGCCTCATCATTTCAACAAAATTCCATTAAGGATTATCAGAGATAACAGCATATCTACAAATAAATAACTTTATATTCCTCCCTTTTAGTTTTAACAATCTTGATTTTCAGTCTTTTCAAATAATGTCTTTCTGATTTTTCTTTTTATCCTATCTCAGAAAATTCTTTATATCTGTAACAAGCCTCTTTTGTGGGAAACAGCTTCTTTATTGAATCTTGTCTTACAACCAGATATTATATACTTAGCACATCACTAGACCTACTAAAATGTATACAACTCAGATCTTAGCAGCTCAAGACATATTTTATATTCAGATGACTAGAAGTTTAGTAATTCAATACAATGTAATCCAGAAGGCAGCTATTTATACAAACTGCCTTTTTTCTATGTTTAATTTCTAAAAAGGAGAAATTGGGGCTGGGGACAGCTGTGGAAAGAATTAATCCTCTTAGAATTGAGCTCTGTTCAGGAATTAAGCTTTTAAAAAGTATTCCCACAGAAAGCTTGATTCAGCTATCTCTAGACAAATGTGTGCAGATTTGTTCTTTATGTGCTAACTGTACTTAATAGCAACTCTCATTTGGCCAAATTGATCTTCACTTCAAATGAATGTGCACAGGATTGCAGCCTTAGGATTGCAATATGAACTAACCCAATCTAGTGTTATCACAAGTGCTTCCAGCATACCCAGCCAGGCTGGGGGAGAAGACAGTGGTAGCTCATCACCTCTGGAAAGGATAAATGGGACATCTAATCAAAAGCAAGGCAGAAATATAGTACTAATGTTGTTGTGTGAATATGCATACATCTTTGTTTTTTGATAGGTTGTTGAAGGATGTGTGGGCCAAACGAGATTGGATATTACATCATCCTTGCCCTTAACATAAAAGGCTGGTTCTGCTTTCATTTAATCTATATGCAAAAAAAAAAAAGAGAGAGAGAGAGAGAGAGAGAAAGGAGGGAAAATTATTGGGCTCCTTGCATCATTTCCGTTTGAAGCCATCCTTTGCAACAAGCAAAAATCCAGTCTGCCCAGGCTCTAAAGCACTACCAACATTTCAAATCTGTGTGCACTGAGAGGACAGCTATTTTTAAGACACCAATCCTGCCATCTATATCAAGGAATAAATCCCATTAAACTCATGAGGCTGTGAAACACAGAATGTAAACACACACACACACACACAGACACACACAAAACGCAGAGCTTTCAATCTTCCAATAGCCAAACTAGCCTCAGAGAAATTCCAATTCTTCTCCTGCTCCCTCGAGAGCGTTATAAAAGGAGAAGCTGGAAATAGCCCTTAGTTATTCGTTCCCGCTCCTTTCCGAGGACCGCAGAAAATGGGAGGCGAGACACGGGAGCGCGCGCGCGCGCACACACACACACACACACACCTTGACGTGAATTCACTGAATGAGCGACGCGGGGAAAAGGTAACATTGCCATTCAATCCTAACGCGACCTCCCATGGAAGATGCACAGCGGAGGAGGTGGCGGCGGGGGTCTGCTGCTGCCGCGCTGAGTCGGATAAGAGAGTTAGGGAGGGATCCAGCCTCCCTCTTCCTCCTCCTCCCAAACTCTTTCGTGATAAGCAAGCGCGCGCACACCCACCAGCTGCCGAATGAATCTTGGTCTTCCTCCGCAGAGACATCTTCAGCGCCTTGTCGAGGCCGCGGGGATTCGTCATGCTGGAAGTCCCGCTTTCTTCTCGGCGCCTGCTAAAGGCTAGCCGACGGCGGAGGGAGCGATAGCCTCGCCATCTGCTCCTCGCCGGCCAGCTCCCGCCCAAACCCTCCAGCTGAAAGCGCCGAAGCGGCCGTCGCCTCTGCGGCTGGCGTCTTTGGCTTCCCTGCTCGTTGCGGCAGGAGCCGAGCAGCTCGGGGGCCCCGCGCTGAGTGGACTTCGACTGTCAGCTGGAGATTTTGTTCCGCAGAATGCAGCGCAAACCGGAGTCGGTAGGGCCTGCTGAGAGGGATGATTGTCTGGGTACCTGGCTCATCTTGTCCTGGAGGCTGGGCTAAGCAATGGCTTAGGCAATCCTAGAGCGACCCTGCTCCTGCTGGTTCCCACAATCCATTGACTATCTCTTTTATCTTTTATCCCGTTGTAGCCCCTGTTGAAATTCCTCAGCATCTTCCCTTATTTAATCTATAAAACCCTTTATCGTGAAGCTGTTTTTCCCTACTGTTATAATACGATCCATAAACTGATTCCAGTCTTGAATAAAAGCATCTGTAGATTTCTCTCTCATTAGACTTGTCAGTTTTCCCGTCACTGCCAAGAGACCGTTTTTTTTTCATGCATACATACATACCATCATACTATTTCTTTTTAAGGCAAGTAAAGCTATGTAAAACCCAGAAAAAGTATAATCAGTTAAATAAATTAAAAGTGGGAGATAAAAGAAACAGCATCCAGCTGGAAAATACAGGCAGCATATTGATATTGGAAGTAGAACATGGTCAGGTGTTTCCAGAGTAGGCTGAACTGTAATCAATTTAATAGCCACACAGGAATTCAAAAAACATCTGATAAGTAAAATCTACCTCTGGCAGAAAAGTTGAGAAGTATCACAAAAGATTTCCAGCAGCCATGCAAGCTCTTTTTATACAATCAGGGTTCAGATTTCTTATGTCTCTTTTTTCAACCTGCTCTATATAAAGAAATATAAGTGATTCTCTTTTGTTTTTAGTCTTACCAACAACCTGGTGAAGTATCAGATTATTTACTTTTGAAAACATGAGAACCTATTTTCACAAGAACATATCACAAGGATTCATTTGTTAATATTTTTATGAAGATAGCCATAGTTATCTGATAGAAACCATAATGATGCATAAATTACTTGTGGCATTTGCATGATATTGTCATGCAACATGCAACATAATTTGATCCCTTGGTTACCCACCAACATTGATGATGGCTTTTTGGGCGGTATGCTTACTACCATTAGGAGCATACCAAGAGCAGGATAGGGAGCAGGCAATAAGACAAGTGCTGCTGAAGTTAACAAAGAGGCCATTGGTGGGTGAGGAGACAGCTTACTCTGTGGGTGCATTGATTAACTGTTTGTTGGTTGGTGCCATAGTGCAATAACTACAGAGGAGGGGGGATTGTTAAAAAAAAGTCATCCCCAGCATGTAACAAATATGTTAACCTTGCCATTGATTAATGTTCACTGAATTTTATAAAAGAACCCAAATTCTAAATGTTGTGGAGCTGGATCCAGTAGGTGCTACTTATTTTTGTTCCAAAGTGGTTATCGCATGTTTTTTATATCTCCAAAATACTTTTTGTAGGTAATCAACAATCATAACCTTTATGGGGGGGGGGGTTAAACACAATAAATCTCATAGGCATGTCTGGCAGAAAACTCAGATTTTTCTGAAGGAGAAGGTCAAGGGTTTGATTTCCAGTAATCTTTGCTATACTGCTTTCCATTTGTAAACTGTGAGAGTACTTTAAAAGAAAAGTATTTTAAGCAATGTGGTGGTAGGCAGAACAATCCAACGGTCTTGTTAAGAGTTCTTAAACAAGTCCTAAAGCTTTGCTGCCTACAGACCAAAGGGAGAGAAGTTGGAAGATCCCTATTTTCAACTCCTTAAGCGTTTTTGTCAGGGGGAAAAAACCACATGATTCCTCCAGTAGTAATTAATGTCATGGAATAAATGAAGAACAATTCTAAAGCAGGTTTAAATATTAAAGGTGTTGGAAACATGGTGGAGGGCTGGGCTGGGTCTAAAATCAATGAGTCTTCAATTCCCAGTCTGTTCTTTTAGAACTTTCCAAGACTGACTATTCCCACTGGCAAAGAGAATTGGCTTTGGAAAATGGCAAGCAAGGAAGAGACAATTGACTAAGAAAAAGAGAAAATTAAATAAGCTGTTTTAGTACTTAAGATGTTAAAATGATGTAAAATCTTGGGCAAAGTGCTTCAACATGCAAGATTTGCTCTTTAACTAAGCTCTATGATACTCCTAGAAGTCATAGAAAGATGCCATAAATGTGAAGTTCTTTCACATTTAAGAACATCTTTCAACTGATCCAGTAATACAGTATATTGGGTGCAGCACACTGGTAATTCTATGAGCTTTGTCATCCACTTTTTTATATTCTTTTAACAGTTTTATGGCTATTGATGTAGTAATGTCATATGCTAATATAGCTTTCCTCATCACTCTTCAGATGCTGGGATTTAAATTCCAAAACTTTCTGCAAGTATGACCAAAACAATTGTAGTCCAGGTATGCAGAAGTATATTGCATTTGTAAAATCACAAAAAACAGCAGAATTAATCCTTCAAGATGAACTATGCAGTAAAGAAGGTCTCTGATTCAGAAGTCAAACAAAGGAAACATGATTTAGTAGCTCATTATATTAAATACTAGCTATGGTTGTTTATTCTTCTACAAAGCCTACTGTTCTTCCTCCGATGTGTTTGAAATAATGATCTGTTCAAAGTCCACGCCGTAGATTATTAATTCTATTATGAAATGAATATCTCCCTATCTCAATATTATGTATTATTTATAATGTGTCTAGCATACCCTTCCTTCAAATAAAGAGGAGTTGACAAACAGCCCCGGGAACAACAATAGCTAATCCATACCCTGCAATAAAGAGAAGGAAGGGAAGCAGAACTGTTCCATCAAACTCGCTCAGCTTTGTTTTTGTTACTGGGTAACCACTTTTGTTACCAGCCATTCCATCAAGAATCTAAGCTCTATCACATCTAGTCTTTAGAAAAATTGGAACTTTAAACATTTGCAGCTGAATTTTCTTTCTTCTTTCTTCCAATCTGCCTTATATAACTTTTGGTGTTTTAGTGCCATGACTTTAGATCAGGGATCTTCAAACTTGGCCCTTTTATGACTTGTGGACTTCAACTCCCAGAATTCCTCAGCCAGCATGCCTGGCTGAGGAATTCTGGGAGTTGAAGTCCACAAGTCATAAAAGGGCCAAGTTTGAAGACCCCTGCTTTAATCTGAGACATCCAAAGGACAGTCTGCTTTTTTAACTTGAACTTTCAGTTGCTTTTAGAATGTTATCAGAAGTATGCAATAAACATACTTTAAGACAAACAAAAGAATAAATACATCATATTGGCAATATTTTATTGGTGTCCTCAAGATCAATTTATACAACATTTCTGTTGAATCCTGTCTTACTTTACTCTAGTTAAAAACCTGTTTTAACTAAATTTAAACTGTAACCATTCAAAAGAAATGCTCTTTTCTAATACTCACATATTTCTAATGCTTATAATATACTCAACCAGTTTATACAGTAATTGCAGCAACAAATGCTATTGTTTGTAACATAAACGATAAACAAAATCAAGTCATTTGCAGCAATTAAGGTGACCAAATTTGTAACAATTCCAATAAGAATTGCAAAGTATTTGTATATCCGGTACAAAAAAGAAATATGAATTCAGGAGAAGGAAAAGTAGTAAAAGGTGTAGATTTGGTAGGTGAGATGATAGGATTTTCATATGTCCATTGAGGGGGTGTGTAAGGACAAGAACCAGTCCAGATACGCACAGGGTGTGATGTTTATCACAGTTGACATTTATTACTGTTTACAAAGGATTACAATAAAGAACAGAAAGAGCTTGTGTATATATAGTATGTACTATCTTGTTCCTGTTCTGAGTATGGTGTGTACATGTGAATATTGAAACTTAACAACAAAAATCATATCCAGCATGCATTGATCATCCAATCTCACTGTATACATGTACTTTGATCATAAAGGTTCATTCATTCATTCATTCGTTCATGATCACAGCTCTGTCTAAACATTCCTTAGTTTCTTATGTATCAAATGCACAGAGTTTTCACCTCCTCCCCTTCTCCCCCAGTTGCTTAATAGCAGGCTTTGCAATTCTATTATTTTTATTCCCTCTTTAACGAGCTTGTAGTTCCAAGGAAGAAAAGCCTTGCACTAGCCAAAAGTGGGAAAGAAAGAGACTCTGCTCTCTGTTCAAACTTCTGTGAAAAAAACCAGCTAGCCTCTGAACCACTTTTTTTTAAGGAGGATTACTTTATTAGGCATTATTTTGTTCTGGCTCCTATTTGGTTCTTTTCCAAAAAAAAAAAAAATCTGTCTTCCCAATCCACTGAAGATGACTGCTGATCTTCCTCCATTCTTTGTCCTTGGATTCTTTTAGTCCTTTGCTTAGCTGGTCACACCTTTCACCATCAGCATCATGTGTAGACAGTGGAAGAACCCTTCTTCCCCAGTCCCCTCCTACTCTAACTCTTATATTTGTCTCTAAAAAACATGTGTGCCCATTTGCAGATGCTCTAAAAAGATTTTTTTAATTGTCTAGATACTTTAAACCTTACACATGGGTATCAGATTCTCCCTCCTCCAAAAGAAGCCTTTTAACATTGACATATACGATGCCAAGAGAAAGAGTGGAATTATATTCTGGTTTTATTTATTTATTTTTGAAAATGTTGGCAGACTAGCAGCTATGAAGGTCTTGGAAATGATGCTCATCTGCTGTGATATGTCTGCACCTACAAAGATCAGAACTGGGCAAACCACGGTATTCCCTTTGACGGCTAATGTTGGACATGAAAAAAAACAGGATGGGGAATAGCGCCTGTGAATTTTAGAAGACTCCTGAGAATACCATGGAAAACAACCTGATGGATCATTGAACAAATCAGACCAGAATCCTCACTTGAGCCCTAAAGTAACCTACTTCAGGCACATCATGTAAAATGCTCTAATGCTAGAAAGGTGGAAGGAAAGAGAAGAACCAGCAGCAAGGTCATTGGACTCTTGTTAGGGTGGTAATGAGTGCACCATTAGAGGAGGGTGTGGGAACCTGAAAGAACAGGTTGGGAATCTATGCGGCTGCTAGGAGCCAAAAGTGACTTGATGGCATCCAATCAATCATAGAATCTCATCTTGATTGGGGGGGGGAGGAAGCTTATCTGCTAATGCTGGCATACCTGCCATGTTGTTTCAGATGAATTCTTGCCTCTTAACAGTAGCAAAATCTGTCTTTCACATCCTCTCCCAAACGGAATTTTCCTAATCCCTTTCCCTCAACGGAATTCTACTTGTTTGATTCCTTTTTGCTGGAGAGAATGTGATCACACAGATACATATACAACACACATATAGGTACTCCTTGCTTAATAACCAGTGGCTAAAAGGACTAGAAGATCTCCAAGGTGCCTTCCAGCTCTATTCTATTCTATTCTGTTCTGTTCTGTTCTGTTCTGTTCTATTCTATTCATGATCTGTCATTGATATTGTGACTGCTGCACACATATCCCGTGATCACTTAGCAATCAGGATCATGTGGCTGCAATTTGCAACTTTTTTGCTGTTTTATATCAGGTAACAAAAAAATGCCCATTGGATATGTTGGATTCACTTAATAGCAACAACTAACAACCATGTGATTTCCTGAACAACCACAGTGACTCACTTAACAACATTGTAAAAAAGGATTGTAAAATTGAGTCAGGTTACATGCTTAACAGCCGCAATGACTTACAACCAAAATTCCAGGCTCACTTTTGTTTCTAATTCAAGGTACTAATTCAAGGATTTCTGTGTTCTAACTTTGTATTCAGATTTAATGCTCACTTGTTTGTTGAAGACACTAGAGGTCAGTATAGATAAAGAACAGGATACATTTGTTTATGCTTTTTTTAAATTGAGGAAACAATAAAAGGGGATCCACTGAGCATTATTTTGTTGGAGATATAAGAAAGGAGAGAAAAAGAAATGACAATCTGTGGCCCACCAAATAGTCTTCCTCTTCTGGTGGGATTTTGATGGAGCAAAGGACCTTTCTTGATTTGATTTCTGGTATTGAAAGTGTGCTGTTTGCAGACAGTTTTTAACAGAATGTTAAGGAAAATTCAAAGTTTGAAAACTTCATTTGGACAAACACAAAAGGAGTATTAATGTTGACAATTAAAGCATATACTGCATACATTACTTAAATCATCCTGATTACAAGTCTGGGTCAGATGCTGGCTTGATCCCATATAATGTAAAGGAAGTCAAGGCTGTGAAATAATTATTTGCTGAAAGGCATCTATGGAGCCTTTGACAGCAGTGAGAACATGTATTCAGTGCATAATCCATAAAACCCAATACTTTAAATTTAAGTGACCAGAACAAATAGATATGGGAACCATTCTGACTTACAATCTTTAAAGCATTGTCTAGAAATGTGGGTGTAAATATTTGCCTGAAAAGCTATTGTATTGTATTTTTGACAAAGCATGCTTATAAATGTGGACTTGACAGAAATTGAATTAATGTCAGAATAATATTGATTCAATTAAATCTTCACATTTTCGCTGTTTTTAAATCACTTTGTTAAAAACTGGAGTCCTCACTTTGGACAACCTTATGCAGAAGCTATCAAAATAATCATCCCTTGAGCATTCAGATTAAAAATAAACATGATGAACCATGAATAGTTCAGAGATAGATGGGGGGAGAAGAGTTCCAAGAATGGACTTTTTATGAGTGCATCTTTCTGAGCAGGGACCATAGAAGAAGACGACCAACAGCTGAGTTTGATGTTATAGTGAGAGACCTCATTATGGACAAGATCTATCTATATAACTGCTAAGAGTTCATACCAATTTGATGGCACATAAATCAATCATGGCATGGATTTGTGAATGTGCTGATTTTGCAGATTATGCCCAGGAAAACATCAGGACTAAAACATCAGTTTTATGCTCATGAGGGCAAATAGGTCAGTCATGAATGTAAATGAAGCTTTATTTATTTAGGTTTTACATCATTTTTTTTAAAAAAAACAATGCATCCAAATATATCATCTTGACTGAATACCCATGCCTGGCCATAGAAGCCAAGTATTTTCCATAGTGTTTTTTAAATAATTTATTTATTCTTCATGAAACAGCAGAAACAGCAGAAATCTTACACAGTATATACAAAATAGCTATACAGTATATGAACCATTTTCTTTATTCTTTAAGGAGCAGAAATGTAACCACTTAGATGTTGTTGAGCTTTACTTCCCTTCATCCCTTACTATTGGCTACATTGCCAAAAACAATTGGGAATTTTGAAATAGGTTTTGGCGGTTTGCAGGTTGTCCAGCTCTGCCCAAAAGTGAGGAATGGGGGCAAAAGCATTGCACTGAATGTGTAGGCAGGCCACCACCCCATATTCACTGAAAGTCAGCTATGTGTGAGTTTCGATCAACATTAACTCTGGGTGTGGCGTGCCTTGGAATTGTATATGCAGAGAGATTACTCTAAAAGCCCTCCACACACACCCCTTTCTTTTTGCTAGACAGAAAACTGTTGTCATTTTAAAAGAAGAACAAAGATGGGAACTGAGGCTAAAAGGAACAGACTATCTTGTCAGTAGTCTCAGAATCAACTGAATAGTATATTCGTGGATCTAGAGTCCGAAGTCTAAAAACCATAGAATCATAGGACTGGAAGGGACCTTGGAGAACTTCTAGTCCAACCCCATGTCCAAAGAAGGAGTCCTTATGCCCTCCCAAACAAACGATTGTCCAATCTTTTCTTGAAAATCTTCAGTCATAGAGCACCCACAACTTTGGGAGGAAAGGTATTCCATTAATTGTTCTCGCTGTCAGGAAATTCCTTATTTCCAGGTTGAATCTTCCTCTGATGAGCTTCCACCCATTGCTTCTTGTCCTGTCCTCAGGTGCTATGGAAAATAGTTCAACACCCTTTTCCCTGTGACAGCCCTTCAAGTACTGTATTGGAGTACTGCAATCACGTCTCCCCTTATCTTTCTCTTTATTAGACTAAACATCCCTAGTTCCCTTAGCCACTTATCCTTTGATTTAGCCTCCAGACTCCTTATCATCTTTGTTGCTTTTCTCTGCACTCTTTCTTGATGCTATCCCTGTTGATGCAACCTAGAATTGTGTTGGCTTTTTTGGCAGCTGCAGCACACTGCTGGCTCATACTTAAGCAGTGATCCACCTGGATCCCTCTCAGTTATTACTATTTACCAGGTACCTTCTATTTTATACCTATGCATTTAGTTTTCCCTACCTAAGTGCAGGACCTTACTTTTCTCATCACTGAATTGCATCTTGTTGCACAGAGCTCAATGCTAGTCTGTCAAGATCCCTGTGAATTTTGAGACTATATTCTAAAGTGTTGGCAAATTTCCCCAGCTTTGTCTACAAATTTGATGAGTTCCTCTTTTGTCCCCTCATCTAGATAATTTATGAAGATGTTGAAGAGCACCAGGTCCAAGAGAGAACCTTGAAGTATCTTACTACATACTGTATTTCCCTCAACATAGATATATCTCCATTCTGGTCTATAACCTGAGTGTGGATCATCAGCCAACTCTGAATCCATCTGGTGGTGGTACTGTCTATTCCATATTGTTCTATCTTACCAAGAAATAGGCTGTGGTCCACTTTGTCAAATGCCTTACTGAAGTCCAAGTATACTATACCCACAGCAAGGATCCAGTTCTCTGATTAACTAATTTAATCACTTTAATCAAAGAAGGCAATAACGTTTGGCATGATCTGTTTATAACAAATCCATGCTGGCTTCCAATAATTTCCTTGTTCATTTCTAGATGCTCATGAATCCATACCTTGATTATCTTTTCCAGGATTTGCCAAACTGTCTGTAACGTCCTGGATCCACTTTATCCTTTCTGAAGATTAGAACCACATCAGTTTTTCTCCAGTCCTCTGGAATTTCCCAGTGCTCCAGCTCTGAAATATTTCATTCAGTGTTTCCAAGATCTGCCAGCTCCTTCATTACCCTAGGATGTAAAGCATCTGGTCCCGGAGAGTTAAACTCATCCAAAGCAGATATATATTCTCTTAACAATTCCTGTATTCCTGTCCTGTCTCCCAGAATGCTGCTTTTGATAACTTGGGCTACTTTTTTCCTTTTGTGTAGACAGATGCAAAGAAGAAATTAAGCAGTTCAGTTTTCTCCCTGCTGCCCATCACCTTTGTGCCATCTTCTCCCATTAGTGGACCGACCATTTCCTTGACTTTCTTCTTGCTCCTTAGCATTAAAATAAACTTTTTTTTGTTATTTTGGGCATTTGTTGTAAGTCTTACTTCATTCTGAGCCTTAGTCTTCCTGACTCCAGTCTGGCAGATGAGGCTAGTTGCTGGTATTCTGTTCTAGTTATATGCTGTTTCCATTTTTTATACTCGTCTGAATTGTGCCTGGCTGTCAGAGAGCTCTTTGTGCAATCATGCTGATCTTGTCTAGAGTCTCTTGTTTTTCTTTCCCTGTGATGTTGTTTTTGTTTGGGCTTTTACGAACAATTTTTTTATAGTATCCCAAGCATTCTGTATTTTTCCTCTTAAGATTTCCATCTATGGAATCCTTCTTATTCTTACCTAAAGACAGGCCTATTAAAGTCTAAAATACCAGTCCATCTTTGTTGAGTTACCTGTACCTGCATTATGGTGAATTCTAGCATGATATGGTCACTTTCCTCCAAAGTTCTTGTAACTTCCACTCCATCAACCATTTCATCTCTTAGTAAAAATTACATCCAGTATAGCTGACCCTCTAGTCCAAAATCAGTGAATAAAGAATCACAGAATTCAAGGAGACTTAGTGGACATGCAGTCCAATGCACTGTTCAGTGCAGGATCCATTGGTGTGTCTCCATGGATGACCATTTATCCTACAGTTGAAGATTTCCAATGAAGAAGTCACTATTTCATGCGAAAACCTATTCTACTGGCTGACAGCTTATATGATCAAGTTATTCCTCCCAATGTCTATTCTGAACCTGCTTCCTTACAGTTGTAACACACTGTGTAACACACCCTCTGGAGTGATAGAAAAAGTCATCCCGTTTTTGCTATAACAACCCTTTGATATTTAAAGAGTTGCATCTCTCTCCCAAGTCATATAATGCAGGCTAAATGTATCGTTCCTTCAACTGTTCAGCATAAAACTTGGTTTCCAGATCCTTCACTATCTTGCTAACCATTCTCTGAAGTTTTTATTTTATTTTTATTTTAATTCCATTTACATCCCGCCCTTCTCCGAAGACTCAGGGCGGCTTACAAGTTGTTCCAACTGTCATTATCCTTTTATCTAATTAATTTCAGTGCCACCCAACTCCATTCCTTTGCTGGGCAGCCCACAATGTAGAAAAACAAATGATAAAAAATATAAATAAAAATATAATACGGGAAATAAACAAAATGGCAAAGCAAACGTCAAAACATACTAAGATACGACAAACACAGGTCACAAGAGATTCCATCCACCTTCCCCAAGTCCTGGGAGAATAGCCAGATTTTTAAGGGCTTCTGGAAATGCCTTCATGGTTAGGAGCATTTTTGAACAATGATGCTTAAACAGGGCACAGTAGTTGAAATAGGCTTTGACTAGGACAGAAAAGAGTAGAATTTTTCCCATGATTTGTACCTTGGGCTTTTGTTAAACGCACCCTAATATAACATTTAGAGCCGTGATGGCACAGTGGTTAGAATGCAGTATCGTAAGCTAATTCTGCCGACTGCCAGGAATTCAATTCTGAGCGGCTCAAAGTTGACTCAGCCTTCCATCCTCCTGAGGTTGGTAAAGTGAGGACCCAGATTGTTGGGGTCCTCTATAGGCTGAATGTAAACCACTTAGAGAGGGCTGGAAAGCACTATGAAGTAATATATAAGTCTAAGTGCTATTGCTATTTATCATTTTAACATCTGGAATGGACTGCTGGCCCACGTATACCACGATCAAAAAGGATTCTGTATGTATTACTTCAACAGAAAAAATATTTCAGGAAATGCTGTTCACCCCATTCTATGGGGAAACAACATGCAAGACATTCTAAAACTAATTGATAGACACCTGTCTTTAAGCTATTTATTACAAACCAAGCTCAGCAGGTTCAACTAGCTGCAAGAAAGAAACAAGCAGTACATTTCTTATTAGATTTGACATCTATTTCCTCACTCATATTTTAGATGACATAAATGATTCGCAATGCTTCCATTTTTGTAATTTTATTTCTTTAACGGGTATTGGTATAATATGCCTTCAACCCAAGAATACGGATGTTTCTGATATATTACAGTAAACATACATTTTCTCTTAACAACAAAATCCTCTGGAAGTTCTCCATTTTAAGATAACAATAATTGCATGCTTTTTGTTTACAGCAAACTGATAGTATTGCTTTTTTTTTTAAAAAAAAAAGGAACCATGCATGGTGTAAGGAAGTACTGATCACTGCCTTTGTTCATGTACAAATTAAAATTCTTTTAAAATCAGTCTGTCTTTATGTGTGTCAAATGCATTAAGTATGTTGGGTGGGCAGTGCTTTGGATTTGAAAGGAAAACAGGGCTGCACTCAGATATCAATCTTCTTTTGACAAATCGTTTAACCAAAGCCTCTTTCTCAGGGCTAAACTGAGATTATGCTGATCTGGAACAAAGATTGGTGTATGACCAAAGAAAAGACCACACTTTCATGAAGTTGCCAAGGGCTGCATGAGCACCCCTGCACATTCCAAAGCATCATTTTCCTTTTGTATCCAAAGTGCTACACAGCCATATTAAATATATGCTTTCCTTTCTGAATGTTCTGAAATGACCAGAGAAATGGCAAGTATGGATTAGCAATTATCCACTCTAATCTCATGGCTGAATATGCGAAAATACAGACTGTCCAAATCAGTTGAACTGAATTTCAGTTGATCTTAACGTTTAAACCTTAACGTGTCAATGAGAAATTGTATAAAAAGCATGCAAAACTCCTAGAAAACATTTAAATAAAGCCAAATTTGCAGTGTAGTCCATAAAAATATACACTGTATATTAAAAGCACTTCAAATAGCAAGTACCTTTTGCCAGGTGCCCCAATGTTAATTCTTTGGCAACTTAAAAAGGGAACTGTTTATAGAATAACAACATTATTTTATAACTGCATAAAACAAATGGAAATCTCAATAAAAAGTATGTTATTAATAACATAAACTTCTGAATTACACAAATGCTGTGCATAACAAAATTATATAGAAAAATATAATTCCATTAAGGTAATTTGAATATTTACTCTTATACCTGTACTTGGAAATTAGGCAAACCCTTTAGCAAATAATCAGATTTTCTCCTACTTTAAACATATCTAAAACAACCTCTTATTATTCAAAGTCAGTAAAAAAAAAAGAGGCCTCTGGATTTGAGGATTTCACTACTGCTCGCAATATTAAGTTACTACAGGTTGCCGACAAATTGGACAAGTGGAATTTTCAGAAAGCCAACGATCAATACAATGAAAATGGAATTCATGCATGCATGGTAATTGCCTTAGCTTGTTTCCTACAACATATTCATTAATGCACACACTACACATCTTACTTATTTCATCATCTTCTGAATGGGGATTCTCGTAATTCCGGGTAGAAAGATTATCAATCTGGTCTTTGGTCAATCCTCTCAAGTTGTCACTAGAATCTTCTTCTAATAAAAGATAAGGTACAAGGCGAAGGATGGGAAGTGTTCCATTTTCAACAAATGATGCTCTGCTATTTGGGGTATTATTATTTTGCTGGTGTTGGATAGAATTTGTTTCTCCCTGCCTTTCCGTGCTATCTTGATCAGTTAATGTATCCTCAGGTGAAGTTATATCAAATTCACTATTTAAAGCCCTGAAGCTAGGCATTGAGGGTGGTATATTTGACAAGTGCTGACTATTGCTCTGAGTTTCAGAACTTGTTTCTGTATCCATTAAGGAACTTAGCTCTCCAAATCCAGTCATAATTTGTCTTAAAATTGATCTGACAGCCACTGATGAAGACTCGCCAAGCCCAGTATCTGACGCCCTATGAAGAGGTATCCGTATAGTGTTGACATATGTCCGTATTCCTGCATATTCAGATCGTGAAACATTCTGAACAAATCCTTCATTATCACTTTCAAGAGTCACCAAGTTGTCTGCCATGCCTACTCTTGAACGAGTTCTAGAAGCAATACTGTCACGATCTCTATTTTCTCTGGGACGAATTCTCCTTACCTGAAGATCTAATGTAATACTAGGATGCCGTCTAGGTGCAGATGCAGCTCTTACAGTTTCTTCCTCTTCCAAAGTTATACCCAGTGACGATGCTTGTTCCTCAGTTTGTTCTGGAGAAGGCTGGGTTGTGTGTGCCCTATTAGTTCCTGCATGTATTTGTTGCATATTGTCTGGCTGCCCATTTTCCAAAAGAGATTGGAACTGACCTCTAAAAGTTGATCTTAATCTTAACACTTCTGTCCTTTGCCTTGAATTTCTTCGGGTTCTAGCTCTCCCTCTGTAGTATCTTACTGGAGTCACTCTCTGTGTTCTCCTTTGCCTAATGATGTTGTGTTCATTGTCATCTAAAAGGCTGTTAGGTGTTGAACTTGCTGAACTTCTGTTTCTAGCTCCAAGTCTACCCGAGAAGAATCGAGAATTTTCTTCAGCATTCTGAGTCAGCAAACCACCAACGTTTCCAATTCCTGATGAGACAAATCCATGGCCAACAGAATTAGCTAATGTCCTGCTCCTAGTTCGGCTGGCTACTGGACTATTTGCAATTACAGGTCTATTTTCCATATGCATTCTACTGGAATGGCCATATAAGAACTCATTCAGTTGTTCCCCAGGAGTATTATCATTGTTCTGTTCATGGTTTATATTTATTTCAAGACTAAACCGGAATTCTCCACTACTTGGGTTTGCCTGGCTTACAGCTCTCCAAGTCTGGTTTCCACTCTGACCACTATGTGTGGAATTTTCTGTATGATGAAATGTGTTCAGCCACTCAAGCAAGGAGTTGCTGGTTATGTTTTCCCCAAGCGTCTCTGAATCTGCGGATAATTTAAAAAATACATTTTTAGGAGTTTGGGTTTGATTTCATTTAGATAAGGCAGTTAAGTATGAGTGTCAATTGATAATATAAATACATGCTACTTATAGAAATAATATGAAGCATAATCCAATATACTATTCTTTTCTATACTATTTCACCGTAGAGAGCTAAATACAATTTCTATTTTCATATCAATAATTGCTTTCAATACTATAACACATGAGCTATGTCAATTACCAAAAATAAGATAGAGATTATAGGCATATATTTATATTTATGTATTCTTTATTACCAACGTTTTGAATAAGTATTTTTTCAAAGTTAAAATAATAGAGTTTGTAAAATTTCATGTTCATTAACTGACTTACTTCACGTACTCGCTAAAGTTTTTAACCAGATGTTACTTGGTCCAATGTATAAAAAGAAAGAATACAAAATGGTATCCCATCCTATAATAAGCAATGTTCATAATAAGATGGATAGGGCAAATAGTTTCCAGTTAAAGAGAAAAAAGATTGATATGATCTGAAATATCCCTAGATTCTTCAATTACAATTTATTTCAGATGATTTTTTTTCTTAAGAGTATGCCTTCTTAATGCTCCTGAGAAAATACAGAACATCTATCCCTTCAAACAAGGTATGCTCATTAGGCTTCACCTTCCATCTAAACATTTACCAGCCACATCCAAGATCTAGTTTGGTTTAATGGTTAAGGCACCAAGCTAGAAACCAGAAGACTGTGAGTTCTAGTCCCGCCCTAGTCATTAAGACCAGCTAGGTGACCTTGGGCCAGTCACTTTCTTTCAGCCCAATTCATCTCATACGGTTCTGGTGTTGGTGAAAATAAAAGGAGGAATGTATGTTTGTTGCCTTATTTATAAAAATAATAAAGGTGGGGGAAAATAAAAAAATGGACCAACTATAGCAACAGCATAGATATTTTGCAGCTTTTGCCCTAGAAATAATCAAAATTTTCCAACAAGCACTTTTTTCAAAATTCCAACCCTGATTTTCCTTAATTCCCTTCTACAGTTCTCCACAAATAATCCTCTTCCTTAGCCTCAGAGAAGCCCATGAAGCATGTTGGCTGATGATTCTAATAAATATATTTTTGAACCATATATATAATTTGCATTTTCCCCAGAACTATAGAAAGAAAGAAAGAAAGAAAGAAAGAAAGAAAGAAAGAAAGAAAGAAAGAAAGAAAGAAAGAAAGAAAGAAAGATTGATTTAGTTTATATCTAGCATGATTACCTTCCCATTCTCTATTTTCTGGCTCAGACTGGGATGCCTGATTTTCCTTTGCACTTTGCAAACGTTGCTGCAGCTCATCTGCTGTTATTTCCCCTAAAAGAGTTCATTTTACACTGTTAATTTTATTTATTATCTGAATGCACATGATCAGGCAAAACAATAGTTATTACAACTGATGATTTTTTTAAAGAAATTAATGTAAAACCAGAATGGTAAAAAACCTATTAATATGCATAAACCACAAAAAAAAGACCTTTAATAACTTTCCCTTGCAATTATAAGTCATTTAAGAAACTGTATTTGCTCTACCTTGTTTGTATTTTCTGTAAGCATTATCCAAAATCAACCAAAAAAAGATTAAATGAAAAGAATTTGCAATACGTAGTTTAAAAATGCTGATAACAGGAGAATAAATGAAATACAATTTAAATAAATAGAAATAAATGTATCTCTCTCATTTTCAAGGCATATTAGTAACAAATGGTACCACTTATCTATCATGCCATAAGATACAGTATATTCTGTGTGCAATTTGAACATAAAAGTATTATTTGAATTCATTTTAATTATCAAACTGCAGATAATTCAGGATTACATTAGATGTAAAGTATTTTAAAGCAAGAGTCACCTGGAGTCCCAAGAAGGTTACGATCCCTCATCAATCTGTAGTCTTCATCACTAAGTGCATTAATGAATTGATAATAAGCCTCCTCTCTGTTGAGGCGTTCCTGCTGCCATTGCCTCTCATTATCACCACTGTTATTCTGCGAAGTGGCCTGTTCTCCATTTTCCCCTGAGCAAGCTCTGGAACAAGCCATTCTGGAAGAAATAAACTATTTTAAAAAGGGAAGAAAAAAAATCAAGTGATTTATCAACTGAATGTTCCATATGGCTTTAAAGTTACTAAAGAAGAAACTAACACAATGTTCACATATTTGTCAATTCGATACACGCATACAATGAACTGTACTTAATTTCTTTGTGGCATAGCATGAATTGTGGAGTAAGTTCCAAGGTACATAATATAAATCATTTCACATTAAACATATATAGAACTGAACTTCAGGTTTTTGTTTGATGTTAAGAGTGCTAGAGATTTTTTTGGCCAGGTTACAACTGATAACAATCCACAGTTCAAAATGCCATTATGCTATAGTATCAGTGCTATATACCATTACATTTTTCTTAATCTCTCTGTTTGGGGGGGGCATCTTCAACATCAGTCAAAAAGGAAGTTAGTAATAGCTAATCGGAATAGCATCAAAAGCAAAATATACACATAGAAAACAAAAATAAAACTCCAGATGTAGGCTCCCATAGTTAATCAGCTGGGTTAGAAACTGCACTGAAATGCTAGTTTTAACCTGTTTGCAGAACTGCAGTAAATGGGGTTATATATACTTCCAGGCAGACTATTCCATAAGTTGGAGGTTATTACAGATAAAATCTGCCATGTCATTCTTTGTCTGCAAATATCACAAGGGATTTTTCAGCAGACCCTCTATTAATAACTATACCACAGTATGTCAAGTCTATTGTGAATGCAGAATAGCATGTTTTAATTTCAAATGCAAGTTGGTCATCACTCATTCCTTCAACAGTTACATATCCTGCAAAGCTCTGTTAAAATTGGTTTTATAAATGCATTTTGCATTTAAAGAATTGTGAAAATCTTTGCTTAGCTACTAGGTAATATGGCCATTACCAATTGCCAAATACCCAAATTATACTACACAGAAATATCAGACAATTAATTTCAATAATTAAGAGAGTAAAGAACTTATTAAATGTGGGTAAGATTTATTCATTTACAGAATTGAAATACTTTTATTTAAAAAATAAATGCATTCAGGTATTTAAAAGCCAATAAAAGTTCATATGAATGAAGAATCAACTGTTAAAGCAATTCTCAAATCAATATTACCTTTTTTTTTACTCTGTTTTCCTAAGGAGAGAAAATGATGATCTTAACACTGTGTAATGTTGATAATCCTCTGAGGTATTCAGGGCATTTTCAGTTTTCCAGAGTTCTTTGAACAGGGAATTGAATTATATATAAATCCTATTCATGACAAAATAAAAACATGTGCTGAATATTTTGTGATAACAGGCAAAAAAATATTGATCAAGAGGATAATCAGACTCTCTCTCCTCTATTATGTTTATTGATTCACCTTTTATAACATGCTATCATGACTACTTTTCTTTAAAAATGCAATGGCAGCAGATATATCATATCTGTACAAGTCCTACAGTTTTAGAAATAAGAACCTGCCATGGCATAAAGCAGTATCACTCATATCAGACTGCAGCCTTAAACATCCTTTTGATGCTCCTTTTTATGGATATTCATTTAACAATATTAAATCTTGACAGCCCTATCTCTTATGTGAATAGATCGAGGAATAAGAAAGGCTGGGACACTATCCCAGCAAAAAAAAATATGCGACTAATCCACAAAACTCGTTAAACTTGACATTCTACTACTATTTTCCTGTTCTACACAACTGCCAGTGAACAGGGTTAAGAGCAAGTTAAAATGAAGAGCCGTATTCCTTTGCCAAGGACTAGTTTCAGGAAACAGCAAATAAATAGGCATTGATAACTGGAAAAGGACTAATTTAATACCTTGTACAAGGATCCTAGCAATTTCGGGATTTATGTGACTCCTTTCCTCCTCCGACTATGAAAGACACGTTCCCCAATAACAGATTTTTAATCTATTACAACAAAGGAGCTTACAGTCTAGCAACTTCACTGTAGCATAAGCTTTTGCAGACTGATCCTTTCCCAAGGCATCTACAATATGTAGCATACCAATTTAGGGTTTCCTCTTCCTTTCTTTACCAGTCTGGATTTCTCTCCGTCTTGGCTGGTGGCGCTGATCTCTTCCCTCCTCACCTGGATACTGAGAGGAGGAGAATGATTAACACCACGACCAACCAGCCACCCACTGAAGAATGAAATAGGGCTAATTTAGCATCCAATTTGACTACTTTAGGCCGGTAGTCTAAAGGTAAGTTTCTGTAGCAGGCAATTGCCCAGAGATCACAGCTTCACCAGGAAAGGCTAAACGGCAATTACTTATTATTATTTTTTTTCTTCCCCCGTGCCTGCCGAAGGCTGAGCTTCTTACAAACCCATCACAGTCCACGTTAATCTTCTCCGAGCAGCGGCTTCCAAAGAAACTGACAAGACCAACTACCAGTCGTTGAGGTGCGGCACCAATGCAATCCCGTCGGGTTCTAACGACCTGAGTTCATGGTTCCAGGGCAAATGCGCACGCGCGAATACTCCTTCGTCCGCTGAAGCTTCTTGCGAGAACGGAAGGAGTGACGGGCTTTTCGAACCGGCGAGTACTTTTTCCTGCCAAGTCGCTCGTAAAAGTACACCGGAGACCGAGTCGCTGTGACAGTCTTAGGATGATGGGCCGGCGCCTTGCTAAGTATTGCACGGGTGACAGAGAGCGAGCGAGCGAGCAAGCAAGCAGATTTTTTATTTATTTATTTTGTGATACAATATTTTACGTAGTATTTAGAAGGCTTTGACCAGGGGTCTTCAAACTTGGCCCTTTTATGACTTGTGGACTTCAACTCCCAGAATTCCTCAGCCAGCAAAGCTGGCTGAGGAATTCTGGGAGTTGAAGTCCACAAGTCATAAAAGGGCCACGTTTGAAGACCCCTGGCTTTGACTGATTGCAAGACAGCTATGTGAGATCAGGTTTGATTAATTCTCGGATAGGAGGCCACTCAGGAAGGTATTTTCCATCCTGGGAAAACGGGGAAAAAAAAGTAGTAGAAGTAAACAATGGCAAGCTACTTATATGGGTAGCAAATTTTAAATTATATCATTCATCATTCGACAGCAAGATTGGATAATGGAATATTCGTGAAAGTACCTGAGATCATGCTAATTTGTTTCCATGAGGGTAACTGATATTTCTTTGTATCTGATCTGCATACCCTTGGTGATCAAACCAATCAGTCCTGGAGGAGATCAACCCTGACTGCTCTTTAGAAGGCCAGATCCTGAAGTTGAAATGGAAATACTTTGGCCACCTAATGAGAAGGAAGGACTCACTGGAGAAGAGCCTAATGCTGGGAAAGATTGAGGGCAAGAGAAGAAGGGGACGACAGGGAATGAGGTGGCTGGATGGAGTCATTGAAGCAGTGGGCGTGAGCTTAAATGGACTCCAGAAGATGGTAGAGGACAGGAAGGCCTGGAGGAACGTTGTCCATGGGGTCACGATGGGTCGGACTCGACTTCGCAGCTAACAACAACAAGAGCATGTTCTTGTACCTGATCTGTAGATAAACCCTTGTTATGCTTATAAAATGGTTAATTCATCTGGAATTAACCCAATTATCTGAATTTGCATGCCACCCCAACCAGAAATTAATCAATTATGATTCACATAACACAAAATGCTACACAAAGTGTAGTTAGCTATTTTTTTATTTAGTATGTTATATAAAGACAGTCTGAAAAGACAGGCAGGTCTCAATTAGTGCAGTTAATCAATTCCATAAAATGGTCACATTATTTGAATTTGCCCTATTTGAAGTGGAAAATTGGAATATTTTCTGTGGAAAATACTGTAATTGGTTCTGGCTTGATGGAAATAGGCAATGAAAATTTAAAAAATATTTTTGTATGTACTTAAATATTACAGTAAAGCATAAAAATTATAATTTAAATTTACCAATCTACTATAGATTTATACAGTTCAACAGTTATTGTTTTATGCTATGATCATGTTTATGTCATTGAATTGCATCAGATTTTTGTTCTTATATAATATGCCTATTCCTTTTTGAAACTGTACTGCTTTTCTCTGACGAAATCTTTTCTCCATTTTGCACATAAAGATTAACAGTATCTGAAACCTCAAATACAACTGTGCAGGCATTTGCTTCAATTGCATACATGCTAGCCTTGAATTAACTGAATTTTGGGTTGCATTAAATGTAATCAGGCATCTGTTTACAACTCATACTAAATTAAATAATGTGTTATTTTAACTCACATGAACTTGTATTTGTATTGTCCCAGAAAGACACCCCAACACCAAAAAGGAAGCAATGACCCTAAAATGGGGAACAGTATTGCAATATCTACAGTTAGATATATTGTTTCTTCATGCTCAGTGGTAAGGCTTTTTCAGATCCCAAAACTTAGCCTTAGTCAATACCCAACTAATTTTGAAAATTCACATACTCCTCTCCTGCCAAATTATTAATTGCTTGCAGTCATAATAACCAGTAGCCATGCTGCATTCATGCCTCATACATAACTAGATCATTTCAAGAAACAGCATGTTGTGCAAATTCATAATCCTTCAGATTATTTTAAACTGAAGCATCCTAAATCAATTGTTAGAAGTACTTTTCTGTAGACAAGTCACTAGTTCTTATAATAATCCAATTCTAGATTAATGGTCTTGTACTACCCAGTCAGTTGTCTGGAAATAAGATTTAAGCATAACTGCTAAACAAAATTGTCCCTCAAATGACAAAGCATGTTTTTGAAGGACTTCATTAAGCTGCAGTATTCAAGCCATGCCTGCTGCTACCTGCCTGGCTGTGGGGAAGGGGCTGTGTACATACTAAAGCTTTGACAGTACTTTCTGGTACCAAAAATTTAAGTAAAAAATTTAAGTAAAAACAGAACAGAAGGAAGCAGGGGAACCACATTCTCCGGAATGATTGTCATTTATCCAGTTAGTATATTTATTCTAGATCAAAACAGTAAAGATTAGGTAGTAACTGACTGGGTTAAATGAATGAATGAATGAATGAATGAACCTTTTAGTACAACCATGTATACATTGAGATTGGCTAAGCCTCCCTTCGTGCCCCCCACCACAACTCACAGTGACAACAGACCCACCATCTTGTTACACCATGTGAGCTAATTGCACAACACATCGGCCTCGCAAGTCAATCATTTATAAAAATTATTTCCCGTTCAAGAGCCTGACAGCCCATGGATAGAAGCTGTTCTTCAGCCTGTTGGTATGGCTGGCTATACTTCTGTATTTCCTACCCGATGGTAGGAGAGTAAAGAGGTACCGACCAGGTGTGAGTCATCCCTGAGAATTTTCCTCACTCTTCCAAGGCAGCAAGCCCTGGCGATGTCATCCAGTGGTGTCAGGGGACAGGCCACAATGTTTTGTGCTGTGCTCACCACCCTCTATAATACTTTCCTATCCGCGGCTGTCAGGCCAGCATACCAAACCACAATAAAGTGCGAGGACACTTTCTATAGTAGACCGGTAAAAGAAGGTCATTAGCCGTTGTTCTACCCTGTTCTTCCGCAAGACCCTGAGGAAGTGGACTCTCTGTCGGGCCTTTCTGGCCACCTGGGTTGTATTGACTTTCCAGGTAAGATCTTCACAGAGGTAGACTCCCAGGAATTTAAAGGAGGAAACTCCTTTAAACATACAATGCGATTATAACCACTGAGTTTCAACTGAAAGAACATTACAGCAATCACTAAATATGTTGGGAAAATGAATACAATAAAATACTTTGGTCTGTGCTAATATTTTATTTTGTAGAAATTGCAACAATTTAATTACATCAGAGATACTTAACAAAATAATAGAGTTGGAAGGGACCTTGGAGGGCTTCTAGTCCAACCCCCTGCTCAAGCAGGAGACACTATGACAGGTGGCTGTCCAATCTCTTCTTAAAAGCCTCCAGCGATGGAGCACCCATAACTTTTGGAGGCAAGCTGTTCCACTGTTTAATTGTTCTCACTGTTAGGAAATTTCTCCTTAGTTCTAAATGGCTCCTCTCTTTGATTAGTTTCCATTGTCTTGCCTTCTGGTGTTTTCAAAAATAGGTCGATCCCTTCTTTGTGGCAGCCCCTCAAATATTGGAACATGGCTATCATGTTGCCCTTAGTGCTTCTTTTCACTAGATTAGAGATATCCAATCCAATATCCATTCTTCATGTTTTAGCTTCTAGCCCCCTAATTATCTTTGTTGCTCTTTTCTGCACTCTTTCCAGAGTCTCAACATCTGTTTAATAATATGGTGACCAAAACTGGTTGCAATATTCTAGGTGTGGTCTTATAATTTTTATATTTTAAAAATAAAGATATAGATCAGGGCTTTTCAACCTTTTCACCCATTGTACCACTTTAAGGATATGGCAACATCCAAGTACCACCAGTCACCTAGCAAGGTGTCAAAAACCTGACCCCCCCCCAAAAGGAAAAAAGTGATGAAGTACAGGTAGTCCTCAACTTACAACAGTTTGCTTAGTGACTCTTCGAAGTTACAATGGCACTGAAAAAAGTGCCCCCCCAAGCCACAGCCGAGCAAGACACCTGCCTGCCCGCCTGGTGGCACTCTTCCTCCTTCCGAGGTTTTCATTGTGAGCATTTCTGTTGAGGATTGGCAGCTGGGGGGTCGGGGAGTGGAAGGTGTTTGGTATTTATTCCCCCCCCATCTGCTGGGTGGTTGTAGCAGATATTGGTCACTTCACATGGCCCTGGGACACTGTGACCGTCATAAATATGAATCAGTTGCCAAGCACCTGAATGTAAATCACAAGACCCTGGAGATGCTGCAACATTCCAGCTGATTCTGCGCTCAGCTGAAGCACCAGGATCAGCGCCGAGCTCCAGCTGGAGTCTGACGCTGATCCTGGTGCTTCCGCTGAGCCCTGACAGCCCTGCAGCTCCAGCCATCTCTCGCTCAGGCTTGTGCAGGGCTGCCACCGGTTCAGCTCATTCCTCTCCCCCGCTACCACTTTTCTAGGATGGTTGCATACCACCTGCCACGTGCCAATGTACCACAGGTGGTACCCGTACTACTGGTTGAAAAGCCCAGATACTGTACAAATTATTTTTTCCAACCTGGAAATTTCTGGGAATTCTGGAAGCTGTCGTCCAACTGCAACTGAGAAAGACCAATTTGGGAAAGGCTGTGTTACAAAAATTTAACAGAAATATTGATATTAATCCAAAAAATGTTGTTTAAACATGATGAAAATACTAAAAAAATAAAATAGAACAATTTGGTTTGGCATGATAAACTTGTTTCCAAAAATAAACTTGTAACGGTTCCATGAAATAGTTTGCTTGGCACTGCAATTTACTTTTGTCATAGATAATTTTGCCCATTAATCAATAATTACCTTATATGCATGGCCTATATAAAGTCAGGGTATTATTTAACTGAATCATTAAAAGATGATTAAGTTTGCAGTTTAGTGAATCAGCAAATCACATGATTAGTTTTAGGATTTTCAATTCTCAGTCACAATGATTTATTTTTTAAAAAAAATTACCTCAGTTTGAAAAACAGTGGCAATGAAATGTTTATCTAACTGACCAGACAAGTAGAAGAGAGAGAAAAGAAAACACCCTGCAGTGTTTTTTCTGAATTGTAATTAACATTACTGCTTGCTCATGTCTGCACCAAAAGCTCTTCTTCAGCTAAGGCATAACTTTTGTAGTTGACAGCCTGTGGCAAGACCCTGTTAAAAAATTAGCACATCACTGTAGACAGTCTACAGTGAAAGAGCTCTCTAATACACAACTTATGGCATAATAAGTTTTGAGACAAAATAGTGCTGTGATTTCACCATTAAAATGTCCATTAAAAGTGATGGAAGATATCTCTCTGCTTAGATAGTGTTTTTCACAAGCTCACACAGGAGATACAGATAGTTCTCAAATGAGGAGTCGTATGAGTGATTCTCGAAGTTGCAATTGTTGCAGTATCCCTGTGGTCATATGATCATGATTCAGACACTTGGCAGCCAGCTAGCAATTATTATTTTATTTTATTTATTTATTTTTATTTTAATTCCATTTATATCCCGCCCTTCTCTGAAGACTCAGGGCGGCTTACAAACTTAGCAGTAGCCTTCATTCTATGTATATGCCTGCTTATTAGGGCTTTCACACACACCCCCAAGCGGCATTATTACAAAGTCAGCTTAATTGCCCCCAACAATCTGGGTCCTCATTTTACCTACCTCGGAAGGATGGAAGGCTGAGTCAACCTTGAGCCTGGTGGGATGCGAACCTGCACTAATTGCAGGCAGCTGGTGTTACTTAAGGAGGCATTAGCCCACTGCTCCACCAAGGCTCTTTTTATAATTATAATGGTCACAGCATCCTGCAGTCATGTTCTTGCCATTTGCAACCTTCCTTGCTGGGTTCCAACAAGCAAAATCAATGGACAAGCCAACAGGAACTCACAAGTCACAGTGATGTGACATCATGCTTAATGGCTGTGTGAAAGTCACTTAAAACCACAACTAGCTGTTGTAAGTCAGTGCATTCATGTGATGTGCTTTCATTTAGCAACAGAATTCCCAGTCCAAATTACATTGCCATTGTAAACAGGATGCATCACCTATACTTTGCTTATAAAAGGAGTTAAGAACTTCTTGTTTCTACAGTCTTATTAGAGATGGAGAAATTTTGTCAAGTCTTCAACTAGTGCATCTTTCAAGTTATCAGCACTTTATTACCCCTGCCCCAAAAATAAAACTGGAACGAATTTTTGTTTGGGTTGTGTCAGTTCTGCCCTAATGCCCTACCCGCTCTGAAAAATGCTGTAGCTCCTGGGTTAATGTTACATATCAGTTATCTTAAAGAGGTAATCTTTACCGCGATCCCATGACACTTCAGATCCCAAAACAGTTTCCAGAAATAGGTTTCCATGGAAACCAGAGGACACCCTCCTCCTCCTCCTCCTCCTTTCCAAACGCATACGTGAACTACAGCGCCCAGCATGCACCTGGCTTTCCTCTTCTCAACTTTTCCGCTCGCAGCCGGTAAACTCCAACTCCCAGCATACATCAAATTCATATCCGGTTAATGTGTAACGACGGCTCCCAAGGCGCTTGGAATAGACGTTTCTTAATGCGGCCCGTGTTGATTTCCCGTAGCGACGCTGCCAAAAGTCTTTAGCTGGCAGCTATGGCGCGGTGCATGTCGGGGAGGGAAGCTGCCAGGGGAGGAGGGGCCGCTTCGGAGCCGGTTGGATTCCACGTGGTGCACTCTGGAGGACGAGGGGAGACTCGGGAGGAGAAGAGAGGCGACGCTTTGCGACGCTCCTCTTTTGCAGCAGCGCGGTTAGGCGCGATTGCCGTATATCGAGTAACGAGATACCGGCTGGCGTAGAGCAGCTTTGCCTGTGTGGCTCTCGAGCCGGCGGCGGGGAGGAAGGCGGGGAGGAAGGCGAGGAGGAAGAGGAGGAGGCGCGGAAGAATAGAGGGCTCCGCCTTGCCTTACCCGCTCTCGCAGCCGCTTTCCCCTCTTCTCCCCACTGTACCTGGATGGTCCGCGTCGCGCCGGCGGCGCGGCCTCCTCCTCCTCCTCCTCTCCTCCTCCTCCTCCTCCTGCCTGGTGCCTGCGGCGGCAGTGGCGGGCGGGGGCTTCGCAGGGTGGGGTGCCGTCTGAGGAGGCGGCCAGCCCGGGCGCTGAATGAAGATGGACTATGACTTCAAGGTGAAGCTGACCGGGGAGAGAGAACGCGTGGAAGACCTCTTCGAGTACGAGGGCTGCAAGGTGGGGAGGGGGACCTACGGGCACGTCTACAAGGCCAAGCGGAAGGACGGGTGAGTGAGCCGGGACGCCTTGCGAAGGTTGGGCCGCCGCCCTCCACACCCCCCCCCACCTCCACCACCCCCACCCCGCCGTGACTTTCGGACGCCGCCTTTCCTCTTATCTGCTGGCCTCCAGATGTGTCAGACTACAAGTCCCATCGCCCTCCGTTGGGCAGGCTGCTTAGGCTGTAATCCGACACGGCTGGAGGTCGCCAAGTTGGGGGGGGGGAAAGGTTGCTGCAGTGCCTCTCTCCCTTTTCTCCTCCTCGCCTTTCTCTTCCTCCCTTCGGGGTCGGGGCTGCCTGTTTTTTTCCTCTGCCCTGGAGCCCTCCTGGAGGACTTTTCGGTCTGCCACGCAGTCTGCTTCGCTACGGTCCTCTCCGGAGGTATGTTCCTGGGCGTTGACGGCTACGCCGTAACTTCCCCCCCCTGCTCTGCCTTTTTTGGGGAGAGGAAGCGCTTACCTGTGGAGCTCTGATCAGGGTCTGACCTCAGACCTCTTCTCTGAGCCTGCTTTTGTATAATGCCTTGACATCAACGTAGGAAAAAGGGTATGGTAGCCCACTGAAGCTTGTGCAGCAGTTAACCCTTAGTCCTCATTATTCTCTCTCTCTCTATCTATATATATCTATATATATCTATATATATCTATATCTATATCTATCTATATCTATATCTATATCTATATCTATATCTATATCTATATCTATATATATATATATATATATATATATATACACACACACACACACACATACATATATAGGTGTGTGTGTGTATATATATATATAGAGAGAGAGAGAGAGAGTATTTTTTATGCACTATTATAGGTGTGTGTGTGTGTGTATGTATGTATGTATGTATTCGATTGCAGCTTTGCCATCTCCGAATAGGATGGGGCACAAATGGGGTGGGTGTAGCACATTGGGAAAATCCCCTTCTTTGCATTTAGGAAGCAGAGAGAGGATTTTTGTCCTGAATTGCATTGCTTTATGCATCTAGTCTTGCATTGTTTATGACTCTAGTCGCAATTTTTCACAATCTCAGGCAAAACCAGGTCTTTTTCGTCATCTACCTGATTCTTTACACATGCTGGGTGTTTCTGCAGGCGAAAAAACACATGCTTGGTGACTATGTTATGCCTTTCCCCATATGGAAACAAGTCTGTCTGTACTAAGCCTGTTACATCTCTGTTTTTTTAGGCAAGAAATATACATATACATATGTGTGTGTGTGTGTGTATATATTTCTTGCCTATAATTACTCTTCTAAATATTTTACTGTCCTCCCCAACTAGCATTTTGCAAAGCTCTTCCTCTTCTCTTGGTTGTAATCCAATATTATTTAGTGTTGGATTTAATTACTGACATAATTATCATCAACTGATTAAGTCTTTTCCCTTTGCTCCACCACTATGATGCTTTATAATTGCTTTTCTGTTGGCAAGTATAAATAAACCATTGGATAGTGGGACAAGAATATATCACTAAAATGAGATAGCAGATAACTTCCAGAACATAGCCTGTCTTCATACTTACCTTATGGTCCTGTCCCTGGCTTTTATGTTAACAATGTCTGTTGTCTCTTATCCTACTAACAACACATTCATGTGTTCTTAGCTGGTGTCATAAACAATTATGGTTTTATTTGTTGTGTTTCCTGCACTCTTCATCTTATACTATACATAACATCCTAATTAATACAGATCTTCAGTAAACAGCCAGCATAATGTTTTTTTATAAAAGCTCCCTGCTGAATATGGTAGCTAACATTTTGAAAACTATTATGTCAGTTCTGGGTAAGCTGTATTTAATTTTTGTATTTTAATTTAAGATACAATATTGTATTGCTGTAAAATTTCATGCTGGCTACATACTGTACATCGCTTCAGCTACCATAAAAAAGGTGTGTTTTTAATGTGAATTGTTATTCAGCTTTAACATATTTCAAGCAGTAATTAAATATTATTTTACCAAGTGACATACTTTTTAAAAAGCAATAACCTGTAAGTTTTCTTAATGCAATATATACACTTATAGTTCTAAAATATGGACAACAGGATGTTAGCTTACAAGATAGTCTTTAAGTATCCTAGCTTTTATAGAATAGCATGAGTTTGCAGAAAATAAATATCAGCTTTGCTTATATTTGTGGTTAAAAAGTCCCCAAACTAACCTGTATTATTATTACTTTTAGCAGGGAAAATTAAGTCTGGTGCAATTGTGTCCAAGAGTAGTAATCTGATCTATACCTTTTCAGTGTTTTTATAAAAGTGCTATATGAAAGCCTCAATTGACCAAAACCTGTTTGGTTGCAGAAGTCAATATCTGTAGGCTTAGCTAGTGATAGACATGTCATATGAAAGATTGTGACTTGGAATATAATAGGAATAAATGGTAAAAAGCCTGAATTAATGAATATACTGAAATAAATTAGGTATGTCATGTCACTAAACAGGAAGGATGTAGTTGATCTAGAGAAGTTATCTTGTGGATTGTGGTTGACAAAGACATCAAAAAAATTGAAATCATAGATTTAATTAGGAATAAAAGAACTATGTTTTTTTAAATATTTAAGTTTTATGAGTATATAAAAATAAGAATAGGTTGTTAAGAGTCTAGTAAATGATAATGTAAGACTCAAAAGATAACTTTGTTTCAACATTCTGAATGAGCAGTTTGGTGAAATAAAATATTCATTAAGCAACATGAATAGATATATGGAAATGAGATGAGACAATGCAGAAAAATTATTGGGCCATTTAGAGATCCAGGAACAAGTGAACATTGAGACTTTTTAATACACACAGAGAGGGAGAGAAGGAATTAATATAATTTCCTTCCCTTTTAGCAGGGAAAGCAAACCTATCTATAATATGTATCTTGTGAGTATAAAATGAATATTATTTCAAAAGCATAATTGATTATGATGGATTTTAGTTTTATGCATTTCCTTGTCTATTTTGTATGCATGTTTTTATTTTATTGCAAGTTCTGGCATTATCTCATGTAGACTAGCCTACAAATATTGCAAATACATGACTATGATAGAAGGCTTAGAGAATAAACGAAGATTATAAGTGGAATGAAAGGTTCTGAATATGGGATCAAGCATTTTTGGTAGTGCAAAGAATGGTTCCTGAGTGAAATGAACATGAAGGAAGTGGGAGGGGATGTTTCACGTACAGTTGTGACAAGAAATAAATATGAGTTTTGTCTGAAAGAATAGCAGAGGATAAAGTAATCTCCCAATGGGATGATTGGCATTTGAGCGTAATAGAGGATGTGAAAATTGCTTGGGATAAAGTAGAAAGAATTATTTTATCGACTGCCAGAAAAAAGCAGAGTAATACTAAAGGAATATATGTAAAAGGATGCTTGGTAGTGAGTGAAGAAAGTTAAACAAGAATCCGCCATTTGAATGAATTAAATTCAAAATGTTTATAATTTACAATGATACTAACATGAGGAAATGTTAGATCATTATTTTAGAGATCTAAATGAAAATGATTGTGATATATCAAACATTATATTGAAAGAATGCTATAAATGTTAGTATTCAAGAAAAAACTGGTGACAAAAAGTCACAAATACAGTGAGTGTTAAAAAATGGTTAGGCCACAAGTGTAAGTTGTACACTGGCTATTATTAAAATATAGCTAAAGCTAGGTTAGGATGTGACTATGTGACTTGTTTTAACGTGTAAAGGCTGAATGATTGCCTGGGGATTAAAAAAAATCTTTTTATTCTTGCATGTAAAGGTAGCAGGAATAAACATAAAAACTACAATGATCTTTACAAATTATTCAATATGCTTGCAAACCTATTTGGCTAAATTTTACACTGAGTAGAAACCAGGAGACTATGAGTTCAACTCCTTCCTTAAGCATAAAGCCAGCTGGGTGATCATGAGCAGATCATTCTCTTTCAGCCATAGGAAGAAGGCAGTAGCAAACCCATTCTGAAATCTTGCCAAGAAAACTGCAGGATCTGGTCCAAGCAGTCACCAGGAGTCAATAATGACTTGAAAGGCACGCACACAAAACGCTGGGAAACATATTTAGTTGAATTGAGATTGGAAATAAGTAAGATAACTATGAATAAAATTTGGGAAGTGCTGTGCAGCTTGATGCCAATTTTGTCTCTAAAGATCATTTCATAAGGTCTGAGTGATGCATAATTTATGAGTGAAACTTTTAGTAATTTAAATCTACCACAGTAGAAAAGAATTATTGTAAATATAATGAATGACTGAATTTGATAATTGTGTCCACTTGCTCCAGTAAAGTTTTCCATCAGTGAATTTGGTAAGAAGCAGTTTTGGCTACTTCCTTTATAATTATTATCTGACTGCTCCAAAAGGCCAGCCAACACTCCAATGCATGAGTTCAGAAGAAGAATTTTTAAAAATCAATTCCAGTGGTTTTATATAATGTGCAAACCAAGCCAAAGAATTGTTGTTTTGTATGTGGTTTAATATAGAACGTTCACTCAGGCAATTAGAATCCATGGATTTGTCCAGTTTCTGGTAGATTTTTTTTAACATCTCTCAGTTCTACTTTATGTTATATTATTGTATTTTAAACTATACTTACCTGCCCAGACTCCTTATGGTTAGATGGATATATAAATTGAATGAATAATAAATTATACTTTATCTAATACACTATCACTACATAATGTATGAAGCACAAGCTTTCAAGAGTTTTGTTCAATAGGATAATAGTTAAATATAATATAAAATTCTTCTGAGTTGATCATCCATGGTCTACATCAGGGGTAGGCAACCTTGGCTCTTTTATGACTCATGGACTTCAACTCCCAGAATTCCTGAGCCAGCCAGGCTGAAGTCCACGAGTCATAAAAGAGCCAAGGTTGCCTACCCCTGGTCTACATGGATGCCAATACAGTAATTAGATGGAAAGTAATGCAGTTTTTTTCCATTTTCCTTTATATTAGCTAAGGTTCCTTGGAAGTATGTTACTTATTTTTGTTGTTGTTTTTAATGTAGGATTATCTCTCTATAGGTAAATCAATTCTCCCCCATGCTTTACTTTTCTCCAGACTTTTCTTATAATACTAGCACTTACATACAAGTGCTGTGTCCTGGATTATTTATTTAAAGCAGGGGTCTTCAAACCTGGCCCTTTTATGACTTGTGCACTTCAACTCCCAGAATTCCTCAACCAGCGTCCCTGGCTAAGGAATTCTGGGTGTTGAAGTCCACAAGTCATAAAAGGGCCAGGTTTGAAGACCTCTGCTTTAAAGTATAATACATCTTCATTTATTTCTCAGACATAATAACAACATAAAGCTTTTGTAAAAAGGGAATGAAATCCAAAGTTGAAAGTTGCTACAATAAATAGGAGGGAAAAATGAGCATATCACATACATTTGGTACTCAACTGCTTTGAAACTCATCAAATTTGCAACTCAACACATTTTGATGTGAAAATTTTGTCCCAGTACCCATCATTTGTTTGGTGCTCAACACACAAGCTAGAAGTTATTGATGTCAGCTGCATTGTGACTTACTACATTATTCTTTATGGAAAAGATTTGTTCAGCACTCATAATTTTTGGTCCTCATCGCACCCCTGGAACCAATTAATAATGAATACCAAGGCACCACTATACTAACAAAATGTGATTTTTGAAGAAGAAAAAGAATGTAGAAAAAATGAACAAATTTTGAAAATATAATAAGATTTGTAGACTATATTAAACCCTACATCCAGATTAAATTTCCTCTTTAGCCAAATAAACGAATGTCCCAAAGTACTAGAAGATTAATAATATTTGATTTTTAGATTTAAAATCTAAAATTTATGATATATAAGTGAAAGGTATTATAAAGGGAGAAAAAATAGCTGATATAGATATTAGCTCTTAGTTACAATGTTCTCTCAGTTTTGCTGAGAGAAAGCAAAGTAAATTTTGTGCAGTTTTTAATTCTTTGGTCAATATTATGGAATCAGGTTAGTCTCACCCTTGTTGAGATTCCTTTCTTCAAAGGTATAATAACAAGTCCAGTCTATTAGAGAGGAATGTTCTTTTTGTTAGGGAATGAAGAACTAATTTCCATGCAGGGCTATCTCTTTGTGTTTATGTCATGGATTTGGTCTGAAAAAGGAGAACAGCACTGAGAATAACCACATTTTGTTGGCTATCTAATTATATATAATAACAATGAGGGATCCCGAACAATGGAAAAACAAAGATTTTTATAAATGTTGAGGGCTACAACGTGGAAAATCCCAGGGATATGGTTTGCTGGCCAGTTTGGGGAAGCTACCCATGTCCTTGTAAGGAAGTCCAAGGAGACAGAATATTGAGGTCATCACCTAATGGAGGACTGAAGAGTTAGGGTTTATCAAGATTGCATTATTCTTGCAAAGGCTGCCCTTAGACTATATTGTGAACTGGAGAGGAAGCTTGTATGCTTTGGTTTAAATGTGATTGCGGGGCAGATATCTGAGGGCAAGAAGAATCAATTTTGGGGCTGATACACTTAGATAAAGAAATGGACTAGATTTGATTTTGGTCATATCTGAAAGACAAGCAAAGGGTACAACCTCCATTTGTTCATTGTATTTATTTTCCCCACTACACAGAGGACCAATTTAATTTCATTCAGGCTGTGATGAACTACTCCCAGAAGCAGACTGGTAGCCAATGCAATCATTTTCTGCACTAGCCCATTTCAGCCTTGTGTAGGTAGATCTAAAGTCTTGTCTCTGATATCCTTGGACAGCTCTTTGGACTTGGCCATGGTGGAGAGTTTGGAATCCGATTGATTGATTGCTTCTGTGGACAGTTGCCTTTTATACAGGTAACAAGATGGGATTTAAACACTTTTTAAGAGAGTGCTCCTAATCTTAACTTGTTACCTGTATAAAAGAAACCTGGGAGCCAGAAATCTTGGTGATTGATAGAGGATCAAATGCTTATTTCACTCGTTAAAATGTAAATCAACTTATAACTTCTTTGAAATGCATTTTTCTGGATTTGTGTGTGTGTGTGTGTGTGTGTGTGTGGTTCTGTCTCTCACTGTTTAAATAAACCTACCATTAAAATTATAGACTGATCATTTCCTTGTCAGTGGACAAATGTACAAAATCAGCAGGGGATCAAATAATTTTTTCCCTCACTGTATGTTTTATTCCCCCTTTGGAATATAGCATTCTAAGGGAGTAAGTAAATAGATTTTCGCAGAATCTGTTGTTTCTCACAACTGAGATGACCAAGCTCATGCCCTCATGATGTCACAATTATAGCATCCAATTGGCTAGATTACACAAGACCTTACTTCACCTCTTGATTTGTAAGAAGAATGCTATATTTATTTTGAACCTTCCTTATTTTGCCCCTTACCTCTTTTAATTGTCAGTATTTATATTAGTTGAGAATTCAAAAAAGATGTTGGTACAAAATGACGATGTTGAAAAATCTGCTGGTGGCTCAAGTACCTGGGAACCTGACTCAATAATTGAATCGGAGCTGTGTTCATAATAGGGAAATTGTGGTTAAGGGATTTGGTTTCGGCTCCAATAGTTTGGAATAGACTTCCAAGATAACAGGCCAAGGGGGAAAAAAACCTCAGCAGGCAGAATAGCACTCAATGGACAAGGGTTGTTAACTGCACAGAATGTGTTCTAAATGCCTCTCTCATTCTCTGCTGAGCACTTAACAAAGTGGAGAGAATGTTAGGTGCATTGTTATGCAAAAGATGATTCTCACCCAGTTCCAGGGAGCCCAAGATTACAGCTACATTTAGATAAGAAGGAAAGTAGATTTTATTGCACATAAAATCTTGCCCTTTACTCTTGCAAGTGGAGACTCAAGGTTGCCTTGCAGGCTGCATTGGGTGTGGCGCATTACTGTGGAACCCATTGATGAATCTTAATGCTTCATTCATTTGGGCAGGATTTTACAGGTTGATCCTAACAAGTATATGGGACTCAAAATCCTGCTTCTTGCTCGCAATCAATACATGATTATTGTACTTGTAGAAGGACGGGCAGGTATCCATGGTAGCCAAAAATCAGATGGAATTTGTTTAGAAATCTTAATAGCTTGCTTCCAATCATCCATTTCCATATGCCAGTGACGGATTTAGATTTATTTTCTAGTGAACTTTATGAATAAATGATACAACCAAGATATTACTAACTGCACTCTGAGAAGGGCATGCAGATTGTAGAATGGTGGGTGCAACAATATTGCAATGCTTTGTAAGGCTTGAGAAGCTTTCTGAAGCATCACAAGAATGACATATATGGAGAATGATGTGAGCGGCTTTGGAAAGATCTGCCATGACTAGCAGTTGCCTGATATTGGGCCAGCCCGAGTACGCCCTGTCAGCTGTGGGCAAATGGCAAAAGTCGATTGGTGCAGCAAAATCTGTGGAATGCAAAGTTGGCAGGGATGGTCAGGGCTTTATGCTATAGGGCTGGTCATGGCATAGGATTTGAGGCAGTATTCTTAGGCACTGGGGCTGAACTAGAGGCCTAGGGGTGGAGATGGCTGGCTGAGACTGATTTTTAGATTTTTTTAAATGATATTTTTATCCCACCTTTATTGTTTTATAAATAGTTCATGGTGATGAACAACCTTAATACTCCTTCCTCTTCCTATTTTTCCACAACAACCCTGTGAGGTAAACTGGATTGAGAGAGAATGATTTGCTCAAAGTCAGCCAGCTGGCTTTCATGCTTAGGGGAGAACAAGAATTCATATTTTCCTTGTTTCTGACCTGTTGCCTTAACCTCTAGACTGCTGAAGGCCTCAGAATTCTACTTCAGCCCCAGTGGCACTGCCACCAAGATTTAACTCTCTGGAGGGTGGCCAAAGGACAGAGATGGGGAGAGATAGGGGAATTGAAATGAGGCAGTTCCTTATCTTACCAAGGGTCAGGTCTGAGAGGGACCAAATCAGGAATGACTGGTTGGATTTGGTTAATGATGGCAATGGAGACTGCCAGGATTGTTCTTGATTGATCACATGTCACATGAAGAGAAGGACGAGGGGGGATATAATAGTGTTCCAATATCTCAGGGGCTGCCACAAAGAGGGAGTCAAGCTAGTCAAACTGTGCCGCCGTTTCCTTAATGACAGGTCTTGGGACCCCGAGAGGTGGCATGGCGCTAAAAAGAGGCTTTTGGGGTTTTTTAAAAAAATTTTTGAAGGGTTAGGGAGGGGGGAGGGTCAGGCCCGGCAGAATGAGAGGAAGATTCTACCGGACCTTTCTCAGTCTAGGTTGGCCGATGGCCGCGGCAATATGGGGGCTGGGGAGAGTCTTGGGACCCAGGGGGATGGGATAGGGATACCGATCCCCATGGTGATTGGGAATGGCGGCAGATGGATGAGCAGAGGGCCATATCGTAATCTGAGATCACGCCCCCGCTATTTTCGAGCTGTGGCACGCTCCGACCCTCTGGCTCTCATGTGCTGTCCTGGGGAAGGGGGAGGGCAGACACCTGAGCTCAGGCTGATCTATTTTAATGCCAGGTCTGTTGTGAATAAAGCTCCCCTCATCCATGATTTGATCGAGGAGGTAGACGCAGACCTGGCGTGTATCACGGAAACTTGGTTGGGCCCAGAGGGAGGGGTCCCTCTGATTGATTTATGCCCTCCAGGTTTCCGTGTGCTGCATCAACCTCGGGCTCAGGGTAGGGGAGGTGGCGTGGCAGTCGTTATCAGAGAGACCCTCTGTCCACGGGAGGCCACTGCCCCTCAGATAGACGGATGTGAATCCCTCCTCTTAAGGTGGGGTCCTGGTGGTCAGTTGGGCCTACTGCTGGTATACCTCTCTCCAAGCTGCGTAGCAACGGCTCTACCCAGGCTACTTGACGCCCTCTCAGGATTGGCGGTTGAATTTCCCAGACTTATGGTTCTGGGAGACTTTAATCTGCCTTCCCTGGGCAGTGCATCGGAGGTGGCCTGAGAGTTCATGGCTTCCATGACGGCCATGGACCTGACCCAAATTATTTAGGACCCGACACGAGGGGGGAAACACGCCTGATCTTATTTTTATCTCTGGGCAGTGGCTTAATGGGCTGGGTGGGGTTACTCCAACATCTCAACCCCTTTCATGGACAGACCATTATCTCCTGCGGTTGGGCCTCCGTCACATCACCCCCCCACTGTCAGGAGGCGGAACCGACCAGATGGTTCCGCCCCAGGCACCTGATGGACCCAGATAAGTTCCAGATGGCGCTTGGATTGATTCCTACCTCCCTCTCCCACAGCCCGGTCGAGTCCTTAGTTAATGCCTGGCAACAGGCTGCTTCGGAGGCTCTCGACCGCGTTGTGCCTTTGCGTCCTCTGACCCGGCGCAGGTCCCGACTCGCTCCTTGGTTCTCCAAGGACCTGCGGGAGATGAAACGCCGGAGAAGGGGCCTAGAGAGCATTTGGAGAACCAGTCGGTCCGAGTCTGACCAAACACAGTTAAGATCCTTTTCTAGATCTTATCTTGTGGCAATGGAGGTGGCAAAGCGTGCTTACTTCACCACCCTCATTGCGTCCGCAGATAACCACCCGACCGCCCTGTTTAGAGTGGTCCGCTCCCTTTTAAATCAAGGGACGGGAGAGGACCCCTTACGAGGACGAGCTGAGGAATTTAGTAAATATCTGGTGGACAAAATTGCTCAGATTCGGGCTGGTCTGGACTCTGACTGGGCAGTATCTGACGAGAGGAAAACGATGAGTTTGGCCGAGAACATTTGGGAAGAGTTTGATCCTGTGACTCCGGATGAAGTGGACAGGATCATGGGGAAATTAAGTGCCGCCACGTGTTTGTTGGACCCGTGTCCCTCCTGGCTGGTCTATGCGTCTCGGGAGGTTACACGAGGCTGGCTCCTAGCAGTTATCAATGCCTCACTGAGTGAAGGGTACTTCCCTGCCGCCTTGAAAGAGGCGGTGGTAAGGCCCCTCCTTGAGAAACCTGCATTGGATCCAGCTATTTTAAACAACTTTCGTCCTGTCTCCAACCTTCGCTTTCTTGCAAAGGTCGTTGAGAGCGTGGTGGCACGGCAGCTCCCTTTGGTCCTGGAGGAAACTGAGTATCTGGATCCGTACCAATCGGGTTTCAGGCCCGGGTATAGCACGGAGACGGCATTGGTCGCGCTGGTGAATGATCTCTGGCGGGCCCGAGATAGGGGTTATTCCTCTGTCCTGGTCCTATTAGATCTCTCAGCGGCTTTTGATACCATCGACCACGGTATCTTGCTGCGTCATCTTGAGGAGTTGGGAGTGGGAGGCACCGTTCTGCGGTGGTTCTCCTACCTCTCGGGCCGTTCGCAGACTGTGTTGGCAGGGGGCAGAGGTCAACCCCTAGGCCCCTTACTTGTGGGGTGCCTCAGGGGTCGGTGCTCTCGCCCCTCCTGTTCAACATCTATATGAAGCCACTGGGAGAGATCATCCGTGGCTTCGGGGTGAAGTATCATCAATATGCTGATGATACCCAGCTTTTCATCTCCACCCCGAACCAACCCAGTGATGCCCTCGATGTGATGTCCCGTTGCCTGGAAGCGGTACAGATTTGGATGGGAAAGAACAGGCTCCGGCTCAACCCGGCCAAGACTGAGTGGCTTTATGTACCAACATCTTGTTTAGTCCAAGAGGTTCCATCTTTGATTATAGGAGGAGAGATGTTACCTCCCATTGATAGAGCACGCAATCTAGGCGTCCTCCTAGATTCACGACTCAGTTTTGAAGATCATATTGGAGTCGTGGCTAGGGGGGCATTTGCCCAGATTCGCCTGGTACACCAGTTGTGCCCCTTTCTGGACCGAGATGCCCTACGTACAGTCACCCACGCACTCGTTACCTCCCGTATAGACTACTGCAATGCTCTCTTCATGGGGCTGCCCTTGAAGACCACCCGGAGGCTTCAGCTGGTGCAGAGTGCGGCTGCACGGGTAGTGATGGGAGCACCCCGATACTCCCATATTACACCCCTCCTGCGTGAGCTGCATTGGTTACCGGTTGCCCTCCGGGTGAGATTTAAGGTGCTGGTACTTACCTTTAAAGCCCTACATGGCTTAGGCCCAGGATACTTGCAGGACCATCTGCTGCCGGGAACGAATTCCCATCGCCCAGTATGCTCACACAGAGAAGGCCTCCTCAGGGTACCGTCGGCTAGACAATGTCGGCTGGCGACCCCCAGGGGAAGGGCCTTCTCTGTGGGAGCGCCAGCCCTGTGGAACCAGCTCCCCCCTGTTATTGTTGTTAGCTGCCCTGAGTCCTTCGGGAGATAGGGCGGGATATAAGTCCCATTAATTAATTAATAATATATATGCAATGGATGGAAACTAGTCAAGGAGAGAAGCAACCTAGAACTAAGGAGAAACTTCCTGACAGTTACAACAATTAACCAGTGGAACAACCTGCCTCCAGAAGTGGTGAATGCTCCAACACTGGAAGTTTTTAAGAAGAGGCTGGACAGCCATTTGTCTGAAATGGTATAGGGTTTCCCGCCCGAGCAGGGGGTTGGACTAGATGACCTCCAAGGTCCCTTCCAACTTTTATTATTCTTATTCTTATTATCCTCATCATCATCAACCACATCGCTTAGCAAATAGTCCCAATTATTATTGGTCCCAATTATTGTTGTAAATCAAGGACAATCTACTTTAAAGTACACTGTCACCTAGAACAGTTTCCCAGTCTTAGAGTAGTCCCATTTTGCTACAATTTAGACTTAGTTTATGCTTGTACATACAAACGTCTGCTAAAGGAAAGATGTCAATAAAATGTGGATGGAAATTATTCTTGTTGTTTTTCCATATATGTTAAAATACACTATGGAAGATCTCTTAATCCTCCAGCAGATTTGTGAGAAGGACCTAGATTTCTGCAATAAAGAGAGGAGATCCCTTACAGGATATCAGTGACAGATCTCAAAGCACTGTTGAATGTTACCTAGTTCTGCTTGATTTTTTTTTTCTTACGGTCAGTTGCCATAATTATTTATAGCCGTCTATTCATCTTTGGGATTGCGCAATGGCTCAGCAAGTTAAGACACTGGGCTTGTCAGCTGGATTTGAGACCTGAGTGCCACATGATGGGGTGAGCTCCTGTTCCTTGCCCCAGCTCCTGCCAACCCAGTAGTTTGAAAGCATGCAAATGCAAGTAGATAAACAGGTACCACTTTGGTGGGAAGGTTACTACATTCTGCATTTTTATGCTTGCCACATGATGATGGAAGCTTCTCTCAGACAATGTAGTCTCCCTCAGCTGAAAATCAGAAATGAGCATTGCCCCCTTGAGTCAGTCACGGCTGAACTTGGGAAACCTTTAATTCCTCTTTGTAGTGTTCCTAGAAAGTATCAGTGCTATTGTCAGATATAATATTTCTAGATTCAGACTGATGTACGTAGAAAACATGTAGGAAAGAAATGGGATTGGACATACAAATCTTCCAAAATGGATGGTTAATTTCCTTTAGATTGCATTCCCTGCCCTTGGTGCTGAAATGCAACACATTTCATGTCACATTATGTCAAGTTAAACGGTTGTACTTTTAAAAGTTGAGTGCTACAGCGGGAAAAACAAATTTACTTTGCTATGGTAATTTTTATACTTTAGTTTTCAAAATCATGCTTTCATCTATAATTTTCTTTTTAGAATAGAATAGAGCTGGAAGGGACCTTGGAGGTCTGCTAGTCCAGCCCCCTGCTCAAGCAGGAGAACCTATACAGGTTCTCAGAAAGGTGAACGTCTAGTCTCTTCTTATCAAGGCAGTTTTGGACAGATCACTTATATTTTGAAGTGGGAAAATAGGTTGTATAGTCTTATGCATTCATGTTAAATATTTTAAGTTTATATTTTAGCTATTCTGATGATATATCCATTTATGATGTATTTGGAAGATAAATTGTAGATTGAAGATACATAAAGACATACATTTAGTAATACATTTTGTCTAGCTTGTTAGATTCTGTATCTTATATTTTTATTTCTAGATGGCGATAGCATATTTAAAAATAACTTTCAAGCTGTTTATTTCATGGAATTTGTACTTAAATGTTGACTTACTCTCAGCGTTCTCAAAGATTCAGTTACATTTAACTTATATTTGTGCACAGCAAATAAAACAAATGTGCTGTATAAAGGTCATGCTCTAATCCAAATAGCCAGCTATGTATTATATGAATTATATTTTGGTTGAACCTGCCTAGCATTCATCTTTTTTCAAACATTTACTTGATTCTGATTCTAAATAGTTTTGAACATTTTTGAATTTATAATGCAGTTTTATACTATTTTTTTCTTCCGTATCATAGGAAAGATGATAAAGACTATGCTCTGAAGCAAATAGAAGGTACTGGGATTTCCATGTCTGCATGCAGAGAAATAGCTGTAAGTAACTTCGGTTCAAAACTAGTGTTCATATTAACATTAATTCATTTACTGTGGTATTGTACATCTTGCACCTCAGCCCATAAATGTGTTTGGACAGAAAGAGTGTTTAAACTAGATCATAAAGCCTTGGTGGAGCAGTGGGCTAATGCCTCCTTAAGTAACACCAGCTGCCTGCAATTAGTGCAGGTTCGCATCCCACCAGGCTCAAGGTTGACTCAGCCTTCCATCCTTCCGAGGTAGGTAAAATGAGGACCCAGATTGTTGGGGGCAATTAAGCTGACTTTGTAAAAATGCCGCTTGGGTGTGTGTGTGAAAGCCCTAATAAGCAGGCATATACATAGAATGAAGGCTACTGCTAAGCTTGTAAGCCACCCTGAGTCTTTGGAGAAGGGCGGGATATAAATGGAATTAAAATAAAATAAAATAAATAAATAAAGTAGATCATAACGCTATTTCTATTTTAGGAGTACAACAGTTCATTTAGTGACTGTTCAAAGTGATAATGGCACTGAAAAAAGTGACTTAATGACCATTTTTTACAGTTACGACCTTTGCAGCATTCCCGTGATCTTGTGATCAAAATTTGGATGCTTGGCACCTGGTTCATATTTATGACCATTGCTGTATCTCAAGGTCATGCGATCATCTTTTGCAACCTTCTGTCAAGCAAAGTCAATGGGGAAACCAGATTCACTTAACCAGATTACTCACTTATCGGCTGTAGTGATTCACTTAATTGAGGCAAAAAAGGTTGTAAAATGAGGCAAAACTCACTTAACAAATGTCTCACTTAACAGCAGAAATTTTGGGCTCAAATGTGGTCCTAAATCAAGGGCTATCCATAGTAGCAAACTATAACAATTGGTAAATTGTCGTTAAAGTACAATGGTCAGTATTTGTATCTTAAGAGATTTTCAAAATAAGCTTAGGATAAAATTAATTTCATAATTCAACATCAGTTGAGTTGTAATTGGAGTCAATTACATAAATAGATGGTGAATGTAAAAAACTAGTAGCGAGGGCAAACACAGATTGTGAATTTAATTAATGTAAGATACTTTTACTTGAGTTAAAAGTAGTAAAATTGTATTATGTCAAAAACCTCTTAATCTTCATGTTTAAGATCAAGCTGTTTCTTACGGTAGGTACTTTATCATCATTCCTCTGTTTCCTTAGATTACCTTTGAATAGATGTGAACAGGATCATAAGTATAATAGAAGGAATATTACTCTTATGTAATTTTCTGTTTGTAAATTGCCCTACTTTGTTTTCCCTTGGTTACAGAATAAAATAAGAACAAAGGAAAAAAGTAAACAGGTTTATCTGTAAATATGACTTTACCACTGAACAAAGAACAAGTGGAGGAATGGGCTTTTAGTATATAAATGATTATAGGGCTTTTGTGAGGCTCTGTTCGTATCACTGTGTTGCCATAATTTTAAAATAAAATGTATGAAAAATCATACGTATTTTCTTACAGGGTTATTTTTCAAAAGAGACCTTTTAAACGTGCTAAGTCTGGCGTTTCAGTTATGAAGCATTCAGTAGTAATCTTAAATCTTTTAGCTTAATGTTACTATTTTTGTAAATCCATTTTTATAAGGAACAAATTTGATTTTTCAGATATGGAGATAAACATTGACAATTGGACAAAAGAATAATTGTAAAGCATGACTTGTGATATAGAAAATAAATTATATATCTTTGTAGCCGAAATCCTACAGATTAAGAAAGAATAATACACTGAGCAATTTGTCAGACTCTTGAGATGGTTCTATGACTAACATGCATAATTTTAGAAGTCATAAAAGATCCAGGCATACAAAGTATATTCAGCTTACTTATATGTCATTTAATTTTAGGTTAAAGTTGCATCATTTTTAAAATTGTGGATGTTCCCTTCAGTTCAAATTTCAATAGTGTTATCTCCATCCTAAGGGAGATATGTTTGACTCAGCTGTTAGTCCAATTTAAAAACCTGGTAGGAATTCCTTCATTAAAAGGAATCCCACATTGCTTTTTTTTGTCCTTTGTGAATTAAAAGATTTCAGATTAAGCCTGAGAAACAAACTTATTTGTTTTAAAGTTATAAAAAGTATCAACAGTTTGTATTTTTGGTTTGTACATCTTTTTAGCGGATGGTATTTGTTTTACAGCTGTTGCGGGAACTCAAGCATCCAAATGTAATTTCTCTGCAAAAGGTGTTTCTATCTCATGCTGACAGAAAAGTATGGCTTCTCTTTGACTATGCAGAACATGATCTTTGGGTAAGAATGGTTATGGATTAGCCAATAAAATGGCAAGTGCAACTACAAATTGAAGCCCTTGGCATATTCATCAGAATTGTATGTCCTACTAAGTGGTAGAGCTTCAATCTGCAATTGCAACTCCTATTATGGACACCTCCCCATGTTGAGACTTCAAAATAACATAATTCTTAAATTTAAATGTGAAACTGAATTCTCGTCAGTTTTCCCCTAAACTTTTCAATGACAGCTGCTGAGCCCTAAACGTTGCTATAGCCAACATTTATAGTAAATACTTTAAATGTTGAGTATAAAAACAATGGAAAGGGTGCGATTCTAAATAAATAAGTTTGGATTAGGTCCGGTTTTCAAGTGCCTAGAAGTCCCCATTGCCATTCATTGCAATATCCATTGCAAAAAAAAAATGTAAGATACTTAAAGATTTCACAAGATGTTTTTTTAGATACACTTCTGTATTGGTACTGTGCAATGTAGCAGATAAGAAAATATTTTTTTCTTCCCTAAATTAACACAAGTTGGATAAAATAAATGGCAGCTCATTTGTGGGAGCGAGGAAAAAGGGAGATAAAATGTTTAAAATATTTCAGATTTTTAGACATGCTATGAAAGGCAAAAGTGCCTCATCAGATACATTACATGGCCATAACAATATCCTCATCTTCTAGTAGAGAAAATGGTTGTAGATCCATAAAAACATAGAACTATACCATTATTGAAAACATTGAACATATGTCACCTTATGAAATAAATTGTTTTAATCTCTTCTTTTCCTGCTATTTAATGTAATTATATCCATATCTTCTAGATGTCCATAAGGAATTTAGAAACAATTCTTTGAAAGTATTGTTGGAAAGGCTTATAGTTTGTAATGTGTGTTATACATACACACACACACACACACACACACACAAACATACAAATATAGCAAATTTAAGGACAAAATTGCTGAGTACAAAGTTAAATGAAAAGGAAGATTAACAGTTACAAAGTGATATACATAATTCTTGTTCTAATTTCAGAAATGCCAACTCAGTAATGAATGCAGTAGACATTTTGGCTATAATAAAACATTGAATCAAACTGTTTCCATGCTGATCAATCATGTTTGTTTTTTAGCACATAATAAAATTTCACAGAGCTTCTAAGGCAAACAAGAAGCCAGTTCAGTTGCCTCGGGGAATGGTGAAATCTCTATTATATCAGATCTTAGATGGCATTCATTATCTACATGCTAACTGGGTGTTACACAGGGATTTGGTAAGTAGATCTACAGTGGGGATTAGAAATCGATATAAGGCTTTTATCTAGTGATAATATTTTGCACAGTATATTACATATAAAGTATTAATAGTTTGTTTTCAAGTTTAACTTAGCAGGCATGTGTCTATTTGAATATGTGTTTTTATGTCATATCCTTTTTTTCAATATTTGGCAAGAGAAACAGCATAGCTGCTTTTGTATTCTTATTTTAAAAAACAAGACAAAACCTACTAGGTAAGGAGTAGGGCCGTATCAATATAACTTGCATATTTGACTTGTCAATTGCTTAAATTACATTTCTTACTTTTTGTGAATGCTTTTAAGAACACACGTTGCCTTATTGGAGTAATCCAAAAGTATGTCTAGGCTTTCCCTATCAGATTCTCCAGATGGGTTGACACTGCAGTTCTAGCATAATACACATTCTTGCTTTTGGCATGACTTAATTGGAACTAGGGCCTAATAGCCATTAGTATGGTATTCATACTTCGCTTTTTGTCTAAGCTAATGATCATTAGTGCATTTTATAGTATTAAGATTTTTTTTTGTGTCAGAAAAATGTTCTCCTTGCCTGGATCCGGCACAAATTGTCAGCAAGTGCAGCATCTAATCTGATTTTTTTTTAAAGAAAACCACACACTTAAATAGGTAGAGCTGCTTAGTACTTGGATAGTAGAAACTGGAAAATCCCAGGGTTGCAGGCTGGGTTGAAGAAAATTAATGGCAAATCACTCCTGTATTTAAAACTCTATGAAAATATCTGTGTGGTTACCAGAAGTCAACCTTAATTCAAAAAATACTTGTTCTTCCTTTGCTGCAAATCACTTTCACATTGCAACTCATTTCTATATTGTTTTCTTCAGTGCAGTCAATATTAGTGTAGGAAAATATATTTGCCCATCAAATTCCATATAGCGCACATGTATGAATGAGGATGCATGGTCTTTATGTTTGTAGAAATGTTTAGAATAACTCTATGGGAGAATGTTTTAAGTAAACAAATGCTCTAAAACCCAGGTTTGCTAAAGAACTCTTCAAAGTTAAAGAAAAAAATGCTTATTTTGGGGGCTATCTTCTTCAGAATCTGCCTGCTCTACACAATCCTAGATCAGTGTTTTTCAACCTTGGCAACTTTAAGATGTGTGGACTTCAATTCCCAGAATTCCCCAGCAAGCATGCTATCCTAGAACATTTGGAAATTAAAGTACACACATCGTAAAGTTGTGAAGGCTAAGAAACATTGATTTAGACAAAAAAGGGTACTGCAAGTGCCTATCTAGGGTGAGCAGGGTCAGGATCCAGAAAATGGTATTCTTATTGCCAGCCCCCCTCACCTTATAACAGCTATCCTCCTGAGATCATGTTAGGTTCTGCTGTTTTATTGTTTCAGAAGATGGTTAAAATAGTCCTTTTCCATGGGCCTCTCAGTGATGGAAATTCTTAGCTGAAGACAAATACATGGTTTTAAAGATGTTAATTTGATACTGATTTTATAAATGGGTTTATTTGCACCTTGCAGGGCATATAGTGTTGCTCAACTCAGTGGCATATAAATAATAGCTAATAAATAAAATACCTGACTTTTATGAAGAGCTTTTGGCACACTATTCTTGGAATTCATTCAAAGTTGCTTTTGAACTGAAGCCTACATTTTTGTTCTACTGCTACACGTTTTGTTTTGAATTTCATGTTCAAATAGTATGGAAAGGAGAAACGATTTCTTTCAAAATAATTTTTCTCTGTGCAGTTATTGTCACCCACACCCCCATTGAATAATAGAATAAATGGATGAATTTATTAGAACCTTGTAGGTCAGTTCTGAATATAGTGTAGATTAAGCAACTTGTTCTACTTACGGATGTTAGACTGTTCTGAAATGGATCAGCAGCCACAGTTCATCTAGATACCTCCATTGCATTTGACAAATATTGAATCAAGACAGGAAAAGCTATATTATCAGCATTGGTTCTCTACTTATCTACATGCTTGGAGATAAGCTCAAATTATATATGAATAGCTGCAAGGGAACTTGAAGACTTCATTATGATATAGTCCTGCAACTGCAGATTCGTTACTTTTCAGACTAGTATCCAACAGGCTAATCTGCATAAAAAGATAAACTTTAGAAATGATAAATCTACAGAACTGGGACACGGATGAGGACTGCCTACCTGCTAAGATCATTAGGGAGAGGTTTGCTGTGGTGGATCCAAGAGAGGGCTGGACTGGTACCAGAGTCCTGTAGCTGCAGCTCCTCTCTCCCAGTCAATTGTTGAATATAGTAGAGTAGACATCTCCACATGGTCTGTTCAATAAGAAGATGCTGGAGTGTTAATGTCTAGCAGAAGGATTTAGAGGGTGGAGCAGCCTTTCTTCACATGTGAGAGCTGTGAATGGTCTGTGTGCGCGTGTGTGCGCAGGCATGTGCGGGTTTGAGTGATGAGGTACAGTCCAGTGAGAGAAGCAGTATTTGACTGTAATTAGAAGATGAAGTGGATTCTTGATTGTCCATTGTTGCTAACTGCTAAGCAGAAGCACCTTAGGCAGCAAGACCTCATTTGGATTGTATATATGAGTTGGGAGTCAGACGTCGGGGCATGGATTTCTATGGACAGGGGAATGAGGAAGGCTCTGAAGGGATGGAAGCAAGCAGTAAAATCAAGGTAATGACAGGTAGAGAAAAATAGGATGGGAGAGATTGAGCCACAGATATTTTGTTTCTGTGACACATTCCAGTCTCTCATTCTCAACCCCAGGCCCCAGATGGCAGGCTGTCAAGGTCCTCGGCTGTTGACTAATAGTGGAAAATGCTAAATCAGTTTGTAATAAAGCCACCTTGATCCACAACTTGATTATTAACTGATGTAGCTAGACCAAGACCTGGTGGGGACAGGAGGGCAGGTTTCCTCTCTTTGAGATCTGGCTGGCTGGTTTCCAGGTCTGGTACTAGCCAAGATCCCAAGGAAGGGAATGTGAGTGACAGCCTTGGACCTTGGATGGAATGGGATTGTCTGGTCTACCTTCAGTTGGAATTCAGGCCAGGATTTGGGACTGAGTGGCCTTGATTGCACCTATGGGTGACCTCTGAAATAGTGCATCCATCCTGACTTGTCTTGACCTCTCAGAGGCATTTGATACCATCGATTATGGTATCCTTCTGGGTTGGCTTAAGAAATTGGAGATGAGTATCACTGTGTTGTATTGCTTCTCCTCTTTTCTCCAGATCAGTTTCAGTTGCTACTGATAGGTGAGAAGAGATCCAACCCATGCTCGGGGCTTAGTGCTCTCTCCTCTCCTATTTAATATCTACTTGAAGTCACTGGGTGAGATGATTCATCAGTTTGTGGTGAGATGTCATCAATATGCAGATTCCACCCAGCTTTATACCTCTACTCCAGGCCCTTGAGTGATGCTGTGGATGTCCTATCCCAATATCTAGAGCTGTTCAGACCTGGATGGGCAAAATAGCTCTAACTCAACCTTAGCAAGATGGAGTGGCTGTGGATATTTGGACCATCCAGAGACAGGATTCTTCCATGTCTAGTTCTGGATGAGACAGCACCATCCCAGACAGACGTGGTGCACAATCTGGAGGTCCTCCTCGACTCACAGCTCCTGCTTGAAAAGCAGGAGGCAGTTGTGGGAACCTTTGCACACTTTCGGGCAGTGTCCTATTCCTTGTCATCCAATCTTGTTTGTCTATATCAGACATGTCAAACACAAGGCCCGGGGGCCAGATCCGGCCCGCAAAGTGGTTTCATGTGGCCCGCGAAGCCATCCTGGAAACAATGAGGGAATGGCCCCCACTGCCTTGGCCCTGGCCCAGAGACCCTCCTTCTGCCAGAGACCCTCAGATCTGTCCCACTCCTGCCCAGGCCCCTATAGGCACCCTTGATGCAAATGATGTAGAGCTGGCCACGCCCACCTAGTAGGCCACGCCCACCCTGGCCATACCCACCCGGCCCCTTGAGGGCAACTGCAATGCTGATGCGGCCCTCAATGAAATTGAGTTTGACACCCCTGGTCTATATGTTAACTGAATAATAAACACAACCCATCTATTTATGTAACATTTTTCATACAAATAGATAATGAATCCTATGTGTTCATTCAAACCTCTACTATTTTGGATTTATAGATAAAACACACTAGGAGTGCATTTGAACCACTGGCTATATTCACTTTTTCTTTTGTTTGATCCCAAAATTCTCTATTCTGTGTTAACTCTTAGTGTCACTAAGTAAAGAGCAGTTGTAATGACTATACTGCAACTTGTGAGAGCATAATGATAAAGTTTCCTTCTTTAGTATTTACTGCTGATTACAGTTTTGCCAGATTATTGCCAGATAATGACAACAATAATGGTGGAAGGGACCTTGGAGGTCATCTAGCCCAACCCCCTGCTCAGGCAGGAAATCCTATACCATTTCAGACAAATGGCTGTCCAATCTCTTCTTAAAGACTTCCAGTATTGGAGCATTCACAGCTTCTGGAGGCAGGTTGTTCCACTGATTAATTGGCATCTTCCACGATTGAATATTTCAATAACTGATTCGGCTATTTACCCATTCAAAGGGCTTTTTGTCTGTTTATCAAAGAATATAAGCTATTCCATCATGAGAAGTGAAAAGTTAATGCAAGCATATGAGAGAGAAAGCCTTGTTTCCTCAACTTGCATAATGTTCATACCGGTAAACGATCTAAAAGTCAGAAATCTGATTTGTACTCTGCACCCTCTTACATCTATCCTTATATCTGTAAGGTAGAAGGGATAGAAAGGACATGATTGGCCCACAAGTACTTAAGTTTTGTTTTGTGTGGTGTGTTTTTTGAGTAAAATATTCATTCAGTACATGCTACTTTCTAGTGGGAAAATGTCTATGGAGATTCTCAAGTCATCCAGGTCATGGTTGTCTGAAAGGTGCTTTTTCAAAAGGCACCTGGAGTTTCTTGGCTTTTTTTTCTTTGCTTCTCATCCAAAAAGCTTCATAGGTTCTGCCAGGATGCTGGGAAGGATTCTAGTGGGAAGCAGTACAGTAGCGTTTGTTTCATGTTGTTTGGATTTTTCCCCCCCCTGGTTTATCACTTTTCTATTGTATGCCATCCAGAATCACTGTTAGAGAGTCGAGTTACACAGCTTTAGATTTATTAATTCTAAATATATAAATAAAATAGGGTGAACTGAATAAAGTCGTGATTCAGCGGATACGTTTGGCTTGCTACTTCTTGGTTCCTTCTACCTGTGGCAATAATTGAACGTAACAGATTCCTGTTTTATCATTTGGGTTTATAACTGCTTAGTAGGGGAAAACAAGTCAAGAATATTGTATTTTTGTTTAAGTTATTATTATTAGGTTTTTAATAATTTGAATGTATCTATGTTAAAGGGGAGTTAAAGCACATTATGAATTTGGTTAATTTTATAATGGATAATTTTAGTTAGAATATGATTATTATATCTATAACCCTGTATTCAGCTCTGGGAAGTGGGGGGGGAAGGGGGGTGGTTTGGGGTGGGTGGGTTTTGGGGATATGTATTGTAAAACTTTTTTGTAAAACTCTTTAATTAAAAAAAAGAATATTGAATTGCATACAATCCTAAACCAAGCAGTGTTTCTAGTTTGTCTTGCTGCTTCAGTTAGCACAAGAAATTGAATCTGCATGTGAAATGTGCAGACTATGTGCTAAATGTTTGAGAGAATCAAACTAGTGATTTAAATTATACCTAAACAGCTAATAGCAATCAGCTAATAGCAGTCAAATCTTGGATAATGTCTTATGTTCCTCCTTCTTACGTTTCTTAAAAAAAACAAAAACCTTCCACTGATCAATTTTCTATCGGGGATTGATATGTCTTGCAATGCAATAATAAGCAGCACTTAGAATAAAAGCTTAATACTCTTATGCTTTCTGTATAAAAATACTCTCACCTATAAATGAATTTCTTAAACCCTTTTGTATGAGTTGATCTGAAATGTGGGAATAATTACTACCTTACAAAGGTGTTAACCTTGTGATATTTTTTCACTGTCTAAAATATAACATAATATGCATTGCAGATTGTTCATAATTTACTACTGCAACTTGTGGACTTGAAGGCTTTATTTATTTTGAATAATAACCATTTCATTATTTTCAGAAAGAGTAAAACACAATCCCATTTGATTTATAATACAAAATACTAGCAAATAATGCAAAGAAGACTTTTCTGAAGGGTTCCTAACACAAGATTGTGGCATGGAAATATTTTATTAGCATTACAAAGTGCTGTCAAATTCAGCACTTGCAACTTGTAAAAATAATACAGTATGGAGAATTGATGGTAAAATATAGAAGGTGTACAAAAGCTTTCTATTCCTTTGTGCGTTTTTGGATTGTGGTGCTGCCTTTAAAAGAGTCCTATCCTTCCCAAATACCCTCCCAAGTATAGCATATTTTGGTTTGCTTTCCTAATAGTTTTCTATGAGATAAATGGGGAGTTAATACTTATGAAAGAGTTCCTACCAGTAAGAAATGTTGATCTTGATCCTAGTAGGCTTATGAATAGGACACCATAATAGCTCTCAAGAATTCATGTATAAATATATAATATACATTGTGATACATTTTATCATATAGTATATACCGGTATTATTATGAGTGATATAGTAATATATAATATAAAAGAGTGATAATATATAATGTAAGATGGACTGGGGGGTGGCATGATAGCCGTGTTCCAATATTTGAGGGGCTGCAACAAAGAAGAGGGGTCAACCTATTTTCCAAACAGTGGATGACAACGAATCAAGAAGAAAAGCAACCTAGAACTAAGGAGAAATTTCCTAACAGTGTGAACAATTAACCAGTGGACCACATGGTCTTCAGAAGTTGTGGGTACTCCATCATTGGAGGCTTTTAAGATACCTGGACAGCCACTTGTCTGGAATGGTATAGTGTCTCCTGCCTGAGCGGGGTGTGTGAGAGAGTGAATTAGAAGAACTCCAAGGTCCCTTCCAACTCTGTTATTCTGTTCTGTTCTGTTTAGCATGTAAGGAAAATGATAAGTCATTCGCAGTCATAAAATCAAGATAAGCTATCAGGGAGTGGATCACTTCAAGCCTGCTTAATCAACTTTACAAAAGCACAGCAGGGGTGGAACCATATGGCCCTTAGAGAATGCTGCTTCACAGGCAGGTGTAGCTACAAAAAAGGTGCTTCTCCTAAGTCCCATGAGATGACAGTGCTGTACAATTCTATCAGATCTTACTGCTAAGGCAAAAATATCAAGGGAACTGCAGTCCCAAAGGTAACCAGATCCTAAGCTATGAAAGACTTTATTGGTAACCATCAACATTTTGAATTGCACATTGAAGCCCTGTGGTAGCCAGGTGTTGTGCACAAGAGCAGAGATACTACATGGACAAAACGTGGAATGCCTACAGTTGTTTATACAACTGCATTTTAGTTCAATTGAAATTTCCAAGTGATCATCAAAGCTGCATTGGTTGCCAGTTGTCTTCCGGGTGAGATTCAAGGTACTAGTAATGGTGTTCAAAGCCCTACATGGCAGGGGTCCGGAGTACCTTAGGGAACACCTGCTGCCGGCATCAACTTCCCTCCGCCCTGTGCGTTCCCACAGAGAGGGCCTCCTCAGGGTGCCACCGGTCAGAGAATGTCGATTGGTGGCCCCCAGGGGGAGATCCTTCTCTGTGGGCGCCTCGGAGCTATGGAATCAGCTACCGGTCGAGCTCCGGACGGCGCCCGATCTTCGCTCCTTTCGCCGCGATCTAAAAACATACTTCTTCGAACAAGCCGGCCTGGCCTGATGGGGGATTGGTGGGGTTTTTATTGTCATTTTATTGGGGTTTTATTATGTATTAATTGTTTTTAATGGGCATTTATTTAATCATTTTTTAACTTTTGTAATTCTGTATTTTTATTCTTGCCCTGTTCACCGCCCTGAGTCCTTCGGGAGAAGGGCGGTATAGAAATATTATTAAATTAAATTAAAATTAAATTAAAGGTAGTATATTGCAGTTGTCCAAACTGGAACATGACATCCCAGTCCAGAAAAGGTTGTAATTCGAATGTAAGAGTGATTAGTGTAAAGATCCTCATGGCCATGGCCACCATCTGTTCATTAAGCGGGAGTCTCAGAGTGCCAGCTGGAAAAATGCAAACTGATCAGGAATTCAAGAAGATAAATCCCTTGAGACTGGAAGTACTTTGAAAGCAAACCACTCACTCTTTGTAGGCCTGAGCCTAAGCCTGCTCCTTTCCATCCATATACTTACAGCAATAGATAGAAGTTACGCAACATTGCCTGTTCATTTAGGGAATGACATGTAAAGCTCAGTGTCATCTGCATACTGGAAATAACCTATCCTGATGGATGATCTCACCTAGCAACCTCATGTTGACATTAAACTGTGAATCCCTGAATTAGCAAACGCCTTAAGCTACAACTCTCCACCTAGCAACACCAACTGGAAACCACTTCAGAAGAAGGAAGAGAACTGGTACAGTGCAGTGCTCCCACTTCAAGTCTCCATAGCTGCCCAGAAGGCTACGTTATTGGTGATATTATATTCTCCTGAGAAATCAAGTAGGACCAGGAGAATTAAACCCAATTTTGGCCCGACCAAAGCTCATCAAAGAGCCATCTGTTTTCTCCAGGTTCCTCTGGAGTTGCTGTACTACTTCCTTCGATATAACAAGTTTTGGCATCTAGCAATCAGGGAATACCATCATTCAAGGATAAATTAAATTATTTATTTATTTATTTATTTATTTATTTATTTATTTATTTATTTTATTGGATTTGTATACCGCCCTATTCCCATAGGACTCAGGGCGGTTTACAGGGCAGTTAAAACCATGAATACAAAAATAAAAACAATTAAAACAAATTAAATTCAAGCCCCAAGAGTAAATCTAAAACCTAGTTAAATTAACCCCACAGTCTGGACCAAATAGATCGAAGAGCCAAGTTTTCAGGTCCCGGCGAAATGAGCGAAGGTCGGGGGCAGTCCTAAGTTCTGTGGGTAGTTGGTTCCATAGGGCAGGCGCACCCACAGAGAACGCCCTTCCCCTGGGAATAACCCGCCGGCATTCATTAACCGGCGGTACCCTGAGAAGGCCCTCCCTGTGGGGGCGCACAGGACGATGGGAAGATGATGCCGGCAGCAGGTGTTCCCTTAGATATTCCGGACCCAAGCCATTTAGGGCTTACCATTTGAATTTGGTTCTTTTATTTATATATATATACATATAAGGGACGCGGTGGCTCAGTGGGTTAGGACGCTGAGCTTGTCGATCAGAAGGTCGGCAGTTTGGCGGGTCGAATCCCGAGTGCCGTGTAACAGAGTGAGCACCTGTTAGTCGTCCCAGCTTCTGCCAACCTAGCAGTTCGAAAGCACGTAAAAATGCAAGTAGAAAAATAGGGACCACCACGGTGGGAAGGTAACAGCGTTCCGTGCACCTTTGGCGTCTAGTCATGCCGGCCACATGACCACGGAGACGTCCTCGGACAAGCGCTGGCTCTTCGGCTTTGAAACGGAGATGAGCACTGGCCCCTAGAGTCGGAAACAACTAGCACGCATGTGCGGGGGAACCTTTACATATACATATGTGTGTGTGTGTATGTGTATGTGTGTGTATGTATATAATTGATTTTCTCATTTTACAATTGGGTATTTAAAAAGCATCATGATTGTTGATCAATAGTTCAATAGCATACATAAGTCTTTAGTATAAATCTCATATTACAACATCAAATATTTCCTCTTTTTCTATTAATATCTGCTATCTCCTATTGGTCTAGTACAATTCTTATTATTATCAACTAAATAAAAACATTTTTGTTACAGTTATCAATAATTTTTAGCTCATACATATCTTAATTGCATTTGCACTTAATCCTTGTATTTAATCTATTGTCCTGTTATTGCTTTTTTTCAGGCTTTAATTTCCCTTCAATATTCAAATTAACACTATTCTTTATGATTTCCAAGTATTTTATATTTAGGTGACCAAAGTTTCCCTTATCTCAACTTCTCCCTTTTTCCCTTTTCATAGCAAAGTTTAATATTCTGGTTACACATCTCACCTATTTGATTATTGTATTGCTCTGTTTTCTAAAAATTATCTATTTCCCACCATGTTAAACCATCTGATTAATAATACAATATCCCCTCTAATAGGTCAAAACCATTATAGGTGTTGTCTGGGTTAACCAATTGTTCAATAATATACATAAAATTTTAGTTTAAGTCTAATATAGAACATCAAATACATCCTCTCTCTTTCCAGTAATATCTATTATCTCATATTGGGCAAACAAAATACTTATTTTCAACTATATAGAAACATCTTTGTTATATTCAATAATTTTAAGCATGCAGATAGATAGATAGATAGATAGATAGATAGATAGATAGATAGATAGATAGATAGATAGATATTGTCTTTTCACTTAATATCCTTATATAAACAATGTCCTATTATTGCTTTTTCCACCCCAAACTTTAATTTCCCATCAATATTCAAGAAAAGACTATTATTTATGTTTTCCAAGTACTTTATGTTTAGATGAGCAAAAGTTTCCCTTATCTCAGCTTCTCCCTTTTTCCCTTTTCATACCAAAGTCTAATAGTCTAATTGGACATCTTACCTATTTAATTATAATGTTACTCTATTTTCTAAAAGTTATCTATTTTTCACCATATTCAACCATCTAATTAATAATATAATATCTCCTCTAATAGGTCAATGCCATTATTTTCTTCAGCCTTATTCTGGATTTTTTCCTTTGACAGCTAACCTTTCATGTCAGTGCCTTTGAATCATCAAATAGTTCTCCCTCTATTTTTATATATCTTATTTGGAATAAGAAAGACCATTTGGTTGAAGTTTTTTTGGAAGGACGAGCCCATTGGTATTCATTAAATCACCACCCTATTACTCCAATTGCCCACAATTGTCCTGATAGGTTTATCTTCCATTCAATCTGTTGTTCTTCCTTTTCCTCAAATATATTCTGATTTGTAAAAAGTTGTAAATTTGTAAAATTTAATTTGTAAAAAGTATGGTGTCGTTATTAAGTGCATTGTTGAATTATTTCTGAAGATAAACCCTAATTCTTGTATTGTCTATTTCTTATCCAAAATATACAGTCAGTACTGAATTTGAATTTAGAGATGTGGAAGAGAAAAATTAGTAAATAATTAGAAGCTGTGTTATTTTTTTCAGAATTATTCATTTCTAATCTAAATTAAACCTTTTGTACTCCAGGATTCAAATTTATGAAAACATTCTTAAATTTGTTAGGATGTATTTTAGAACCATTTTCATTAATTCCTCAGAAAAATCTTTTGATATGCAGCTAATGGAATTTTGTTGATCATAAATATATAAATTTAAAGAACCAAAAGTTTTTAGAGGACAGAAAATAACAGTCTTCTGATTGTTAATGACATATGTAAATCAGTTTTGCCATTGTTCTGTGAATGATAACCGGTAATAAATAACTGAGACTTCCATGTGCATTTCATTTGTTTATAATTCTCACTGATTATTTTTTTTCCTCATCCCAAGTTTACTTCTGGTGATTAAATAAATCTGATAGAAAGTAACATTTTATGCAATATCTGAAAACATACGGGGAAGTCATTTAGATATCACAAAACCTTTTGTTATTTTTATGTCTATTTACTCAAACATTTGTATCAATTGTTTTCTCTATTTTTAAAATGGAAGGAAAATCCATTTCTGTGACCTTAATGAAGATTATGCACAGAAATAATAAAAATGAGCAGCTCAAAAGAATTTTCCAACATATGAGATCATAAGATTGGTATGATGACAATGGTAGACACCAGCATTCAGACTTAAAAAAAAGTAAAGATAAAGCTTTTTTAACTTTAATATTTTACCTTTAGATATTTTTTATCCTTATAAAGAGATATGTTATTTCTACCAATAAAGGAGAATATTTGTTTCTCAGGGTTGAAATGAGGGGATCTTGATGCTTTCTAAGCTTGGTTGTTTACTTACAGATGTTTCATTATCTGAACTAGGGCTAGTATTGCTAGCACTGATAATGTTACCTAGTTTGGGTAATGAAACGTTTGCAAGAAAACAAGCTCCGGGAGCACCAAAGGCTGGTTATTTCTGCACAGATATATAGTAGAAAGGCATTCTACGTATTCTTCCTTGATTTCTTTATAATTATATCAGTCACTACTAGAGCTGCATAGTCTAATAGTGCCTTGTGATAATTACAACCATTCTTTTGATATTAGCACGCACCTGCAGTCTTCTTTGAATATCTGCATAAATATACAGTCATACATAATCCTTTTCAAATCTGTTGTATATCTTTTCCTATCAAAGGAAATTTTATTATTGTCGGATATTTTTGTAAATGTTCAATTGTTCATATGTATCTTAAAATTCATATGTTGCCATGTAGCTGCCTCACTGATATGACAATATTCATGCATGTTGAAATATTAGTGAATTTCAAGGGCTTGTATATTTTCCTGGCAGATTTCTCGAATGAACAGTAGTCATTTCTTTAAACCGATCTCAGAGATAAAAGTTTGAATTTACACCATTAGGACCAATATAATCCAATTATTACTGGTTTTTTATAGGTTTAGCAACATTTTAATAAGAAAATAGCAATTTAATATTGGCATAGCTCAGTAACATTTTAAAAGCAATTGCGCAAGTTGTTTACAAGAATTTCTAAAAATATTGTCAAAGAAAATTATTGGGCAAATAGATGAGATTAAAAAAACATTAAACAAACTCCATGAAATAAGCCTTTAAAATATCAAACTAGCACCCGTTTTTCTAAAAATGAAATATCTGCAGAGGCAAGGCACGGGTAGCACAATGCTCATTAGAGAGATTAATTTTAGAGTAACACATAGTTGTATATAAAATATTGTATAGTTAATATTTACATTGTTTCTTGGGAGGAAATGTACATTGCTTTTCTGTATTTGGCTAATGTTGGAAGTTGGAGGCAGGAGAAACATGTTTTTCTCTGTGTTCTGGAACATAGTTTCCCATCTGAGGAGCTATTGTGAGAACACAAAAGAGGTAAAAAAATTATCAAGGAAATTATTTGGCTGCTTACGTAGCCTTACAACAAACTAATAATGTACAGGCTTTATCACTTTTAACATTCCACTGCATTTTGATTTAAAATTGGAAAAGTAAAGCTAATTTCAGCCACAAATGTTTAGGTATACTTTGGTATATGTATTGTGTATTTATTTTTTTTTTCCACAGAAACCTGCTAATATTTTAGTTATGGGTGAAGGTCCTGAGCGAGGAAGAGTAAAAATTGGTATGTTTATATCTTTGATAAGTCCTAGTGTAGCATTTAAGACAGTATGTTCTAACAGTGCATAGGTCAATACTTATTATTAAAATCTACCAGATCACAGATCAAATGAAGAGAGGTAAAATGTTCACGTTGGACAACATTAGAGCAGGTTATAGGCTGGGAGAACCTAAACTGGGCTCTGCTTTCATTAAAAATGTTGTAATTTTCTTCAGTAATTTTAACATTTAATAATAAATTTAACAGTTGTATTTGGAAAAGTACTTATGCAAAGCTAAATTAATTCCTCAGTCATAGGAAACAGGAAAAACTATATTTTTAATAGGAAAAAACTGAAAATTGTATCTTTATTTCTGGTGAAACTATTTTTCATAATCTGGAAATTCTATATTCTATTTAAAAAGTTCTTTCAAGATATTAAAACAACATCTAATATAATAGTAAAACAACATGTTATAATCAAGCATATTATGACTGCATGTCAGTGTCCTGGGGACATATGCATCAGCAAATGCCTACTGTGCATTTGAATCTTTAAGCAGATATATCTAGACATTATTGCAGAACGTTTAAAGATATTTAATTTTCTCTAAATTCCTTTTCTAAGATGAATTTACATGGAATTAACATGATCTTCATTAGATGAGACTGTTGAACAGCAGTCTGCTAAAAATAGCTGGTTTTCTTTGAAACCAATGTATATTTCTGTTAGAAAGAAATAGAATTAGGCTAAAACTGAACACTCAGTCACTTAGATCTGTAAATAAATAATTATACTAACACAGATTTAAGTCCTCTTGTCAGTGAAACATGATGATCTAATAGCAGAGGACAGATGGCACTTTTAACATTAATTGCACTGATATTTGTTGCGATGCAGGTAACCTATCAAATATTATTTGAAAATTGACACCTTCTTTTCTTGCAAACATGAACGATTTACAACATTTTGAAAAATATTATTGCGCCCCCAAACAGTTACACATTACTATTGGATTTGAAAGAGCATTTCTTCCAATTCAGTTAAGTCATCCAATGCCAAACACAAAAGTGTGATAAAGCTGAGGATTGATAAACAATAATCATGTTGGTATTTTGCTGTTTAAAGTTTTTTTTAAAAAAAAATCAGATGTTTATATTCTGACACTATCCTTCTCTTTCTCCCCATTTTCCATGCAACCAAAGGTGGTCTGTCAACAGTTGCCTTTCTCAGCAGCTAATGTTCATTGTCTAATGCAGAACAGAATTAATTTTTAAAATAAAATATAATAGAAGTTTAAATAGAGTTCCATATAGCTAAACAAGCCTTCATATTATAGAGCAAATGAATGGGATTTTTTCTAATGAATATCCAAATATCTGGTACCTTCCTCCTGAAACATGCTTAGGTTTCATATTTTTAAAAAACTTTTGTTTGTTGTGTGCTCTATAATTACAACCTCCGATTCTCAGCTCTATTGGAATTTCTACTGAGAAATGCATTATATTTACATTTAAACACAGCAATATGCAAGTGATATATTTTACTAATCTGTAGCTGTTTAAATACACACAAGCATAGTTTATTTTAATATGATAAATCCATCACAGTAGAGAAGAATTAGGTAACTAAGTGAACACACCAGGAATTCAGAAATGTTTTCCTAGCTTAAGAAGAATCCTGTTACCCTTGAATAGTAGGTTTTATTAATTTGTTAGTTGCTTTATTGCCTTGGTTGCTATAAATTGAACTGTTTCTGTCAGGTTACTAATTTGATAAAAATATTTAGTCTTAACATGCATCAATATTTTTATATGTATTAAAATCATCTTACCATTTGCCAGTGATTCAGTTCCAGATTTCCAAATTTTCCAAGAACTGATCAGAATATGGGTGATATCCTGCATGACAAAGAGTTCATATTAGTGTGATTTAGTCATACAACACACACTGTACAATTCTTTCAAAATAGGTTCAATAGGTTCAGAAGTTAAATTATATAGAATTTCTGCCTTATTTGAACTCAAATCACTTTGTATTGAGCAACCTATATGTTAAAATTTAATTTCCCTCCTCATTTTACAGCTGACATGGGCTTTGCCCGACTATTTAATTCACCTTTGAAGCCTTTAGCTGATTTGGATCCAGTAGTTGTTACATTCTGGTATCGAGCTCCAGAATTACTGCTTGGAGCAAGACACTATACCAAAGCTATTGGTAAGTAGTGTGATTGTCATTGTTAAGTTAGGAATATTGTATTATTTAAATCTGACTCACTTATTTGCTATGCCATATCTTATACAGAGGGACGCGGTGGCTCAGTGGGTTAGGACATTGAGCTTGTCGATCAAAAGGTTGGCAGTTTGGCGGGTCGAATCCCGAGTGCTGCATAACAGAGTGAGCGCCTGTTACTCGTCCCAGCTTTTGCCAACCTAGCAGTTCGAAAGCACGTAAAAATGCAAGTAGAAAAATAGGGACCACTGTGGTGGGAAGGTAACAGCGTTCCGTGCGCCTTTGGCGTCTAGTCATGCCGACCACATGACCACGGAGACATCCTCGGACAAGCGCTGACTCTTTGGCTTTGAAACAGAGATGAGCACCGGTCTCTAGAGTTGGAAACAACTAGCACGCATGTGCGTGGGAACCTTTACCTTTATCTTATACAGACTTCTTTCAATTGCCTAAATGTGTTCTTCACACTTAATTAGCAAAAACCCTATTTAATTTGTTGATTATGTTCCATGTTTTGAAAATAAATGTCCCTAACGTTTAGCACTTAAATTGACTTGTATTATAGAACAAGGACAGGAGATTGTTGGCTTTGAATCCAGATTTAAGATCAAAGTGGTTCAAATCCACAAAAACTGGATGCTGATATTTAGTTTCCTCAGATTTCTAACCAATAGTAGTATGTTCCCTCAAATGCAGGTGAAAGTTACTTCATTGGGAATAGTGAAGGCAAAAACACCCTTGCTCCAATCATTCACGTTGGAGCCAATGGTTTGATTCTGATAGCCTGATTCCTGGAGCTAAAATAATATGTTTAGTTTTAATTACATTATTACTAAAAATTTCTATTACCAAGTGTTTTTGAATTCTAACCGATTTATCAAAAGAGGTAACTATAAATAAACACATGGCAGTATTGCTTATTTCTCTTCCCTTCCAAATATTGTTAGTGTAGGGATTTGTCTTTTTCATTATCTTTTTAACTGTGTGAAACTAAATGGTAACTGCCTTTTACCTGTTAGTTACCTTTAATTCAGTTCCACATTCACACAGCTTGGATTTTTTTCTGTCCTAAATAATCTGATGACATCTGGAACCCTACTTACAAACATAAATAGCACTGAAAATTCTTGGAGTTGGGTACTGCTCATTGCCTTGTCTATGAGAATTGTCATACTCATGCTCTCAGCCATAGACTCTTAATCCATAATTAGACTTCTTATCCTATGATTGCTAAGTTTACTGAAGAGATTCATTTAAAAAAATAAAATCTTGTCAAGCTTGTAATTATCCCCAGTCAGTTCAGTTTTGCATAGTAATGAATTATACCTAATTCTGTGAGTGAATGAAATCTGGCATAATAGATCTCTTTCCCCATACCGCTGTCCATTACAAAAGATTGAAGATCTTCTGAAGTAGTTTTGAGAATTTGCAAATAATAGAATATATATATTATTATATATGCAAATAGCTAAGGAAAGGAGGGAAGCGAAAGGCAAGGGAGAAAAACATAGATATGCCCAATTGAATGCAGAATTCCAGAGAATAGCTAGAAGAGATAAGAATGCCTTCTTAAATGAACAGTGCAAAGAAATAGAAGAAAACAATAGAATAGGGAGGACCAGAGATCTTTTCAAGAAAATTGGAGAGATGAAGGGAACGTTTAATGCAAAAATGGGCATGATAAAGGACCAAAATGGCAGGGACCTAACAGAGGCAGAAGAGATTAAGAAGAGGTGGCAAAATTACACAGAAGAACTATACAAGAATGAGCTTAATGTCCCTGATAATCACAATGAGGTGGTCACTGACCTCGAGCCAGACATCCTAGAATGTGAAGTGAAGTGGGCCTTAGAAAAGCTGAGCAACAACAAAGCTAGTGGAGGTGACAGTATTCCAGCTGAGCTATTCAAAATCTTAAAAGACAGTGCAGTAAAAGTGCTACACTCAATTTGCCAGCAAATTTGGAAAACTCAACAGTGGCCACAGGATTGGAAAAGATCAGTTTACATTCCAATTCCAAAGAAAGGCAGTGCCAAAGAATGTTCAAACTATCGCACCATTGCACTCATTTCTCATGCTAGTAAAGTCATGCTTAAAATCCTACAAGCTAGACTTCAGCAGTATGTGGATCGAGAACTACCAGAAGTACAGGCAGGATTTCGAAGAGGCAGAGGAACTAGAGATCAAATTGCCAACATACGCTGGATCATGGAGAAAGCTAGGGAGTTCCAGAAAAACATCTACTTCTGCTTCATTGACTATGCTAAAGCCTTTGATTGTGTGGATCATAACAAACTGTGGCAAGTTCTTAAAGAGATGGGAGTACCAGACCATCTTATTTGTCTCTTGAGAAACCTATATGCGGGTCAAGAAGCAACAGTGAGAACTGGACATGGAACCACTGATTGGTTCAAAATTGGGAAAGGAGTCCAGCAAGGCTGTATACTGTCGCCCTGCCTATTTAACTTATATGCAGAGCACATCATGAGAAAGGCAGGGCTAGATGAATCAAAAGTTGGAATTAAGATTGCCGGAAGAAATATCAACAACCTAAGATACGCAGATGATACCACTCTAATGGCAGAAAGTGAAGAAGAACTAAAGAGCCTCTTGTTGCGGGTGAAGAAGGAGAGTGCAAAACTTGGGTTGAAACTTAACATTAAGAAAACCAAGATCATGGCATCTGGCCCTCTCAATTCCTGGCAAATAGATGGGGAAGAAATGGAGGTAGTGACAGATTTTATTTTCCTGGGCTCCAAGATCACTGCAGATGGGGACTGTAGCCAAGAAATTAAAAGACGCTTGCTCCTGGGGAGGAAAGCCATGACAAATCTAGACAGCACACTAAAAAGCAGAGACATCACCCTGTCAACAAAAGTGCATATAGTCAAGGCTATGGTCTTCCCAGTTGCAATGTATGGCAGTGAAAGTTGGACCATAAGAAAGGCTGAGCGCCAAAGAATTGAGGCCTTTGAACTATGGTGCTGGAGAAGACTCCTGCGAGTCCCTTGGACTGCAAGGCGATCAAACCGGTCAGTCCTAGAGGAGATCAATCCTGACTGCTCTTTAGAAGGCCAGATCCTGAAGCTAAAACTCAAATACTTTGGCCACCTAATGAGAAGGAAGGACTCACTGGAGAAAAGCCTAATGCTGGGAAAGATCGAGGGCAATAGAAGAAGGGGACGACAGAGAATGAGGTGGCTGGATGGAGTCACTGAAGCAGTAGGCGTGAGCTTAAATGGACTCCAGAAGATGGTAGAGGACAGAAAGGCCTGGAGGAATGTTGTCCATAGGGTCGCGATGGGTCGGACACGACTTCGCAGCTAACAACAACATTAGTTATAGCCCATAATATTTAAATGTGAGTTTTGAAATCTCCTTCAGGAATTGTTCAATTTTTGATACTTTTATCAAAGTTTAAAGTCATGGGAATTTTTATTTTTACAAGTGGCACACATCTTCCAGTGTGTTTGCTGTAATTGAGAATTTTCTCTTGAAAGCTTTAACATTTTAAAGTGGTATAATGCATTAATTAGTTACAGATTACAAATGTACTAGTTCTTGCTTAGGTGAGCAATCGTCTATTCTTCTGTTATAACTAGAATTGTAATAGATGATATGGAAATACAGGAGAATCTTTGACATTAGCACAACAACTGAAATGTTAGTTGGGAATGCTTGCAAGTATAATTATTTCTTTATGAGCACATCTACAAACCATTATTTCTTCTTTTTAAAATGCCTTTTTTATTTTCCTCCCTTGTTTTTTGTAAAGATATTTGGGCTATAGGGTGTATATTTGCAGAGCTGCTAACATCAGAGCCAATATTCCACTGCCGACAAGAGGATATAAAAACTAGTAATCCGTATCATCATGATCAGCTGGACAGAATATTCAATGTAATGGGATTTCCTGCAGGTATATATTCTGTTTTTATTATTGCTGATGTATGTAAATTAGACATATTTGGGCTTTCAAATGGTTAAAGCAATATCACTATGGAAGTTTTAATACGTTGCAAATGGTAGACACGAAACAAAAAGCAATGCTAAAGTAAATATATTATTACTATTACATATACCACAAAATGAAATCACAGCTCCCAGTTCTTTACTCATGTTGGCCTTCATTTGCATCGAGTTCTTCCAAAGAACTGAGGATGTCCTAATGCATTGGCATAGTATATATGCGGATCCAAGCAGTGTGGCTTTTTGTAGTTAATTGACAGGTAGAAATTTTGTCAATGCTCAGGTTTAAGTATATAATGCCACCCAACTCCCAGGAACTAATATCATATTAATTTTCCCATTTATCATGATGCAGTTCATTTATCATCAGCAGTTGAGGAAAGGTCTTGATTGCATTTCACCATGATCAATTAACTAAAGCCATGACTGGTATTTTTAATTTTAAGAGGGGAGGAGAGTAGAATTCAGTAAAGAGTGAAAACGGATAAAAAAAGGAAAAAAGTTCCTGTGATTTAGGTAGGAGTTAAAGTTGGGCTCCCATCTATTTAATTCTCTCCAATATCAATACAATTTGGAAATGTTTCAATCTTACTTTCTTCATATTACAAAATTATATAACCTGGGAACCAAATTAAACTTTAAAATATAGTAATCAAGAAGCTAATGAAGTCATCGGTAACTGCCACATTAGTTTTAATGCTTTATGTTAAATCAGTTCAAAACCTTTAAGGCAATTAGTATAACAATTTGCAAATTATATCGGATTACAAGTGGTCCTGAACGTATGACCACTTGAGGCCAAAATTTCTCCTGTTAATTCAGACATTTGTTAAGTGAGTTTTGCCCCATTTTATGATGTTTCTTGCCTCAATTGTCAAGTGAATCACTGCAGTTGAAAAGTTAGTAACCTTGTTTATAAGTGAATCTGCCTTCCCCATTGACTTTGCTTGTCAGAGAGTTGCAAAAAGTGATCACATGACCTTGGGACACAGCAACGGTCATAAATATGAATCGGTTGCCAAGCATCTGAATTTTGATCACATAATCATGGAGTTGCTGCAAAGGTCGTAAATCACTTTTTCAGTTCCATTGTAACTGAACGGGTCACTAAATGAACTGTTGTAAGTCGAGGACTACTTGTATATTGTTTATTTACTGTACAGTACTTAGTGCTTTTTTAATAAGGCAAAGTATACAGTGTAAATAAGTAACAAAATAAAATTCATGTTCTTGTGTTAATACAAACTGTTTACCCAGAGTGAAAACTGAAGAGGATAGAGAAGATAATAATTTTCAGTGCTTAGGTGATGGTACCCTAGTTCTGTATTAAGAAGGATGAAATTATACTGATATTCACTTCATAGATAAAGATTGGGAAGATATTAAAAAGATGCCTGAACATTCAACTTTAATGAAAGATTTCAGAAGAAATACGTAAGTTTTGTGAAGATCTAAGAAATTTTGACAATGCTACAACTTCATGAATTTGTACACTCACTAAGCTGGTTTTCTGGCAAACTTTTTTCTAACCTCTGATGGTTGCCCCTTCCCTTTGATACCAAAATAAAGATGGTTATTTTGCCCGGGGCAAAGTAAGCAAAGTAGCAGTGGGGACAAGAAGGTAGGAAGGATAGGCTGGGAAATTCTGGGCGTTGATGTCAACACATCAGTTCTCAATGTTGAGAAACACTGGTCTGGATACTAAGCCATTTCAAATGATCAGAAGGGAAATAACTCCTGTTTGGGCCACCATTCAGAGTATCAGGATGGAATAGTGTCTGCTGAGCCCACTTTTTGTATAACTTTGGAGCTACTTTGATTTAATAAGTAATTATTTGTTCTATGCAAAAGTATAGCTTTTTAGCTTGCAGATAGAAAATGTAAAGACTTGGCTTTGATAGAAGCCATTATCAAATGCCTCACCTTCAGAAACGTGAATTTAATTTTGTACAAGAGTCATACTAAATAACTTTTTGTATTTGTTTGTTTCATGGGATACGTATGGGAAGCCATTTCCATCTGGCACATATAAAGGAATGTGTATCCTTGGGCTTCTTCCACAGAGCTCTGGCATCATTTTAAAATACAGATAAACTGCTCATAGCAATTAAACTGAATGAGGCCAGCTCTTTTAATTCTATAACATCCCCTTATACAAATTTTATCCTCAGTTTAATGTCAGGATTATTATGAACCAGTGTTTTCTTTCAGATATACCAACTGCAGCCTTATCAAATATATGGAAAAACATAAAGTTAAGCCGGATAGTAAAGCATTCCATTTGGTAAGTTCATGACAGATCACTCAGGACTGAATTCCTACGTAGTTTCCAAAAACAATCATATGAGATGTTTTAAAGTGCTTTTCATTACATCTGCAGAAGTGTATTTATTATAGAGTTAAATGTATTTGCTTTCAATTGCAAAGTGACAGAAGCCTTAGAAAAAGTAATCTGAAGTGCCCCTCATAGGTTTTTCATAAATATATTTATTTCCAAGCTTCGGTTATTAAGTATGAGATTATGCAAAAAAGAACAATGAGAATGAAATCTTCAAATATAATTTTTGTTTTTACGTTATAACAAGCAATCATTTTTGCTAGGTCCAAATTTTATCTGTAAACAGCTAGAGGTAAGCTTTTCTCCTCAATAACAAGAGCTGGGGAGGGGAAATGAAAAATTCCATATTATTGATTGATTTACCATGGCTGTCCTGGGAGCTTGGGGACTGAATTTAGGATCCTTTGTATGCAAGGTATATAGGATGACAGGGGTGGCTTGTTGATTCTGAAGATGCATGAAAGGAAGATTCATATATTCACAGAGTGGTGGAATATTTTCTGGGTTTGACAACAGTGAAGATCTTCTGTTTTAATTGTACTTAGCTACAGAAATTGCTTACTATGGACCCAATAAAGAGAATTACCTCAGAACAGGCTATGCAGGATCCTTATTTCTTAGAAGATCCACTTCCGACATCTGAGTAAGTGATACAGAATTCATATTTCTTTAATGCTTCCTAAATATTTTAAACTAGGAAGGATATTAAAATGCTTAAAATATTTAGGAGAAAATTAGGGAGTGGAGCTGGGGTTCCCGAGAATAACAGTGAATGATATTTCACTCTTGAGAAACAAAAAATGTCTTTTTATGCCATTTGCCATTTTAAAATAATGTCCTATTAATCTTTTGTTTTATGAGTCCCTGATTCCATTAGTTTGTAGCATTAATCCTTTATTCATTCACAAATTGATTATAACCTATATAGTCATCAGCCAAGTGCCTGCTAGACCTCCCACTTTCAATATAAAATAATATTATTTAATTAACATATCTTTTCTTTATAAATCTGTGATATAAATTGCAATTTAGTAGGAAGAATAATTGAAGCCAAATAAATAACTCTTAATGTTCATTAGCTCAGGTTTTCTGGGATCTTCTAGTTGGGGTATTATAGACTTTATAGATTTTTCAGCACAGAAGTGTTATTGTTTATTGACTATAACAGTCTTGTCCCCTTCAGTGGCGGACCAGCCCTACCTCAGTAGAAATTTTTCTTTCGAATCCCTAAGAGCTGCGTCTATATGGAGCCCTGTACTTTAAAGAATAAGTATTGATTTATTAGATTTATATGTTGCCTTTTCATTCAAGACTGCAAAAATGTAACATTGACATATGATCTTTATATCCTGAGAAAAAAAATGGTTCTGAATAGTGATATATAAATGATAATAAAATGAAAGGTTAAAAATTATTTTTAAAAATTTATAAACAATTCTGTAATGTTTGACTGAAATTAAAAGCTAAAAAAGCACAGTCTTTTGTACTTTATTTAGGGGAAAAGAATATATTGACAGGGTAAGAAACTGTGTTTTATATCTCAATATTACGTGGAATGCAAGATTCATATATAATACCAGGTAAAACTGAGTTCTCTTGAAAAGCTTTTATATACCTGTCACCAGGAACTAAGGACCTGCACAGATTATAATTTTCATGGATAGGCAAACGTCTAGAGTCAATTGTAAGCTATTTTAGTCACCCCAACAGAACAGCCTGATATTATGTGGGGTTTTAGAAGGATTTTTTTTTACTTCTCTCTTAATTTATAAAACCCAAGGGAAGAGTTTTTGTTGCACTGCATCCAGATGGTGATAGTTTCACTTCTGGAAGTAACAATGACTTCTGCTGTAAGAACATTCAACAATACTGAATTTAAGTCTCATATCCTTCTGTATCCTAATTTGACAACTTCTTATCTTTACTCACTCAAGTCCCAAGGAGTAATGTTCTTTCTTAGCATCTTGATAGAAAAGATAAAAGCATTAAAAGGGTATGAAGGCAAGGAGTTAATATTATCAAATTTCTTAGATTCATTTAAATTGTTCCATAAAATAATAATAGTGATGGTGATGGTGATGATGGAAGGGACCTTGGAAGTCTTCTAGTCCAACCCCCTGCTCAGGCAGGAAATCCTATACAATTTCAGACAAATGGCTGTCCAGTCTCTTCTTAAAAACTTCCAGTGTTTGAGTATTCAAACTTCTGGAGGTACGTTGTTCCACTGATTAATTGTTCTGTCAGGAAATTTCTCCTTAAATGTAGGTTGCTTCTCTTTGATTAGTTTCCATCCGTTGCTTCTTGTCCTGCCTTCAGGTGCTTGACTCCCTCTTCTTTGTGGCAACCACTGAGATACTGGTATACTGCTTTCATGTCACCCCTTGTCCTTCTCTTTATTAAACTAGACATACCCAATTTAGCCTCCAGTTCCATAATCATCTTTGTTGCTGTTCTCTGTACTCTTTTTAGAGTACATATTTTTCACATTGTGATGAGCAAAACTGAATGCAGTATTCCAAGTGTGGCCTTAGCAAGGCATTATGAAGTGGTATTAACACTTCACATTATCTTGATTCTGTCCCTCTGTTAATGCAGCTTATTTATTTATTTATTTATTTATTTATTTATTTATTTATTTATTTATTTATTTATTTATTTATTAGATTTATATACCGCCCTTCTCCCGAAGGACTCAGGGCGGTGTACAGGGCAATTAAAATACAGCATACAAAATTGTTCCATTCAGCTTTAAATTGATAGTCTGGCAGATATTTTTGATATTGATAGCCATAGACATTCAGTATTCTTGAACAGGAATATAACAAATGAATCAATGCAATGACAAATACTGTAGTAGTGGTGATAAGTCAATCTACTTGAAAAATTCCTCCCTTAATTTTAACCTCCAGTCTAGCACCATTCACCAGCAAATACTGTATATCTTCCATTGAGTTCTAGGTCTGAGGATATGATATGGTGTTTTGCTTTATTTTTACATCAGAAAAAAATGAAGAAAAGCTGATAAGTTTTCTTCAGCATGGCACATGATGTGTAATAGATATAAATACAGGTGTGCTGCTGTGGTAGCTGAAAGGGAGCTAAGGAGAAAAGTAGAAATCCCCCAAGAAGCATGGACGCTTGACTTTGGCTTTTTTGGCACTGCTGGCTCATATTTAAGTGATTGTCCACTAGGACTCCGAGATCACTCTCACAGTTACTACTATTGAGCAAGGTATCACCTATGTTGTACCTGTGCATTTGGTTTTTCTTGCCTAAATGTACTTTTTTCACCATTGAATTTCATTTTGTTAGATAGCGCCCAATGTTCACGTCTGTCAAGATCCTTCTGTATCTTAAGCCTGTCTTCTGGAGTGTTGGCTATTCCTGCCAGCTTGGTGTCATCTGCCAATTTGATGAGTTCAAATAGTGTGGCCACATTAAAAAATAATTCTTGAGATATTCCAAACAGCATGCCATTTGATGAGCTAAGAAGAGTGCTTCTATACTCTTTGGTAAGAGCATGCCTACTCAGTATGTAATGCGATTTTGGTAATCCATGAGGAGCATATCAGTGAACTTCACTGGCTACCAGTCTGCTTCTTAGTGCAGCTCTAGGTGTTTGTTATGACCTTTAAAGCCCTTAATGGCATAGGTCCAGGCTATCTGATGAACCATCTCATCCTGCTAAGACAAGCCATTTAACAGGCCAAGGAGCTAAAAATGTCTTCACGGGCATATCAGCATCCTTTGTATTATATTTTGGACCTCAGCACTAAAACTTACATTTACATCTACATCAGGCAATACAGGCAGTTTATTTCTCTATGGTCCTGAGATTATTTTTTTTAATGGATGTATTCAGTTTATATCACCATTCATCTCATATGCATGACTGCAGCAACATACATGAATTTTGGCTAGCTGATTGGGATGTTGACATTTAGCAACTATTTGTAACAAGTTTGAGGACTTCATAGATGAAACAAGTCCTCTCTATGCTGACTTAGACACGAGTTTGCAGATAAAGTATCTCAAGGTAATTCAAAACAGTCAGATTGACATTGATCCTAATTATGTATACTCCAGGAATGTGACATCAGCAATTCATTGTATCAAACAAAGACTATGGAATAATTCAGTACAGGAATTAATGTCCAAAGCCAAAGTATCCCGTTTTCCTACAACATTTGGGATTAATTATATTTTTCAACTCTCTAAATATTTGACTAGCTGATATTTTAGTAGATACAGAGTAGCCTTTCAAAAGTCAGATTTAAAAGTGTTGCCATCAAATATACTGTATGGTATTTTCTTTTTTTAAAAAAATCCCATCTCTGAAAGATTTTGTCCCTATAATGGTACTGATCATGAAATTATGAATCATATTATATTATATCATGAATATTGTAAGTCTTTGTCAGGAAGTTATCTATTTTAAATCTAAAAGACATTTCTGAGCATGCAAATGTAATTCAATTGCAGATGAAAATCCTAAAATTACAGTGGCAACAGCGACATTTTTAAGTTCAGCTAAAAAAAACAAGGCTTTTGGTAACAAATCAGTGAACTGGGATTTTAAGTCTATTATGTAGCATTTATTAAATATTTTACTGGTTAAATTGTTTTACCCAATGTCAAGTTTAGATTATGTTTCTAATTTGCTTTGGAACATTTTGGCTGCAAATAAAATTGATTGAGATGGAGTATCATGCTATTTGTCCTGGCTCAGGGCTTGTATGGCTTGAAAGTGTGGATATTTTGTGCAAGATTTTAAAGAGGATGGTGGAAGACATTCTTAGAATACACTGGTTTCAGTCTGATCTGAGATGTGATTTTGGGACTGAATTGATTTTAATCATTTTGTTGGATTACCTTTATTGAGAGAATGACAGACAGTGCAACTCTTTCATTCTTCTTTGGTCTTGTAAAAGATTTTAATAAGGAGGTACTTTGAATTCAGAGGGAAAAGGTGTCCTCTACAGTACAATCCTAGAGAATGAGTCTCTTGCTTTAAGGAGTTTCTAATGAATGCTATATCCACACCCTCCAGACCTGAAGCACTGTCATGTACAGCCTTAGACTTTAATATAATTTACAAAATAGTAAACTACTGGTTCACCTCTAGAAACTGACAATCTGCAAGGCTGACCACAACTGAGTGATTATTTTTCAACTTTCTGGCAATTATGTCAAGGCGTACACAAGCTACCATCTTGCCCCAATATTTCAAAGCCGATCTACAAAGCCAATTGGGGGAGCCATCTGGAGATTCAGAGTATATTGTTGTGAGTGTGCCACACTGGGGTTTCTGGTTACAGAATTGTTCTGGTGACAATAATTCTATTACATGGTTCTGCTGTAAATCAGCAGAAGCCATGCTAGACATAAACCAATATCTGGATGCCTTGGTGGGGTCCTGTCTCTCTCATGTCAGAAGCATTGTTCAAGGCACTTCCATTAAAGGGATTAGCCAGTGACATTTATTATTTATTTTATTTTATTTATATGCCGCCCTTCTCCCTAAGGACTCAGGGCGGCGCACAACAATAAAAATTAAAAACATAAAATAGAAAATTTAAAAAAGAATTAAACAATAAATACAATAATTATATGACAATTTAAAAACCAGTAAAAAGCTAATTAAAACCGTAGTCAGTCCAGGCCCGCTTGTTGGAACAACCACGTCTTCAGGTCACGGCCGAAGGACCGAAGGTCAGGGGTCATCTGCAACTCCAGGAGCAACTCATTCTAGAGGGTCGGCACGCCCACAGAGAAGGCTCTCCCCCTGGGGATCACCAGCCGGCATTGCCTGACCGACGGCACCCTGAGGAGGCCGACTCTGTGGGAGCAAACCGAGCGATGGGAGGTTGACAATGGTAGCAAGTGGTCTCGCAAGTACCCCGGGCCTAAGCCATGTAGGGCTTTAAAGGTTATAGCCAGCACCTTGAATCACACCTGGAGGGCAACCGGAAGCCAATGCAGCTCACGCAGGAGTGGTGTAACATGGGAGTACCGAGATACTCCCATAAGCACCCACGCAGCCGCATTCTGCACCAGTTGAAGCCTCCAGGTGCTCTTCAAGGGCAGCCCTATGTAAAGAGCATTGCAGTAATCCAAACGAGAAGTGACGAGGGCATGGGTAACCGTGCATAGGGTATCTCGGTCCAAAAAGGGGCGCAACTGGCACACTAGGCGAACCTGTGTGAAGGCCTCCCTGGTCATGGCCGTTAGATGATCATCCAAGTTGAGCCATGAATCCAGGAGGACACCCAAGTTGCGAGCCCTTTCTGAGGGGGGCAATACCTCCCCCCCATCAAAAGAGAAGGAACTTGTTGGACAGTACGAGATGCCGATATCCACAGCCACTCGGTCTTGGAGGGGTTGAGCCTGAGCCTGTTCCTTCCCATCCAGACCTGCACCGCCTCCAGGCACCGGGACATCACGTCAAGGGCATCACTGGGTTGGCTCAGGGTGGAGATGAACAACTGGGTATCATCCGCATATTGGTGATACCTCACCCCAAAGCCATGGATGATCTCACCCAGCGGCTTCATGTAGATGTTAAACAGGAGGGGGGAAAGAACCGACCCCTGAGGCACCCCACAAGTAAGGGGCCTTGGGGTAGATCTCTGTCCCCATGCCAATACAAACTGCGAACGGCCTGAGAGGTAGGAGGAGAACCACTGTAAAACCGTGCCTCCCACTCCCAACCTCCCGAGCCGTTGCATCAGGATACCATGGTTGATGGTATCAAAAGCCGCTAAGAGGTCAAGTAGGATCAGGACAGAGGAACAGCCCCTGTCCCGGGCCCGCCAGAGATCATCCACCAGTGCGACCAATGCTGTTTCCGTGCTGTAGCCAGGTCTGAAACCGGACTGGTATGGGTCCAGATAGTCCGCTTCCTCCAGGAATTGCAGGAGCTGACGCACCACCACACTCTCAACAACCTTTGTTACAAAGCGAAGTTTGGAGACAGGATGGTAGTTATTCAACAAGGTCGGGTCCAGGGCAGGCTTCTTGAGGAGGGGCCTCACCACTGCCTCTTCCAAGGCGGAGGGGAAGACACACTCTGTCAAAGAAGCGTTGACCACTGCCTGGAGCCAGCCCCATGTCACCTCTCGGGCGGCCGAAACCAGCCAGGAGGGACATGGGTCCAATAAACAAGTGGTAGCACTCAGTTTACGCATGATCCTGTCCACATCATCCAGAGTCACAGGGTCAAACTCACCCCAAATGGTATAATCAAAGAGTCCAAGCCAGTCCGGATCTGAGCGATTTTGTCCTGCAGATACTGCACAAATTCCTCAGCCCTACCCTGCAAGGGGTCATCCCTTGGTCCCTGGTTAAACAGGGAGCGGGTCACTAAACAGGGTGGCTGGGCGGTTATCTGTGGACGCAATGAGAGCGGAAAAGTAAACACGCTTTGCCACTTCCATCACCACTAGGTAAGACTTAAGATAAGTTCTTAGCTGTGTTCGATCAGATTCGGATCCGCTGGACCTCCAACAGCTCTCTAGGCGTCTTTTCCGGCGCTTCATCTCTTCATCAACCAGGGGGCCACCCGGGGTCTGCGCCGGGTCAGAGGCCGCAAAGGCACAACTCGATACAAGGCCCCAGCAGCCGCCCTCTCCCAGGCTTCTACTAGGGCCTCGGCAGAGTTGTGGGCAAGGGAAGCAGGAAATGTCCCAAGCTCCGACTGGAACCTTTCAGGGTCCATCAGGCGCCTGGGGCGGAACCACCTGGTCGGTTCCGCCTCCCAGCGGCGAGGGGTGGCAAACTGAAAGTCTAGCCGGAGAAGAAAGTGATCGGACCATGACGGGTTGGACGGTTAAATCCCCCCTACCCAGATCATTAATCCACTGCCCAGAGATAAAAACCAGGTCGAGTGTCTGACCTCCTTATGGGTCGGGCCCTGAATTATTTGAGTCAGGTCCATGGCCACCATGGAAGCCATGAACTCCCGGGCCGACTCAGACACCTCACCCACGGAAGGTAGATTGAAGTCCCCCAGAACTATAAGTCTGGGGAACTCAATCGCCAACCCAGACAAGACGTCGAGAAGCTTGGGCAGGGCCGATGACATGCAGCTGGGAGACAGGTACGTGATCAATAGGCCCAACTGAACTCCAGGACCCCACTTCAAAAGGAGAGACTCACACCTGCCTATCTGAGGGACAGTGGCCACTCTCGGACAAAGACTCTCCCTAATAATAACTGCCACCACCACCCCGCCCCTACCCTGGGCTCGTGGCTGGTGAAACGCGGAAACCTGGTGGGCATAATTCCGAGAGAGGAACACCTCCCTCTTGGCCCAACCAAGTCTCCGTGATGCAAGCCAGGTCCGCGTTCTCCTCAATAAGATCATCACCATTGCCCAGGGGACACCCATGGGGGCTGTTTTCATATCCATGTCAAGCAGCAGCACTCGGATCTCAAACACAGGCCTGCTAACCTCCACCCCAAAGCTCTCATTGAACACTTAATGATTACACAAAATCCCTATAATCAAACTGCAAAGAACTGATGAAGCGGGACTTAGTTCAAAGTGAAAAATACTTTATTACCACTTTTAATCATGGGGTGAAACTTGTTCTTAAGATAAAGTTACAAATTATAGGGAAGAAAATGAATACAGATTGTCTTCACTCAGTGACCGCTATTTAACTGGCCAATCTATTTCTAAGCACCACAAATTATGTGACTATTAGAGACTTAAAGTATCACTTCCCATTCAATCATTAAGCATGGTATTATGATTTTCATTCCACATTCTCAATTCTTGTCACAAACCATTTGGGAAGCATGCAAATGGCGATCAAGTGATGTTACCACCATCATCACCCTACATGGCATGGGTCCGGAGTACCTCGGGGATCACCTGCTGCCGGCGTCAACTTCCCTCCGCCCTGTGCGTTCCCACAGAGAGGGCCTCCTCAGGGTGCCACCGGTCAGAGAATGTCGGCTGGTGGCCCCCAGGGGGAGGGCCTTCTCTGTGGGCGCCCCGGTTTTATGGAATCAGCTGCCGGTTGAGCTCCGGATGGCACCTGACCTTCGTTCCTTCCAACACGGCCTGAAGACCTACCTATTTGAGCAAGCCGGCCTGGCCTGATGGGGGATGTCCTGGGGTTTTTATTGGGGATTTTTATTACTCTACTGTTTTTAGCTCGGGCTCTTATTTAATTCTTTTTTAATTTTTGTATTCTGTATTTTTTATGTGCCCTGTTCACCGCCCTGAGTCCTTCGGGAGAAGGGCGGTATACAAATATAATAATAAATAAATAAATAAATCATAAACACATGCCAGCTGCAAAGTGCTCAGATGGTGATCACATGACTGTGGGACTTCTATAGTGGTCATAAATATGAGGATTGGTCACAAAGCTATTTTCTGTTTGTTTTTTTACACCATAATAACTTTGAACACTCAATAAATAAGAAAGTAAGTGAGGACTACCTGTACTTGCAGATATCCTCCTTCATACATTTCTTCATTAACACACTAAATCAATGGACTTTTGCAGTGTGTTTGCAGGCTGTCAGATCCCATATCCAAAACGAGAATTTTTAACTGAAGAAGAGCCTGATGACAAAGGAGACAAAGTAGGTATCAAATTAAGGCTTATGACAAAACAAGTACATTTAGAATTTTTCCTGTCTTGTACAGTTTTATACTTGCCTATGATTTGGAGAATTAGATTAGTATTAATAGTTCTGTTTAAAATCATTTAGTATATGAAGACCACATAATAAGGACATGAAGTGTATTTTTCTATGTATATTTAGGGGCATTACTTTTATTGAACTATTCCTTGTCAGAATATGAGAATTAAATGTCACGTAGAAACAAAATGAATATTTGATAATATGGGAATATCATTACATTTATCACTAATATTTCCAGTACTAAACATTACAGTGAGAAATTTAACAATGTTTTATCAAATATTGAAAGGCTTAATGTCAGAGATTGACAACACATAATTTGTAGAGTTACCAATTTATTTAGATATTTGGGGGGATAGATAACTTGGATGTGATTTGAAATACTGGTATTTGCAGAGTAGCAGACTTCACAACCATTGTATAAATCTTTGTAAAAACAAACTTCACTATTACAAGAACAAAGGACAATAATAAAATGAAACCTTTTAAGAGTTGCAGAAATAATTTGGGGCATGTATTATGGAACAATCCTCTTTGGGACTGAATTTTGTAATCTCAGTTTGTACTATAATTATCTTTATTGCGTGACCATTTGATAATGTGGCCAGCTTGGTGATAAGATGTGGCAAGAATCTTAAACAGATCTAAAAACAATAGCTTTTTATAAAGCTATAAATAACATTGGATCTCAGCAGTGTGCAATTTTACAAGATCCAGGGATTTGCTATAAAATAGAAGACCTTAGACCAGGGGTGCCCAATCCCCGGTTCATGGACCAGTACCAGGCCACGGCATGCCATCAACCAGTCCGCACAAACAAGCAAAGCCCCATCCACAAGATGCAGGCAGCACACAAAACCACACACCCTCCGGTCTATGGAAAAACCTCTCCACAGAACTGGTCCTTGGTGCCCAAAAGGTTGGGGATCTCTGCCTTAGACAATACAATGCAAGATTATCTCCTGGAGGACAGGAAGAGCTTTTATTATCCTCGGGATTAGAAAATCTTTTCTTATTACTCAGCTTTAATTATGGCTCCAAATCTAAATGCTTACTTAGTATAAGGCCCTTACTTAACAACCACAATTGGGACCAGAATTTTGGTTGTAAGTTGATGCAGTCATTAAACAGGTCATCATACAGCCTGACTCAATTTTATTGAGAATGGTAAAGCAAATCACTATAGTCTTTTAGCAAAACACATGGTTGTTAAACAAATCCATTCTCCCAAGTGGGAAGTTTTTTCTGGAAACTGGCAAAAACATCACAAATTGCGGTCATGTGACCATGCAAGCCAGTTGCCAAGCATCTGAAATGCAATCATGTGACCAGGTGTGGGTGTGGCAGTTGTAACTTTGAGGATAAGTCATAAGTCATTTTTAAGTCCATTATAACTTCCATGTAACTTCAAATGGTTGCTAAGCAACTGATAAGTGAGTACTTTCCTATACACGTAATCTCAATTTAGTTCCAAGTAAACATTTTTGATAGGCTGAGTAAATATTTTGATAGGTTGTCTTTGCTTTAGATCTGGGCAGTGATTTAATTAGTATCACCTTGGTGTCCCATTGACCTTACAGAGAATTTCATATTGCCAGCATTTGAATTGCTTCTGAGTTGTATTTTTCTTTTTTCTTTAACCACTTGAGAAGAACCAGCAGCAGCAGCAGGGCAATAACCACACAAATGGAACTGGTCATCCAGGGAATCAAGACAACAGTCATACACAAGGGCCTCCTTTGAAAAAAGTGAGAGTTGTTCCTCCTACCACTACCTCAGGTGGACTTATTATGACCTCAGATTATCAGGTATCCCCTTTTCACCTCTCTTTCCTAGTCTTTGTTGCATTACCTTGCGAAATGTTTATTTTATCACAGATGTCAAGGAAATCATTGGACATGTATCTGTTTGAATCCACTTTTATTATTAAAAAAAGATTAGTAATGAAATCTGCATACCACAAAGGGTGCATAAACTGTCTTCATTTTTATATTGCCTTCCTGCCAAGATTCATGACAACAAAGATTTTGCTTCCTGAGCACTTTTGGGTGTGTCTTATAGATGTTTGGCTGGCAATCATGAAAAATAACCTAGAATTTAATATATCACGAAGCATTTTATAGAAATCTCTTGTTTTTACACAATAGCAATGTACATCCTTCAGTACCTGTTGGCTATGCTGCACACATGAAACAGGAAAACATGAAACTGTTGTTGAAGCACATCTGGTACACCAAGTACAACTGGAATATAAAACCTCTTCTGCTTGGTATGCAGCTCAGATACATTGTTGTTACATATGTAAATAGGACAGTTGTGCAAGAGAATCACATTGCATTAAAAAGAAATGGCTACTCTGAAGGAATTTGACTCCAGAACAGAAAAATGTGGCACATGAACCACTTGTTGACCTGACAAAAATACTTTTGCAAAAAATTTATAAAAGCAATGAACTAGGAAAGTGAATGTTTATGATATTTCAGACATGTTTCCAAGAGTAACTAACACCAAGATTAAGGATTTGTTGGTCCACAGATCAGATACATCATCAGTGACAAGTGATTCGGAAATCTGTTAGTGAGGCCAGATAAAAATCACCTGGAAAGCATTTAAGGATGTTGCTGAGAATTTTCTTGGCAATTACAAGGCACTAAACTACATTCAGCTGATTGATAAACTTGTTACAGCATACAAGATCATGAACTGCAGCATGTCACTAAAGATTCATTTTCTCCATTCACACTTGGGACATTTTTCCTGAAAATCTAGAGATAGTCAATGACAACATGGTTAAAAGTTTTTCCGGGACAATAGAAAAACCAGTATCAGGGCAGCTGGAATCCATCAGTGCTAACTGACTGTTCTTGTACACTGTAGTGAGATGCATCGGACATTAAGCACAAACAAAAATCAGCAACAAAACACTTTTAGCCCTCTTGAATTCATGCAGCATGTCGGAAACGTGCAGTTAAATACATTACAGTCATTAAAAGTTAATTTCCTATTTCTCAAGATCCCCACTTGATACAGTCATTCTGAAATTATATGTTCATAATCACCAAATGTTTTTCAGGAATCAAAGCTTTTGAGAGAGAGAAAATTATCCAGTGTATTATTCAGTGGAATCAGGTTACATATTCAGATGCTAAAATCTTTTGACAATTTAAGCAGTTGGATATATTCATGTATTTAGTAGGCAGATTAGAACCTGACTCTTTTTACTTTGGCTCACCATATTTTTATCTAGGATATTCTTGGTTTGGTCTCTGTTCAGTAGACGTTATTTGCAGAAGGCACACAAAAGAAGGGCAAGGCTCAGCTTTTCACAAGTCATATGCTTACTTACGAAAAGAATGTGCCATTTGTGGCAGGCTGCTCTATTCTGACTAAAGGACAAGGCTGTGTTGCAATCCAGCATTTAATGGATATTTCTGCTTCAGACTGTCACACATCTGCGAACCTTATGTCAAATAAAAAGGTTGGCATCAATGAAAGTACATAAAAGAGTCAAAAGGTGTAGAATCTTCCCTGTGAATAAAAAAGCCTTAACAAGACGAGCTTTGGGGTTTCAAACAAAATATTAATGAGCAGCATTTTATCCATGGTAATATTCCTCTATAAATATTGTTTCTGTAAAAAAAAATCTTACACAACTATTTTTCAGTAGAAGAAACATGCATATAAGTCATATGTGACAAATATGGTTATTGAATGTACAGTATTAAAGCAGATTTTGTCCAATGTGCAGTTTTTCATATCATAAGGTTAACCAGTTTTAACTGTTATTTTTAAATTATTAAAGTCATTCATGGAGTATAACTTCATAGTTTTAATAAAGAGAAAGCGAATATATTTCTTTACATATCTGCAATTCTATCATGTTCAGTAGGCTTCCTAGGAGATATCTAAATAATTTACTTTTTCAAATAAGCACTCACAATCACATTTCAGAATCTTCTAATCTAGCATTTATTTTCCTGAGTATTTTGAAAATATTGCCAATTAGCATAGCATAGTAAAGAGAGGTATGTGTTTGTGTGCATTTGTGTAAAGCTGCAGTTGTGTATTGATAGCTACAGGTGCAAATAATCTGTAGCCATTAGAAATAATGAAATGGATTGCCGGTGAAGATACAGCTGTTGCTTTTTATCAGTCAATTATCAGAAGTAAAGGAACCGCCAGACAAATGCCTTGCAAATTAGGCCCTTGATAGAGTAGCAGTAAAGACTCTGGAAAACGTAATTAGATGCCACAGTGACCTGCTAGGATCAAAATCTTGCAGGCAGTGGTTTTTCTTGTGATATTCTATGGAAGTGAAAGTAGGGCTTTCAAGAAGCAGGATAGGGAGACGCCTTTGAACTTTGCTATTGGAGAAAGCTCATGACCAGGCAATTCATTTTCTCATGAGGAATGGGACTGTTGTGGAGGGCCAAACCAGTAGCTCCTGAGTTAATAGCTTATTGTATCAAAGAGGATTTAACTTTTCCTATTCAGTTGTTGACTATAATGAAGCTCAAGATCTCAGCCTGCTGATTATAATGGCATTGGGGAAATTTTGAAATTATTACTTTATCTGCTATACATGTGAAAAGATGAAGACAAATTAATATCTTAAATTTATATGCCATCCAACTCAATTGTTATTTCTCAAGTTTTCTAATACATTTTTATGCTCCCACATGGTAAATACATGGTTTTAAGTAGGTCACATTCTACCACACTCAGCATATGCTCCAGAGTGGGAAAGTGTATTCAATGTAATTTCATTACATGGACAAAATATTTCTGAAATGTTACCTGTTTGTCATCAAGACTGCTTAAAGAGGATAGGCAAGAATTTGTGTTTTTTTTAAATCAATGTAAAAATGACCATTGTGTTGGTATATATCACGGGTGTCAAACTTGTCACGTGACGTGACGTATCACTACTTGTTTTGCATTGCCAGAGCTGGGGTGTGTGTGGCCTCCAAATGATGCAACCAGCCTGTGGGCCGGCAGTTTGACACCCCTGGTATATATGAAAACCAGTTATAGTTGTGGTGGGGGTTAATCTTTGGCATTAGTGTTCTTGTGAATATTTAAAAAATGAATCAAAGCAAGCATCTTTTACGAATAAAAGTAAATATATGTGTCCCAGGATAATGTTGCACGATCCAATCCAAGTTGGTCACCGGGAGCAAAGGTTAATTTGGATCAAACATGTTTTGTCATCTCTTAAAAATGAACTGCACTTTGTATACAACGCCAACTGTGTTGTGATTCTTTTTCAGCGTTCCAACCCCCATGCTGCCTATCCTAACCCTGGACCAAGCACATCACAGCCCCAGAGTAGCATGGGATATTCAACTACCTCCCAGCAGCCTCCACAGTACTCTCATCAGACACACCGGTACTGAGCTGCACCTGAATAAAGTCAATGCACTGTTGCTAAGACTGCAGGACTGGCCGTGCTGCTGTCTGCCTGGAACCTGGCTTTGGGCTGCAAGAATGTACTGGAACTGTCAAAATGTCTGATAGCCACGTTCTGCTACTTTTCACAGGCTGGGAGTAGTCCCTCCCTCAGATTGTACCTGTTGATGGAATGAGACTTGAAAAGAAAGTACTAGCACAGTTTGTGTTGTGGATATGCTACTTCCATAGTTTACTTGACATGATTCAGACTGACCAATGCATTGTTTTCAGTGACAGTCTGTAGCAGTTGAAACTGTGAAATGTGCTAGGGGCAAGCATTTTTGTTGTTGTGAATTCTATTGATGTTGACAACATTATCTGACCAATCATACAGACACAAAAATCTCTTTAACTGGTATTTGAAGTATACAGTATGTGTTAATGAGATGAAAACAAACTATCTATGGCTTCAATTGAGAGAATTTTGATATACATTGATTTTTAGTGACTTCTTTGTGGGTTGATCCATTTTCCACATTGAGCAATGTTTTATGACCAACAAATTTGCTGCAGAGATTTTTTTAAGGACATAATAAAAAGAAACAAACATTTTTTTCCCCAGCAGATTTACAAGCTTCCCAAAGATTAATTTTCAACATAAGTTTATTTTGTTCTCAGATCTATGACTTGACTGGTATTAAAGCTGCTATTTGATAGTAATGAGTGTGTTATTAAGATAAAGCTGTTTGATTCAGCAAACTATACTGATTGTCATAGGCAATGTTTTTCCCCCCTCTTGGTGTTAACTGATTTGTGAGCATGCTTTGGAAGTTAAAAAAGCATGAGTGATGTTCCCCTGCAAAAAAAACAAAAACAAAAAAACAGTGCGGCATTCATCCAGATATGTTTGTCATGACTTTTTGAGAGCTGGCTTGATGTAGTGGATTTTAAATTTTCTTAAATATTTTTAAAGGTGTTCGCACGTTTGTTTAGGGCACTCTTCTCCATCCTAGAACTTTCCAGATGAATTGGATTTCAGTTCCGCGTGTTTTCAGCCAACATGGCTAGATCTGGGGGAGTTGGTCATTTGGAGGCCCCCAGGATGGGAAAGGCTGGTTTGGGGGGAGGGGGTCGCCCTTAATAAAGGATTATGATGTTAGGAGAACTTAGAATTTGAGGAAAAACTATACCATGTACTGTATCAAGCTATTTTCCATGAATGATGCAGGTATTCTGAATTTTAAAAGAAATCAACATTGTTAAAAACAAGGTGTTATGTAATAAAAATATTTTTCATAAATCTGTATATGATTATATCTGTGCTTTATCAGTTGATACCAATTTGTTCTGCCTAGAAATTAAAATACAAGTAGTTCTCATTTAGAGACTAGAATTGGGACCGGCAACTCAAGTGAAGTCCTTGCTACGTGACACCACTACTATGCTTGTGATCTTACTTCAGCTTTCCTTTGCTTAATAAACCCGAGAAGGTCATAAATGGCTGTAAAGCTACTTTTTCATCACCATAACTGCAAATGATCGCTAAATGAGGCAGTTCCTAAATGAGGACTACCTTATGAAAATCCTACCGGTTTTCTGCTCCAAAAGCATTAAAAAAGTAATAGATGTTGTGTACCAATTGTGCCCCTTCCTAGACCAGGAGAATCTCCTCATGATCATTGATATTTCAGTTATTTCATATGGATTACTCAATGTGCTCTACCTAGGCCTGGATTTGAAAAGCATTCAGAAATTTCAACTGGTTCAAAATGCAGCTGTAGAAACTTATTATATGTGCTCCATGATCTGCACGTTAGGATTCTGCTGCATGAGCTTCATTGGCTGTCAGTTTGTTCCAGGTTCAATTCTTGGCGTTAGAAGTTCCTGATGCTGAAACCATAGGTGGCATGGGGTCAGGTTACTTGAAGGACCACCTCTCCCCAATAACATCTACCAATTCCAATCCGGTTGAGCAGGAGGAACATGTGGCAGGTCCCATCAGCCAGAGTCTATCCTGTTGCAGAGTGTATTGTAGCAGGACCCAGAAAAGGAAAAGAGCCTTTTCTGCCATGGCATCTGCCCTATGGAATATCATCCCTCCAGAGATCAGATTGGCCTCGACCTTGCTGGGTTTTTGCAGGGCCCTGAAGATACGGTTTTGCCAGTGGACACAGGGACCCAGCCATATGCTGGAGCCAGTGCAGAGGATCTACCAATTGCTCCGATAAATGGGATTATGAGCTGTATTTACATTGTATTGTTTTTAAATTGTTCTACCCTTTTATCTTGTTTTTATATTTTAATTGCTAGCTGCACAGAATCATAGCTATGTATAAGATGGGTGGCTATAGAAGTTTGAAAAATTAATAAATATTCTGCTCACCAATTTAGCACTGTCAACAACTAGCTACCTCTTTTTGCGGCAGTAGTTAAGCCGATCACCATGGTCATTAAGTGAATGCTGCTGTTATGTGAAGCCATTGTTCAACAAGGTCATGGTTATCAAATGCAAAAGTAAACAAAACATCCTAAATCGGTTGCACAACGAATTGGAGAAATCCCCTCTTCTAAGAGCCTTTTTATTTATTATTGTCCAGATCCTATTCTATACTGTATTTAGTCTGTACATTATAGTAAAACATTGTTCGCTATCGAACAAATCACAATTGACCATATTAAAGCAAAATATAACTAATATTTTATAAGTTACAATATCTACAGTCAGGGAGCATATTAAGCAAAAGAAAACATTGCTTTTTCTTTGCATAAAAGACCAGCTAGAGTAAGAATAATTGAGAGCTAACAAAGGTGTAGTAATCCAAATTATTCAAATACTACAACACAATACCTACATGTGCATTTTAATCTGTATGTGGATTTGTACATATAGTAGGAAACTTCTTGTTGGCTGAATACAGTTGATATGCTATGCCATTGAATACATACATAAAGTTTTATCTTTCTTTCCCATTTGCTGG